>NC_139227.1:12086777-12826777 GCF_055691185.1 Crinia signifera
CGGTGGTGATCGGTGCTGTTAAGTACCGATCACTTATGGTGCCTAGAAACCTACATGGTGCCTAAAAAAAAATCTCATAAAAAGGAGGCTCCAAAATCAAGTAGGTGCTCCTTCTATTATGAAGCCTGTGGTTTGGTCAACGTGCACACTAGGGCCACATATAGGATATTTATGAAAACAAAAGAATTGGGGGAATCAATTTTTAGTCACATTTCTCTAGTAAAATCTACTGTATTCGTTAGAAAAATGTATTAAAATTGAAACTCTGCAAAAAAAAAAGAAATTTTGAAATTTCACCGACACTTTGTTTTAATTCCTGTGAAACACATAAAGGGTTAACAAACTTCCAAAATGCTTTTTTGAATACTGTGAGGGGTGCAGTTTTTGAAATGGCATCATTTATGGGGGTGTCTCACATACAAGTCCCTCAAAGTCACATCAGAACTGAACTGGTCCCTAAAAAAATCAGTGTTTGAAATTTTCTTGAAAATTTGAGAATTTGCTATTCATATTTGAAGCCTCCTAGTGTCCAAAAAAATGAAAAGGAGGTTGAAATAATGATTGCAACATAAAGTAGACATATGGTCTTTGTTAGTTATTAACTATTTTGAGTGGTATGTTTATTTGTCTCACAAGCAGAAAATGTGACATTTTGCAAATTGCAAAATTTTCCATTTTTTCACGACATTTTGGTATTTTTCACAAAAAAACACAGACTGTATCGACCCAAATTTACCACTAATTTGAAGTACAATGTGTCACGAGAAAACAATCTCAAAATCACTGGGATAAGTAAAAGCAAAAAAAAGTTATCCCCACTTAAGTGAAACATGTCAGATTTGAAAAAAATGGCTCTGTCAGGAACGCAAAAACTGGCTCTGTCAGGAAGGGGTTAATGAAGATATGGAAAAGTGTTCTATTAATTGTTATTGTTCATACAAAAATGTTTTGAAACCTTCTGAAAAATGCATAATTTAATCCATAAAAATGATTTAATTTAAACATTTAATGTATACATTTTTATTTATTCAATATACTAAACTTTGTTGAAGATACTGGGTGGACCTGACTTTACTTACCAACATCTGGGAAGATGGCTTCCAGCAATACACTGGCACTTTAACTACTTCCTTTAAAATCTTTTCTCATCGGGTCTGCATTATAGACCACTTTTTTCACAATAAATAATTACCCTTTTTTGTGAAAAACACATAGGATCCACAAAGAGCTGAAGAGTCGTGTGTTTCCGCAATGAAAAAAAATGCTTACTTATCGGGGATCTGATTTCGTCTGCCTGAGACAAGTGAAACAAAATCCCTGATAAGTGTTGGCATCAGGGCTAATTAGATATCCCTTGGCGAGTCAATTAGCCATCATAAATTACAAATAATTTGTTTTCCATCCCCAATGAGTTACAGCAGTCCATCCCTGTGGTGCATTGTTAATTCACATTGCCATAGCCTGATACTGATGCCATGATTGGTAGATAAAGCACAGGTGATAAGTGTTACCAAGCACTTTCTCTTTAAATCAATGTTTCAGTTGTTGTGGTTGATAGAAAAATTGTAGGGAGCCAGGTGGGGAATACCTTGTCTGTGCCTCTCCTAGAAAAGTTCCTAAGATGATTTCTTATGGGATAAAAGCAATGGACCACTGTCCAAAACACATTGTATTACCTGTTCAATGTCCTATAGGATGGCTCGGTTCTTGCTTTGAAAACCACTAGTTACTCTATCATTAGCTATCTACAGCAGTCATGTCCAAACTGTGGCCATCCAGCTGTTGTGAAGCTACACATCCCAGCATGCCTTGCCATAGTATTAGCATTTCCTAATAGCAAAACTGTGGCAAAGCATGATGGGTCTTTAATTAAACATAATGGTGTTTTACTGTTGTCAGAACACAAATGGCAGCATATTTTTATTACTGTGTGAGAGCGGATCCCTCCGGGTCAACTGTGCCTTACTATCACCAATATGCTTGATATTGGAGCAAACCTGGAGACAGATATACAGTACTGCATAACTATTATCTATTTCTTGGCATTGTGGCTAGCATTTTAGACCCACACCATGATTAAAGTTCCATCTTTAGCTATGGCTATGTAGGGCTTGTATGTTGTTCACCAATGCTTGTGTAAATCTCCTCTGAACACCCGTTTACACCCCACTCCAAGGCATACTGTTAGCAGGGCAGCCGAGAGGTGGGGGGTACTGATTTCCCGGGCCCAGGCTTGCTGGAGGGGCCCTGGTCCGACCCCTCTCTTCCCCCTCCGTCCCTCCCAGGTAGCAACAGTAGCACACACTTCTACAGAATGTGCTATGCTGATAGAAGGCTCAGCATGAACGTCTTACTGACAGCATGTGAGCTCATGCTGAGCCTACTGTCAGCACAGCACATGTTGTAGGTGTGTGCTGCTGCTTCTGCTGAGTTTACAGTTTTTAGAGTTTTCTTTCACCCTCCTCTAATCATTTTAGGGGCGTTGCTTAAGTGCGGGAGGTGGCCACACCTCCCACACTTAGGCCACGTCCAGAAATTTTACCGGGGCCCGGCATTCCTCTTGGCTGCCCTGACTGTTAGACTCATTGGCTTGTAGTCCCCCTAGTCTGTGCTCATCTCTCACGAATATACAGTAGATAGTTACAAAGACTGATGTCAATGATTGAATATTCTCTGGCATGTACTGCATATGCTTGAACTATATAAATGTTAAGAAATAAATAATACTAAAGGCATTAATTAAAAAAAAAACAGCTGACATCTTCCAGATATTATAATGTTGGCAAATGAGACAATTTACAGTACAGCACTTTTCAAGAAACCATTTTTCACCCCTTGTCTTTAAAAGGCTGCATAATTGTAATAAGCCTCCGTGTACATAAAACTAATTGAACACAAGTTCTTCCAGCATTTAAAAAATATGATGCTCTCTTCAAGGTCATGCTAATAGAAAGTTTGTATACCATACTCCGCTTGTAGTTAAAATAGATGATCAAACAACTTATCTTAATACATGTTTCTTTTCAAACACATAGCCTTCTTCTAATGACCTTGTGTAATCATATATTACTTCCATCACCTTTTGTTCTTACCTAGCTTAATTACTTCATTTGTTTTTCTTGTTTTGATTAGTGCTTGTGCTGTATATACCGGTTACTGAAAATGCCAACAGAAAATATACTTTCGTAATGTTTCGCTGATTGCAATGAACTTTAGCAAAGCTGCTTTGCAGCGACACAATTCAATTTGGAAACTAGAGTCGTTTCCAAGACTGGTCTGGTATGGGGACACAAGGTCAAATATCCCGGATGGGCTACTCTGATGTCGCAAAGGAGGTCCAGAACAGACTGGTTGATTCAAGTATGAATGTCTTCATCTATGTATATAAAAAACTAATGACTCCTCACGTCTATGAGGTAAAGTTCCACCACTGACCACTAGAGGCCAATAGAGGCCACTTAACGGCCCAAATAACTCCTTTGTAAAGCTCAAAGTAAAAGTGAAAACTGTTACAGCTCAAAGTGGGAGTACATTGCATAAGCCGTAGTTTTGATGGACTTTTATCTAGTTCCATATTATCATCAATATATTCGGGGGTGGATCTGTGATCATAGCCCAATACCAATCTTTGGGAAAGGACTTGAAGATGTTCTCCTGGCACCGGATATCTGCTATCTAAAGAGCAATGCAATGACCTCCTATTTATTGAAATATATTAGCCTTTATTTATATAGAGCGAACACATTCCCTTGTGCCTTACAGAGAACACAGTAATAAAACAAGACTAGGTAAAGACAGACAGAGCAAGGCTTCAGTCTGTAGGGAAAAGGGAATTTGGTCTATGAGGTTAAGTTCAACATATATAACTTGCTTAGTGGGCTGTTGTATCAAGTCATAAAGCTGCAATTGCGGCTTGGAATCGGAAGGTTGCTTGAGTATGAAAAGAACACATTTTGTTTGACCTGTGCAGAATTAATTAGTATAGCTTATGGAGCTTGTGTGCGTGGTTCTGGAATATAAGAAGATTGCATGAAGAGTTTTTAGGGAATGACTGAATGGTTGGAATCTAGTGGAAAGTCTTGTGCCAGGATGGGAATTTGAATCATTCTATGGAGTGGTAGAAGAAGATCTTGTACCTGGGAATGAGAGAAGTAACGAGTGTGGATGACACATCTAGATCTTGTGCAGGGTTTTTGTTGAGGTTGAAAATTTCTCCTGTTTATGTGCCACACAGAAGATGTTTCTAGGGTGGATGCTGGGATGTTGCAAGGCAGGTGACCTGACATTGCGGGCAACCCCCACCTCGAGCACCCCCTGCACATTTTGTTGTTTCCTTGATCCATTTAGGAGATGTCATTATAAGGCTTCTGGAAATTAAATAGTTTTACTACTGTAGAGGACAACATGGCTGCCTAGCCATCATGGCTTCCCTGCATTCCTTTCAATTGCATCCTGTGGTTGTGTGCCACTATTTCAGTTGGCCTTCCCCATAGGCCAAAATTTGCCTTCCCTCCAGAGTTGGCCGCGTAAATTTCTCTTTTTGCATCGGTCGAATGAGCTGTTCACCACCATTCACATCATATCATGCCCCATCTTTAAAAGAGTTCAACAACACATATCTGGATAGTCTTTATTTGGGAGATAAAGGACCTGGTTTCCTTTCAAACTAGTCTTGTGGGTCCACTGAATGGCTTTGCATTGAATACTGTATCTCACAAGGGGCAGAAACAAAACACAAGAGTTTATGCCTATTATATCTCATATGTCAAATGACAACACAAGGACAGTAAAAGTATTCATAGAAAGATTCCCAGATGTTTGCATACATGACCACTGACTATAAATAGCTATATATATATATATATATATATATATATATATATATATATATATATATATGTATATATCTATCTATATATACAGTGTATATATATATATAGATATATATATATATATATATATATATATATATATATATATATATATATATATATATATATACACACACACACACAACGGAGCAATGTAACTCATTAATAATAAAGAGTTTGGAAAAGTTGTACCAAGAGTTACTTTTAGGGGTCAGGTGTATTAAGCCTTAAAAAGAGATAAAGCTGAGGTTCAAAAAGTCTGTAAAACAACCAGCTAATCAGCTCATAATTGCCATGCTAAACGCTGTGTTTGAAAAATTTACAGTTAAGAGCTGATTGGCTGTTCATTTGTCACTCTTTAGCACCCCCAAGTTTATCTTTTTTCAAGGCTTAATACACATGCCCTAGTAACTCCCAAAAATAACTCTTAGTACAACTTTTTCAAACTTTTTATCATTAATGAGTTACTGTAAGGCCTATACACACTGGGCGATTTTGAGCTGAAAGCTGCTCAAAACACCAAGTTTGACAGCCTTTCAGCTCAAAGCTGGCCAGTGTGTATGGCCTGGCGATGAGCAGTGGGCAGTGATGTGCGCTCCCACATCATCGCCGGGAAAGCCGTTCCTCTGCTTGTATTACCAGCAGATGAGTGGCTTTGTGGACGGCTTTGCATAGTGCTGCGCTATGCAAAGCCATCCGTCCGCCCCCCCTCCATCACCCCCACGCGCGCGCTCCGACAGCGCCGGGCAGGAGGAAAGCAGCTCAGTTTGTATGCACTAGGCGGATTTCCCCCAGCGATGACAGTGGTCATCACTGTTCATACATGCTGGGCATAAATGTCCAGTGTGTATGGACCATTACAGTGCTCTGTTGTGTGTGTGTATATATATATATATATATATATATATATATATACACTCCTTGCACATGGTCCGGAACTATATATATATATATATATATATATATATATATATATATATAAATATATACTCCTTGCACATGGTCCAGAACTCCCCCCATCCATTGCTGTGGCTTACTCTTGCCCGGGTGTCCATCCAAAGGGAACAGCGTCCCACAATATATACTGTCAGAGAAAAGATGTCACTCTGGGTGTTTGAAAAAATAAGTATTTTACTGGTGCCTACGGCGTTTCGGGACAAGCCCGTCTTAAGGACATACGTATGTCCTGAAGATGGGCTTGTCCTGAAATGCCGTAGACACCAGTAAAATACTTATTTTTTCATAGAACCGAAATGACATGTTATATATATATATATATATATATATATATATATATAGTAAGGGGTTCTCAAAACGGCACTCAGTAGCTAGTAAAAAACGTTATTTGGTGCAGGGTCCAACGTAGTAGATAAAGAAAGCACTTACCCGACCTTGCAGCAGGGTAGGAGACAGACCAGCACTCAGTAATTAGGTGAAAAAATACGTGTATTGAAGTATTACAGCATAGTAGGTTATTACAACATCACAGCTGACCCGACAGCTGTTTCAAACTGGAACACACGTCCAGTTCTCATCACCCCTGATGTCAGCTGTCAGCTGTGATGTTGTAATAACCTACTATGCTGTAATACTTCAATACACGTATTTTTTCACCTAATTACTGAGTGCTGGTCTGTCTCCTACCCTGCTGCAAGGTCGGGTAAGTGCTTTCTTTATATATATATATATATATATATATATATATATATATATATATATATATATATATATATATATATATATATATATATATATATATATATAAAAACTTGTATGGACCGCACTCATTGGTCTTTCTATGGAGCGGGTGCAAAAAATCCTTAATGAAGTCATATAGAAACACATGTATCCTTGCAGATATATGATTGGCAGCACACCTTTTAGTTGAAGTAAACAAATTCCATTTATTGCTCAATGGATCTTATAGCAAAAAAGTTCATAGCTTAATTGGACTGATTTGCAGAAAAATAATTCATGGTGGGACACTCAAATATTCACCCATCCAGAGAGATTTTTGGACTGCTATCTGAAATCTCTCTGGATGGGTGAATATTTGAATGTCCCACCATGAATTATTTTTCTGCAAATCAGTCCAATTATGCTATGAACTTTTTTGCTATAAGATCCATTGAGCAATAAATGGAATTTGTTTACTTCAACTAAAAGGTGTGCTGCCAATCATATATCTGCAAGGATACATGTGTTTCTATATATATATATATAGATATTTAAGGTCAGTGGTCGTGTATGCAAACATCTGACAATTTTACTGTGAAGACTTTTACTGTTCTTGTGTGGTCATGTGACATATGAGGTATAATAGGCGCAACCTCTTGTGTTTTGTTTCTGGACAAAATAAGTGACACTAAATTTGAAATACTGTCTGATAATGGCGGTCCCTAGTCAGACTGCTATTCTGTCTCTGAGGACACTTCTCCAGGACTCACTGTATTACTGTTACTGTAAATCGAAGTAAGATCAAATGGTAGAACAGGATGTGATTAGCAATTTGGAACCTGGCCTAAGAAATTATCAGCAGGAACCCTGGGTAATTAGATTTTAGGGGTCATATAAAGGTTGCTGTACTAAAGACATTGTACATCTATGGGTCACTCACTGAGAAATATGAGTTTAAATTAAATAAAATCAAAGAAGATAAACAGAAATTCATGTTTTCATGTTTTAAACAAGTCATTCAACTATTGATCAATTACTGTAGGATGTTTTTTGTCATTTTTGGATTGTATTGTGTGAATTTCAGTCTATAGCAATTGTGTATATGTTTAGCAACTGCCACCTACTGCTGTCCTGTTTCAACCGTGGCCCAATGAGCATGTCATGTCTGATGAATTGGCTTGTCGTCGTTACAAATGGACATGAAAAGAAGGATTAATCCAGGTGAAAAAGGATGTGGGATGTTAAAAAAGGAGATTTAAAAAACAAACAGATCCATTACGTGCAATATATTTTAATTGCAAAATGCACTGAAATAAAGTAAAAATAAGTAAGAATAACGCCTACTGAGGCTGTTGCTAGGTAACCACAGAATTTTAAATGCTTCCAGACGGTGGGTGGAATGTTCTAACATCAGCTGCCCGTCTTCGCCCCACATCACCGCTTACCGCATTAATACTAAGTACTAACAGATGCGATTAGTAAGACAAAGTTGTCCTTTACAATGCGGCCCCTTCCCTGGACTTCTGGGTCTGAGACCCGGGAGTCCTTCTGCACATTTGTAGAGTGATGGCACCGCCTGCGGGGCATGCTGGGAGGGGTCAGTGACAGATCCCTCTGACAGTGCTTCCTGCCCTCTGTTCTTGCATTGTGACTCATGCCTCATAGATTTCACTAGTTTTCAATCAATTCATTGGCTGGAATCTTGTGATAATCCGTTCCTACCACAAAATGGCTTCCTCCAATGTATGCCTCATGGCTCATTGATATCATTAGTGCGTAGTGAATTGATATATTCTGTTTTTTGCTACATTCACTGCGTAATGGGCACAGGAACTCTATTTAAAAAGAAAAATGGCCATTGCTATTGCACTTTGGGAAAAAGGTAGGAAATGAAGGTGAAATAATTCATAACTCCAACCAGCCTCAGAGCAGTAGGTGCTGTCATACAATGTAATATATGTTATAGGCATTTGGATGTACCAGTACCATTGCATGTCAAGCATTGTAAATATTTCACTCTCTATGACTTTGTATGATAACAATATTTAGCATTTTTTTATGTGCCCCTAATTTCCAGCAGCAGTCAAGACCTGTCCCTAATTTCTTTATTTAGAGAATACTTCAATTTCACTGTAATAATGAAATGCACAAAACAGTTTTTTTTTTTACATTCTCTATACTAAATGCAAATATATCTGGATATACTTTTTCTGTTTTATTGATAAATAAATCATAGTTGGAGTTTTTTTGGTACTTGTTTCCTAGCACGGCGCGAGCGATTTTTATCTTAAGCATCGGGACCAAAAAAATTGCGTCAATCGCATCGCATACAACCAAATTGCATGCGATGCGATCGACACGATTTTTACATTGGAATCAATGTAAAATGGTCCCTGAGACCATTTTACCATTGGGCCCAATGTTAAAAGCCCCCAAAACGCCAATTTTAATTGCATAGCCCCCCTCATGGGTGAAATGGTCCCCCATTGTTAACGCCACCCCACAATGAACGCCAACCCGAAGCATGGCGAGAGCAGTGGTACGTGTCCTCCGAGCTTTTCATACCCCACTATCGATGTCGGCGTGGAGCTGATTTTATATAATGTGGCGAGCGCAGCGAGCCACCGAGCCCGAAGTGTGGCGAGCGCAGCGAGCCCCGTGAGGGGACTCGCATTACTTTACAGGTATTACGCATCCCCGCGCGGGGCTCACTGCACTCGCCATGCTTCGGGCTCGGTGGCTCGCTGCGCTCGCCACACTATATAAAGTAGACTCCACGCCGACGTGGATAGTGGGGGTACAGGGGCAAACGCAGGATTTTCAGAAGGGGGTTTCCAGAGGGGCGGAGCAAAGCACGGAGATGGACACTTAGGTGACCCAGTATATGCTGGGACAGTTAAGGTATTAGAGATAGACCAAATGTATATAAATAATAATAATAATAATAATAAAAATATATATATATATATATATATATATATATATATATATATATATATATATATATATATATATATACACACACACACATATAAATATAACAGCAGTGCAGACCCCTGGGTATAGCAATGTATTGGGGCCCCTACCAATCCTCCAGCTGTAGGGGTGGCTGAAGCTTTGATGTCCAGCGGGTGGTAGGGGGTATTATATCAACCGCTCAGCATGTAGGGCCTGGATCAGTAATTTCCACTTATTACCCCTTTACTGTACAGATGGTGGGAGATGGGGTGGGAGAAGGGGGCATTGGGCTGAATGAAGGGGCCCTGATACATAACTTCCAGGGTTATGCAGGATGTTTAATATGCAGAGGAGGGGTGTATAGTGGAGTGGGCTTATTATTCATAATTTTCTGGTGGGAGGAGCTTGCTTGACTGCAGATAGTTTCCGGAAATAGATTTCTTAGATTTTAATGGAATAAAAAACTAGAGAATCCCACCTACCAAATGCTATTGGGCACTAGGGGATCAGAGTTCAGGAGGCAGAGCAATCCGCCAACGAGTATATAAAACTACGTAACAGGTGTGTGGAGCTTGAGCACTAACCAGCTGCTGGAAGGCTGATATCTCTGGTTCTGGGAACAGTAGAGAAAAGTTGCTAGTGTCCATCAAAGGGGGAGAGTCCCAGCTTTTGGAATATACCCTCAGAAAAACTCTATGTCCGACAGAACCTGAAATATCTGACTGGGAAGAGCAATTAACAGGCTTGGATGGGGACCACTACTTTGAAGTCAGATATCTCCGGTTCCCAAGGGCAGACTCCTGGGGGATTTCTGGATACTCAGAAACCCCCCCTGCGTGCGCTACTGGGGTATGAAAAGGTCGGAGGATGCGTACCGCCGCCCCTCTCGGGCTCGCTGTGCTCGCCACTCTTCGGGTTGGCGTCAATAGTGGGGTGGCGTTAACAATGGGGGGGGCATACAATAAAAAATGGGGTCTGGGGGCCATTTAACATTGAATCCTATGTAAAATCGCGTTGATTGCGTTGATCGCATCGCATGCCATTATAATGGCATGCGATGGACGCGATCAATGAGATTTTCTCCTTGAAGGGCAATAAAGGCTGGTAATTGACAGAAAATCGCATCCATCGCGTTGATTGCATACCTTAAGTACCTTAACTTAAGGTATGCAATTAACCCCGACGGGTGCCGTGCTAGGAAACAAGTACTGTTTTTTTTAAATGTACAAGTTTCTTTTTAACTAAATTCAGTAAATGTATTGCATACCCAACATTGGTGGCAATGGAGGAGGGACACTGGCGTGTGCCGAAATTTAGGGGGTGTGATCTCCGGGTCAATTGGAGCCACACACACATCATGGCTCCTTCGCGCCGTGTATGTGTGTGTGATATGAGAATTGCATGACGCACTTACAGTATGTGCCACCATGCACGTGCATTATAATCACATCCGTGGCCCATAAAAAATCTATGAGCTGGCAGACTGGCATAGCCCGGCGCAGCCCGGCGGCCTAAGTTGTGGGTGTGACTAGGCAGGCCAAATGAGTAATACAGAAAACTTTAATATGAGGACTGTGCACAGGACACGCCGGTATACCCTAAAGTTAGAGGAGAGGAGGTTCCATACCCTGTGAAGGAAGGGATTCTTTACAGTAAGGGCAATATGGAAAGCTCTGCCGGAAAGGTTTGTGAAGGACGCAATTGTAATAATTAAGTATTTTTTTGCAGAAAAATTATCCAAGGATACAACCATTTATAATATTGTATAATTTAGGGTAAACTTGATGGACTAATGTCTTTTTTCAACATCATCAACTATGTCACATCTGTAATCAGGATTTGACTGCATGTGCAGACAAAAGAACGTGAATCATTAACGATATAGTGCGTACACATGAGCCAATATACATGAAAATATTGTTAACAATATCGTTATTGTTCATATTGTTAACAGTTATTGGCTAATGTGTAGGCATCTTAAAATCTATATTGATAAGGCAGATGATGATGGTGTACTCAAATTTGCATGCTCATTGTCCCTGTGACCCGTAATATAAAGATTTGCAAATAATATTTTATTGTGATTCATATATCTTAATTGTACATCATTATTAAAATTAAATTATTAGTAGATGTGTCAAATACGCTTTAATCAAGGTCAGCTGGTGTTTGATTAATTGACCTCAATTTTACATCATTTTTTACCCCTTCAGTGGAGTTTTTTATTTTAGGGAGCGCTCCCCACTGGGCGAGGTTTTTTTGGGGAGCGTCACCTAAAAAATCCCCCACCTCTGTCTCTCATCAGCCTCTACTGAGTCCTGCCCCCGGCAACCCGGCGGTGTGCAGTGTGACGTAAGCAAGCCACGCTGCACACAGCTGGGGGGAAGGAAGCAGGGCTGGGCAGCCGGAGCCAGGCAGCGGCTGAAACTGAGTTGAGCGTTCATCGCTCTGTTGAGCGGCGTTGCCCGGCACTAAGATACAGACAGTCGCAATACCGAGAATTTTTCCGGGATTGCTAAACTGGGCACTTTAACATAGCCTAGAACATTCTCGGGAGTGCCAATGAAGAGGTTAAAATTAAATTATTAGTAGATGTATCAAATACCCTTTAATCAAGGTCAGCTGATGTTAAAAATTAGGTATATTTAAACTTGTAAATTAAGGTAAAATGTGAGGATATAAATAAGTAGGAAAAGCTGCATATCATATACAGTAAAAATAACTAGGAAAAGCTGTATACGGTATTGCATCGAAAAAATATGATGATTTATAGCAGTGTTTTCCGCTGAGAAGTCTCTATTTTTGCCTGTAGGGCGTGAAGATTTCGACATTTTAGCTGGATGTGTTATATTTACTATGTTTAGCATTTTACCTAAAGAGAGACAGGCATGTCAAGTGAAATTAAGTAATTTTGGAAACTTTATGTGACCAACAAAATTATGATTCTTGTCTGTTTGGCACGCTGTGATAGCAGCAGTCCTCAAATTCACATTCTAAAACAGTAGCAGCAGGAAAGACGCAAGATGTTTGCTTGTTACCACCGAGAGGTCATTTTATTCTGAGTACCGTACTTCCAACAGCTGTGCGGCAAAAACTAAAAGTAACAAAGTTTGCATGCAAAATGGATAAAAAGAAGATATTTAGGCAAACCCGTCTGCAAACCTAAATGTAATTTTTTTATTCAGTGTTTTATTTAAAAACTACCCGAGGGCTAATACTTAATGCCATGTTTTAAATGCATTTAACATAAGTTTTAACACATTGACATGGCATTTTAGTAATTTTACGCTATCATTTTTTGGAGCTCAACTTATTTTATTCTTTGCAATTATTAAAAAGCCTACAGGGAGCTTCAAACCACTAGTAAAAGCTCAAATGAAACATGGTTGCTAACATTAAAAAACATCGGTGAAACCAGTGGGGTTTTTTCCCTAAAAAAAAAAAACCGCAACAAAAATGTAATGTACTGGTTCTCATCTGAAGTTACAATGTATATAGTATTAATTCAATTGCTATATAGTAGCATACTCTACATTCTGTGTAGATGTGTCCGCTAACACATCCCCTTGCAGGCTGCTCAATGGGAGAGAAATGACTTCACATGACATCTTCGCCCGCCCCACATTTGGCGGATAGCGGCCAGAAAAGTCAGTCTAGATTGACTCTAATTACCAAAGGGGAGAAAAATCATTTGGTGGTTTGTGACCATCGAATGTTTTTTGTCCCCTTTGGTAATAAAGGGGGCATGCACACAGCATATATTCATTACTGAATTTGGGACAGTTGGGAGGTATGCACTAGACAGTAGCCGTAACTAGGATTTCTGTTGCCCACCACCACACATCGTCCCCCAGTCCCCGTCAGCCTACGCATACATTCACTTACATATACACAGGGCCGGATTAAAGCAGGGCACAGGAGGTCAGTACCCCTGGGCCTCCTCTAGCTAGGGGCCCCCTGTGGTCAGCATGTGTTTTTAAAAAAAAATATTTTTTCAGTTAAAGGTTTTGTGCATGGGAGTGGGGTAGTGCTGTAGCTTCACCTATCTGCCAATGTGACAATGATTAATGGTGCTGAGCATCAGGAGCCAAGGAACACTGACTGTAAAAGTGTGCAAAGCATTACAGGGAGTTGACACTTTGCACAAGAGGGCAGAGGCTGAGAGGTTTGTGCTGAGCTCTGATTTGTGGAGTGCATTACATGCTTCTCAGGCCCATGGAGGACAGTAGCAGCAGCAGCCTCCTCATGGGAGGGTTTTTAATCAGAGACAGTACTGAGCCTGTGAGGTCTCCTACAAAGTAAGGTAAAGAGGGACGAACACAGACTTTTCATGTGGTATGTGTATATATATATATATATACACAAATATAAATATACTATTAATACCCTCCCCCTGCAGTTACACATTGACCAAGTTTATACTTTACCAGCCTTTACTCTATGTTTTGACAGTGTAATATTCTCTTGTGCGGCCAGTATTGACAAATGAAAGGGGGCCCTCCTGTCTAAAGTGCCACGGGCCCCATGAAGGCTTAATCCGGCACTGCATATACATAGTCAAACCTGTATTCATGCATAAACAATCAGACATCTGTTCACAGACAGTCACACCCATGCACACATTCATACAGTATAATAGTTACACATACATACAGTGCACCTTCCTGTCACACTCACCATGCTGCTACTGGAGGGCCTGGCACTGACTAGGGATGGCCATCGATTATTAATGTACCCAAAAGATTGATGGTCGGGCCTAGTGATTGATGTTTTAGACATCCATAGGGGAATAGTATTATGCCATCGATGGGTGGCATCCGATGTTGATTTTTACCCCCTGCCAGTCCATCCGTCTCCTGCCTACCACTTGTCCAGGTCTCATAGACAGTTTGCGTCTTCTTCGGCCAGCGCCGCTGCAGAGCTATGATATATGGCCTGCCAGGCGTGTGCACAGTGTCGGCGTCCGGGCATTGCTGGCTGCCACTCGGTTGTATTGTATACGTAAACAACCACCCGCGCGTGCGGTCCACCCCATTCTTCTGTGCATCTGCAGAAAACTGATGGCAGGAACCATCGATGGCCGGTGGTAAAATGTTTTAAAGCCATTGATGGTTCCTGCTTTAAAAGCCATCAATGGGGGATGTGTCAATGGCCATTTTTAGCACTGACTGCACTGTACACTGTGGTTAGCCACGCCCCCTCTTCGGACTGCTCCTCCAGAGCCTGCTGGCTTGTTTTATAAAAAACTCTTGGGAGGCTGGTGAGGGGTGTGAGGAGCTAAGATTATTAGCCCCCTCCTCATCTGGCTGCCGACCAAACTGATTGCAATACAGTGAAGAAACTAAAATTAAAATAAAGTTCCCAGCAGACCTGAGTTTCAGGCAGAAAGGGCTGCTGGGACCTGTAGTTTACTTTCAGTTTCATAACTGCAGTGCACCGATGACCTGAGCGGGGCTTACTTTGACCTCTCTCCCGCACCCCATCATGATCCCTAGTTGCGGCACTGGCTCCTCTCCTGTGACAACAGCATTAGCAGGTGTGTTTCCGCTCACTGCAGAAGTCACAGGGGCCTAGTGCCGGCTCCTCTGTGCCCCCCTAGTGGCTAACACCTGGTGGCCAATGTATCCATTGCCTCTGTGAGTTACGCCACTGCTTCCCTTCTCGAAGCAAACGACATGGCAAATGTGTGAAACTTGCATACGTAAATCCCAAATGGGGATGAATTTGGACCCAAACGAAAGGGTCTGAAACCGCCCCATCATCAGATTACTGCATGTAAAAAAATAAAAATGATGAGAACGCCTGACAGTCCTCCATGGGCCCTTATTCTGGTTCACTCACAAAGGCAAATTCCTTCTCAAATGGACAAAACCATGTGCACTGCAGGTGGGGCAGATGTAACTTGTGCAGAGAGAGTAAGATTTGGGTGGGGTTTTACTTCAAAGTGAGATCTATATTGCAGTGTAAAAATAAAGCAGCCAGTATTTACCCTGCACAGAAACAATATAACTCACCCAAATCTAATTCTCTCTGCACATTTTACATATGCCCCCCTGCAGTGCACATGGTTTTGTCCATTTGAGAAGGAATTTGCTTTTGCGAGTGAACCAGAATAAGGGCCCATGTCATTTACTGTAGTATGCAGAACTGTGAAATAAATCTGCATAGGATTATACTCGTACTGTTTTCACTGCCTGGACATGTTTACATGTAGATGGTACTAATTACACTCTTTGATATCATTTAGAAGTGCACAAAATATGTGTCAATAAAAATGATCGGTTGTCAGTACATTTTTATTAAATTGTCAGTAATGAATATTTCCAAGGGTTGGTATCCGTGATCATCTGGTTCCTCCATCTGGGTAGCATTATCTAAGATGTGAGCTGTTTAAGCAAAATATAATTGTACTGAAAATATCACGTACACTTTGGAGTCTTGGCTGATTTTCTCCTGTGATTAACAAAAGCGGAGTGTAATTAAAAAACAAAAAAAAACACAAAAATAAATACATTTATAATTACAGAAATATTTATTTTTTACGTTATTTGTATAACGTACACCTATTCCGCAGCGCTGTACAGAGAATATTTGAACATTCACATCAGTCCCTGCCCCAGTGGAGCTTACAATCTATGTTCCCTACCACATGTACACGCAGACATTCTAGGGTTAATTTTGTTGGGGGCATATAACCTACAAGTATATTTTTGGATTTTGGGAGAAAACCGGAGTACCCGGAGGAAACCCACTCAAGTACGGGGAGAATATACAAACTCCGCACAGTTAGGGCCATGGCTGGAACTGAACCCATGACCTCAGTGATGTGAGGCAGTAATGCTAACCATTACACCAACCATGCTACCTAGAAGTACAGTGGGCACTACTGAACATGAGTTTTATATGGGTTTTAGTTATGTTACAGAATACTTATTGTATACTGTGTGTTGTCTATTCCTGTTGTCCATATTTTAGTAATAAAGTTACATTTGTATAAGTCATATCTGGCTAATATTTAGTAGATGTATCAAAGTGTGGAGAGATATAAAGTACTACTAACCAATCAGCCCCTAACTGTCATGTAATGGTCTGCGGTTGAAAAAATGACAGTTTGGGGCTTATTGGTTGGTACTATACCTTTCTCCGCTGTATATATTTACATACTTTGGTAAATATCCCCCTTCATTTACAAAAACTATGTAGGTGTATGCAGCTTTCTTCTGGGTTGAGAAGTATAATGGCCTCAGCCCCGGTGGTTTACAGACAGGACAGAAAAATCATTTCAGAAGCGGGATTTGACTTTTGTCAAAGTCATCTAGACTGAAGTTTATCAACCTTCTCTATCAGGTCATGTTGTGAGAACCTCTGCATGGTAACAGATGGGAAAATAGCTGGCTTAGTCAGTCAATTAGATTAATTCACATGTGTATGATCAAGGAACACCTCAAAACATAGCCCCTCGGGGGTACTTGAGGTGAGAAATGAGGAATCGTTACAGACAGATTGTTGGTTGCAGCTGTAAATTAGGGGTTTATTATAATAACAGATTATTACAAGTGCGGCTCAATAATGTTTTACACCCGAGATGTAAAACCTTGATTTCTTTGTGTCAAAGAAGGCAAGTCATTGTACTTTAACAAGATCCCATGGTTGTAAAAAGTGTACTTTGGCTTTTAATACATTGTTTCATTGTTTCATTGTTTAATCACTTACCAGGACAGAGAAATGAAGGTACGTAATGAGATCTGGGCTGCGGTTTACTTTGTAAACTAACCACCTGGAATTTGGGGGCTACATTGTATACAAACAGGAATATTGAGGCTGGCTTGTTCCCTAGCTTCAAGGTCAACTTTATATACTAGCTGTAAGGCATGTGGGGTCTCTGTCTGCTTCATAACTTCCAACTGTCCAGGTCATTTGGACACTGTACCACTGGGCGGAAGGCTGGGGGAGCCTGTAATCACTGAATATATGCTGTGCGCATCTGCATGCATCAAATATGGTGTGCTTGTGAGCTGGAGGGGGGGGGGGGGGCTTCCTGCTGGGTGCTGGGCAATCCCATTAAAAAGACAATGAGGAGTCTTCCACCTGAGGCCCCTCCTCCTTTTTGGGCATGATAGGTCCTGCATTGATGACCACGACAGTTAGGAGGTATGCGGCGGTCTCTACTTGCCAATGAATAATCTGCATTGTTTACTAGCCACCAATAAAATTGGGGGCTGCACTGTATACTAACAGGAATAAAGACGCTGCTTTGTGTCCCAGCCTCAAAGACAATTTTATATACTACCTGTAAGACACGTGTGCTTTTCCTATGCCTACTAGAGACGTAGCAACCTGTATTGTCCGATAGCGACCAGAATGGTAACCTTCATACATTTTCATGGCATTACATTCTCTTTTCTCTCCCTCATGTCTAGATCGCTAGGTCTATTATCCATCTTCGTATCGGAGTCACTAAACCAGTTGAGATGGCCTTATTCCAGCTTGACTAACTGTTTATTGTAGTAGTTGTCATCCATATCTCCGAAACGGAACAATTCCTTTTATCGCCATCATGAAAAAAAAAAAAACCTTTAAAAAAACTCACTGTAAGCAAATAGCCAAAACCGTTAAGCTTCTGGATATTCCTTAACTGTCCACAATGATACCATTAAAAAACTCCTTATGTTCCTTTAAGCTATCAGCAATCTGTTACCTCCGATTTGCAAATTGAAATGTTATTGGGAGACCATTTATGCCTAGCGAAAGCTCCACGTGTAAGGGTGGCTTAGCTGTTTTTAAAATATGCCCCAATCTACTTTTAAACACAGCCATACTGCTGACGGCTGACAATAGCTGTACCGCAGTCTGGCTTGCTATGACTGACAATCTCATTCAACTGTGGAATGATATGTCTTATGACACAGCAGAGGGTCCCCATGGACTTGATTAGTTAGACGGAACTTTTACTTGATATATGCTACTGTATGTTCTTTGCCTTCTCTGCATGCATTACAACTTCATGGCAGATGGGCTTGGAAATCTGTGGTGAATCAAATGTCACCGTTCTTCTGCAGGAGACAATAACAGAATTTAAAATGAAGCTGACTATAAAGTAGGGAAATGGCTGACTTTTTTTTTTTTTGCTTGCAGTTTAATGAAAAAATATGCCTGTCTGGGTTCTTCTTTCCTTGCATATGCCGAAAGTTTATGCTGAACGATACAAATAGAAAACATTACACAGCCGCAGGATGCCGATATTTGGTACTGTAGCCTCTCTTGGTTTCCAGACTTTACTTTGTCTTCGTAAAAAAAAAAGGGCAGGATCGATCAGACGATGACGATGACCTGCATCATAGGAAATTCTTACCCCCCTTTTAGTCGCTAACAAATTCATATAAAAGGATACTTCATATTGGTATCAAAACGCCTTAAAGACATAATAAGTAAAAAAAAACACTTTAAACATAAAAAATAGCTAATATAATATTAAAAAATGTATTGGGAATTACACAGTATATTGTAGGTTGTGTCCAATGCCTGGAATATGACACCAAGCAGCGTTATGGATATCATTTTAACCTACACTTAAAGCTGCGTCATATCTTGGGGCAATGGAATAAGAACTAGGTCTGTCAGATGAGAAAATATATATGTACATGGTTGAATAGTTCAGAAATTGCCACAAAGAGGAAGCAGTATATTCAATAAACAAATTGCTGTAGGTTACGTGTAAGGTAATAAAAGTTAACTGAAGGTGGGAATGCTGTTTCATAAAAAAATATTGTTGGAACAGTATATTTATTTGGAAGTTTGGGATTTTTATTGAATAACATTAAATCACGATCACTCGTCAGCATATTGGCAACGGGCTTTATGGTGACACTGAAAATTAGCTGGGAATCCGGTCTGGCTTTCGAACCAATTACGTAAGAGTATTCTTCTGAAGAAGTCATGATTTAGAACAGGGCCAGTGTAAGGCATGTTGCCACCCTAGGTCAAGCTTCAATCTATTGCACACCCCCCCCCCCCCAACTCCACATTTCCAGCAATACCCACTTTCTAAGTGAAAGTGTGGCGGTTGGCATCTTAGAAGCTCAGAACCACCACCTGTGTTAAGTCTATCAAGGATGTCTTCATCAATGACAAACTTAAGTTTGTGATACTGTAGACAGACTCAGTGGCACTCCTCCAGATCCCGGCACCCTTAGGCTGCTGCCTAATAGTAGGTACTGTAGCCCTGTTTTAGAGTAAGTCCCAGCAGTGCCGCTCCTGCCTCCAGCCTCCTGCTTTCCTCTCAGAAAACATTGCCGTAAACTCTTCTGAGCATGTACTGGCCCCCTACCAGTGCTGGCCCCGTGCATGCACAGTAGGGAACCTCCATGTTTATTTCATGTTATTTATCTATGCACATCTATGCTGGACCAGGCTATATAATGATAATATTTTTCTTAACGTTTATTGGTCATTTAAAAGTAACATCTCACATATACGACATAGAGTATTATTTTAGAACATTCAGACTAGACTTTGGAATTGGCACTTCTTGGCAAAATCCCCAGACCAGATGCAGTTGCGACGATAAAGACAGGGGACATATGTATGAGACATCGCTAAGTTGAAAGACACCTTATGGTACTGATTGGTTGAACATTGCTGTAGCTTTTGGGGAAAAAAAAGGAATAATCCAGATATTTGATAAATGTAACCGTTCCAGCTGTTATTAGTCATTTCTCAACTACATTTTGATGATTAATGTTTCAGTACTTAACACTTTGTATGGGTCTGTTTATAAAGCTTAAGGCCTTCTGGAAAAGTTTTGTTGCTTTGGTAATGAATTAAAATCAGACACTGATCAGAGAAGTGACAAATAAAGATGTATTTTTTGTTTGAAACAAAGTCCAAATTCTGCGCATGAAAGGGAGCATCTGCTGATGACAAAGTAAGATTCGAAAGTGAAAACTTCTAAAGCACAATGTAAAGTGAAACTAACAAAACTCTACTTGCTCAGAGTTCACATTATGGGGGTGATTCAGACTCACTCACTGTAGGCTGAATACGCTCCGCTGTCTGATGGAGCAGGTTTAAACATGCGCATGTGCAAATCCCTGGAGCAAACTCCTAGAGTTTTACAGTCGCTGGGGCGTTCGCTCCACAGTGGGCAGAATGGGGGCGGGCATGCAGCGGAAGCAGGGGAATGCTCAGCATTTATGGGCATGCCCGCATAAACGCTGGGCGTAAACCTGCAGACGCTTGGATTGACGGCTGACATCACCTGACATCGGCGCCTGCCCTGATCTCAGAGGACAGGGTTGAAATGAAAAGTACTGTAAGTCCTGGTTTATTTTTCATTACGAACGGAGTAAAAGTCAACCGATGGTAAGTGACCATTGAATGATGTTTCCTTTGCGCGGCAGCATGCGAATGGATGTGTAAGCTTACACATTGACCTACATGCAATCCGGGGATTTGCTTGGCCGGGGGGGGTTGCGCATTCTGCCGGGCGGTGTATACAAAATAATAAGAATTTCTTCCCAATTTTCATAGAACAGTCCAGGTTTTCATAGGACAGTTTTGATTTTGAATGGGGGAGGGTAGTGTCCCTAGGGGCACTTAAGAGCGCTGGATCACTATAATAGGTGGTGTGAAACACAACAAAAAAAATATATCAATAATATTTATAACAATTTATTAACCATCAACAGATGAGACTGCTGCCGCTTTTAGGAGAGGATGTGTGGCCTCTTCAAATATCAAAAAAGGAGAGGGGAGAAAGTGATATTGTCCCAAATGAATGAGATGTTATCACTTTAAGAAGCGCAGTCTGACCTGAATAAATATTGACACAATTTTAAGTAAAAATACTTTGATGAATTTATTAATTAGACAAAGTAGTGCATAATGCTATATGTGTGAAGTGCACTTCACCATATAAAATACAAAATATAAAATATAAAATACATACATATAAAATAATGACAAACAACATGTAACATGGATGGCTGGCTTATAGCGTTTTGAGGCAAATTTTTATGCAGGCTTGGTATTTATGAGGCTTAATAAGATCTTTAGAATGGCATTTTGTATTCCTTTCAATAGTTACCAGTCCTCTGACAAGGGTTATAGGTGGATGCAGGTGGATGCGTCTCCTTAATAGATGACCCTCTGTGGGTGGCACTTTTTCCTCCTCCTTTACCAGTATTTGTACCTGGATAGATAAATGTCCACTGTAATAGGAACCCAGCTGGTACTTTGTCAAGGGACCTGGCGTCTGGATCAGCTCAAAAAACGCGTTTCTCCGCCTTGTGTACTTATCGGCGGCTTCCTCAGTTTTTTTCAAAACTGAGGAAGCCGCCGATAAGTACACAAGGCGGAGAAACGCGTTTTTTGAGCTGATCCAGACGCCAGGTCCCTTGACAAAGTACCAGCTGGGTTCCTATTACAGTGGACATTTATCTATCCAGATACAAATACTGGTAAAGGAGGAGGAAAAAGTGCCACCCACAGAGGGTCATCTATTAAGGAGACGCATCCACCTGCATCCACCTATAACCCTTGTCAGAGGACTGGTAACTATTGAAAGGAATACAAAATGCCATTCTAAAGATCTTATTAAGCCTCATAAATACCAAGCCTGCATAAAAATTTGCCTCAAAACGCTATAAGCCAGCCATCCATGTTACATGTTGTTTGTCATTATTTTATATGTATGTATTTTATATTTTATATTTTGTATTTTATATGGTGAAGTGCACTTCACACATATAGCATTATGCACTACTTTGTCTAATTAATAAATTCATCAAAGTATTTTTACTTAAAATTGTGTCAATATTTATTCAGGTCAGACTGCGCTTCTTAAAGTGATAACATCTCATTCATTTGGGACAATATCACTTTCTCCCCTCTCCTTTTTTGATTTTGAATGATTGTCCCATGGTATTGAGATGAAGGCATTTTTTTCGATTTGGAGGGGAAGGGAGGTGGGTATCTGGACGATGGTCAACAGTGACTAGGTTGACCACTAATTGTCGAGAGTGACTAGGTTGACAACTAAGAATGGTCGTTCATACTTTTCCATCTCAGTGGAAGTGGAGGTGGAATATAATAGTGTGCCCAAAGCATGACGAGTGCAGTAAGCCATGCGATGGAACACGGTACACTAATACAGTGCCCATGTGTCAACACAGACACAATAATGTGAAAAACCTGTGTTGGGATTTTCCTGTGTTGACCATGTTCATGTTGACATTTTGCTTGTGTCGGCCCTCTGTCAATGTCAATCATTCTTGGCCTAGTCACTGTTGGCCATTAGTGGTTGACCTAGTCACTGTTGACTATCTAAACCAGAAATGGGAGGTGTTTCAGGCTACACACTGTAGAAGCGGGTGTCTCTGAAGCAATCGACCTTAAGACATTTCTTCTTTAAAGGAACACTCACCAGGTGATGGTCAACCCCATTGCACTGTGGTCATGTCTTCTGTTCCACCTTTGAGACACGTATAATACATTACATTTATCTGGCATGGTTGTGCATTGTAAATGACTGTCACTTTAAAAAAAAAATTCCACGTTCGGCTGGCAACCCACACGGCCACCAAACTTAGAGGCTATGACATTTGGCCACTGGAATTTATTGATATAGTGGTCCAATGAAGATCATTCATAACCCCCACATGTCAATACACAAATATCCAATCAGAACAGTTTTTATGTAGCAGGGTGCTATGATTGGCTAATCACAGTCAGAACCCATCTCCCTCATTTGCATCATGACTTTCAAAGTCCATAATGTATCTACAGTATTATCAAGGGGGGGTTTTGTGTATCCTTTCAAAATGTAGGTGTCCTTATCCTGGCAGTTGCAGACTTTGTAGGGAATCTTCCTCATTAACAGTTACCAACCCATATTATCATATCTGTTTTAATTTGTGCATATCAATGTCTGTGTGTGAGGGGGAAATCATTTTATATATATTTGTACACTTGGAAGAAAAACCAAACGAACACTATCCGGTGTATTCGGAGCCGATAAACGATCTGATCTGATAAAGTGATTATTGGATTGGGGGAGGTGGAAGGGGAACATACACACTTCTGAGTTACATTAAAAAAAGAAGTACAATAACAGACATATATGGAGATCTTTAACACTCTCAAAGTAAAAAGCAAGTATCCTCAGTGCACCCCAAAAGATACTTGCTTCTGTTAACAAGTAGTGGATAGCACCTACCAGGCTAATATTAGGGAACAATACGTCTCCCTAGTATCTGAAAATAACTGGGAGAGGGGGATCATATCTAAGTGATATTATACTGGTGCGGGAATTATCTCTTGAAGTGTCTATATATGGAGATCTTACTGCACAGTAATTCAAACCTATCTCTCCAGGCATAGTAGCACCAAGTTCGATATACCCTGCACTATAAAGTAAGTGATTTTAATCTTCATTCACATTAAACCAAAGCATGTTAAACCAGGGCCATATTGATAGCCACATGGGCCTGGAGCTGAAAATGTCCAAGGGGCAGGGCATATGATAAGAACCTTGCCTTGGCAAAGCTGTGTGGGTTTGACCAGCCATGTGTGGGTGTTGCCAGGGAAATATGGGTGTGTATACTCCTTACCCTATCAACCCCCATATCTCCCTAAATAGGTGAAAGTAAAAATATTGCATTGATGTGTGAGGAAATAGAAATACAATTTAATACTGATAATTTAAAGGCCTACAGTGTTCTCAGCTAGGCAGCTGGATATCATTATGTTGTCATGATCATTATGGGCCTATTTTAGGTGGAAATCATAGAGCTGTAGTTTCTGTACCCCATTAGCAATCTGGCCCAGCATTGAATTAGGTCTTAGCCGGTCTTCATCTGTTTGTATATAGAATGGGGGGGTACTTTGTGACATAATAAAAAATGAGGCCAGTGTGTGGCATTGTGTAAGCTGGGGTATCAACAATCTGACATAAAACAGTATGAACTGGAAGCACTGAAAGGCATAATGTGATACAGATACATTTGCAAAAACGGAACCATTGGACAGTTTCTATACCAGTCTATGGAATTCACTAATCTAACAAGAATCTGGCTGGAAGTGGTCATTGCGGACGTCAGAGACTCACCGAAAACTCATCTGGGCACGCCTGTGTTTTCACAAAAACACCCAATAAATGCTACTTTTTGCACCTAAATGCCAGTATCCTCCCAATCAAACTGCTGCAACTCTGCGACTTATTTGCGTACAGATATTTTTACATTAACTGATTCCACGAATGTGAAATGTGAACTCTTCACATGTAGAGTCATTCGATAATTGCTTGATTTGAGAATTCTCTGATTCTAAACTATCCGGAATAATGTCAAATAATCTAATGAACTACTATGAGACATAATATTACCAAGGGTAGTGCTATGGGGCATAAAATTAGCTAGGGTACTGCTATGGGGCATAAAATTAGCTAGGGCACTGCTATGGGGCATAAAATTAGCTAGGGTACTTTAAAATGGTGTAATGGGGGGGGGGATGGGGGCACAATATTTTATTTACACCACATGCAAAAGCAGTATTCTTGTTACCCGGTGCAAGAACGTAATCTTGCCAAAACTGACACACGTGGCACATGCCCCCAAGCTGCATGTAGCCTTTTCCCAATTATGGCCCTATGGCTGCATATTATTGTGACCATGGAAGACAATATACACAGTCACTTTACTTTTTCCTGGGATCGCTTAAAGAAGTTATACTTAGAGCAGGCATTCCCAACCACGGTCCTCAAGGCACACAAACAGTGCAGGTTTTAGTGATATCCAGGCTTCAGCACAGATAGTTTAATCAGAATCACTCAGGTACTAATTAAGTCACCTGTACTCAAGCCTGGATATCTACAAAACCTGCACTGTTGGTGTGCCTTGAGGACCATGGTTGGGACTGCCTGACTTAGAGGGAACATACAGTAGCACTTAAACAGAGTATCTCTAAGCTGGATCGGGTCCTGAGAATACTCATTTTTTAAGTTAACAGTAGAGGGGAGTCATGTTTAGCGACTGCGCATGCGGATAAACCTTTGTGTGTGGTGGGGGGGTGGGTGGCGGGCTGTGGTCACTCCTATAGGAACGTCCAATATTTCATGGGCGTTCCCATAAAAATGTTGGATGCTCCCAAGGAAATTCGCCAGTGATACGGGTGCGGTGGGCGGGCAGCTGCCCGGCCCGCTTTCCGTACAGAGACCTGCAGATCTAAGACAACAGAGAGGTGTCTTAGATCGGCTAGCGCTGTATAAATCATTCGATGGCTGGCAAGGCTGCAAATGGCTGTTTTGCTAAACATCCATTTGAATGTGTGCAGGGAAATCATCATTTTTTAAGGGGGGGCGGCGGATGGTTGTGCTGGCGACGGGTGGCATTCAGATGACGCGCAAAGCTGCGACTTTCGCAGCTTTGCGCTCAACCAGAATAACCTCTTTAACACAGGTCCTCTTTAGCTTTAGGGCAGCGGTGTAACTATAGCACCGCAGCCCCCGCCACCGCGGGGGGGCGCTGTGCATGTGGGGGCGCCGGGGGCTGCGGTGCTATAGTTACACCCCCCCAATCCCCCGCAGACTTACCTATCTCGCTGGTCCCGGCGGCTCCGTTCTTCTGCTGAGGACCACCAAAAAATGGCCGCCCCCATACAGCAGACAGTTCTCTGAAACTGTCTGCTGTATGGGGGCGGCCATTTTGTGGTGGTCCTCAGCAGAAGAAGAACGGAGCCGCCGGGATCAGCGCGATAGGTAAGGCTGCAGGGGATTGGGGGGGGGGGGGTTGCATGGGTGGCGGGGGATTGGGGGGGGGGTTTGCATGGGCAGCGGGGGATTGGGAATGCTTGGCGGGGCGGCGGCGGGAGGGGGCTCCCAAAACTTAGTTATGCCACTGCTTTAGGGTTAACTATTTTGAACACAGCTGCAATATTGCTGAAGTACAAAAATAACTACTAATAATAACAGTTTCAACTGCCTGTCACGTTCTAGTGTAATTATTAGAGACGGGAGGGGGTTGTGCAAGCTTTGAATACTTAAATATCCCTCAGAATTGTTATTGTTTATTCAAATATAACCACAATATTTAGCAGACCTATACGTAGAATATTTAATAACTGGCATCAGTCCCTGCACTATTGGAGATTACAGCCTTAACCCATTGAGTGGCAACATCTCTGTGAGAGATGTACAAAAATCCACCAAAAAATTCCAGCATCACTCACATTTGTTATATAAATTCAAATAAAAAAATATGTAAAAAAAAACATATATTTCCTATAAACATTACAGGCCATTACGATAGAAATGTTTGCTTTGCAATTTTCACACCTATTTTGACAAATTCACTCGGCTCTCAAAGGGTTACTGATCATCCAAATCTACTAGCACACTCGCCCACTCCCTCCCTTACTCCCTCCCTCAATTCCTGGGGTAATTTTCTGTATAATCAGCTAATTAACCAATCAGTAAGTGTTTGGTCTGTGGAGAACCCAAGGGAAACCAATACAAATATGAAGAGAACATATAAACTCCACACCAGAAAATCCCCCAAAACTGCAATACTAAGTACTGCATGTTCCCCGTGATACATTAACAGAATGGAGAATATAAATGATACGCACCTTGACTCTGCGTGTATTCTCCCAGACTACAGTAGTCAATAGCAAATTGGCTTAATACTGGCTGTGTGTGGCTCTTTAGAATGATGAATTAAGGAAAATAACATAATGACAAAATGATATAATTATATATACAGTACTGTGCTCAATGGAAAATTATTGAGTAGCCCACTTGTATAAATGCGTAGGATAATCTAGAGATCCTGTAGGGTTAGCTGTCCCTAAATCCCAGGTTCCATCCAAACAGTTCAATCAGTTCTTGGAATAGATCCCAGCAGCTGTACACTTCAATAGAGAATAAATAGTGTAAAACTGCAAACCACATTTGTTAACATGAGAGGATATAAATAAAATTTGCATAAATAAGTTAAAACGGCTTATGTGATTTCAGAGTATATAACACCATGAAGACAGAACCAGCCATCTTTGCTGCTTCTGGAGCCAGAAGCTAAAAGGGTTCCACAGAGTAAAGCATAGGAAAGCGATATGGACAGCGATGTGGAACTCCAATGCATTTTGAAATTTTTATACCTTGTTATTTGTTTAGCGAAATCACAAACACCTGTTAGGCTACCAATCAATAGTAGGATTCATTGTTATTGTGACATCATATTATGCTGATTAACTGTTGTTTTATTATCTCTCTCTCTCTCTCTCTCTCTCTCTCTCTCTCTCTCTCTCTCTCTCTCTCTATCTATCTATCTCTGGGCAAAATGTACTAAAGGGAAAATGTGGCTAATTCCCAGTAAACAATTTTTTGGACTCGCCGAATTTCAAACTTTGACCACATTTGCTATATTAACCAAATGGGCTTGGAGTTGTTGAGAGTTCCCTGTAGATGCCTATGGGCTTCTCGTTGCATTTATCCATTGAGAATGATCCAATCGAGCCCCCCCCTCCCTCCCAGCCGCAACATCATTCTGCTTATGTGTAGAGGACATCCCAGCTTTGACACCAAAAGTCCACTGATCGGAAAAATCAGATCTTATAGGGAGTGCTGGCCATTGCGGTCATAACTGCATTTCTTATAGGCAAATGCAAAGGGGGTTTCCAGTTGCCAAGAAACCCCCCTTTCCTAAAGCCTAGTCACTACATGCAATATAAAGGGTGCCGGATGACTGCCCAACAATCGGAATCCTGACTGCCGGTGCTCCAACAGGGTATCCCAACTGACAGGGGCTATTCTCCCTTGTGGGAGTCCACGACCCCCATAGAGGGAGAATAGAACCTGTGGTGAGCGAAGCGAGCCACCGAGCCCACAACATGGTGAGCGCAGCACGCCCTTAGGGGGCTTATTTGCGCTCACCCACCCTTCGGGGCACCGGCAGCCAGGATTCCGATGTCAGGATCTCGATTGTTGGGCAGTCATTGTCACGGCTAAAGGGCTGGATGGAGTCGTGCGGTGCACAGGAACCGGAGACGGACCAGGAGGAGTAGGATTGAAACGTGCAGGTTTAATAACTGATTTCATAAATGATAAACTTCACTCAAATACTTCTTTAAGTGACAGTTGGAATAAATTAAATAGAGTCCAGCACAATACTAATAACGGGCAGGGAAATCTGGAAACGTATACTTGGTGAGCCAGAGTACATAGATGAGGATCCGGAAGGAGGTTGATTTGATGACAGAAGAAATGGATCCGGATGACTGAAAGATGATGGAATAAATGAGTGGTATGAAGGAGGACAGCGGAAAGCTGTGCAGGGTAATTCTGGGACACAAGCAGGAACAAGCACTAGGTAGGACTTGCAGCATTGGTGTCAGGAGAAAACTTCCTTGTAGCAAGATGCAGGGAGCAAGGCACCAGAGTCAGGAGAGAAAGAGCCAGGATCCGGGAATCAGCTAGGAGTTGTGAATGACTCCAAAGACTCATTGCACTGACACTGAACAGCCTAGGCAGATCCCCTATATCCCCAGGGGATGGCTGCCATTGGCTGTCAGCACAGGATGAGGAGGGAACCTCCACTCTGGGCCAATCTGTCTCCTGCCCTCAACCAAGATGGCGACGCCGGCCTCCCGGCACCACTACTGCTACTACACTACTACCATCCCTACCCAGAGCTGCTGCTACCCGCACACCGCAGACCGGAGCCTGCACACGCTAGCCGGCGGCGGGCGCGGACGGGTGAGTACTGTACCCGCCGCGCTCCGTCGCGGCTACGTGTGACAGTACCCCCCCTTTTCAGGGTGACCCCAGGGCGCCTATGGGCCTTGTGCGGATTTCTCTGGAGAAATTGCTTTACCAGTTTTGGAGCGTGCAAATCAATGGAATCCACCCAAGAGTTCTCTTCGGGACCAAACCCAACCCATTCCACCAGATACTGGGTACGAGAATTGCGGCAACGAGAGTCTATAATGCGTCTTACCTCGAATTCAGACCCACTTTCGGAGTTAATCTTGGGCGGTTTGGGAATCTTCTTTTGATAAGAGTTCAACCTTAAAGGCTTGAGGAGGGACACATGGAAGGAATTCGAAATCCTTAGGGAAGGAGGAAGTTGAAGTCTATAAGCGACAGGATTAATGACTTGGATGATAGGGTATGGCCCAATGAACCGGGGAGCCAGCTTCATAGAGGGCAGACGGAGGCGTATATGGCGGGTAGACAGCCATACCCGGTCTCCGACTTTCAATCTGGGCGCTGCCCTTCTTTTCCTGTCTGCCATCCTCTTGTATCGGGCGGAAGATTTAAGAAGAGCGGTGTGGACATCCGACCAGATTTTAGCAAAGCGTTGTAATGAAGTGGTTGCTGCAGGAACTTCGGAAGAGGATAATTCTGAGAAATCCGGAGATCGTGGATGTTTGCCGAATACTGTAAAGAAGGGGGTGGTTCCGGAGGAAGAGTGATAGGAGTTGTTATGCATATATTCTGCCCACGGGAGAAGATCCACCCAGTCATCTTGGGACGACGAGACAAACAGTCGGATAAAGGCCTCCAAGTCTTGATTCACCCGTTCTGTCTGGCCATTGGTCTGGGGATGAAAGGCCGTGGAAAACTTGAGTTTGACCTGTACCGCGGCACAGAGAGCTCTCCAGAACTTTGCAACGAACTGTACTCCGCGGTCGGATACAATCTCTTTGGGCAGTCCGTGAAGTTTAAAAATGGTTGAGATAAATAGCTGAGCCAGTACTGGAGCAGAGGGGAGACCTTTTAGTGGGAAAAAATGGACCATTTTCGAGAATCGGTCGACCACTACCCAGATTGCGGTATGACCTTTTGAGGGAGGTAGTTCGCAAATGAAGTCCATTGACAGATGGGTCCATGGTTCTGTGGGAATGGTTAGAGGGCGGAGAGGACCAGCGGGAGTTGTTCTGGGCACCTTATGCTGAGCACATCTTACACAAGACGCGACGAAGTTGGTTACGTCGTGGCGGATGGTTGGCCACCAATAAGAACGTGACAGGAACATCAAGGTCTTTTGTGCTCCTGCGTGCCCTGCGAAGCGGGAAGAATGTGCCCATGACAATATTTTCTTGCGGAGTTCGGGGGGAACGAACGTTTTACCTGGAGGAGGAGATGGCTGTACGGTTATTTGGGCGAAGACCAGCGGATCGAGGATTGGACGAGGAGGTGTCTCTAGGTCAGAGGTCGTCTCAAAGGAGCGGGATAGAGCGTCTGCCTTAGTATTCGTGGTTCCAGGTCGGAATTTAATTTGGAAGTCAAAGCGTTCAAAAAACATGGCCCAACGGGCTTGGCGGGCAGTAAGGCACTGAGCCTGTTTAAGAAAGGACAGATTTTTGTGGTCTGAATACACGGTGATCTTATGCCGTGCCCCCTCCAGAAGGTATCGCCACTCCTCTAACGCAGTTTTGACTGCAAGCAACTCCTGTTCCCCGATGGGGTAATTCTTCTCTGCCGGGAGGAATTTTTTGGAGAGGAAGGCACAAGGGTGTAATTCTTGATCCTCACCTTTTTGTGACAAGATGGCCCCGATCCCTTCCGAGGATGCGTCCACCTCGAGAATGAAGGGCCTGTCGAGGTCTGGTTGGAGGAGGATTGGTGCCGTTATGAATGCTCTCTTTAACTGCTGGAAGGCAGAGGATGCTTCTGGCGACCATCGGCTTGGATCAGCTCCCTTGCAAGTGAGAGCAGTGAGGGGAGCAGCGATAGTAGAGAAGTTCCGGATAAATCGCCGGTAATAGTTTGAGAACCCTAGGAATCTCTGAATTCCTTTGAGTGTTGTGGGGGCTGCCCAGTCGTGGATGGCTCTCACCTTTTCTGGGTCCATTTCTATCCCAGTGGCGGAGAGAATGTGACCCAAGAATGGAATGGACGTGACCTCAAAAACGCACTTCTCCAACTTGCAGAACAGTTGATTTTGGCGAAGACGTCGTAGGACTTCGGACACTGTCTGTCTGTGAAGTTGAAGATTTGGAGAGAAGATGAGTATATCGTCTAGATAGACTACGATGGAGTGGTACAGCAAGTCCCGAAAGATATCATTTACAAACTGTTGGAAGACGGCGGGGGCGTTACAAAGGCCGAAGGGCATCACCAGGTATTCATAGTGGCCGTCGCGCGTGTTAAAAGCCGTCTTCCACTCGTCACCTGGACGGATCCGGATCAAATTGTAGGCCCCTCGCAAGTCCAATTTAGTAAAGATTGCTGCCCCTCTGATCTTGTCGAATAGTTCTGCGATAAGGGGTAAGGGATAGCGGTTTTTAATGGTGATGTCGTTCAGGCCCCTATAGTCGATACATGGCCGAAGACCGCCATCCTTCTTTTTCACAAAGAAAAACCCGGCCCCGGCCGGAGAAGTAGATGGTCGAATGAAACCTTTGTTTAAGTTCTCTTGAATGTACGAGGACATGGCCTCAGTCTCAGGTAGCGACAGGGGATAGATGCGGCCACGAGGAGGGAATTTCCCGGCCACCAGCTCTATCGGGCAGTCCCAAGGACGGTGAGGAGGCAGGGTGTCGGCACCACCTTTACTGAATACATCTGTAAATGAACGATATGGTGCGGGTATCGACAAGGGTGGAGCTGAAGAGGATGAAGGATAGTTACCCTCACGTTGTGGATGGGTCTGGTAGACCGGAAGGATCTGAGGAATGCAAGTAGACTGGCAATCTGTTCCCCAGGCCTTGACCTCCATATTGGTCCAATCGATGTGTGGGTTATGTTTGGAGAGCCAGGGAAGGCCCAGGACCATTTGGTGTGAGGACTGTGGAAGAATGAAGAATTCGAGGGTCTCTTGATGTAGAGCTCCTATGAGCAGTGTCACCGGGGTGGTCTGATGGGTGATTTGTCCACTACGAATTCGACTCCCATCCACTGCAGTGAGGACCAGCGAGTTATCCAGGGGTTGCACAGGCAGGGCATGTTGGGTGACAAAAGAAGAAGAAAGGAAGTTTCCCGCTGCTCCAGAGTCCAATAGGGCCTGAACTCTTTTTCTCCCTTGGGGACACACAAGGGTAACCGGAATGGTGGAATCAGAAGAAGAGGGAGATGGAAGCAAGACTCCTAATCGGACCTCCCTCGGGGAGATTAGGAGCGGTCGTTTCCCGGCCGCAGCGGGCAGGAAGCCAATAAGTGAGCTGAGGAGCCACAGTACATGCATAGATTCTCTCGCCGTCTTCGGGACTTCTCTTCGAGAGAGAGACGGGAGCGGTTGATTTGCATGGGCTCATCTGTTGACACCGCAGGAGGCGGGGTTGGTTTGGAGGCTGGTGCGACATTGGAAGGAAATCGAGGGCGAAGGCGATCAGAGCGATTCCTCTCAAGTTGGCGTTCTTGGAGTCGCAGATCGACTTTGTTACATAATGAAATGAGTTCAGCCAGGGTGGAAGGAGAATCGCGAGTTGCTAACTCGTCCTTGATGCGCCCGGCTAGGCCGTTCCAGAAGGCAGAAACGAGAGCCTCTTTGTTCCATCTGAGTTCGGAAGCCAGGGTTTGAAATTGTACGACATATTGTCCCACTGGGCGACTGCCCTGACGAATCCTTAGGATCTCTGTGGCTGCGGAGGACACTCTGCCAGGCTCGTCGAAGATGCGACGGAAGGAGGCCACAAACTCTTCATAGTTATTGAGGATGGGATCCGCACGCTCCCAAAGGGGGGACACCCACTCCAGGGCTGGACCCGCCAGTAGGGACACGATGTAAGCCACCCGAGTCTTGGGAGAGGGGAAATTGGAAGGCTGGAGGGTAAAATGGACGTCACATTGATTCAGGAATCCTCGACACCCCCTCGGGGACCCGTCATATTTACTGGGGGTTGACAGGTGTAGATGGTGAGGAGCAGCTGGCCCAGGGGGAGCAGCAGAGGCCGAAGCTCCGGAGGTTGGTGCTGCTGAAACTGAGGGAGCCACCTGAGGTGATGACAAGGTCTGGAGAAATTGAGCCACTTGACGCTGGGTAGTCTCTACTTGTTCCAATCGAGCCATGATGCCTTGAAGAACATCCGTCATGGAGGCCTGTGCTTCACCCGATTCCATCGGGTCAGTGCAAACTGTCACGGCTAAAGGGCTGGATGGAGTCGTGCGGTGCACAGGAACCGGAGACGGACCAGGAGGAGTAGGATTGAAACGTGCAGGTTTAATAACTGATTTCATAAATGATAAACTTCACTCAAATACTTCTTTAAGTGACAGTTGGAATAAATTAAATAGAGTCCAGCACAATACTAATAACGGGCAGGGAAATCTGGAAACGTATACTTGGTGAGCCAGAGTACATAGATGAGGATCCGGAAGGAGGTTGATTTGATGACAGAAGAAATGGATCCGGATGACTGAAAGATGATGGAATGAATGAGTGGTATGAAGGAGGACAGCGGAAAGCTGTGCAGGGTAATTCTGGGACACAAGCAGGAACAAGCACTAGGTAGGACTTGCAGCATTGGTGTCAGGAGAAAACTTCCTTGTAGCAAGATGCAGGGAGCAAGGCACCAGAGTCAGGAGAGAAAGAGCCAGGATCCGGGAATCAGCTAGGAGTTGTGAATGACTCCAAAGACTCATTGCACTGACACTGAACAGCCTAGGCAGATCCCCTATATCCCCAGGGGATGGCTGCCATTGGCTGTCAGCACAGGATGAGGAGGGAACCTCCACTCTGGGCCAATCTGTCTCCTGCCCTCAACCAAGATGGCGACGCCGGCCTCCCGGCACCACTACTGCTACTACACTACTACCATCCCTACCCAGAGCTGCTGCTACCCGCACACCGCAGACCGGAGCCTGCACACGCTAGCCGGCGGCGGGCGCGGACGGGTGAGTACTGTACCCGCCGCGCTCCGTCGCGGCTACGTGTGACAGTCATACAACACCCGTATAAAGGGTGGAACGAGGTTGCTGCACATGCCTAGTGGCAGCAGATTTCCCTTCTGTTATGTGTGTGTCTGTGGATCTGTCTGCTCAATCATCAATTGGCTTACCATTATCATTTGGCCATTGGGTCATTGCACGATTGGATCACTGAATCATTGGATCATGTGTGTGATGTACTGTATTACATATAGTGCACTTTCTTTGAGGGTAAATATAGCGTGTTACATGCTACAGTAATTATGCATCCTTCATGGGCTAGCGACAATTGCTCTTACATCAAACATTTGGTATCCCCCTTCCAGAAACCCTTGCCCCTGTTTCTTTGAACATAACTAAATGGATTGTATGCGATAAGACGCAGGATGTACCGATTGGCAGATGGGATGCTTAGTACATAAAGCCTTTATTCTCTGAATACACACGTGCATAGACAAACAAAAATCATGACAGATAGAATAGGGGATTTAAAAGGAGGGACAGAAAGAGGGTCTACGTTTAGAGTTGGGCATTGCCAGTTGCAATGTGAAAATCTATTTTGCACTTTTCATGAGCTTCCAATCTTTCCTATACCCGTAGCAGGTGCCTTTCTCATGGTTACAGTTTTCTATTACTTGTCTACAGTATGTACTGCACAAAAGAAGAATAAAAAAAAAACAGTATAAATGTCGTAGTGGTCTGCACATATCATTTCTTTCTAGAGTACAATTCAACAACAGTCCCCATTAGCTTCCAGTTTGTCACTACAGTAGTTTATCCCATGAAAGCTTGGATACAATGCCCTATACTTGTTGTGCGCTAAATTCCAATGACTTTACATTGTTATGAAGACATACAGAGTTGCTAATGTGTTTTATTTATACAAATGAGCCTTGCCATGATCTTTTAATATAGAATTATATCTCTGTGTAAATCTTTGTCATTCTAACTATATTATTAAAAAGATCTGTCCTTGGGAGCAGCTTCTGCATAGAGTTTTGCGGAAAACCGCAGCAACAATCACAAATGAACTTTTTTATCTGACTTCACCTTTACGTTGCTGTAAACTTGAGTAATTATCTCATTCATAACTCGCTATTACTCGGAACACTTTCGGCATCTTGAAAAGTGTAAGTATAATTGGAATTTTTTTTTAATAGAATTTACAAAATTAATTTTCTTTATATATATATATATATATATATATATATATATATGTATATATATATATATATATATATATATATATATATATATATATATTGTATTTCTTACACCCAAGAGTGCCTATGTGAAGAATAACAGGGAGAACGGGATTTCACACATGTAATGAAATCTTACCAATATTCAGTTTTTATTTTGAATTAAATCTCTGCGGGATAAAAGTCTTCAAACAGAACAACGAGCTAAAATAAAGCAACATAAGACACAATTAAAACACAAATAAGGGATGTAAACAGAAATGTTGGTTCAGAGTAAATGTACTGTATCCCCAAAAGATCTGAACGCTTCAAAACTAATGTAGCGAAACTGCAAAGAAATACCCTGTGATTTATTTCATTATAGAATATTTTTTTTTTAATGTGTGGTCAATGTTTTTCCTATTGTTATACATTGTGGTTTTATTTATGTACGTGTTATGGGGACGGCTCATTTGGGAACCAGTTAAACTCCCTGTTGCCAAAATGTAATTTGTTGCTTATTTTATTTGCAAGGTGTAAGGGCAAATAAAACACAATAAAAGACTATAATAATTCTTGGACTATCTTGAAAGTGTTTAGCATTCCCTCAGCTGTACTGCTGAGCTGAGAAGTCAATTTGTTTAATCCCTTTTAAGAGTCCTGGGGACATATTTTACAGCCTAACAAAAGAGGTATGGCAAATAGCCAACTCAAAAGCTAATATTAGTTGAAATGATTTCACTTGTTATATGAATCTTTGGGAGGTCTCTTTTTGACTATTCTTTATCACAAAGTCAAATTTGCACCACTGTTGTCTTCTTGAGCCTTGTTTACAGGTACTGTACAGGTCTGCTTATTTGGCAACTTTAGGAACTTTTAACAACTTAAATTAGGAGTTTCCTTTGTATAGTCCAAGAAAGGAACATTGACTAAAGATATATTCAATAAAATAACTAAATCTGCACTGGATTTAGCATTGGGGGGGGGGGGGGGGGGGGGGTGGAACTGGGTCTATGATTGCTAGAGGCTGCGTAGTTTGGTATTAGACTCAGAAATGAGGACATTTTAACCATCGGCTTGTTAAAGGAGTTGGCAGTACCATTATATTTTGATCTGTGGCAGTTTTGCGATGCTTGCATTTGTGAATTTTAAAGTATATACTCTAGTGCACAGGTTCCCAAAGTCGGTCCTCAGGACCCCACACAGTGCATGTTTTGCGGGTCTCCTCACAGAATCACTAGTTAAATAATTAGCTCCACCTGTGGATCTTTTAAAATGTGTCAGTCAGTGATGAATGCACCTGTGTACCTGCCGGGTGACCTGGAAAACATGCACTGTGTGGGGCCCTGAGGACCGAGTTTGAGAACCCCTGCTCTAGTGGATGGACTGTTTTGAAGTGAATTGAAGGATTATTTTTCTTCAAGAATACAGATTGCTCATCTCTGGCCAAGATTAAAAAGTGTACCTATAAGAAGTATAGAAAACACCAAATAGTTGTAATAATTAATTAAAAACAAACAAAAACATTGAGCAAATAAAGGGCTGATTCATGTTGGATCGGTCCCTGGCATATTCGCTCCGGAGACCTATGCTGTGGCTCTGTGCATGCATATGGCCGATTAAACACATGTGCAGGGCTGCTGTGCGAACGCCTTCTGTGACTGTCACAGTTGCTGAGCCGTTCACACTGGTAGAGGAGGGAATGGGCCAGGGGCCTGAGCAGGGGGACTCTCAGCATTTTATGGGCGTACCCAGGAAAACGCTGGGCATTTCCCTGAGGATGCAGGCAGCCCAGTCACATGACGTCAGCAACGACCCCCTCTTTGCTGGACTCCACCGCCTGTTTAGACTGACTTTTATTTCCGAAGGGGAGAGAAATTATTTGATGGTTGGCAACGCTGGCAGTGGGGGACATTCAGTGGAATGGGGTTAGGCCACTCGCTAAACAGCAAATGCATATAGTTAAATATTTCGGTGTCTATGTACAGATATATCCTCTTCCATCTTTGCTTCTAGCACTCCATTCAAACCTTAGCGTTACAGCATGATGTGGCCAAGGCTGCAATCAGGAATTTTTGGGCCCAGGACTCCTCCCCATCTCACTTGACTCCAATTCCGCTGAGCTGCAGCCCGGAGGTCCTAGAGCTCAGGCTTCTTCAACTCAAGATGCCGGCGGCCAATTAAAATGCAACACCTGCTGGTGAACCAATCAGAGCTCACATACCGGCCGTTGCTCTGATTGGCTGCCGGTACACCAGCTGTTTGGCTCAAAAGCCGGTGCAGCATTTAAATTGGCCACCGGCTTCCTGGGTTTAATAAGCCTTCACTCCGGGACCTGCTTTGTTCAGCGCAGGGAGGGTTGTGGTGGCCAAAATTAGCTGCCCGGGCCCTTCCAGAGGCCAGGGCTTGGGAAAGATATACCCACAGCACCCCCCCCCCCCCCTATTGGCAGCCCTGGGTGCTGCATCCCAGTCGCATTATATCACGATGTACGGTACACAACACAATGCAATACATATTTGAAATGGGAGGTGGTGAATGCTCAATGGATGAAAATTACAGTATGAAAAACAATGTCAGTGGATGGAACGGTGATCTTTGAATCTCTGATAAGCCAGCCAGCTTCAGGAAGTATAAACAGTCACTCAGCTTGGCTCCTCCTATTTCTAAAATCCCGTAAGAGCATTGGACTGCAAAATGTCCATCGATCTTGTAGTGCACCTGGCTGTAGCAGTGACACAAACTAGCTTTAACTTTTCTGGTTATATGCTCAACATATCACAACATGAGTTCAATTTATGTTCAATAATTACCCTACTGAACTCTCAATTGCTGCTGTAGGCAGCTCACCACAGAGGCTCTTTTTAGTACTACAGTATGCCCCCAAGCTGCATTGGACTCTAAAACCTCTATTGACCTTGTAGGGTACCTTACTCTAGCAACGATACAAACTATGCTGGTTTTAAAAGACAAGCTCAGCATTTTACAACATTTAAATGATTGTACATCGTATTAGTGAGCACTTAAATACTTTTCTGAGAGTAATAGACCAAGAGCGTAATCAAGGAGCGCTCACTAATAAGATGAATGATAATTTGAGCCATGATGAGAGAGTGGCAATGAAGGCTCTACAGGCAGACAATTCAATAGTAATCCGTTATGCTGATATAGAAGGAGCGATTGTCCTACAAGACTTGGATGATTATGACATAGATCAGGAGACAACTCTCTTATGATTCAATGTACATTGCATTGTCTAAGACAGGGGTTTCCAATCTTTTTTGAATCACGGCAAAAGTACAAGAGTAAAAATACAAGCATTATAGTAAAAATTTAGAAAAAAATATAAAATGAAGTGAATTGCGTTTATATGTGATCCTTAGGTTCATTTATATTATAAAGGGGTCTGTTTGTACACATTTTATGATTGTCAGTCACCAGAACTGGTTATTCCCATAAATAATTGACTAAAAATCATTTTAGTTGGTCTTGTACCACCAACCCGAGCAGGGCCGGACAGGGTCCAGAAATCGGCCCTGGCATTTTGAGCACACAGGCCCACCTGCAGTAGGCGTGCCCCTTGCCTGGCAAAGCTGCGCGGTGAAAAGGGGGCGTGGTCTCATGGAAAGCAAAAAGGAGAAAGGAGGCATTACACATTATGGAACATATTGTAAAGCCCATTACACATTTATAATAACAGGAAACCACAGGCTGCCCCCCCTGCACAATAACTGGACACCACAGGCTGCTCCCCCTGCACAATAACAGGACTGAGGAGTCAGGACACCACAGGCTTCTCTCATAGAAGTTCTCTGGGAGAAGCCTGTGTTTTCCTGACTCCTCAGTCCTGTTCTCCCCCTGTACAAATCCTGCCTGAAGCTGTGAAGCTAATTGAGGATGGACACTGAGGCTGCCTGCAGCACCAGCAGGGGGAAGTAATGTGCATGCACAAGCCGGCCGGAAGTAGGAAGTATCATGGTGCCTTCACTGCCTTGTCCCAAATCCCACCCGATCCCCCGCCCTCTGTAGCGGCCTCCTGCAATGTCTAGACAGGTCCTCAGTGCAGGAGGCCGGCGGACATTTTTCTGAAGCCGCGGCCATATCCTTTAAGCTGTGGCCAGCACCGCTGAGCACAGGAGATTTCCAGCCACCGCCAGTGGCTAGCGGGACTCAAATTCGGCCCACCTGGATATCGGCCCTTCTGGCATTTGCCAGATGGCCAGTCCGGCTGAACCGGAGGCATCCATGGGAGCCACAGCACACCGTTTGGGATCCACTGGTCTAAGAGGTTCTATTGCAATGCCACAGACATGGGGTAGGTCAGAGGCACATGGGGAAGGGATATCATACAGATGGAGCCGGCCTGGTCTTTGCAGGGGATGGCGGCAGAATCGCCAGCCGCCATCCCCCGCCAGATGCCATCTGATCTGCGAAAGGGGACATGCGTGCACGAGATGCGCGCGCATCCCCTTCCGACGGCGCTTCCCCCGGGTCCCCGCCGGCTTGCCGGCGGTCACCCGGGGTCCCCGCCACCTCCCCGCTCCCCCCACCGCCTCCCCTAACCCTGTCCGTCTCCCTGAAGAGGAGACGGACAGGGTTCCCGTTGCCCCGTCGCCCGGAAACTGAGACGCGCGTGCGTGTGAGACAGACGCGCGTGCGTGTGAGACAGACGCGTGTGCATGTGAGACACATGCGCGTCTCAGTCAGATGGAGCGCCTCGCCAGCAAGAGGGAGCCCGGCTCTATCTGTAGGAATACATGGAGTGGTAGGAGAGAGTCTCATCTAATTTGTTATTTTTAAACTGGGTAACGCATTGATAATGTGCCCCTTTTTATCTATGTGTGTATCCTATGACTGCACAGTGGTGAAAGTATGGGATAAATTTGCTAAGATGAGAGTTCTATTTTAGATCGCATGTTGCCCATAGCAACCAATCAGATTGTATTGATTATCTTCTAGAATGTGCTAAAAAAAAAAAAAAGTAGACTCTGATTGGTTTCTACAGGCAACAACTTTTCTTCAATAGAACTCACAACTTACTAAATGTACACCTACAAGTCCAACATTTCCTGTCTGTGAGGGACTGGCATGTCATTCTGAGATTTGTAGTTCCTACACAGCCAGAGAGAAAAACCTAACAGCATTCTAGATAGAGGCTAGCTAATCACTCCAAGCAGCGGAAAGTAAATAAAAGTACTTTACCTGAGATTGCAACTTTAAATTCATTTCATTGCTTTAACCAGAGAGCAGACGAAACACATTCAATTTGAGTCATGAACATTTCACATTAAAGATCTCAATCTTTTTTTTTTTTTTTGTCCATTATAGAAATAGCTATATTTGGGAGCTGAGCTCAGCAGCAGGATAACCAGGAAACCATGTGTTTCAATAGTGATCATTGCATCAGTCACCGGTCTATAGCATACACAGTTTTATGTGGGATTGGATCAATTGAATAGTAGTTAATTATTTGCTTTTAAAGTAATTAACATTTGCTACCTTGGCTGCATTACCAACCTCATTCTTCTAAAAAAAAAAAGTATTAAAATTGAATCTCACCTATTCATTTTACTTACAGCAGGTTTAATTACCTTAAAATATTTTTTTTTCTTTCTTACCACTTTACCTTTCCTAAGACCATAACTACAGAGGAAAAAGATTAGAAAAAACATACGGGCTGATTCAGTCCTGTGCATTACGGGATGAATTTGGGCCCCTCTCCGATCTTTGGGGTTTGCGTATACACAAACCCTGGGAGTCAATGGCTTCACATTCGCCGAGCTGTTTGCTCGAGGAGGGGAGGGAAGGGATAGGCCAGTGGGCCAAAGCAGGGCATACCCGTAAAAACACTGGGTGTTTCCCTGCACACACAGATGTAGCGATTCCTGCTTGGGACAGGCGGCTGAAGTCACATAACATCAGAGCCCGCTCCGAATTCAGAGGAGAGCATGTAAATGAAAAGTCAATCCAGGCTGAGAAGTCAATCCAATCTTTAGACGGTCTTTCTAGCTGACAGGTCTGAATCAGGCCCATAGTTTTCTATATCATTAAAGCCTACATTATGACTACAAGATTCATAGAGGAGGCGGCCATTTTGTGGGCTCAACAGAATTGGAGATGGCAAGCTATAACTTTAATAAGAACATGTGAACTCACTCAGATATTAAAGAAAATGTAAGAAAAATATTACAAGGGAAAAAATGGGGGAATCCATTTTGCTGTCTCTTATACATAGTGGAGACTAGTCAGCTATTGTCTGAATATAACCCAGGTACTTGGGGTCTTGGACAAATATGAAAGTCACGTCTTCCCTATTTGAACCAATACTATGTGGTGCCATATAGCAGCTGACTTGGGGCCTCAGTAACAAGACTGGGCCCAAGGTTATCAATGCATTTCACCTCTCACTGACCTGTGGTAGAGGTCGCCATTTTGTGGGGTGATTATATATTCATAAGACACCCCTCTATCAATGTATTAGAAGCATCATTGTAGCATGTCACATTATTCCAGTTATATATATTACAATTATAGATATTTTTTAGTTTTTTTTTAAATATGGAAGTCCTTTCTAACCAAATGTCCAGATTAAAGATTAAAGTCTTCATAAGGACAAACTATAAGGCTAATGCTGAGTTAAATGAACAGTCATTTACATACAGTAACTAATTTTGTGTAAACTCTGCATGCACAGAAAATGGGGTCATGTAAGTTTCTCCAACACATTTTGGCACATAAAGTGAAACAGGTGGAACTGTTGCGATTGGGCATTCTCAAGCAGGGGCAAGTCTTTAGGGAGGCTTATTAATTCAAATGCTGATTATGAAGAACTAGTTAGAGTATAAGCGAAAATCTGCCTATTTAGGGTTAAATCGTACAGGATGGAAAAAGAGTTTGCTGATAAAGACGTCTAGTTGTAAATGAGACTCAAATGCGGTCAATTCTTCAAATGCCTGTAAGACTGCTCAGCTATGGGTGAATATACATGTTTGTTTCATGCATGCATTTTTGTATTTCCATATCTCCATTACACTTTATAATTTTAGAACATTAAACTAACCGTATTGGTGTTTGTGGCATATGTGTATGTATGTAGCATAGACCACATTAGAGAAAACAAGCCTTTTCCCCATGCAAATGCACATCATCATATTACTTTCTCTTCCTCATCAAAGAAAAATATTATTTCCTCCTCCCATGTAATAACACACTATTCCCTCCTCCCCTGTAACAATACACTATTCCCTCCTCCCCTGTAACAACACACTATTCCCTCCTCCCCTGTAACAACACATTATTCCCTCCTCTCCTGTAACAACACACTATTCCCTCCTCCCATGTAATAACACACTATTCCCTTCTCCCCTGTAACAACACACTATTACCTCCTCCCCTGTAACAACACACTATTCCCTCCTCCCCTGTAACAACACACTATTCCCTCCTCCCATGTAACAACACACTATTCCCTCCTCCCCTGTAAAAACACACTATTCACTCCTCCCCTGTAACACAACACTATTCACTCCACCCCTGTAACACAACACTATTCCCTCCTCCCCTGTAACAACACACTATTCCCTCCTCCCCTGTAACAACACACTATTCCCTCCTCTGCCGGTAACAACACACTATTCCCTCCTCCTCTGTAACAACACACTATTCCTTCCTCCCCTGTAACAACACACTATTCCCTCCTCCCATGTAACAACACACTATTCCCTCCTCCCCTGTAACAACACACTATTCCCTCCTCCCCTGTAACACAACACTATTCACTCCTCCCCTGTAACACAACACTATTCCCTCTTCCCCTGTAACAGCACACTATTACTCATAGGCGCCAAAACCGTGGGTGCTCCGGGGCCCGAGCACCCATGGAGAATGATGAGCCCCCTTGGCCACGGCCAGCCCGGAACTCACCCGCCGCTTGCCGCAGTCAACTCACCCGCCTCTTGCCGTAGTCAGCAGGGTCCCTGCAGCAAAGGGGAAGTCGGCACCGGAGGTCCCTGCGGCGGATGGGAACTAGTAGTGGTACCACTACTAGTTCCCATCCGCTGCAGGGACCCCCGCTGCTGACTGCCCATCAGCTTCTGGGACCCCGCTGCCTCCCCAGCGCTGCCGGGACGGACCCCACTGCGCTGCCTGGACCCCCGTATGCCTCCGTCCCAGACAGTGGGGGTAGTTGAGCACCCACCACAAAAAAACGTTAATCGGCGCACCGCTGTACCTCCTCCAATATAAATAACAGACTATTCCCTCCTCACTGTAACCACACAGTATTCCCTACTCCCCTGTAACTCAACACCATTCCCTTCTCCCTGTAACATCACAATATTCCCTCCTCCCCTGTAACAGCACACAATTACCTCCTCCACTATAAAAACACACTATACCCTCCTCCCCTGTAACAGCACACTATTTCCTCCTCTCCTGTAACACAACACCATTCCCTGCTCCTTTTAACATGACACTATTGCCTCCTCCCTGTAACAACAGACTATTCCTTCCTTCCATGTAATAACACACTATTCCCGCCTCCCATGTAACAACACACTATACCCTCCTCCCCTGTAACAAAACACTATTCTCTCCTCCCCTGTAACACAACACTATTGCCTCCTCCTCTGTAACAGCACACTATTCCCTCCCCCCATGTAATAACACACTATTTTCGCCTCCCATGTAACACAACACTATCCCCTCCTCGCCTGTAACAGCACACTATTCCCTCTACCCCTGTAACAATACACTATTGCCTCCTCCTCTATAAAAAGACACTAAGCCATCCTCCCCCATAACAACACATTATTCCCTCCTCCCATGTAATAACACACTATTCCCTCCCCCCCATGTAACACAACACTATTCCCTCCTCCCCTGTAAACATCACACTCTTACCTCCTCCACAATAAAAACACACTATCCCCTCCTCCCCTGTAACAGTACACTATTCTCTCCACCCCTGTAACAATACACTATCCCCTCCTCCTCTATAAAAACACACTAAACCCTCCTCCCCCATAACAACACATTATTCCCTCCTCCCCTGTAACAACACACTGTCTTCACATCTATCAGGTTTGCATACATCTGAGCATCAGTCCCTGATATTTTTAAAACAGAAGGACACCTTCTTCTATAGGGAGCCATTGCGTACCCTCTCGAACCTGCCAGGAGGCTGCAAAAGTTGTCTGGCCATCTGGAAATGTTGGCAAGAATCCCGCTTTCCCCCGGTGACCCCCTCTTCCTCAACTTCCCACAACAGAGTACAAGTGGGTTCAATGCTGAATTGCGCCATCATAGCTACACTTCTCGTTATACAGTGGATGCCTACCATGCCATAGTTTCAGCAATCACTAATAGCAAAAGTGTGCCAGGAAGTGCTGGGATTTGTAGTCTCACAACAGTAGGAGAGACACAGGCTGGCAAGGCCTGTTCTAAACCATTTCACAATTTCTGAATACAGATTTTATTTCCAGGAGTTCTTTTAAATATTTGCATGTGAAAATAGATATCAGGATTATATTCTCTCCAGCGCTTCGTGTGTGATAGTTTTTTCTCTGAATGTCTATAGGGACTTTATAGAGGTTATATCAGTTACCTAACACTACAGGAAAAAAAAAAGATGTACTGTAATATGAATAGAGATTAAAGTGTTCCTGGGGTCATAAATAAAATAACGTTCATTGGAGAGTTCTGAGTCAAGGTATTACGGAACATTATACGGCACATCAGGGGAAGGTAGTTTTACAATTATTAAGACTCAAGACCTTTGTTCCCAAATGAACTCTCCAATTGTAGATATTCTTTTTGCCTGGGTCCAGATTTGATGACCTTGCATTTGTCTTGTCTCTTAAACCAAGAAAGGCTTTACCCCTTGAGTTTTCTCCTTCCCCTGAACTATGAGAAATGACTGACCCATCACCCCAGCATCGAGATTTCCTTTCTCATTACTGCAGGTACTGTATAAGAAGAATTATTCTTGAAGTCGCCAAGTTGCAGAAATGCCTGAAGTGTGGCAGATTCCAAAAATGATCTTCGTAGTATCAAGGGCTGATGTAAATGGTTTCAGATCTTAGAGAAAATCTCAGTTGCATTGTTTTTTTTCTGTCTGATTTTAAAGTCATAAAGGTGTAAGTCAATGACATACACTTATAATCTTATATTCCTTTTATTTTAAAATAATCATTGTCTTTACCACTAGCTGTGAGCGGCCTCCTTTTGTTGGATATGAATATTAATTGATTACTGCTGGGAAAATAAGCCATTTCGATTTAATCAAGCGGAGCAAAGTCCTCTTATATATGTAAACATTGTCACTGTTGATATAACAAATATCAGACAAATCTTTGAAAGGCAACAAAAACATTATGCAAATGCATTTCTGGGCTGTCGTAACATTTGTTGTGGAATAAGAATGGCAAGCATATATCAACTGTATCTTTGCAGTCATAATTGATTGCGTTAACGATTAATTTATATGTAATTTTTAACTTGATAAAAGCAACTGTGGTCAATGTTGCACATTACCTATAAGTTGTTTGTTGGCTTCTGTAACTGTGGGATAGATGTATGAAGAAGTGAAAAGGGAGGAGAAGTGATAAAATGCCTATTATCACTGGCCTTTTAGCTCCTCACTGTTCTTTTTAAACACAGCCTGTAACGTAACAGTTAGGTGATGATTGGCCGGTGATAAAGTAGCAGGCTCTTTATCACTTCTCCTCCCTTATCACTGCTTCATACATCTACCCCCAAATCACAAATGGTTACACTTGCCAATGTTTTCTTGGTCACCTCCAGGAGATCCTAGAGGGTGCAGGTCCAGGTGGTGGTGCATGAATCTTCTTAAAGACATTTTTGGTATGATGTAACACTTGTAGGACAATGATGATATCATAATGTCACCTGATAGAGATATGTTTCCTTTAAAGAGTAACTTAATTAGCAACTCAGTCAATAGCATTTAACCATCTGTGCTAAGCCATGGATATTGTTAAAAACTTGCACTGTTAGGGCTCCTTGAGGACCAAGTTAGGGAACCACTGCTATAGACAAAATCAACTCCATTGCCCTCATAGCATTCACTTGTGTTTCCAAAGCCTTCTTACAGCTTAGTGTACCGTGTACTTAATTAGTGTCCATACAGAGCATTGTACTGAGGATTAACATCAGTGAAGGCTGTAGGCAATTTAGAATGTGACAGTGTACTATGATGTGCCCATGGGCCATAGCCTTGGGATATATTTTAAAATATGGACCACTAACAAAGCCCATACTTCTTGCTATGATTACACATCTTCATGGACCATTTTGTATTGAATACTCCGGTGTTTGTCACAGAACCAGTTCTCCCCTTTTTGTGTTGCATTTTTGTCTGGCTCAGATCACAGCAGCATAGTACAAACAGATTCAGTAAAAGTCTCCATCTACTCTGTAGGTATCATAAAAAAAAGGTAAACAGTTGTATCAGATAATAGAACTCAGAGATAAATGCAAATGCATTCACAGCTGCAAATATGCAGGCAGTGACTGTGCAAACATATACAGATGCTGAAGTCACTTGGATTTTCATTGAGACACCCACCTGCAGTTTTATGAGTCCCGATGGCTCCGTACAAATACAGTCAATAATCAAACTTCTGAATTGCCCTATGACTTTAGTCCTCTGTGTGACAGCCATCGCAAGACCATAGTGCAAAATGTGCAGATGCTTGCGCAGCTTCACGTACATATACGTACGCAATTTACGTACATCTCTGAATCGGGCCAATGTGGGAAACATTAGAAATTTTGCATAACTATTTTTGATATTGGCAAACTGCCCATCTACTTCATTGTACTTTGAAACATTTAGGAGTTATGCAATGACCCCCGATCAATGATCATGGGCAATTGTTTTGGCGAGGGGCTATTTAATTATCCCTGATTAGCCAGCGTTAACCAAGATTTATCTGGGATTATGTTTCTCCTGCCTTAGGCAGGTGAAGCCAAAGCCCTGAAAAAAGCCCCCTTTTTCAAGTAAATATGGGTGTTGTTCATAAAAATGTAAAATAAATTGTGTCAAGTATAGCCATCCAAAAATATCAAACAAACATTAGGATAAATAATTTTTAGCTCACGATTTTTTTCCTCCAATAACAATTCCCCCCCTTCATGTAATTACTAGTTACTTTGCTTGGACTACATATGCTGTTTGCAAGCATTTTTTTTAAATTCAAACTATTTGTGGTACTCGGTTATGGATAAAATACATTCTTCAAGATCTATAGATAGGCCTCACGGCTAATTTGTAAACTTTTGTACCAGCCACATAACAGTTTCTCATTTGACACGAGAAGGATTATTTTGTACTTCAAACACTGTAATTCTGTAAAAATAATTAAGCCAGATACATTCAACGAGTGGGAACACTTTGCTTCTTCACACGGCAAAACATCATAGATTTTTTTTTCCTAATACATTTTAAGTTGAGCTGCAGTGATTTATGCTGGGTCTTGTGACATTTTAATGTTTAGTTGACTGCGGTTTTTGTAAACCTCCCATTCTGCCCATTTTAGGAACATTTTGGTGCATTCCACTTCATCAAGATAACAGTCCTTAGGGTATATACATTTAATTCAACGTATACTGTGGATTAAATGAATCAGAATGCTGAACACTCTGAGCGACAATTGCCTGACTAATATTAGAACTTTAATGATATTAGTTTGAATAAAATCAAGATTTGCCATTGATTTACACATATTAATTAAAAAGTAATGTGGTGATAAATTAAATTAATGCTGGATTCTGTGTCAAAATGAATGGAATATTCGATGCATTTATGAATATGTATGTTGGTAATATTCCAAGTGTACTTTTTGTGGTGTACAACGTAGATTTTGTAGGGTACTAAATTTCTTTTGTTAGTTTACTGCAAGTGTTTTATGATATATGCCGTATACTACGAGATTAGAAGTCAGGCAGCAAAACTCACTGCTGGAGGAATTAGGCTGCACAGAAGAAAAATCATTCTATTGTAATAGATGATATAAATCTGCTCAGAAGCACTGGAGAAATTGGGTGGAATATATTCTACAGCAAATCTCACTTGGAAAAGAAACTTTTTGTTTACTTACAGCAATTGGTTCCATGGTCCTGTTCGGTGACATGGGCACATCGCTGGCAGATAAGGAATTTGCATATGAAGGAGAGCTGTGCGGTTGTTAACAAATCGGAGGGCACCTGAATTTTGCCAAACTGAGTTGTCCAGTTTTGCATCTTCGTACGGTTTGGAATTCTGATTTTATATCCTAATTTCTGAATACAAATATTAGATGGTTGTCGCTGTTATGATTAATTTTCAAGAAATTCAAAAGCAACAATTTGAATTTTAAATTCAAATTCTAAACTAAAACACTTGGGTGACATTCTATGGGTTGAGATTTGTGTTTTTTTGGCGATTAATAGAAATAAAATGGCGATATCGCATTTTTCAGCCTCCAAAGCGCATCACATTAAATATGCAATTTATTACAAAAAAATGGGATTTCAGAAAGTGCGAAGAGCGGCGATGTGGAGCGAGATTAAAAAATGCGCTTTTATCTCATCCCATAGAATGTCACCCATAATTTTTCTGTGACTCACCCAACTAGTAAAAGCACATTATTCCCATGTCCAGAAGCCACAAAGAGGTATACACCAAAGTCATGGTGCAGCCCAAACTGATGTCTATGTGTACTCTCCATTGTTAAAGGTACGCAGAATTAAATGATGGTACTCTGGCCATTGCAGGGAGTGTGGCACTGTTAGGCTTGGTGACTGAGGCAGGACCTACAGATGCTTATTCTTCTGATACTGCATGAACTGAATACACAAATGTATTTATTAACAGTTTCTTATATAGCGCACACATATTCCACAGCGCTGTACAGAGAATATATGAACAGTAACATCAGTCCCTGCCCCAGTGGAGCTTACAATCTATATTTCCTACCAAATGTACACGTACACAGACTTTCTAGGGTTAATTTTTGTTGGGAGCCAATTAACCTACCAGTATATTTTTGGATTGTGGGAGGAAACTGGAGTACCCGGAGTAAACCCATGCAAGTATGGGAAGAATATACAAACTCCACACAGTTAGAGGCAGTAATGCTAACCATTACACCATCCGTACTGCCCCGTATATATAACACATGGTGGGGATAGAACCCATGACCTCAGCGCTGTGAGGCAGCAATGCTAACCATTACACCGTCCGTACTGCCCTGTATATATAACACATGGTGGGAATAGAACCCATGACCTCAGTGCTGTGAGGCAGTAATGCTAACCATTACACCTTCCGTACTGCCCCGTATATATAACACATGGTGGGAATAGAACCCATGACCTCAGTGCTGTGAGGCAGTAATGCTAACCATTACACCATCCGTACTGCCCTGTATATATAACACATGGTGGGAATAGAACCCATGACCTCAGTGCTGTGAGGTAGTAATGCTATAACCATTACACCGTCCATACTGCCCGTATATATAACGCATGGTGGGGATAGAACCCATGACCTCAGTGATGTGAGCTTTAATTCTAACCAGTGGCGTAACTAACTTTTGGGTGCCACCCCGCCGTTAAAGGGAGGGCGCCCACCCACGCACCCCGCTGCACCACCCACCCACGCACCCCGCCGCACCAACGCCCGCCCGCCCCGCCGCACCAACCCCAGCCTCGCCGCCCATGCAATCCCCCCAAGTCTTACCTGGCTACGCTCAGTACGCGCTGGTCCCGGCTCCCTTCTTCTGCTATGAGGACCACCACAAAATGTCTGCCCCCATGCAGCAGACAGTTTCAGAGAACTATATGCTACATGGGGGCGGACATTTTGTTGTGGTCCTCATAGCAGAAGAAGGGAGCCGGGACCAGCGCGTACTGAAGACTGACAGGTAAGACTGTGGGGGATGGCGGCGGGGTGTAACTATAGCACTGCAGCCCCCGGCGCCCGCACATGCACAGCGCCCCCCGCGGTCGCGGGGGCTGCGGTGCTCTAGTTGCGCCCCTGATTCTAACCACACAGAACATAGTGACTGCTGCATAAACACTGACCCGCCAGAGGCTTCTTGTAACAGGGACTGTGTCCATGATGATTAAATCACACAGCCACCCCCCCAGTACAGTCTCTTTAGCTGCATCACACCCCCCAGACAGCCCCCTATACCAAGCCATGGCCCCACATTGCCCCCTTCTGACCCAACTTGGCAGTCGGAATGATGCAACTATGATGCATCCTGTCTATCTGCTGTGTGTATTGCTCCTTTATACTTTTCTTTCATATAATCCAAGATGCCTTCTCTTGGCTAAAGCGCCTGTAAAATAATATTTAAGCATTGTTAATAAACATACTATTCCTAGCAAAAACTCTTACACAATTACTGCATATCAACATAGTACAACATTTTTGCAAAAATATACAGGGGGAAATTTACTAAGATGTGAAATACACTTCACAGGTCATGTTGCTATGGGCGACCAATCAGAAGCTACTTCTTATTTATTTACCACCCTCTAGAAGATAGTAGACACGATGTGATTGGTTGCCCAAAGCAACATGATCTGTGAAGTGTATTTCACATCTTAGTAAATTTCACCCATAGAATCCATAAAGTTGTCTAATTCATACGCACTATGGGCCTTATTCAGGTCCGTTCGCTGCGGCCGTTCGTTCGTACGGGGACCTAAGATTTGTAACAGCACAGGATGTGTGCACCCACTGTGAATAGTTGGATCGATGGGTTCACGCACCCAGGATAGCAGACGGGGGTGGAGAGGGGCGGGGGCTGGCGGAGCAGCCCCATTAGCATATGGAAACGCCCAGCATTTTATGAGCATTCCCGTGAGAACGCTGGGCTCCCCATGCTAATAAGGCCGTGATGTGGCCAACGGGGGCGGCAGCTGACATCGCCGGATGTCATCTACCGCCCAGTTCCTTCTGAACATGCCTCAGAGCACTCTTACATATGCGTGCATGTTCCACATCATTCGATATTCGCCGACCATCGAATGATGTGGGGGTTCCCCTGTATGGATGTTTATGTAAGGCATACATTCGCAGCCAGTGTGAAGAGTCCAAGCGAATAAACCAGAATATCCCCCTATATGTGGATAGCACCCAGAGGTTTTTTTTATATTATTATTATTATTATTATTATTATTATTATTATTAGATGTTAGTGTGTGTGTGCGTCTATGTGTGAGATCTACTCAAATAACAGTGCAATTTAAAAAGACTATTTTTTTTATTAGGAAACGATTACTTGGCCATTTACTATGAATTGCTATAGTATGTAAAACAGAATTATTTAACATCTCTATCCGAAGGCAGATGCGGAGGAAATCGAAAAAATGATTCTGATTCTTTTTCTTAGATTATTCATCTAATCTATACTAACAATGATTGCACTTTCGTATCCCATTAGTACAAATGAATGCAAATATAATAGAAACTCAATGTTGTAGAAAATGACTTCTGTAATAGTTTGGAATATACAGTAATAGAGTAAACGCTGGAAATAGTTTTTTGCCAATTCTTTTAAGAAATGAATAATAATAATAATAATAATACATTGGATAAGTAAGCTACATGTATATATGTGTATATATGTGTATATATATATATATATATATATATATATATATATATATATGTGTATACATAAATAAATGTATATTTTTGTTGAAACAGATTAGGTATAAAAATTTTATAAATAATGTAGGGCTCAATTCAAAGAAGAACACTTTTCTGTGAATTCGCAATCAAATTATCGGTACTGTTTACCTAGCACGGCGCCCATCGCATTGATCGCACGTACATCGCATGCCATTATAGTGGCATGCAATGCCTGCGATGCGATGGGTGCGATTGTAGAGATTTTACATAGGGAACAATGTAAAAATTCCCTTCCAATCAACCAGATCAACCCAATGGCCCCGATTTTACATAGGGAACAATGTTAAATTCCCTTTCAATCAACCAGATCAACCCAATGGACACGATTTTACATAGGGAACAATGTGAAATAGCCCCCAGACCACAAATTTAATTGAATAACCACCCTGAAGTGTGAAATGCCCCCCCCCCCATTGTTAACGTCACCCCACGGTCAACATCATCCCGAAGCGTGGCGAGCGCAGCGGTACGCGTCCTCCGACCTTTTCATACCCCCACTATCCACGTCGGCGTGGAGTTAAGAATAGAAAGTGTGGGGAGCGCAGCGAGCCACCGAGCCCGAAGCGTGGTGAGGGGACACGGATACCTTCTAGGTAAACAGTACCAAATTATCAAATTACAGAGCCAAAAGATCGACAGCAATAGCAAATATATCTAATATATCTAACCGCAAACCCTTTGCAATTTGATAGACAGGAAGTCATCCTTATCCTACTCTCTTAATTCTACCTACATTAGGTGTATTTTTAGTAGGAAATAAGTCATGTTTTTGGTGATTCAGGTTAACTAGATTGTGCAGGTATTTACCAACAATATTTTCAAAAATACATACTGATGCTGATATTAAAAAGAAAAGGAAGTTCAAAAAGTTCCTCTGCAGTGACCACTACCTCTGGTGGAAGATCCCCTTTACAGTGACCGCTGTCTCTGGTTACAGATCTCCTATGCAGGGACCACTGCCTTTGGTTTCAGATCCCCTTTACAGTGACTGCTGACTCTGGTTGCAGATCCCCATTACAGTGACCGCTGTCTCTGGTTGCAGATCCCCATTACAGGGACCGCTGTCTCTGGTTGCAGATCCCCTTTACAGTGACCGCTGTCTCTGGTTGCAGATCCCCATTACAGTGACCGCTGTCTCTGGTTGCAGATCCCCATTACAGTGACCGCTGTCTCTGGTTGCAGATCTCCTCTGCAGTGACCGCTGTCTCTGTGTGCAGATCTCCTCTGCAGTGACCGCTGTCTCTGGTTGCAGATCTCCTCTGCAGTGACCGCTGTCTCTGGTTGCAGATCTCCTCTGCAGGGACCACTGCCTTTGGTTTCAGATCCCCTTTACAGTGACCGCTGTCTCTGGTTGCAGATCTCCTCTGCAGTGACCGCTGTCTCTGGTTGCAGATCCCCTTTACAGTGACCGCTGTCTCTGGTTGCAGATCTCCTCTGCAGGGACCGCTGTCTCTGGTTGCAGATCTCCTCTGCAGTGACCGCTGTCTCTGGTTGCAGATCTCCTCTGCAGTGACCGCTGTCTCTGGTTGCAGATCTCCTCTGCAGTGACCGCTGTCTCTGGTTGCAGATCTCCTCTGCAGTGACCGCTGTCTCTGGTTGCAGATCTCCTCTGCAGTGACCGCTGTCTCTGGTTGCAGATCTCCCCTGCAGTGACCGCTGTCTCTGGTTGCAGATCTCCTCTGCAGTGACCGCTGTCTCTGGTTGCAGATCTCCTCTGCAGTGACCGCTGTCTCTGGTTGCAGATCTCCCCTGCAGTTGGGGGAGGCCAGAGAGGAACAACACTTTTTATTGCCCACTGATCACCGAATTGGGGGCCATTCCCATTTGAACGCTCAGCGTTTTCATGGGGATGCCCATATAACACTATCCATTCGTCTGATGCTGGACTCAGCCCGCTCGCTGCCTCCCCTGCCCATGTAAACACATCAGCAAATGTAATACTAAAGGCTGTCACACAGGGGTTCTGCACATGTGCATAAATGCGCATGTGCAAACTCAGACCCTCCATCATCGGGCACTGTATGTCACAGTGCCGCTAGTTAACATTATACCACACAATACCCCTGGTAGACATTATTTATCAACACTGCTACTTACCTCGCTGTGATCTCAAGTCTTGCAACCTACAAGTTGCAACAGTATATTTGAAAAAATTATTTGTATCCGATACACCACTTTTATACCACTAGTGCCACCTGGGATCACTCCACTCACCCTGCTGTTAATACGACACTGATTTAAAACTAATATATATATATATATATATATATATATATATATATATATATATATACACAGCAAGTTACCAAAGTACCTTATGATCTTGTACCTTATGATCTATTGTTAAACTAAACCCCACCCACTTGCAAAGGGTTAGAGGTCTACAACAGAATGAACCGTCAGTGATGTCATGAGGGTCATCTTGTACAATCAATATGTTTCTTTTCCAGCATCAAATGCTATCTACCAAAAAAGTTATATTTTCTCTCCTCTTCTTGTCTGACATGTTAAATTCTCCTCCATCCCTAGAACTGACTACCACCTGCCCCATCCATGCTCTGCTGTCAGAGGATACAAAGGAGAGATGGTCACCGGAGACACAACAGTATGCATTGAATTGCTTCTGTTTGTCTCTCTCTGGATACTTCTGACTACAAGATATGAAAAGAAACCTTTCCAATGCTTTTATGTCACCCATGCAATCCTAAAGCCTGCAGTATTTTAGAGAAGTATTAAATTAAATATGAAAGACCCTTTATGTCTTTGTGTTGTTGGTATATTAACCCCAAAATGCCGGTTTACCTAGTACTGGGAAAAAAAAACATTGCAAGTACAATGCATAGGGTTGAAATGTCTTCAAATGACAGCAATGAAGGCAGTCAGATCTAACTTTTTTTAAAGCTGTTTTGTCGAAACGGTTGTGGATTGACAAATTCACGGCAATTTTTCGGCGATCTGCGGCCGTTTCCGCCGATCCACAGACTTTCTGACAATCGACAGCTGGAACATTGAATTCCGACTGTCGAGTTACTCTCAGATCAGACAAAAACGGCCTGGGATGCAGACCATCTGGTCATTCTGACAGTAGGAATTCTGGATTGAAACTATTTAATTCTAAAATAGACAGCTTGTGATTGCAGCACTCGTGGCTGTGAAATACGTCCCAAAATGATATAGAACTTGCAGGAGGCACTTTTAGAGAGGAAGGATCCCTCAAATACCATGATTTGGGGCTTTTTGTGGATGGGGCAGAGATAAATGATACATGGAAACTACTGAGGAAGAGAGGGATATAGGTGTCACTATTTCATGGGACTTAAAGACAGGTAGGCAATGTAACAAAGAATTGAAGAAGGCAAGTAAGATGCTTGGTTGCATAGGGAGAGGTATCAGCAGTAGAAAGCAAGAAGTAATAATGCCACTTTATAGGTCATTGGTACGACCTCATCTAGAGTATTGTGTTCAGTTCTGGAGGCCATATCTCCAGAAGGATATAAATACATTAGAGACTGTACAAAGAAGGGCAACTAAAATGGTGCATGGCCTACATCACAAAACATACCGGGAAAGACTAAAATATCTTAATATGTATACTTTAGAGCAGAGAAGGGAAAGGGGGGACATGATAGAACTTTCAAATATATCAAGGGCTTTAACAAGGTACAGGTGGGAGACATTCTTCACAGGAAGAGGAGCAGCAGAACACGAGGACATGCACTGACACTAGAGGGAGGAAGATTCAGGGGAAATGTGAGGAAAAATTACTACACAGAAAGAGTAGTAGATAAGTGGAATAGCCTCCCATCAGAGGTGGTAGAGGCAAATACAGTGGTACAATTTACACATGCTTGGGATAGGCATATTGATATCCTTACAAAGAAATAAGGATCAAATATGCTTTGAGGTAACATGTTTATAAAAGGGGCAGCCTAGATGGGCCAAGTGGTTCTTATCTGCCGTCAAATTCTCTGTTTCTGTTTGTGTATCTTGTCATTTTAGCCCCACCCCCTCCTCATTGACTCGCAAATTGCGGTATTTCCTGCACTGGGGTAGGGCTTGATGATGTCCACTCCTCCCGAAGGGCAGCTGACAGAAAAAGTAGGTAATACCCCTTTCAGACCGCACTCTCAACCCGGGTTCTTCCTGGGTCGTTACGCCACCAACTCGGGTTAAGTTGCTGTGTGAACAGGTAACCCGGGTCGAGCAACCTGGGTCCCATTCAAAGTATGGCGGAGGCAGCGCTGTCAGCTCCAAGTGCTGCCTCCTCCACCGCCCCCCCAATGACACGCTGCTGTTCCGCCCCACCCCATTTGACATCAGCGACCCAGCAATAAGCCGAGTCATACACAGAGGTTACAGACTGTCTCTAAATTCTCCAATACACTGTTTATGACGAGCTATACAAGGGTTTATACAACACACTGCAATGACAATGTAGATTCAATTCTGCATAAGACTTGCTATTGTTTGCTCATAAGCTGATCTCGTTATGTCTCTATTAATATTTACTGGCTTTGGATATCTTCATTGGTATTCTGCATCCATCAGGATATGCTTATTGTACTTTCACAGCTAATAGTTTATTTAAACACCAAACATGACATGTAAGGAAGTGGAAAAGCTATGTGATTATGTGAGAGTAATGAATGGGGATATTTATGAGATGGAACATATACAGTAAGAGGAAGATGAACCAAAACAACAACTCTCAGAAGTTATTTGTTGTGCCTTACATCTTTCCCAGTGATGATACCGGTGATACCCAGATTGATGTGCACAATTGCAATTCTGTACAATACCTTTCTGCCTTCATATAGTTTGTATGCTATACATGTTGCCTTTCTTCTGAAGAGAACAAGGTGGTATACTTCCCATTATGGCTCATTTTGCCTTCAATATGCTCTAAGGTACTTATTGGGGTTTTCAAGACTGTTGGTGCCAGACAAGCACTTTGTTCTTTATACATTTTATTTTTTCAAAGCCACAGTGTATAGATCACCATATATATATATATATATATATATATATATATATATATATATATATATATATATATATATATATATATATATATATATATATATATATATATATATATATATAAATGGTGTGACCCCAATTATGCGCTAATGGTAAAGCAGCACCTCTCTAGAACCTTGCTGTTAGTGAAGGAACTAAACAAATGGATAGAAACGGGTGCCGGACGTCTCAACGACAGTCAGGATTCCGACAGCCATTACTCCAACGTCGGAATCCCGACTGCTCCCTCGTGGGGGTCCACGACCCCCCATAGAGGGAGAACAAAATTGGTGGCGAGCGCAGCGTGCCCGCAAGGGGCTTCATTGCACTCCCCCCACTGTGCAGTCGGGATTCCGACGTCACGCTAATGACTGTAAGAATCCCGACTGTCGGTGTGTTATACCACACCCATAGAAACAACGGAATAGAGGTGCACTACAGATTATGTCACCAATGATAACTATTTAAGGAAAATACATCCAATCAATAAAAACAAACATTTATTTGATATTACAGCATAGTAGCCTTTCTTTACTAAAATTCCATTTTTCTTAAGGTGTACCCCAAGTACAGACAATCCGCATCCCTACGCGTTTTGTCCTTCCGAACTTCCTCAGGGGCAAATAAGAGTATCCATGTAAATGGATAAAGAGTATGCTGTTAAACATATAAAAGGGGTCTTTTTTATATTAAAGGAGATTTTTGTTAAAGAAAAAAATATATACATAAAATGTATATATAGAACATATTGAAAGTACAGTATTATGACCTAGGTCATTAAAAAAAAGAGAAGGAAAAAAGGTATGTAAAGTTCGATAGGAGGAGATAATGGATGAAACATTAAGAAGGTGGTCTGCATACTGTCCCTAATAATGGTATATCCTTTATTTAGTACATTAATGTACTGTTATTCCAATGCTTGAAGCTGCAGTGTAGATTTTAAAATGGGTGTTAATGGTCACCTAAAAGTAAAATAACCATTTATAACAACTCCAATGCCAATTCACTTATAAAACTAATGAGTTTTCTCTTCATTGAGTTTTTACTCTTAATATCAGTATAATTTTCACTAGGGACATATCTATATGTTTAAGGACATGCCAAAATATTGGTAAGTGATATCAACAAACATGTGAGATTGATATCGGTAATCCATCAACATAATACACAATTATTTCACCTGGTGCGAAACTCATCCAAGAATAAAGACGCCCCCCAAGGGGTAAATTAACTAAACCGTCTAAAATGAATATAGGTGATGTTACCCATAGAAACAAATCAGATTCTGTCTGTTATTTTTGAGGATGCTATAGAGAAATAATTGGTTGCTATGGGCAACATGAACTATTTTCATATTTGGAAGCTTTAATAAAAGTACCCCTGAATGACCTGTTCTATTGCTGTCAATGAATTTCCAGAAAAAAAATAAAAAATTCTACATGTGCCATTTCTAATTCTCATCAGGGACACGGCTCAATTAATTACATTATACTCATGCAATTTATAAACTAATGCACTTTAATGATAGATTCTTCATTCTGTGCCAAGGTTTAATATGGCATAGACTTTATCCTCAGCAAACAGGAACTAGGTTATGTTCTCCCAGTGGATCTCGCAGCTGCGTTACAGAGAACCAGCCTGGGGTTTTAACCCTCAAATAAAATGATACATATGAAGACCTCCCACTCCTTCTGGGCATGGGTTATGGGTCGGCCATATTAGGTCAACATGCATTGGGTTGACCACTGATGGTCGACATGAATAAGGTTGACAGGGTTGGATGGTCGACACAAGCAGTAGGTGGACAATGGGAGGTCAACAGCCAAAAGGTCGGAATGAGTTTTTCATGTTTTTTTTTGTCCTGAATGTTGACATAGTGGACATGGACACCGTAATAGTGTACTGCTGCACTCGCCATGCTTTGAGCACGGTGCTTCGATGTGCTCGGAACACTATTCCACACCCATGTGGAAGGTAGGGCTTTAAATACCGTCTGTCGGCATATGTCGACTTAAAAGAAAAAACATGAAAAAACTCATGCCGACATTTTGACCGTCAACCTTCCCATTGTTGACCTAATGCTTGGGTTGAACTTAAAACCCTGTCGACCTTAGCCATGTTGAACTACTTCATGTGTCGATCTAATGCATATCAAGTTAATGACAGTACCCCCTCCTCTTTACCACTCTTGGCTGGAATATTAAAAGTCGGCACAAGAGATTGGTCTAATTGACATTCATTTCTAACAGCGTGAATTAGTGAAATTAGTCATGTAAAATAAGACATTGTATACAAACGATGCATCATGTACGGCAGTGATTTTCAACCTTTTTACCTTGTGGCACACTAAATAAGATTTTAAAATTGCCAAGGCACACCATGAGATCCCCACAGGGCAAAACACATTGGCCCCACAGGAAAAAAACAAACATATTGCCCCTTATATAAAAAAAATCACACTGGTCCCCACAGGTAACACAAATAATATACATTGGCCCTTTACATGAAAAGAAGAAACCAGTAAATAACAGTTGAACTGGTGGTGGCTGTAAAACTCGTTTGGGCATCTCTAGATCTGGGGGCACACTTGAGAACAGCTCAAGGCACACTAGTGTGCCACGGCACAGTGGTTGAAAAACACTGATGTACGGAATATGTACATCTATACTCAAAGGTTACAAAATCCTTAAGTGTAAAATAATCTTGTATTGTGTCACAGAATGACTGATTTTACTTAGGGACCTTTGTTACATCTGTAAATGTCACTGTGACATACATTAGTAGACTATAAGAGAAGAGAAAAGCATTTGGCTTGTGGGAAATCAGTGTTCAGTAACAGTTACAGTTTGCAGAGTCTGTTCTATGTAACCCCCTTCTTATCCAAGCAGCAGTGTTTTCAGGATGTCCTCCTGTGGACACAGGTGGATCTATCATGATCACAGAAGGTTCCATCCTCTGATTGACTCTCTTGCGACAACTGTATGTGAGGAGACTGGTAATTCAGTTGTGCATGTTGGATGATGGGGAAGAAGTCTGGACTTGGAAACAACTGTATTAAGGATTAGCAAAATCTTAATTGACAATAAAAGATGATTGTGGATACATCTGTATCTCCATTCGCTAGGAGAGAGGAATCATTTTAAATTGGAAGATGACATACAGTACTGTACTCATTTAGCCATCGGTCTGCTTGTGGAACAAGTAAGTTTGCAGTAGCCTCAGACTTGTGGAGATTTTGGTCAAAGACCGATAGGGCAGTGTACAGAGATGGCAAGTTTGGGGAGAGAAGAAGACGTGATGAAGTGTCGTTGCTGAGGTTTCCATGGCACTGCAACTGCTATTTGAATTGACCCCTTATTCTGATCTTGAAGCAAAGTTATATATGAGCCGGGAAGACAAATTGAGAGATCACAGCACAACTCTTCTCCCAACTGGATATAAATTAAGAGATGGTTAGATCCACACAATCTCTTTAACCCCTTGGGTGGTATGCTGCAGTGGGCTGTCCCGGAAAATTTCCGGGCATACCACTATGCTGCAGTAGGTGTGCACAAGTGGTGCCTTCAGCTGTGCACCACTGGCGCACCATCTCTAGCCCCCCCCCTACCCCGTTGCATCTGTCCACCCCATCACCACCGCTCAAGCGATCATATGCCGGAGCTACACTGACCCAGCCTCCAGCCACCATTCACTTTACAGCAGTGACGAAGGCGGCAGGCTCGGGGATGTCATCCCGAGCCTCCACGAACATACCCGAGCCTGTGGTCACTGCTGTGACTTGCGGCTAGGGTAGCGGCGGCAGGGGAGCTAAGCCTCCGACGTACAACCGCCGGCGTGAAGGTGAGGGGGGGGGGCACCTACATTCAGTCATGGGTTTTGCTGGGGCAGGACAAATCTGCCCTGGTAACTCACCACTCAAGGGGTTAAACATCACTTTTTATAGCCATCCAAATAGATTGGGTTTCTGTATGGACACACTGGGGAAAATCTATTAAGATGGGAGTTCAGTTTCACATGGGATGTTGCTATGGGATACTATCTATTATCTTATATATATAGCAAGATGCCAAATGGATAAGAACATCTAGAATGATAAGGGACTACTTGGCATTAGTTCTAGCTAAAATAACGGACCTGTTCGGTTCTTGTTCTCTATTATACCTTTAGAAAGTGATTTTCTATTCAATAATCTCATTTACCTGAAGAGCTTGGAGACATGCAATACTGCATTTTGTAATGAATGATAATATCCCACAGACATTTCAGCAGCACTGTACATAATGAAGGGCAGTAAATCAGCCTAAAAATAGATTCCCCTATTGACTTGTCTGCCATAAAATAAGAGCGCAGCCTCACACCTGCAGAGATAATTATTTATTGGTTGGGAGTGTTTGCTTTCTTTTTGTTCATAGCGTCTATTTCATATTTAATTCAAATTGACTTTGCTATACTTAATTGCTTCTGCTTTTCTGTTTTTCTTATTTCAGTTATTGTGATTGAAAGGTGTTTGTGAGGATCACATCCGAGTGCGAATCTGCATGTTATACTGAAAAACACAGTTTGTTCATCAGAAAAGACCCAGTTGGTCCCAAATTGCCTATTATATTTTGACTGGGGTTTTTTTGTATTTTTTTTTTTTTACATTATATTGTGTTTTATTAATACTACTTAGTAGAAAACCGTAACTTTATACAAGTCCTTGCGGATGGCTACCATGTGGGAGGGGTAAGGATCGTAGGTGGACAGTCATTACGTCAACTACTATGTGAAGGGTAGTAGGTAGTAGGTCGACACATTGAAAAGGACCACATGTACTAATACGACAGGGTAAAAAGGTCGACACAAGCAATGAGTCATCATGCAAAAGGTCAACATGAGGTTTTTAGTGTTTTGCCACTATGTTGACGTAGGTCGACATGGACACCATAGAAGTGTACCACGTCCCCTCGCACGGCTTGCTGCGCTCGACAAGCTTGTGTTGACATTTTGGCAATGTCGACCTTGGGTATGTTGACCATTTCAAGGTGTCGCCCATTAGTGGTCAACCTAGTGAATGTCAAATTAGATATTGTCTACCCAGTGACCGCATATCCAGGTCTCCATCATACAGTACTTGCCAACATTCCTCAAAACTGTGGGAGACTCACTGTTTTGAATGTGATCTCCCACATCCCAGCATCCCACCATCCCACCCACATGCACAGCAGTGGCGTAACTATAAAGATTGTAGCCTCTGCCATGGCCACACCTGCGCTGCGGCTGACTCGCCTCCGGTGCTCAGTCAGTGGGCAGCGGCAGGCAGCAGCATGTCAGTGCGTCGAGCAGGTGCCAGCGCCCACACAGACCCCTCTGCCGCTTGCTCCCCCAAGCAGCAGCTGGGGCTGCCTTACAGTAGTTACGCCACTGATGCACAGGTATTGATGACATCTGTTCTACCCCAGTCTTATTTTCCTGTACGCCAGGCCGAGTACACCATAGTGGCTAACTCAAACGCAGACATAAAAAAAAAACTATTTCTGAATGCATTTGTAGAACTCGGTGAAAAATGTTTTTTTGTGTTCTGGAAATTAAATATGGCTTTCCTGTAGCTATTCATCTTTGTACAATCTATCATTTTTGTTGTTGTTGCGCCCCTGTATCTGTAATTTCAGTGTAACTGGGAATACATTCTGGGCACAAGACCCGTGCATGTGATAAGAATCACAGCCATCCTTATTACCTCACATATGGTCTCTCTCCCCAGTTTGCAATAATTTTTCCTTTTAGGATAAAACACAAAGCAATTAATAAAGCAGTGTAACAGGTTGTGACCTTCAAAGATTACAATTCAGAAACTAATTATATTCATATCAACAGCTGCTATATGGTTGGTAGAATCAAACTGAAACTGTGCTCTCTTTAAATAAACGGGTTTACGAGTTTTCTGAAAACATGGCTGCTGTCATTAGATTGGGCGGTTAGATTACATTGGGCACGGAGGCTAAATTGTCCTAGCATCTACTAAAGTACATGTTCTGTAACTTATTTAATACACAATCTACCCTAACAGTAATGATTATATCAAAAGTTATGTCAAAAAATCATCACTGACGGAAATTGCTGTAGATGCAGAACTATTATCATTGCTTCTAATGCATGTCCTCTGGTAATATGCTAATTGCATATCCCTGCCGCACATATTATAGCTTGGTGTGGTATACAGTGCTTTGTTGACAGTCATGGGGCCTGATTCAGCTTCACTCACTAAGCAGCGGTCGTTCGTTGCTTAGCGAGTGGATAAATGCCACCCACTTCCCGGCCAAACGCCTCCCTGGCGGGCACCCCCCTGCACGCCCCCGGCCCTCCCTTCCCACAGCGAATGGCCCAACGCAAACCTCGGAAATTGTGGCTGAGGCCGAGTTTGAATCGCTACGAGAGATCTTGAATCAGCCCCAGATAGGCAACAATGGGATTTCTTGTTCATTTGTTGTTTAAACGAACCTTAACCTTAAATGCAGTATAATCTTAACCCTAATCAAACCATCACACTAACCCATGTGTTGACATTGTGGGAAAAATCAGGATTTCTATGTGGCTTTGGTGGGGTGGGGGTTTCCAAATGTTTTATTTAGGAGCGATTATCATCAGTCCATGAAGGATGCATAATTACCAGGCAATAAGCTATAGTCGGCATCAAACAAAGGGCGTGATTCATGTTGGGTCAGTAAGCAGTGAAAATGCTGCTTACTGATGATGAAACGCCGCCCTGCCGAACACTCCCCACCGTAGAAACCCTTGGTACCATGCGAGGAGGTGTGTTCGCTAACAAATCCCCTTGCATGCATCCGCTAGCAGGAGAAAATATTCAATGATTGCTGACCATCGAAGAATTTCACCTGACTTATTTCCTTCGGTGTCCAAAAAAGACGGGGTGGGCGCTGACGTCCTGTGACAACAGCCGCCCGCCCCTGGCAGGACACCCATAAAATGCTGGCCGTTCCCTTTCAGGTGCCCCTGCCTGCTCACACCCACAAGTCCAGGAATGGTGCCGGTAACTGGCGGAGGCAGGGTGCGGTAAGGGTCGGCGGATGCTAGAATATCACACCGTTAGTGGAAAAATCTGCTGCCACTGGGCATGTGCAGCAGCTCCATTCTTCCCATTTTACCGCATGTAGTGGCCGCTGATCATAATTTTTGGAAAGGGTGTTACTGGGCATCTGGGAACCCCCCCCCCCCCGAGTGGGGATGCAACACGTAGGGGGGAGGGTAAACTAATCCTGATTACACCGTTATATAAAGGGGATTTCTCCTCTGAAGCATTTCAGTAGTAAGACTTTTCAGCTACTGTATGGTGCATAATATACTGATTACTACTTTTTTTTTTCTCTTGGTTAAAACAATACATTATTTAAACTAACTGATTCCTTAGTTCTAAAAGTCAATGACAAATTAAAAGTAAATGAACTAACAGCTTCTCAGACACCACCCTGAGCTGAGGATATATTTCAGTTCCAACGCGGAAACTTATCGTTCACCTAAAATACTTCAATTTATTTAGCCAGATTTATAGCTGCTTTCATTAACCTTGTTACGTTTAAAGTGTTTTAATGCTTCTTTTAGGCTGTGAAGTCATGTTTTACAGATTAGTAAAATTGTGCTTGTTCATCCTGAAAATTAGGAGCCTGGAAGGAAATTAGGTATCTATGGTTTAACAATCTATCCGGGAGGAGCTAATGATTTACGTTGATGTTGGTAAAGTCCAGAGTCACAGCCGGCCTTGTCGTTATTCGAGGCTTTAAAATAAATGGTGAACTTGACATTATTGCTTCCTTAAGTGGTCAATTTGTCTAATGTACCGCTAATGCCAATGGGCAATGTTGTCAAACAGACTTAGATTTGTGTATTATTCTGTGTACAAAAAATACACTGGATGAGTCTCGACCTTCAACCACAGGTACATTGCATTTTAATATACAAGTGTATTTTATTTTGTTTTAGTCATTTTTGTTTAAAGAAATGTCTACTTATATTTCATTAGGATAATGAGTGTAATTGAAACGCACAACTTTGATTACAGATGGAGCCGCGCTAATCTGTAGTGTCGGCATGCCGGATTGACCGGTCTCTGTGTGCCACTTGACGAGACAAGAACCCGCGAGTGCCACACACCCGCCTTATTTGCGCCACAGCGCACCAATTGGAATTAACTGTTTCACTGACGCTGTGTCTTCATTATTCTTGACATTACTTTGGGTGATCTAGGTGAAGATGTATTAAGACTTCTATGGAATGCAGTAGACAAGTGGAGAAGATGCTCATAGCACCCAACTAATGACTACATTACCTATCATACCTGCAATGATAGGTACTGTATAAGTATACAAATGTGTGCTAGGACCTGATAAGTTGCTATGGGCAACTTTCTAACTTCTGCACTCTTTATAAGGAATAACCCCCCCCCCCCCCTTTTAGTCAAGCAAGAGCAAATGGCTGTCCCTTTTCAAGATGGCTGTTAGTCTGAGGTAATTAAATGCTTGGATGAAAGTCCACATGGAAGAACACAGACAGTACCTGTATTATATCAGGCAGATGCTCAAATTGGTTGTTTCATTGTAAATTAATTGTAAAATTTACCTAGTGAGCCAGAAGCATCTTCTATGGACCTATATCATCAACATGGCCACCATCAACATTTACATATTTACATTGTTTACATCTTTACAACATGGTGCTGTTGAGATAAAATATCCAACATGTTAGAAGGGTTCTATAGAACTATACATAAGGGGGAGTATATCAAAATGACAAAAGTAATGAACAGCAAATTTAGACAACCATTTGTTGCTTCGTAAGCATGGGTAAGCCTGTCTATCCCGAATTGGGTAGATACTCAAAACGACATAAACTAAAGTTGTACTGGTAAAAAGTTATCAATACGACTGGATGCTGGATGTTCTGAGGACATCTTAAGAGACTGATATATGGTCCATTTTTTTAATTTTAAGTGATATTTGCAGGAATGGAGAAGATGTTTAGATGAAAGAAAAATCTCTAAATGTTCTGTTGAGATTGACAGACATAGATAAATCAATTGAATATTCCGCAGACGATACATCACTGTAAAAATAAGCCCGCTCCTAGCGTAGTAATATCAGGTTGACATTTAGACTGAAAGTTCTTCACAGTTGGCTTTTTACATTCATTGTGATGTGCAGATTGGTAACAGTGAAATAGTTAAAGAGGGACGCTAACATGTATATTGACTCATCTGAGATTAAACGATGAAATCCATAATTTTCTCTTCTAAAGGCAGCCCGGAGAAGTGGTTGAACAAATCATTGGGTGACTCATGATTTTATACCATATATGAGAGTTATCGCATATCTCATTTTCTTGTCAAAAATGTAACTAGTTGATAAAAGGCTGTATACACAGAACAATATTTCCAAGTCATCATGTATCGGTTTTTTTTTATCTTCATGGTGAAATTAATTCAGTGACTTGTAAAAACTGTTATTTACTGGACACAGCATGAAGGTGCTTCCATTAGGCAGGTGGGTAGGAGCACTGTCTTCTGCATTGCATCACGGGGGGGCTGTTTCGGATTTGCATCGAAGTACGTTGCCTTCTACATGCCTCTGTGAGATCAGAGAAGGGGGCGGGTGCTGACATCATGTGATCAGACGTGTTGATGCTCGAGGCGAGCATCGACACGTCTGTGTTCCCAGGGGAACGGCTAATTTTTTATGGAGATGCCCGTTGCTTGCCCGCCCTCTTTTCTACCCTCTTCGATCAAATGACTCCGCGAGTGTGAAACTCACCAAACCTGTTAGTTCCCGTTGTTTGTGCATATGTAGACACTGGCGTAACTATAGCACCGCAGCCCCTGCCACCGCGGGGGGCGCTGTGCATATGGGGGCACCGGGGGCTGCTGGGCTATAGTTACACCTCCCCCTAATCCCCCCCAGGCTTACCTATTCCGCTGGTCCCGGCGGCTCCGTTCTTCTGCTGAGGACCACCACAAAATGGCCACCCCCATATAGCACACAGTTCTCTGAAACTATCTGCTGTATGGGGGCGGCCATTTTGTGGTGGTCCTCAGCAGAAGAACGGAGCTGCCGGGACCAGCGCGAAAGGTAAGGCTGCGGGGGATTGGGGGGGTTTGAATGGGCGGCGGGGGGGGGGGGGCGCCCAAAACGCAGCTACGCCGCTGTATGTAGACCTCGACCATTGGAGAAAAGGCCAAATTTGGACCCCTCCGAATCGACCCCAATATGTCATGTGAAAATGTGATGTAACCGACATCAAATATAACATTTCATCAGCACAGTGCTACAATAATGAAAACTAAGGTAATATATAAATTATATATGCATTTTATATGTCAGTTTTATATGCGTTGCACAACAATTTCTACCATGTTATTACTGAAATGTTCACATAGGAACATTTTGTATTGAAGACTAGAGGAATACGGCTGAATTTGATAGAACGGGAAATTGACATAATCTGAGAGATGACACCTATAGTAAATGAAAGCTGACGTTCTGCTGTTCAATGTGTTCTATTAAAAGAAAAACAAGATGCTACATATTAAAAATATAGTGAAAAAATCAGCAAAAAATAAAAACATTAAAAGAAAATAAAAAGTATCGTAAAGTGATTTGACATCTTGGTTCACACACTGACAAACTATCACAATAATAGCTCAGTGACAATAACGAGGAGTCGGACATTGATTTAACCCTAGTAGCAGCTTAATAACATTTGGAGAATATATCTGTTCTAAAGTAGTAAAATTAGGAATGGTAGAAATGCTAGATCTTTGTTGGCAAGTCTAAATGAGTTGGGATCGTTTGGTCTACAGCATGTTGGTCGAAAAGTATTAGGACGGCACTGTTAGGTCGGCATAGGGAAATGTCGACATGGTTCTAGGTCAACATGGGACAAAATCGACATGGTTCTAGGTCGACATGGAACAAGGTCGACATGGGTCTATATCGACATGGGTCTAGGTCGACAGGCCAATACACAAGCATTAGGTCGACAGTCAAAAGGTCAACATGGAGTGTTTCACAGTTTTTTTACCCGAATGTCGACACAGTCGAGATGGACACAGTTTCCAGTGCACCGCATCCCCTCGCATCGCTCGCTATGCTTCGGGCACGGTGCTTCACTGCGCTCGGCACACTATTTTATTCTCCCACCACGCCCTAGTGGATGGTAGGGCACGAAATACCGCCTATCGGTGCAGGTCGGCTTCAAAACCGGTGAAAAACCCCATGTCGACATTTTGACTGTCGACTTAATGATTGTGTCAACCTAATGGCATGTCAACCTAAATTAATGTCGACCTAGACCCATGTTGACCTAGACCCATGTCGACCTTGACCCATGTCGACCTAACGGTGTTGACCCAATGCTTGCTGACCAACATGCTGTAGACCAAATTACTGTATCCCTTCTAAATTAGGCCCATGCTGATTGGCTAACAAAAATGTTCCTGTCAGTCCAGCATCACATCCCACAACTCTTCCTCTGTGTCATCAGCGAGTGCTAGAGTGAATTAAGGGGGAGAGACATTGGTAATCAAACTAGCCTTCCTCCAATGGCGGCTCTCGAGGTTCAGCTGCAGCTCAGTCCAAAATTGAAATAGGGGAGTCACACAAACTGTCAGTGCTTCCCGGCTGGCGATGTTTGGCAGCATTTGGGGTGGCAGTTTGGGTGACTCCCCTATTTGAATTTTAGTCTGTGCTGCAGTCCCACTTCTGGTACCACCACTTTTAGTTACTGACATTCTACACACCAAAGGAAGGAAGGCAATGGTCTGTTGATTTATTGCCTAATAATTCTATGTCAATAATTATTTAAATTGTATCCTATCAAAAACTTCAATCAGCTTCATCTACCGTCCAATAAATCTGTAAGTACACAATGTGATTGCTTTCCTTGCTAGTATATCTCTACTGAGCATCATCCAGTTGCTAGGAACCAGTCACGTTAGTCACACATGAAATTTTATAAACTCAAGTTAAAATGATCTTCCACTTTGATGCAATTTCCTCCCAGAACAGTTCTACCGGGAGCATTCACGTGTTCACGTTTTCTAAATAAATGTAATACTAGCTTTAACTTATTGTGTCCTCTATAATTGCGTTTCACCTTTGTTCCTAGTCATATTGTTTCTTTGTTATCCTTGGTAGGAATAAATGGGAGCTTAGGGACTGTCGTGCTTTTATTTTTCTTCAAGCTATTTTTTTTTGTTCTCTTCATTTCCTGATATCTTTTGCTGCAGCTGTACTCTCCTGTTCCCTCCTGCTGGAAGAGGGTAACCGTCAGGTCTCCACTTATATTGAAACCCTCTCTTTTATTTACACACCGGTTAGGACTGAAGTTTCATCACTCTGTCTAGTGAATTACTGCGGCTCTGTTCTATAGGGGATCGAAGTCATTCAGTATTCATGCGAGCAGCCAGGTCTTGACTGTGCAGGGACTGACCATATTGTCAAACTGTGTGTGGAGGTTTAGAAATGTAGACTGAAGAGAGACCATCAAAACTGAATTATAGACCCAGCTGTGAAAGGGCAGAGCTGGCTGTCTAATCACAGGGAACCAAAGGAATGTTTGATACCGGCTCCTAACTACAACACAACTTACACTGGATAGACGTTCTATGACATTAGCAGATTGCTAGGTAGGTAATCGATATAAAAAGTGAAAAAAATAAATATATATGAAAGACAACAATCACTATTTAAAGTAAAACCTACTTACAAATACTATAAAGAATATTTGCTCTGATGTTCTTTATATTTTGTCTGTTTTGTGAAAGGAACTACAAGCTTCAGGCACAGGGGGGCATCTGCCTCTCAGCCAGGGAAAGATCCAGAGGGCTAGGATCAAAGTGATTGCTAACAGAGGAGGCTGCGGCACTCAGTGGCAGCAATCTCCCAGGACCCATCGCAGCCTAGCACACAGCATCATGTGCTGTGCTAGGGAGATAGGCTACAGGTATCTGACAGGTAAGAAGGGAGGATGGGGGGAGGGTGGACCTTGATAATTAGTACCTACCCACTCGGATGCGGCCGCTAGCAGGAGAAATCAATCTTGGTCGCCGACCATCGAAGGATGTCTACTGCCTTCAGGAATAAATTTCCACCGCAAATTGCCAAAGATGGGGTAGGCGCTGATGTCATGTGACGTCAGCCGCTCGCACTCTGCGAGCATCGGTCCACCTGCGCTCCCATGGGAACACCCGTACAACGCTGAGCATTCCCATGGTACAGCGCCGTTTCTGCCCCCGGTCCTAGTTCCGTGCAGCGAGTGTGTAACTCACCAAAACCATTAGGTGCCGGGGTTTGCCAATGCTCACAAATTAAAATGCGCATACAGCGACCATCGGGACCAGGCCCGAATTTGGATCACATTGAGCGATACTGAATCAGCCCCAAAGTTGGAACCGTTGCATGTCTTCACACCTTAATAATAAATAGTTACTTTTATACCGTTGTGTGAAACAAAAGCAGAATGACTAAGAAGATGGATAAAAAATTGCTGCTAATCCTGTGGAGTCCCCAACCAGTAATGGACCTGTTTAAAAATTAAAGTAAAAGAAAGGAGAGAGCGCATACGGCGTAGTCTGTTAGATGAATGGAAAGCAAGTGAATAAAATACTACCCTTTTGCATCCGTATTGTTGTATTATTGTTAAAAGCGCCTTGAGTCCTGTTGGAGAAAGTGCGCTATATAAATAAAACTTACTTAACATGGAAGAAAATCCCTCTTCAGGTTGGTGCTCAAAAGATTCCGTAAACAGATTTCTTATTTATTTATTAACAGTTCTATACGCAGCACTTTTCAGGGAATATTTAGACATTCACATCAGTCTCTGACGCAGAGGATCTTACAATCTAGCCTTCCTGAAATAGAATAAGGACAAATGGGTCAACCCCCCCCCCCCCTTCTCCATGGATGCCAATGGTGTAGATGTGTTAATAAATGTTACCATTATACAGATATGTGCTTATACAATTTAATACAATAGACACAATAAAATAGCAAAGCTTTTGTACCAGTGCTTTGTAACAGTAGGTAGCAGTTTTCTATTACATCAGACTGAGAAAACACTTCCATTATCTTGAGTAATGTGGCATTCCTTAGACTAGGCCAAGGATGCGGTTATATAGATACATAAATAATGTTGCCCGTATTAAATAAATAGCACAAACATACAGATCTGTATTACATCAATTTGCACTAAGAGAACAATTATTTGAAAATAGCAACGAAATGATTCAATAATTGCCAGCCTACATTACCTTGGGGATTAAGAGCATTACAATGTGACGTTGTCCTTGACCATTGTTACTTGTTACATTTGCATGAAATGCAGCTGCCAAGTTATTAACCCTTTGTGTGAATTTGTCAAAATAGGTGTGAAAATTGCCAAGCAAACATTTTTATTCTTCATAAGGATCTGTAATGTTTACCTTAAATAGGTTATATCATGTTTTTTTTTAACCCAAAGTTTTTCATTTGAATTTATATAACCAATGACCAAGGCCCAAGGTACATGAAGCAGTTTCTGATTCCATACTGTCCCACCCGATTACTGCGGTCTGTAGATGAAGGACTTTTAGCAGTACCTAGAATCTCCCATGATTCATCTGGGGGTCGAGCTTTTAGCCATGTGACTGACTCTTTGGAACCCACTTCCCGCACAGTTCGAGAGACCCCCACTCTAGAATCGTTCCTTTATATAATTCCGTTAAGTATAGTTTAGGAAAAGCTTTTCTGTGCTTCATTGTTCCTGTACTGTATTACATTCATTCTATCTGTTAAGTGTCTTAAGTCCTATCGGAGAAAGAGCGATGTATAAATAAAATAATAATAATAATTATTCTTATTATTATTATAAATGTGAGCTGGCATTTTTATTAGATCCTTTAAACATCTTTCACGGAGACATTGGCACTCAAAGGGTTAACTAACAACATGCCATATACTATAACACCCATTATCTACTCCCTTCACTGGCTACATTTAAAAAGGAGGATCTATTTCCAAATTGGCTTACTGACTTTTAAGGCCCTAGATATGGAGCGCCAACTTCTGATCCCTTACTGAGCTGTGCAGTTACTTTCTATTGGGAGAAATGTGCTACTGTATGTAAATTATTATTATTATTATTATTATTATTATTATTATTATTATTATTATTATTATTATTATTATTATTATTATTATTATTATTATTATTATTTGTTTTATTATTATTTTAAAAAAATAATATTTTAAATTCTATTTTGCTAATTGATTGTGTTCTTAGCTTGGCATTGCAGCACACGGCAATGTCAGCAAGACTTGGCATAGCATGCAAATATTATCTTTGCATTTTACCTTATGTACCTCAGCAGAGCACGATGTTTGAATACAACATTTCCATGTACTCATTATACAGGAATGTCTAAAGCCATTACAGTGCAAGGATTATGAACATTCACACGTACAGTATTAAGTGTATTACATTTTATTTTAAGACTTAATATATGTAATAAGGCAGCAGAAAACATAATTATTTGTATACATCTAGAGATAACACGTATGTAAAATACCATATATACTCGAGTATAAGCCTACTTTTTCAGAACATTTTTTATGTTGAAAAGGCCCCCTCGGCTTATACTCGAGTGAGGGTCCCACTTGAGTCAATATGTTTTCCTAGTTTTTTGTTGTAAAATTAGTTGCCTCGGCTTATATTCGGGTCGACTTATACTCGAGTATATACGGTATATAACACTTTTTAAAGAACAGTGTAAATCAAGTTATAATACCAAAGGGTATTCAAATGCCTGACAGATGCCTGATGTCTAGATCAACATTTAAGCTCCATACACACTGGGTGACTATGCCCAGCGTGTATGGACAGCGATGATGTCAATGCGGGGAAAGCCTCTCAGTGCATACACACTGAGCGGCTTTCCCCCTGCCCGGCGCCGACGGAGGTGGGAGGGCGGCGTTGCATAGCGCAGAGCTATGAAAAGCCGCCCTCAACGCCGCTCATCTGCTGGTATAACTAGCAGATGAGCGACTTTCCCCCTGCCCGGCGCCGATGACGGGGGGAGGATGGCGTTGCATAGCGCAGCACTATGCAAAGCCGTCCTGAAAGCCGCTCATCTGCTGGTATAACCAGCAGATGAGCGGCTTTCCCGGCGATGATGCGGGAGCGCGCATCGCCGGGCCATACACACTGGGCGGCTTTAAACTGAAAGCCGCTCAAATAGGCTGTTTTGAGCGGTTTACAGCTCAAAGTCACCCAGTGTGTATGGGCCTTTAGTCAACAAAATATATCGACACAGATATGGTTGACATGGTAAAAAAGTCAATGCAAGATTTAGGTCAACGTGGCATGGTTTTTTCATGTTTTTTCCCGTTTTGTGGACTTTTCCATGCCTGCAGCATGGCGAATGAAACAGTACTCTACGTGTCGGTCAGGTGTCAACATTTACACAATAAAGTAAACAAAAGTCACGTTGACCTTTTCATGTGTCGACATTTTCTTTTGTCAACTTTTCTCCAGTGCCGATCTAGACATTGTCAACCTGCTATGCTACAGCCATTTTGAATTGAGCAAAAAAAAAAAAACTAAATAAATAAATAAAACCATTTAGTAAGTAAGATAATTATAGCGTAAAAGCTAAAATAGGATTTTGTGACTCTAGAGGGGATACTTACTAAAGCTTCCAAAACAGAGACTTATGGGTTGCTATGCGCAACATTACCACTTTTCTTCAAGGGTAAATAAAGATATTATTTTTAATATTAGTCATTATTATTAAAGCATTTTGCTTGTTTCATCAAAATTGTGATACATGAAATATCATAAATCACCCCTCCTGTGGTTCTTTGCTGTCCACATGCTTCCATATAGTGAATGGCTGCCTGTCAGCACTTTGATTTGTAGATAGCGCCACATCATCTACCAATCAGCATGTTGACAGCCATTCACTGTTTGGCTTCAGGCTGTGAGGCACATAGAGAAGTTTTCTGGCTGCTCAAATTACATAGACTTCAGAGAGAGGCCAGGTAGCCTTCTCTAATGCCACCCAAAAAGCCCTGGGGGCCCAGATGGCACACAATATTTTAAATAAGTAGAGCGCACAATGGAAAAAGAGAGTTGCTTTGTGGGAAAGGTGCGTGGCCACACAATAGTTCCCCCATTTCAAATTATGCTGCACAGTAGTGTCCCTTATTTACATTACTCCACACAGCAATGCCACTTCCCCATCACGCCAACACAGTAGTTGTTTCTCTAGCACATTATGCCCACACAGCAATGCCCCTTACATATAACTCACACACAGCAATGCCCATTACGTATTATGTCCACACAGCAATGCCCCTAGAACATACACCACACAGAAATGCCCCTTCAACATAATGCCCACACAGTAGTTGTCCCCCTTACACATTATGCCCACACAGCAATTCCCTTTACATATTATGTCCACACAGCAATGACCCTAGAACATTACACCCACACAGCAATGCCCTTTGTACATTATGCCCACACAGCAATTCTCCTTGTACATTATGCCCACACAGCAATTCTCCTTGTACATTATGCCCACAGAGAAATGCCCCTGGAACATTACACCCACACAGCAATGCCCCTTGCACATTATTCCCACACAGCAATGCCTCTTATAAATGACACCCACTGCTACATCAATTATATCAGGCAGTGCTGCAGTTGGCAGTGGCCTATAGTACATAGGCAATCAAAGGATGCGTCCAGTTATGCCCCACAGGATATTTGTCTTGTGTGCTGAGCACCACTCACACCACCCACACCACCCTAGTTAAGGTCCTGCAATTAAAACAGAGTTTATATACAGTACATCATTGAAGGGTATGTGTGGTTACTAGGTCTAGTCTACAGTAGCGGTTTTCACCATCAGTTCTCCAATTACAGCCATAGCAGCTCACAGATCCACTGTATCTTAGGACCACAGCTTATCAATAAAGTGAATAATAAATTATGATTGGTTCTGTTCCTTGTACTTACTTGCCAACAATTTGGTTGATTCAGGGTGATGTCAGCATTCATTTACTTTGGAAAATTTATGCCTAGAAGCATTTGTTCAGTTTGCTGCAAGCAGGAATAGGAGATATAAAAAGGGACGTGTAGTGCTGACGAGTGCATGTCTTGCAGTGGGGGGAGTGGAACATAAGTGCTTGAAAAGGAAATCTTGGAAACAGTCCAATGGCTGACAAATGCCAGAATGCAATTTTTGGATTGCCCAACACAGATAAGGGTCAAGTACATACAGTAGGCCTATATATAAAATGTAAGATAAATTAAATAGTTGCAGGAAACAAGTTTTTGTGTCTTTGGCATAACCTGTCTGTCTCTACATATCCTTGTGTTGATGAGTTTGTTTTGTTTTGTTTGAGTCTACTGGTCGGAGAAGCCTTCGGAAGTCTTGCTCTGAACTCTTCAAGTTTAAATGACAAACTTATCTGATATAACTAAACTGTAATATGCACGGCAGCAAAGGTGAGATAAAGAACACTTGCCAACATTAATATTTATCTACCCATAGGGTAGAGGCAGCTGACTGGTGATAGGGTTGGGCTGGATACATCTCTTACAATTGGGTCATACTGGCCCTGCTTTCTCCTCAGTAACCCACGGTTTGTGGCATTATTCTCCCTGTTTTGCCCATATATTAAAGAAGGCTACTGGATGTGGAAGGGTCCCCTACTCTTCCGTGAGCTTGTGGGACTCCATGAAGATTGTGGAGTCAGGCTGATGCTGATGTTCCAGTGCAACAGTTAAATATAATTTTAAGTCCAGACAAATTTGACACAAGGTCCCATTTAGGTGACAATTTGTTTTCTTTGTACATTACATCGGTCATTTTATGTTTTTTGTTTTATATACTGTAGTAATACTCATTTGTTTGCATTAAATATTTATATTAAATCCAAGTGGCTCTTTTATATCAATGATATGAAACAGATTAGAATCATGTAATGATTTGGCATAAGGAGGGTAGGCGGAGGCGCCCTATAGTGTTGAGTGGAACTGGAGCCAAAGTTATCCCAAACAAATTGTTACTTTAATGTTTATTTTCATTAACACCACAGAATGCTGAGAAGTTTAGCTAAAGGTTCCAGTGATTACAGCTGAAGATACAGTAACTATCATAAATAAGATTTGTGAGATTATACTAGTGGGTTGGGATCATTTGGTCTACAGCATGATGGTCGACAGTCATTAGGTCAACACCATTAGGTCGACATGGGAAAAGGTCGAGATGGCTCTAGGTCGAATGGTCATTTGTTCAACAGGTCAAGTTTGACAGGTCATTAGTTCGACAATGTCCATGTGGACAGTTAAAAGGTCGACATGGGGGTGTTCACTGTTTTTTTACCTAAATGTTAACACAGTTGACATGGACACAATTTCAAGTGCACCGCATCCCCTTGCACTGCTCGCTGCGCTCGCAATGCGTCGGGCACGGTGCCTCGCTGCGCTCGGCACACTATTTTATTGTCCCGCCATGCTCTAGTGGATGGTAGGGCATAAAATAACGCCTGTCAGCAAATGTCAGCTAAAAAAACAGTAAAAAACCCCATGTCGACCTTTTGAATGTCGACCGTCAAACTAATGACCTGTCGAACTAACGACATGTCAAACTAACGACATGTCAAACGAATGACCTTTCGACCCAGAACCATGTCGACCTTTTCCTTTGTCAACCCAAAACCCATGTTGACATTTTCTCATGTCGACCTAATGGTGTCTACCTAATGACTGTAGACCATCATGCTGTAGACCAAATGACCGCATCCCATACTAGTGGTATAAATATTGTAAATATATTGCGTCTTAAAAGTTGGTCTTTAAAGTTGGTGGTGGAGGTGGGGGTGAGAGAGTGTGGAGACTACTGACGCTTGGTGCTCTTATGAGCAGAGCAGCAGTGAATAGATGCTGTGTGTATGCAGGGCCGCCAAGAGAAATCCTGGGCCCCGGTACAACAACTTCCTGGGGCCCACACGGACGAAACTGACCCGTTGTTACACCACTGCTTCCAAGGTGGATACAGGGACAAAAATTTACACCGTAATGCCTATTACACATGTCACACACCCATATTGTACCACATGCCATAGTGCTCATTACACATTATGCCACACACCGTAGTGGGCAGTACACATTATGCCATACACCGTAATACCCATTACATATTTTACCACATGACATAATGCCCATTACACATTATTCCACACACCGTAATGCTCATTGCATATTAGGGCGTTAGCATTCTCGTTGCCATGGGTTAACATGCTTTTGACATGGGATTAACCTGCTCTGTCAGGAGTTACATGCTCTGCCAGGGGTTAACATGCTCGTTGCCATGGAGTTACATGCTTTGCCAGGGGTTAACATGCTCGTTGTCATGGAGTTACAGTACATGCTCTGCCAGGGGTTACATGCTGACTTCCAGAGTCGGATCTCAGCCCCAGCAGCATGCAGGGAGGCAGCAGACACAGAGCACCCAGCCACCCACCTTCCACCTTGGAATGCAGTGACCTGGACATCGGTGGGGAACCAGGTCTGGGACTGCTGGGCTGGAGACATGGCACTGGCACCTGCTGCTGCTGGTGGCGGCTGGGATGGGAATGTGGGGCAAATCGGATGCTGCGGAGTGGGTGGTACTCCCACAGGAGGAGGCCTCCCTCTGTCCCAGCTACTCCCAGCACCCAGGGAATACCTACCCGAAGTATCCTCCTGTCGCCGAGCCACGGTAAACTCCCAAGTCACATGGCTGGCTCCCAGCAGGCCCTGGAGTCGGAGAGCGGAATGATGCTCAAACTGACCACTGTGATGCTGCTGCCCCCACGCCGGCCCTTGTCCGCCCACATCCGCACTCCCAATGCCGCCGCTGAACAGCTGACTCCAGCGCACTCAGAAACACCAAATAAAAAAAACTGTGTGTCCAGACCAGGGCCCCCCTGACAGGCCCGGGCCCGGGTAAAGTGTACCTGCTCCCCCCCCCTCTCGGCACCCCTGTGTGTATGCACCCAGGGTCCATTAATAGACACAGAGAGATCAGGGGCATGCCAACCACTAACAGAACGCTGGCCATTCCCCCATAGTGACAAAAAGCAGCATTGTGGATCATGATTGCGGCTTTGCCACAAAGCCACACCCCTTTTCAGTGATCTCTTTGGCCAATTAGCTCCTGTCATTTTGCAAACACAGCCTTTAGCATGGAGCTGATTGGTTGTTATTATTATTATTATTATTATTATTATTATTATTATTATTATTATAATATTTTTATTTATAAGGCGCCACAAGTGGTACGCAGCGCCATACATATATAACCCATTAGAAAAGTACAGGGTAGATAGAACTAGACATAACACAATTGAGGTACAAATCTTAGTACACAATACAGCTGAGATATAGGGAAGTGAATGAGAATAATTGCAGGTACAGATTGTAGATGAGTAAGAGAGCTGTAATTGAAATGCAAGAAGAGTGCTGTGAGGACAGGAGGGAGGAGGGCCCTGCTCTAAGGAGCTTACAGTCTAGAAGGAGGGGGAGACAGGTGATTGGTTGGTCCTTTATCTCTCTCCAATTTACCACTCTTGAAGGCTTAGCTCCACTATGTCTGCTATGTGGCTATCATTTGATGATCCAGAATGATAGGAATTGGCCAAGTTGAAGCAGACTCGTTTGCCTATTTAGCCAGCTTTATAGTTAACCGTAAATTAAATAAATTAAATACAGGTATTTTGGGAATTATTTATGTAAATGTGTATTTAAAAAAATATGAAGACATGACCAGCGGCTCCTATAGAGCGGAATATATTTAAACTTAAACTAAATGTACTATATTTTTAACTGTCGGAAATGTCAGGGAGTGTAATGTAACAAGAAATTATATGGGAGCTATGAAAATTCTGTGCAAACTGGAAGACAGTCCTTCAGCTAATTTGCATGGAACTAACGTCATGAAATGTCTGTGTCAAGTCATGGACATTTTACTGAAGATAATACTAAAAGAATAGATAGATAGATAGATAGATAGATAGATAGATAGATAGATAGATAGATAGATAGATAGATAGATAATTATTTAGGCTTCACAAACAGGGAATTCTAGTATCAATTGTTGCAACATTTGTTAAGCTGATCAACTGCATCAAAGTCTAAACATTACAATTGCTTTCACATTAGGGTTAAACATAAGACATGCTGAGGGAAATTTACTAAGATGTGTATTCTACTTCACATGTGATGTTGCTATTGACAATCAATAAGAATCTACTTATTATTTATTTAGCACCCTCTAGAACAGGGCTGGGCAACACCGGCCCTCCAGATGCTGATGAACTACACATCCCAGCATGCCTTGCATCAGTTTCAGCATGGCCACATAGCAAAACTAATGCAAAGCATCCTGGGATGTGTAGTTCATCAACATCTGGAGGGCCGGTGTTGACCAGCCCTGCTCTAGAAGATAGTAGACAGGATCTGATTGGTTGCCCATAGCAACATCACTTGTGAAGTAGCATACACATCTTAGTACATTTCTCCTGCTTCCTCTTTAGATGTTCTCCTGCACTTCACCTACACACTGGCATTTATAGGTACCACCTCCACCAAGCATAACAGCCACTGTATAAGACACCTGGGAAAACATATGACACAAGTTGGATAAAATAAGCGTATACTAAAGCTGTGTACACACAGGGAGATATATTGCTCAGTGTCTCCTGTTCATCAGCGACCAGAGATGGTCGCTGATGAACAAGAGACTCTGCCGGGGGAAGAGGCAGGGAAACAGTTGATCGCAGAAGCCCAGCGACCATCAGGGGCTGCCCACGGCAGTGCGCACCTGGCGATTTATCGCCGACAGCACAAAAAAATCACTGGCAATATGGTCGCTCAGCGACCATATTGCCAGGGATATGTGCTGAAATCACCCCGTGTGTACACAGCTTTAGGTACATTAGAAAATGTGATCACAAAAATATGGATTAACAAAATAACCAAATAAACAAAATGCAATGATCCACTGCCCAGCCACACCTATATTTGGGGGTACAAGTTTATAGGGCACCTTGTTTTTTTTCTTTTTTAAATAAACAGGGAATGTTAGTTTAAATTGTTGCAACGTTTGCTATATATACATTATATATTTATATATGTTAGCAGTTCATGTAAGCTAGCTTAATATAATGTACTAGAATCCAACTAGACCTATAAAATAGCCGCAGATAGCAAATCTAATCGCAAAAAATTCTACAGTTATATAAACAGGAAACGGTTAAGGAAGGAAAATATTGGCCCACTAAAAAATATGCAGGGTAACCTGGTGATAGAAGGAAAAAAGGAAGCTGAATTATTCAATTAATTTTTTGCTTCAGTGTTTACAAGGAAAGAATCTTCAGAAAATCTCCCACAGATTAAATACTCGGCTCTTGATTGATCCCAAACAGTCAAAAATAGATTACAGAACCTAAATAGTAACACATCTCTTGGCCTGGATGAAATACACCCTAGGATAATAAAATAATTGAGTTCTGTCATAGCACTACCATTATATCTTATATTCAGGGAATCAATAAACTCGGGCACTGGCGCATAGCTTACGTAGTACCAATATGGAAGAAAGGTAGCAAAACTAACCCTGAAAATTATAGACTGGTCAGCCTTACATCCATTGTGGGGAAAATATTAGGAGGACTAATAAGAGATAGTATCCAAAATGTCTTAGAACAGGAGAAAGTGATAAGTAATGCTCTGCAATGGGTTCGTCAAAAAATAGCTCATGTTAAACTAATTTATTTAGCTTCTATGAGGAAGTCAGTAGGGGGCTGGACTTAGGGATATACTTCTTGATTTTGCTAAAGATTTTGACAATATGCCTCACAAAAGGATATTAATGAAACTAGGTAATTTAGGGTTAGGGTATAACATTTGTAATTGGGTTAAAAACTGGTTGCGTGCGTGCGAAACCCCGCCTTCCATACGGATCGCCAACTCCGTCCATACGCGGTAAGTAGCTGGCCGAACGGACCGCACGTGTATTTTTCATGTAATACGCCTCCTCCATCTCAGGGAACCTCCCCCATCATTCGATGGTCGCAGACCATCGAATGCAGGACCGAGTGGTCCACCAGCTCCCGCAACCTCAGACCACACGGACATTTTTCCGTGCAAAAGCAGGGATCTGGGCGGGCAGCTGACATCCGGCGATGTCATATGTCCGCCCCCTACACGTGCGTCACGGCCGCATTACCATACGTACGCCCAGCGTTTGCATGGGAACGCCCATGAAAAGCGGGGCGTTTGCATATGGTAATGAGCCCAAATCAGAATCAGAATCAGAATCTTTATTTGTCATTAAATGGCCACATGCAGTGAACATTAAACGAAAATAAAAAAACATACAGCACATATATACAGCAAAGGCATAAAAAGACAGTGATAACAGACAACCACATCGTACATGCCTACATTATTCACCCCTAAGATTTACAGTTATTTAAAATCCGAACAGCTATTGGAAAAAAACTCTCTCTAAATCTCTTTGTCCTACATAAAACTGATCGATAACGCCTATGAGATGGTAATAAGGAGAAAAAGTCATTATATGGGTGGGTAAAATCACTCAGAATACATTTTGTCTTCAGAGAAAGTCGACTCAGGAAGATGTCGTGCAGGTTTGGCAGAACAACACCCACTGCCTTACCCGCAAATGACACAACCCTCTGAAGGGACTTTCGATTCGCGGCCGAGCAGGGACCAAACCAGGCCAAATAGCCCTTCACGCCCCTCTCCACCCCCTGGTCGGAGTGTTCACATGTCATGCGGGATTTGGCCGTACGCCCCGCTCGCCCATGCGCAGAGACGCCTCTGCACATGCGCAGACACAAAACATCGGCGGCACGACCGCACGCGGATATTACCACACCAACCAGAATAAGGGCCTATGTTACTATGTACTGTATGTTACCTTTCTATCCACATATGGAGGCTTTAAGTCTCCCACCAATACACCACAATAGCCCGACCAGGCATCCAGTGCCCATGACCACACACTGTATGAATGTATTGGAAAAGAGAGCACACTGAACTGCTGTTCTTCCCTTCTGTTTTAAGGGTTGATAAATCACAAAAGGCAATAAAAAAAGAAAAAAAAAAGTCTTATAATGGTGGAGGGGGGCAGGAATCTAAGAAAAAGAGGTTGACCATAGATTACAGGATCTCAAAGTCGGTCCTCAGAACCCCACACAGTGCATGCTTTGCAGGGCTTCTCAGAGAATCAAGTGAAATGCTTAGCTCCACCTGTGGAAATTCTAAAATGTGTCAGTCAGTAATGATTGCACCTGTCGAGAGACCTGGAAAACATGAACTAAGGACCGAGTTTGAGAACCACTCCCCTAGATAAACATGGTTACAAAATGGCTAAAAACTCCACCCTTAACACTCCCCCGTAACCTAAAATATCTAATCACATGAACCCTAAACTCCCTGTGTGAAAGGTTCTCCAACTCACCCTCCCAATTAGTTTATACTTGATTGTGCTCATCCAAGCACTCACTCATCAAAAAGATGTATACTCAGGGCTATTTTTCAGCAGGCTCCAGCAGGAACTGAGGCCCTTATTCTAGTTCACTCTTTCTGAAAAAATATTTCTTAGATGGACAAAACCATGTGCACTGCAGGTGGGGCAGGTATTACTTGTGCAGAGATAATTAGATTTGGGTGGGGTTTTACACCTGATTCACCTGCAGTGCACATGGTTTTGTCCATCTAAGAAATATTTTGTCAAAAAGAGTGAACTAGATTAAGGGCCTCCGTTCCTGCTGGATCCTACTGAAAAAAAGCCCTGTGTATACTGTAGTGTAATTCAGTGTAATACAGAAACTATACAATATATTCCCCACCCCAACATCAGCCATAGCCTGATCATTTAGAAAATCAGTGGCTGGACCTTTCTGTCTTGAAATCCACAGGTTCCATGAATACAAACTCTAGTTGACTGATTAGATTTCTAGCACAAATCCAATTAATCCTAATATATAAAAGTTCTTTAGAGGATATGCTGTTCCGTAGGGAATTAGGCCAAAAATGAAGGGGCTGATTCAGAGCGATTGGGTCTGAATTTGGCCATGTTTTCAGTGGTGAGGGCCTGCACATTCGCAATTATGTGTTGCATCACACTCGCCGACAAATTCAGGGGGTAGGCAGGAGGGCAGCAGCAGGGACATGCCCAGCGTTTTATGAGCATCCGCATAAAAATGCTGGGCTTTTCCCTGGGAATGCAGGTGGGTCGATGCCTGCATGGGGAGGGCGGCTGAAGTCACATGACATCAGCGCTTACCCTCAATTCGGTGATCTGCGGGGATTTGAAAAGTAAGTAATCATTTCAAAGCAATTTATTCTGCTTTCGGCCGCACATGAGAGGATGTGTTTGCGTACACGCATGCTAGTGATGGTATTTGGGTGGTGGGGGCAGTTGTTCACCGGGGTGGTGCTTACCTGTTCTCTAGGCTTCACTTATATGTGTCATTAATATTGTTACGTTTTATTTTATTTCCTTAAGCAAATTTGTGAATGTTTTTGGGCAAAAACAAACTGAATGATTTATTAGGTATTGTTCAGTGAAATCTATGATGTAATAAATGTTGTATGACATGTCGTAATAAACAATTTTCATACTCCAACCATGGGGTTCCACACAAGCAGAAGATAGAATCGTGGGAAGAGTGATGTGTAGAGGATACTAACTATAATGCGCAATGAAACAAACGATATACAGAATAAAATGTGACAAGAAATTATGTGAGGCTCCCGTGGAAGAAAGGATGGAAGGGATCTATTTTCTTTCCAGTATTCAAAAGAAAGACAAATAACAACTGGTATTTTGACTAATCCAATTGTAGTGCACAGTGATGCATTACAGTTTGTTTGAGCCTGTCTCTTATGTGGTTGATGTATGATGTTCTTCGGAGCATCACTGGGTGTTGCACACAATGATTTGCAGAGATCCATAAACACTTGCAGAATATTCAGTAAGTGCTGAAGTGGAAACAAATTCCATTTTTTTTTCTTTGAATTATTGTCCCTTATTATCATTTTTTTGACGCATGGACAAACCTGAGAATCTTTTTATTTTATTTTATTGCCAACTCAATTTTTTTTATATGAGCTGGTTTGAATTGCAGAGGAACCATTTTGAATGTGGGCAAAACATTTTACTACAGGTTCGTGTTTTCAAGTCTGGAAGAAAACAGAAGAGTCCTCCAAGTAGATTGTTTTGGAATATGGGGTTAACTACTATGCTTCCCTCCATTGCCCATATCTAACTATCATGGTACCCAATAATAAAGCTGGGTGAACATCAGGCAATGTTTTGGCCAATTTGTCATTCAGCATCAAAGCATAAAGATAAATTGTCCACATCGTCCATTCATTACGTCTTCGGAACTACATGTTGATCAATCTGAGGATCTCGCCAACAGTAGAATATTTGTGGATCTCGCCACTGACAATATCTTTTGCAAGATTGCACAGTGTGCATGCAAATTGTTATATCTGGTAGATACAGAGAGACAGAGAGGTGGAAAGTTTGTAGTGTGTATTGCAGATAATTTCCTCCTTTTGGTCTCCTCTGTGATATCTTGAATTTTGGGAAGGAAAAGGGAATGAAAAAATTAATGTAGGCTAATAAGCAACACTGTCTTTGAGAGATGATCTTACAAATATAATTGAAATATCATTCATACACACACCCCTTCCCGCCCGCGCTGAGCAATTTCCTGCATTTGCATGAGGCCGCACAGGTGAAAAATCATTTGGTCATGCACCATCAAATGGTTTTTCTTCCGTTCAGAAAAAAAAAAGTTAGCCTGGACTGACTTTTAATTTCAATGCTGTCCTCTGAAATTCGGGGCGGGTGCTAACATAATTCGCAGGGGAACGCCCAGGGTTTCTATAGGTGCACCAATAAATGCTGGGCATTCCCTGTGAAACTTGCCAAAGGCGTATGCACGAAGGTTTGCACATGTGCATATTCACGCATGTGCAGACTCCCACCATTGGCCAAGGGACCAAATTGGGACCGAATCACCCCCCAAATGCACAATACGGATCAATTTTGGAGGTCTGATTGGACTGAGTTCCAAGTCGGTTCTTACCTTGAGTTCAGAACTCAGATTTCAAACTTGAATCTCATTTCCATGACTTGTGATTACAAGTGATTGAAAATTAATGTTACTGATACCGTAGAACAAAAAAATAGGTCCACATTACATGATTTTAGCTGTTTTTATCAATTTTGTATACATTTTGAAAGTAACACTTGAGGGCAGATTTGTAAAACCCAACCCATGACCTGACAATGATTTAGAACCAAAACCAGCACACGAAGGTCTGTACCCATCTCTAGTGCTTTACAAAATGAGGGGCCACAGACACCGATGCTTTAAAAACTATTACTAATTATTAATCAGTGCTGACACCTGCCTATATACATGTTCTTTACATTTAAATAAACAGAGGTCAACGGTAACCACTATCTTTTATCTGTCTTTTATCAATAACATATCTCTGATTTCATGATATTATTAAACTTTTTTTTTTAAATAAATTAAGGATTAAAACAGAAGGATTAAAACATTTTCATCCCATTGTCTTTTTCCCTTTAAATTCACAAAATTGAAAATGCAAAATAGCATTTTCAGATCTAGTGCAGTCATTGTTCAATGAATGCCATGTCATTGTCTTTGGAACGTCTTTATTAAACGTATAATTTACAGAGCCACGATGGTACATCAGAAAAATTATTCATTATTCCCTTTAACCACTGTTTAATGGAAGGAACATAATTTGCATTGAACGTTGAATGGTGTTCAATGCCACATGACGTCCATTTGGCCAGTAAGTGGACAACATTCAAAGCTTCACTTGGAACAAACAATCGCATCTTCTGTTTGATGGAGACAGAACTGAAGGCTTGATCCAAGCCGTAAATAATAGCTTGTTGTGGTGACATAGCAAAGATGGAATAATGAGACCTTAATAAAAGAGTAAGTGGAAATATCTATGCAACCGCTCTAAAATATTCCCATTTCTGGCTGAAAATAGCAAGTACTATGTTTTGAATATGCTATTTATTCTATTTCATTGTGTGTATGCCACAACTTATATAAAAATGTTGCTCAAAAGAAAGGGATTATTGTACTTCATTTAATTAAAATTATAAGTAAAATGAAAATTTTGGATAAATGAGACCAGAGATGTAACTAGGAGCGAATAAACCCCCACCGAAAACATTAGGTAAATACAAGAGCAATGCGCAACACTGGTTTATCTCTCTCTCTCTCTCCCTCTTTTTCTCTTTCTTTATATGCCATTGTAAATCCCTTTTTCTATTGACATTTTTTCTAAATAGTCTTATTAGAATTAATGCAATCATTGGTTAGATGTGGGTAGTACAAGAGACAACTAATGGTTGTCAGAGGTGTCGCCGGGTGTGGTGACACTTGATGTGCACTCTGCCCCGTCTCACACACACACATACACACACATACACACCCTGTGGGGTGAGGCCTATTCAAGAGGGCATGGCTTTGCCAAAAACACATTTTTGTCACTGCAGGGGCATGACTAGCATACCAAGACCTGGGGATGTCTTTGTTGGCGGCACTTTGGTTTCACCCCTTTTGAGAGTGACACCCAGTGGCGTGACTATTAAATCTGCGCCCCCCCCCCCCTGAAATTTTGGCAGCACCCCCAAGTTAAATTAACCCCCCTTCCCCCACAACCCTGTCTTAACCCTCCCCATGCCTCATCCACCGCCGGTCTTGTCTGCGGTCCCGGCGCTTCTTGAACTGCAAATGAAAACTGACCCTCACAAAATGGCTGCCCCTAATAGCAGATAATTTTGTACTATGATAGAGGAGGCCACGCCTCCTCTAGCATCCTCAAAAACTTTCTGCTGTATAGGGGAAGCCATGTTTGTGATGGTCAGTTTTCATAAGCAGCCGGAACCAGAGGAGAGCCGGGACCACAGACAAGTAAATGTGTAGGTCCCGGCCAGAGACGCGGCAGGTCCCGGCAGATGGCAGCGTTGTTACACTACTGGTGACACCCAGGTGTGGGTCTCACACACCACACCCAGGTAATAAAGCAACAGATAGTTGTATAATATCAGTCTTGGATTTTGAATATTGTTAGGAGGATCCTATACAGTGAGAGAAATAATGTAAAGGCATCTGCTGTTTGGTTGTGGGGAGATCTGCGTCCCGATTGGGAACCAACACAGGGGACGAGGTCCGTCCTCCCCACAATGAGAGTCCCCAGAAAGGATAGATGGAGGTAATCACAATAATGGTTAATATGCTGGAGTACATAGTCCTCACTAATTCTGCAATGTGTCCCTGTAAAGGAGATCTAAATGCATCCAGGGAGTTAGTAATTAACAGTAACTGTTGAGTAGCAATATCTGACTCAGTCAATGTGAAACTATATCCATGCTAATAAGGGGAACGTAAACACTTAGAAAATGATTAATATATATACTTATCACTTGTGGTCTGCAAAGAGTCCCAATCCTGTGCATAGAATCAGGATGCCAGGTCTGCTCCTATGGGAATGCGCGTTTCGCCTTGTAGGCTTATTCACCTTAGAAGGCTTATCAGGATACAAAACTATCCAAAATGTAGACAACCATTTGTGTACAGGAGCTGTTGCATATTTTATGTCCTACCTTGTTGATTATGTCTATTGTGTATACTAAGCTATAAACAATTTCTTGACACATTGTTCCCATTTTTTACACAAGTCACTATTTTTGCTATTTGTTAATAGCAACATCCCATCTTCAGTAGAACTCTCATTTAAGTAAAGTAAATTTAAAGAGATCTCTGCTAACGATGATAAAGTAAGCTTCTCTCATTGTGACTGGTTGTTGGAGACACCTGGAGTGCTGGTATAGCGGTCAAAGAATGGAGCACACAGGGAGGGTGGCTGAAAAATGTTGGCTCCATACCTGAAAATTGTTTACTGAGCAACAATGTCTTTCTGATCAGTGTAAAGTAGCAATGACCACATCAGTGTGGAATGCTGGTCAGTATAAAGATATAGGGAAGAAGTATTTTTTAACATATTACTTGCACTGTACAGCAGCTGACTGTCAAGGTTTTGTAAGTGCTTTTGCTTTAATTATTCTGTGCTGTTCCACACCAGAGTGAAGAGGTTCATGAGCTGCCAGCAGCACAGTCAGCAGTGATGGAAGGAGTCCTGGTTCTAGTAGTCAGTGTGGTCATTACAGGTCATGTCAGGTAGGGCTAGAGAGGAAGACACCACTCTGTAGAGGCCCTCACCCCAGCTGACTGCTCGTTTTAAATTTAATGCCCTGAAAAAGCAAACAAAGAAATAAAAATACAATATTTTCCTCCAAAGATCCACGAATATGGGTATTTTTACAATGGTTCAAGCTCAGTTTTCTAAAAATTTCTAGATGCGGACGCCTACTGTGCAGTCAAACCTGGAATCTGTTATACTGACATGTTAATCAACAATATCGTTTGGATGCTAACCAATTCTGTAGGCACTTCTCAGATCAACAGTGACAGCAAGGATAGGTAGGGTGGCAAAGTTCCCATTCAAAAATATCTTTATGGTGCTGAGACATAAAGTCACCACTTGGTACATTCTGACGAAGTCTGTGTGATGAAACACGTAGGGATGTGGCCTAGCGTCGTCAAAACTGTGGAGCCCAGGCGAGTGTAACCGCTCCGACAGTGGTGAAGGTGCTGTGCACCATATTTATGCTGTATATTTTGCGGTGTTTGTATACCAACACATGTGGTATGTGACCCTAACCCTCGTGACTAGTCTGCTACCTTCTGTGTTTGTGCATGTGCAAGAAAAATGTGTAGTTTCACTCTCTGCCAGCAGATGGCAGTGTTTCGGAGACTCACGTACACTAGACATATATAGATGATAAAGAGAGAGAGAGAGAGAGAGAGAGAGAGAGGACCAGACCATGTACTCACTAATAGTAAGCCAATACTCTAAGCATGTGCCCCCACCACTGCATTCCCCAGTGGGCCCTCTGTGCCCCAGTCCACCACTGTCCATGATTATGAGTAATGCAATGCACAAACATAGATTATTACAGCATACTAGTCTTCTAATGGGTATAATGAAGACAAAGTAAATCCACACATACTGTAAATTAACTTGGTATTTTTAATATAATGTACGTTTTGTATCCTAAGTAGAAACTGCGGGGACAGCAGAGAATACAAAGAAATACATTAGCCACTGATTTTTCTCCCCTATAAAAGAAGAAACAGAAGTTTATCTTCATTACGCAGTAAAACATGGCAGTTCTTTTGCATTTAACAGATGAACTAATGAGGAAGCAAGTAAAATTGCCAAAAATGTCATCACCAGACAACAGAATAAAGACATTAGAAGTTAATAATACACAACGATAATGTGTTGGAATTTTAAACAGGCTCCAACTTGACGAGAGCTACCAATGTAGCTAAGTAACAATAGAAAAATAAAGAAAATGAACAATGCAAAGATATTATTAGCAAATGTTAAACCGACACTATTCTGAGAATGGAGAATGTGCCTATAACTATACTTACATACACATCACAAATAATGATACTGAGCTTCCTATAATTAAAAAGGAAATGTTGGGAAATGCTTATTAAATATGAGATGACATTTTTTTTTAACTTAAATTCCCTGTATGTAAGAAATATACCTGTTACTGTACAGGATTACAAATGTACAGCATATCCTTATTACACTATTATTACATAGTACACTTATCCTGTGTCCAAATTCTACAAAAAATATTTAAATAACAAAAAAGGTAAATGATTTTCAGAGTACACAGTAACATTAAGTGTGCCCTCAGTTTGATCAGAAGGACTTTCTTAAAGCTTAATACTTGTACTGTACTAAACACATAGGAGATGGTAATTCTTTGTAGAGCCCCACAATTACTGTAGATCAGGGGTCCTCAAACTATTTTGCTCTGGGACCCATCAGACAATAAAAACAATTACAGGATCCCAGCAAGTTACTGCAGAAGGTCATCACATCACATGTGTAGTCAGCAGACAGCACATACATGGCAGCATTGTGGAGGCACAGAGTGATGGGAGGAGTCTAATGTACCAGAACCCATCACATCACACGTGCAGTCAGCAGACAGCACATGCATTGCAGCATTGTGGAGGTACAGAGTGATGGGAGGAGTCTGATATACCATAACCCATCACATCACACGTGTAGTCAGCAGACAGCACATACATGGCAGCCTTGTGGAGGCACAGAGTGATGGGAGGAGCCTAATATAACAAACAACTCAACAGATTTCTCAGACTCCTTGAATCACTGACTGAGATTAGAAAAGTCATCAGCCTGATGGTCAGCAACATGGAGCCGCGACCCCATGCTAAGAAGGTCGGGACCCACTTTGGGTTCAGGACCCTCAGTTTGAGAACCGCTGCTGTAGAGTATTAAAGAGTTTATTTTGGGATCAGTGCAATTAGGGCAATATGTACTAAGCCTCGAAAGGTTATGAAGTGGTGAATGATAAACATCAAGCCAATCAGCTCCTACCTGCCATGGTTCTAGTTGGAATTGGGAGGTGATTGGCTTGTTCAATAAATGCTCAAATTGTATTGCATTTTATTGTTCATGGTGAATGTGACTCACTCCAGACAAGCCCTATGTTAATTTTGTATATGATACCTATAGTAAAGAACTATTGGTTTCTTTTTTTTTTTTTTTTGGAGGGGGGGGGTTTCAAAAGACATCTAATGGTGTGTACACACAGTGAGATTTCCTTGCTATTCAACAGAAGATTCTAGTGCTATACAATCTTTGCTATCTCTGTACTATTTATGTACAATTCATACAATCTGCATTAGATTTGCACTATATAGTCATTGCTGCGCTGTCTATCTGGGTTTCGATTTGTACTGTCACGAGAGCGCGCATCGAGATCGCAAGATAAAAAAAACCCGTGCGATCTGCATACCATCTGCATGCGAATTTGACTATATAGTCAAAATCTAATGTCAATCTAATGTCAAATCTCACTGTGTGTACACAGCATTACACTACATCAGCTGTAATAATTTTACTTGCACAGGAAATAAATGTACTCTGTTCCCTGGCCAAAACCTTCCTTATTACAGTATGCTATGGCAGGCCATATGTGGAGGCATTTTCTTACAATGAAAATATAGTGCAGGGATTCCCAAACGTCTTTGGATCACGGCACCCTGAAACATTAGAAATTTTTTCGCGCCACCCCTAGGATAAAGGTTTCTCACTGAGAAAGTCAGAAACAAATATTAAGTTAGATAAATTGTGTTTATATCTCATCTTTAGGATTAGTCACAGGCGTGCGCACATTAAGTGTTGGGGGTGCACAGGCACCCCCTGATGATGTGACCACCCACCCTTATGAACTCCTTTCTGCTGCTAGCAATACCAGCAATACCTTTTACCAATGACTTTTGCATTGTTAATTGTACTTGACCATTGTCATATCCCTACATACCTGTGTCATCCTTCCAGAGAAGTATTATATTGTAGCGAGTGCCAATAGATGACGGTAAACACACCTGATTGAACTGTGTTAGACACGCCCAATAGGCGGTGCTAGGCACACCTCTTTGACAGTGCACCCCCTTATAAAATGTGCTGCGCACACCTATGGGATCAGTTATGTGGTAATGGACAAAATTTACTTCTGTTGTCCATAATTTGACTATTATATTGGACATAAACAACTAGAATTGGTCCTGGGCCATCAACCCAGGGCACCCCTGCAAGTCCACCAAGGCACCCTAGGGTGCCACTGCACACATTTTGGGAACCACTGATATAGTGGCTTTATTTTAAAATAAATATGGGCAATTTTTTTTTTTTCATCCATTTTGTACGAGTAGTTGGGATGAAATAGATGTTAGCGAATTAAACATTTGACTTTCCTTGAAAATAAAGTGTGCATTGCAAGGTAGTGATGGATCAAAGACTCTTTTCCATTTATATTTTCGCACGCACTGATCAAAGTCCTTCAGCGGGCCAAATATATTCACAAGTGGGAATGCGGTTTCTGTCGACAGTCTGTGCACTTAATTTTTCCTTATTTTCTCATCAATGAGAGCACCGCAATCTGCCTGTGTCTGTCATCCATCGTCACATCAGCACCCCTGGGAGCGCAAGTTGGCATGTCGGTTGCTATACCATAGTTCTCCAATATTCACTCATTTTTAAATGATGTGACAACTCTAGATGGTTTCATTTTGCTTCTCTATTATTCAAAACATCTTTAATCTGTCTAAAACCACCACACTAATCGTTGTTTTACCGTATCCAGCAAGTGCTAAGTCAAAAGGCTAAATGCATTCCATACAATTTTGAATCCTTGTTAGAAATAACAAAAACAAATCAAACTGTATTTGTGCTTGTTTTATGCATCGGTAAATAAATTAATATGTAATATTGCATATGCAGTTGTACTTATTTTTTTTTTTTTTTTTATAAGTGAAGGATTTAAAGTATGTAGCCTTAACCCTTTGAGTGCCTAAATCTCTGTGGGAGATGTGCAAAATATCTGCTAAAAATTTTGGCGTCGCTCACATTTGTTATATAAATTCAAATTAAAAATGTGTAAAAAACAAAGTTTAGCTTTAGTATGTCAATATACGTGTTATGGTTTTGGGTGTGAACCCACAGCCGGGACCGCTGTTTAGAATGGCCACAGCGACACCTACACTAAATCTGTTGTCCTCCCCGGAAAGGTGGCCGTAGCCTGCTGGTTACTAGGCTTCTCCTGTAGTCGCTACGTTCAAAGGAGCGAGTTAGGCCTGCTCCAACCCCGATGCAACCAGGTCTTATGTGGTGACAAGACTACGGTGACCGTCAGAGGGAGAGACAAGAGGAGGTCTAGCTAACATGTGCTATCTGGGAGTACACCCTTCCTAGCGGCACCAGGCCAAGGACAGGGAGTGGGACCCAGTCGCAGACACTGGATGCAACAGAACCGGAGTGCCTCCAACCTAAAACATGTCAAAGTAAATAATGAGTACACAAACACATGGTACTCCAAAACAAGCGTGTACCCACTACCGTGGGCCTCTCCACACCTGGAAGAGCCAGATCACGGGAAATATAAAGTAACCAAGGAAACAGTGCTGCTTGCCCACAAGTGAATAACAAAAGGAATATGGCATCTTGCCATAACTTTAGAAATAAATAAAGAACAGAACCAGGCTCCACTGGAGCACTTACGTGAACTGAACTGGACACACAGTGACAGTACCACGACACCCAGCTGCTCCAGATGCAAGAGTACAGGCTGGGAATGACTGGCAGGACTGGACAAGACAGGTACGCTGACCAGGACAGGACCAAGACAGGACTAGGACAGGACGAGTCACACTGCAAGGAGCAATGAACTGACAGATGACCAGCAGGAGGCAAAGGACTGCTGCTCCCTGCAACAGGAACAGGAAACTAGAAACTGGAAACTATCACCGGCAGGGCAGTGCTGGAGAGAATGCCTTAAGAAGGGCTCAGCTGATGAAAGATCCAGCCCAATTCCCAAGCTGGGATAATAAGGTCATTAACTCCCAGGCTTGTGTATAAATCCGCTCACAGAAGCCTTAGCTGTAATGGCACAGACTCCCCACCGGAGGCCACCAGAGAGTCCAATACCAGGCAAAACCACAGAACTGACATGACAGAAATGAGCCATAATAAATGGCTCCTAACAATACGAGGAATTATATGAATTTGACAGAGATGACCACTGAGTGGACCCAGAACACCAGAAAGCCTAGGGGCCTAGCCATGGGTTAATCTGGCCCTGTGCATAAGTGGAGATTGGAGCAGGTGTGAAGAAATTCAAGTGTCAGCGGTATAAGTGGCAGTAAGACATATACGCTAATAAAGAGATGGGTTTTAGAGAGAATATACTCTAAAGAGAAATTCTGCCCAGGTATGCCATAAAATTGCATAAGTTAGTAGCAGCATGGAAGAGGGTAATTTGGAGAGAAGCGGGAGTGGCTACAATTATGCAAATTGCGGCATTTAGTACCACATCATCCCCAAAAAGCCGCAAATCACTGCATTTACAGGAAATGGGGCAGGGCTTAATTACAGCAAGCCCTGCCCCCACCCCCTGGAAAAGCTGCAGAGTCTCCTCTCCAGGCTTTTCGCAGAGAGGAGACACTGCATGTAGGCAAGTATGATGTGAATTGTAAGCTGGAGGACATGGATGACAGTGTAGGGATTTGTAGAATGCTGAAGCAGATGTGAAGTTGCAAGAGAGGAAGCTCTCATGGGGGCTGAAGTTTAAATGTATTATACTAATTAAATTAACATGCTGTTGCTGGAGGCATCCAAAAGTTATTGGTCCAGAGTGTCTTTTTCTCCACTCACAATCTTGACCACGGTGTTATTTACTGTAGATAGGCCATTGTCATTACCAGAAGTATACGCTAAAGGAAATATTTTCGGGGCACCCTATACTGTCATTTTTAAGGAAATGTATACAGAAAAAAACTGATTAACTGTAGCATGCATTTAAAAAAAAGAAAAAATGGCTACTTACTGTATGTGTTAGTTGGGCACCCACTATAGTTAGTACGCTCATACCCCCACTATCCATGTCGGCACAAAGTTGATTTTATATAGTGTGACGAGCGCAGCAAGCCACCGAGCCCGAAGCGTGTCGATCGTAGTGAGCCCTGCGAGGGGACGCGTAAAACTAAGCAAATAGCTTAGTGGGCGCCCAACTAACATATAAGTACAAAAAATTTACTACATTGTTCATATGAACTTATGATTCATACTATAGCACATGGACCCATTATTAGTGTACCACATTCTCTCGCTTGTCATGCTTCAGGCAAGTTGCTTAGCTTAGTTAATATCATTCCACGTGTATGGTAAAGTATAAAAAGAAAAAAAAATTACCCCAAAATAATTCATGTCGACTTTTTGTTCATGGTCAACAGATACATGATACATGTTGATTATATGATGTCAACCTATTGACTGTTGCCCTAGACACTATGGAGCTATCATCCGAATACCATTGATAATTGTGCGTATATAGAGACCCATCCAATTTCATGTGCCAAGGAACAAATGGTATGCAGTTAATTTGCCGACACAGAATCCCGGCATTCACAATCCCAATGCTGAAATCCCAACTGCTGAAATTACTGCCAGCCAGAATCACATCACACAGGGTCTATTCCAGTGGCATAACTATGATTTGGGCGCCCCCTCCACAACTAAAGTTTGTGCGCCCCCCCTCCTCTCCTCCTCACCAATGCCACCTGGTCCATTGCTGCCCTCCAGGATCAGCAGATACTCCTGTCTGCAGTCCCAGCGCTCCTCCTGTTAGAATGTTACTTGCAAAATGGCCGCTGCCTTACAGAAGATCGTTATTTAAGATGCAAGAGGAAGTTTCATACTTAAAACCATCTGCTGTGAAGGGGCGGCCATATTGCAAGTGATACTCTAACAGGAGGGTACGCAGGACTGCAGACAGGAGGATCTGCTGATCCTGGCGGGCAGCAGTGGACTGGTTGGCAACGGTGAGGAGGGGGAGGGCACACAGCTGGCAGTGACAGATTCAATGGCAGGGGTGGCCCCATTAGCAATAGCTCCCGCAGGACACAGAGGGGCTCGGCGCTCTGCAGGCTGCACTGTGCAGTGTGCGCTCCAGACCTGACCATGGACACTGAATGAGCCAGAGGATGATGCACGAGGCGGGTGATGGTAAGTAATGGGTACGGGGTAGGGCGACGGGCGTGCAGAGGGGGGGGGGGGGGGGCAGCCGGAGGTATGGTGTTGTGCCGCTGGGGGCCCGGACTGTAGGTCAGTCCCGGGCCCTAACATCTTTAGTGGCAGCCCTGAACAGTAGATACAGTCAGATATTCACATTACATGTACAGGAAAATTGTCTGCTGAGTTCTGCCATCCATGTAAGGTGTAAAGCTGCCCATACACGCTGCGATCCCGGCGTGCGTTCCGGGCTTAAATAGCATCCATCACATCGCATCGCATGCCTTGTGCATGCAATGCGATGAAAAGCAAGTACAAAAAGTATGTGCAGCACATACTTTTTGTACTGTGCGATGAGGTGCCACGGGAGCGCGCACCTCAAAGCACACATCGCACCGCCGGGAATCGCAGCGTGCATGGGCGGCATAACAGTTATATTGTATAATTGTATTTCTTCTCACTTTAAATCTGGTTCATATTGCAGCATACACGTTTATAAATGCATCCATTTATCTTATGTTTGAGCCAGAAGCACAAAACATGTAAGATTTGAGGATAGAGCCCAACATCTCTGCGTACCTGATTTCTTTAGGATAAAGGATTCCTTATGTCCTAAAATTACTTTTTACGCACATGCAAAATATCAACATATTGGCAATAATTAGGTACATACTGTACATTATTTCTAGAATTACATTAGATGCTGTCATCTGCAGAGATAGTTTGAGTTCTGACTTCATCCGCAGTGCTACATTATGAACAAAATATTAACATCGCAGGTCAAAATTTACATTAAAACTGTATTTTGCTTGGACTCAACACAGTGGCATCCTGTTAGCAATATATACTAGATGATTAACTCCTGAGAGAATACTACACTGTATTCCAGCCAATTACAAGCCAAGTTCTTTATCATGGCTACAATGTAAGCTGAGATATTTATTCCTTTCATTAACACTATCTATGCAGGAAGGATTTTCAACGTTATTTCGCATCAGTTTATTACCGGCCAAGTCAGCCAGCATGCGGTTAAAATATAAAATATTCAGCCCACTGTGATATCCAGTATCAGTCTGGTTTATTAATATCTGTCATAGCCAACAAATAAATTAAGCATGAACTGTCCAAATTTAAAGTTCCTTCCTCCACCTCCTGTAGATTTATCTTGTTTATCCAGTGCACAGAACAGAGTCTCACATTCTGATTGGAATTTGTTGTGCAATGTAAAATTTAATGTTGTGCTGAATAAGGAAACAAACATGTTACAAACAGTATGTTCCGCAATATGAACTAGCATATATACACGACTGCTGAAAGAGAAGTCCTACCAGTGGCGTAAATAATAATTCTGCGCCCCCCTGGCGAAAATGCAGGGGGGGCGCCCCCCCCCCCCCATGCGGCCGTTACCTCAGCCACGGCCACGATTGTACTGTCAGTGGAGGGGAGCCGGGGTGCGCGGAGGGGAGCCGGGGTGAGCCGGGATGGGGGAGGGGGTATTTACCTCCTGCCTCCCCCTGTCAGCCACTGTTTTCCCATGTCACACTCTGCCCCCTGCCACCCACTGTTTTTCCCTTTCACACTCTGCCTTCCCCTGTCTCTCTCTGCCACCCACTACCGTGTTGCATATTGTGAGCAACATGGCTGTCACTCCCCCCCCGCCGCCACCCCTGCTGTTGCTCACCTCAGAGCAGGCATCAGGAAGTGTGTGAGCACTTCCCGATGCCTGCTCCCCCTGCCAAGTCCCCAACACCAACAATATCGGCGGTGGGGGGCATTGGCTAGTATGTATAGGGATTAAGTGTTATCATTACTGTTTGGGATACACTGAGATTAAAATCAAAGTGTTCGATTTTTCACCTTGTCAACATTTCATGGGTGTCAACGACAATGTCATCATATTCAATGTTGACATAAGTCTCTTTTGCCATTCTCATTTCGACTTTATGAATGTCAACATGATAAATGTCAACAAAATATACTGAACTTATTAAAACTGGATTGTAGCCATTGTCCCCTTTCATCTCTCCTTCATTACTGTTAGTTTTGCCAATTAAAACAGTGAAAGTTCATTTCATTTTTCTTGAATTAAATAACAGAACAGCATTGAATCGTGCTTGTTTTACAAACTGCTGTCTGAACATGTGGTAAGAGCTAGCCAACGCATTTATGGCTATATAACAAGGTACCGGCCAATTAATAAAAACAAAATACTTTTGAAGCCATAAGAAATGATATTCATAAAATGTGTATTTTAGTATGTATTTTACTACTTCAACGCCGCATTTCCAGTAATAATGTATTACAAATTTTACTGAACACGCTCATGGATAATTATAAAATGAGGCTTAAAATGATATTCATTTTGTTTAGCTGCTGCTGCTGATATTCTCCAAACATACCAACAAAATATACATATTATTATACAGTAAGTATATATTCCACTAAACAGTTTGCGGACTGGATCCGAGTGTTCTTAGCCCTGCCTTCTGTACGGATCGCTCACACCGTCCGAATGCGGAGGCGCCGACTGAACGGACCGCGAGTGGATTTTCCATGTGAACACCTCCTCCATCTGTGAGAACCTCCCCCATCAAGTGCTCCAGACCACTCGGGCATTTCTCCGTGCAAACGCAGGGATGTGGGCGGGCAGCTGACATCCGGCTATGTCATATGTCCGCCCCCCACATGTGCGTCACGGCCACATTATCATACGTACGCCCAGCGTTTTCATGGGAACGCCCATGAAACGCGGGGCGTACACATATGGTAATGAGCCCAAACAGCCCTTCACACCCCATGATGTGAATGTTCAAATATTCTCTGTAAAGCCCTGCAGAATTTGTGTGCACTATATAAATAACTGTTAATAAACAATGTTAATAAATAAAGATATGTCCTCATTCTACTAGTTTTTACAGACTTCGACGCTCCAATGATCATAGCAATAATTTTGTACTTGCTCCTGAATCTTATTCATATCTAGACCCAGTGCCGGGTTTATCAGCACCCTAGACAACACTTCAGGTTACTGTACCACCACCACCACCCACACATCAATACCGACTTTCCAGAACCTCAGGTGAAAGTGTGGTGGTGGCATCTTACAAGTTAAACACCTGCTATTTGCATTAATTTCCTCGAGCACACCTCTCTCAGAGTCAAACTTAAGTTTATTATAGTCAGACTCAGGGGCAACCCCAATATTCTGGAGCCTCTATGCCCCTGCTTAATAGTAGAGCTGTCACTGTTTATATCCTAACTACACACATATTTGTGTATAGTGTCATGTGGCACTAGGCATGGTGTGTCTCATTCGTATCGGACATCTGTCTTTTGATGTTTCACCCATATAAGCAAATCATTTGTGCACAGAAGCTACATAACAGGAATAACCTGCATCAGTAGTCAGGGAACCCATGCATTGTTACTGTGGGGTAGATGTACGAAGCAGCGATAAGGGAGAAGTGAGCCAGAGGAGGTGTCCCATGTCAACCAATCAGCGCTGAAGTAACATCTGTAATTTGCATAATATAAAATTATACAGAGCAGCTGATTGGTTGCCATGGGCCATGTCTCCTCTGGCTCACTTCTCCACCCATATTACCTCTTCGTACATTTACCCCTTTGTCACATTAGTGACGCAATAAAATGCTTGGTCGCAAAGTCTATGATGCCTACTGGGGCTATTTGAGGAAGGACTGAACTCATCTGTGCTTGGCTCTTTGCTGATAGTGGAGGCAACTTGTTTGTATGGGAAAACACCAGTTATATACACACTACTTGAGACTGTATATACTGTAATCAACAATAATGAAGGGATGAGAATTACATTTACAAAATAGCTTTCATGCAAATATCCTCCTCCAGAAAGCGGCGTATCCAGTAGAGAACATCTCCGTGTAAAATGAATACATATATTTTACAGTAAGCTCACTCTCCACATCTAGCAGGTCCCAGGCTTTGAACTGTTACGTTTGAGGGGAAACACATTGATGAAGCGCTAGCTGTCCCATAATGCTTCAGAGGCCACTGTGTGGAGTTTCAGTATACAATGTAACATAGAGTTGAAAGTGACATCCGCTATATACAGTATAACTGATTGCTTTGAAACCCCACAGACTGAGATCTTTGATCACCTTCGTACTGCAGGCCAACAGCAAGAGCAGATTTCGGCAATTTTCTTGTATACAAAAATGTAACGCCACAAAGCTCCTAATTATACAAAGGTGTTCTATAAAAAAAATGTATAAAGTGGAAAATCTAACGTGAATCACCCCCTATATTTCCTGTTGTTTACCAAACATTTTGTGTAACATTTTATTGTGTTCAGTCTATTTCTGTATATTTGATTTAATGTTTTTTGTTTATTTTTATCCTTTGCTTGTTCTTCAGAATTAGCATTACGGAATATCAGCAACCTTTTAGAGACATTTAATCTTCCTTTTGCCTTTCAAATCATTTTAAGTGTTTCTTTGTAACTGTTTAGATATTAGCACACAGGGAATAATCTCGTTTGCTCAAAAGTTGGCATGGAAGTAACACATCCCACAGAACAGATGCCACATAGAGGAATATGAAATCTGTCCAATTACGCTCATATTCTTACACTGGTCGTAACAGGAGACTCAGCAACTAGCATATTTATTGAGTTTGATGCTATCTGAATCGACAGACACGCGCACAGTCCTACAGCAAAACCATTTTCAATTGATTGCAAGTGTTAAAGGCAATTTAAGACCTCGTGGGAGGTTTCTTCTCAAATTATCAACAAGCTGAAGTTTTCCTGAAACCGGTAACACGGAGCCGTCCTGTAAAGCCACACTAACCTCATTTTGTCTTAGCTTAAAGGAGCAATGCCCCTAATAATGGAAAATGACATACAGGACAAATCAGTTTAGTGAAACCACCAATAGATTTTGGCTGCCGTGCCCCGCTCCCCACTACACTAGTGCTCAGACTCTACGGCAGGGCTGGGCAACAGTGGCCCTCCAGATGTTGATGAACTACACATCCCAGGATGCTTTGCATTAGTTTTGCAATGTGGCCATGCTGAAACTGATGCAAGGCATGCTGGGATGTGTAGTTCATCAACATCTGGAGGGCCGCTGTTGCCCAGCCCTGCTCTACGGCGTATGCGCAGACCTCTGGAAAAATGGCGCAGTGGCCATTTTTCCAGTGATTCCAGCAGCACTACTGCATTCGTCGTAGGACTCTGAAGGGTACATTTTTTTTAAATAATTAGTGCAGTGTGTGTGGTGTTGGCCCCTGTGGGACTCGGCAGCCTGTCTGCAACCATTACAAATACGCCACAGGACAGGTGGTTATAGTATCTGTTTATTCAAGATGCAATAGGATGTTCAATATACTTATCATTAATGATTATACTCAGTGTTGGACTGGGGCAGTCCCTGCCTCTGTGCCAGCAGCAGCGCAACAGAGTCTTGGAACTAAAGGGCCCTAACTGTACTGCGTATGCACAGATCTCCGGAAAAATGGTGCAGCGGACATTTTACCTGTGATTTTGGCTGATGCATTAAAATGGGACTCCGGAGGTAGTAAAGCCCATCTGGGATTTCATTTTTACCTATATCTCACCCTATATATATTAAAAAATTAGATTGTATCCATATTTTGTATTACTATACACCTTACATAGTGTTCTGAAATCATTAGGAAAGATAGCGGTTTAGGAGCCGAGCTAATATAGTGTACAACACAGAAGACACATTTTGGTTCCATGAAGTATAAATGACAGTATTTTCTGTACATATAAGTCAGATTTCATGAGTTACAATAACCTTCCTCTTTTCCTGACCTATTTCCAACACTTTTTTGCTAATCTAATAATTGACTTCACATACAGTATAAATGTTAGCAAACCGCGAGAACCGTGCACATAGCAGCAGTTTCAATGAACATCTAGAAACACAACAAATAGCGAATAAACATACTGTACTTATTGTGTAGTATATGGCATGTCGGTACAGTGCATACTTGCCTACTTTTAAAAACTAGTTTCAGGGAGATCATAGTTGGTAGCAGAATTTTGCACAGCGCCCCACTGAGGGGGCGTGCCATTCTCCACTTAAAGGGCATGTCTAGTTCCATGTTTGAAGAACGTGGCACCTAGAAGCGTAGGTGTGTACTACTGCAAGTGAGAGGAATCTTTTAAAATGACTTATATCCAAATGTAGATGAGCCCCCAAAGCAGTTAGTAGTAATCTGTACTTGGTAAGGTGCTGGGAAATGGTGCTGATGATTCAATGTAAAATATATCTATCTCTCATTCCTTTTTTCCCAAAAATGTTAGCAGTTAACTACTATACTTGGTAAGGTGCTGGGAAATGGTGCTGATGATTCAATGTAAAATATATCTATCTCTCATTCCTTTTTTCCCAAAAATGTAACGTGTAATGTGGGCTAGGTGACATTAGGGAGATTGCTCAGAATTTAAGAGGTATGAGATAGAGGGCCAGATGCACTAAGCTTCAAATGTGATCAAATGGAGAGTGTATATAGCCAGCCAATCAGCTCCTACCTGCCATGGCGCAGGCTGTGTTTGAAAACTGTCAGGCAGGAGCTGATTGGCTGGCTGTTTATAATTCTCCTTTTTGTTACTTTTTGAAGCTTAGTGCATCTGGCCCAGAGACAGAACCAGGCGGTGCTGGGTTGACATTTCACTGGGATTAGAATATCCACGATAATAATTAGATATAATATTTTATGCACCAGTGTAATTCTCTAGCGACAGGCGGTGAGTCATTTTCCTGCGCTACATATTTCCTTTTAATCCTATACAAAAAAAAAAGACATAGTTCACCTAAACCCGTCCTTGTTAATTAAATGAGGGCCTTTCCCTGGAAAAGTCAACATTTTGTAATCTAATTATTCTTACTCGTTGAATATGGACAGTCAGGAGGTCAGCAAATGTCAGAGCTTTCATTTAGTGGAAATAAGCTCTGTCTGTGCCAATACATAGAACCAGCAGGCAGGTGTAGATGGAGACATGGATCTAACGAAATAAAACATTAAGATCTTGCTCTGCAACATGCACTTGACACATGGCTGCTGCCATAGCTGGAGACAGATCAAGATACCTTTGGCCATGGCTAACCTTGTATATCGGACAGAGTCACCAAGGGAATTTACAGTAGCCTACATAAACCGGATCACAAAGTGCAACAGCAATGGTGACTATGGCCCACCCTCTTTACTGCAAGGAAGGGGGCACGAGTTTAGACTAGAAGAAAGACGTTTTTGTTCCCTTAGAAGGAAAAATGTATTCACGGTCAGGGCAGTCAAACTGTGGAACTCTCTTGCTGGAGAGGTGGTGTCGGCTGAAACATTAAATATGTTTAAAATAAGGTTGGCCAAACATTTATTGGATAAAAACATCCAGGGGTACAAATAAGAACCATAACCTGTCCTTAAAAATATCAGAATATATTATATAACAAGGTAACTATGTAATTCTAGGGGGTAAATTTTCTAAAATGGGAGTTCTATTGATGATGGGATGTTGGCCATAGCAGTCAATCAGATTGTATATATTATCTTCTAGAGCAGGGGTGGCCAAACCGGTCCTCGAGATCTACCAATGGTCCATGTTTTCCAGGTTACCTAGCTGGTGCACAGCTGTAGTCAATACTAACGGTCACATTTTCAAACCTGCTGCATTCATTCCTACTATAGATCCACAGGTTGCCTGGAAAACATGCAACTTTGGTAGATCTTGAGGACAGGTTTGGCCACCCCTGTTCTAGAAGGTGCTATATAAATAAGAAGTATATTCTGGTTGATTGCTTTGGGCAACATCCCATCCTTCAATAGAACTACCCAGAGATGTACGTAGCGGCGGTGATAAAATATGCAAATGGGCAGCAGAAGGCATCCGAAGTAGAAAGAAGCTTCTGGGAACGCTGTAGGGGAAGCATCGGATCACCTGCCTTGACATTTGTCATCTGAGTCATCAAGAATGCAGCCACTGGCTTTAGAGCAACTAGAAAAGAGGGGTGACACACCCCATTTCCAAAGCACTGCTTGTCATCATCTCATCACCACTTTCAAACCCCAGCAGCATTCAAATAATGCTTTGGGGTTTGGGGTACTGCGATCGAAATCGTACATGAACATTAGGGTGACATCCATCTATGAATTAAGGTCCATACACACTAGGTGGTCCCCGCTGCCAATATTGGCAATCTGGGTCCCGGTGGGGTGCCGGCCTTGGCAAGTGCATCAACACTTGCAGATGCCTGTGGGTGACAACCGATGAGGGGGGCGGGAGCAGAATGCAGTACGGCCCTTGTTAATGATCCGCTCCCTCATCTGTACATGCACAGATGATGGAGGGGTCGTTAACGACCCATGGGAGCGTGCATCGGCCGTTGGCTAGAGCATACACACTAGGCGATATAATGAACGATATCGCTCAAAAGTTCCAAAATTGGTGTTATCGCTCAGTATTTCGCAAAATGAGTATGGGGCTTTAGATCGGATAGTCCCAATATTTTACTATATTGAGGCCTGAGTATTAACTTCACAAATCACAGAATAAAATGGAAACTTGTGAGCACAGCAGTAAATGAGTGGTTGGATGGGAGTACAGGGCTGCCACAGGGAATTGCCCCAAACCCTGACATCTCGAGACAGGTGCTGTAGCACTGAGGAACACATCAATAATTCTAAAGTTATTTTGCACAGAATCGTTGATGTAACTCAGCATTAATATGTACAGTCTACTGAATAAATATAATCTACCATGGCTGTTAACATTATTTGTGCTTTAAACTTTAATGTGCAACAATAAACACAAGATCTCAGTGACATTTACAATCAAGTTTGTTTATTCTACACGGTCAGGCATATATAATAGGTATCGGGAAAGACAGATGCAAACATGTTGGGCGGTATTTAATGCCACCGGCGAGGGGGTTAAAAGGATCTCCAAAAACAAGCCCCCAAACTGTGAGGTTCTTGGGTGCAGGGGTGTCAGTTGAATACTGAACCGCGAGCTGCAAGTAATCAGCACTGCTTGCCGTCACAGCTCGCCAAAGAGCATTGAATACCGCCCATTTTCTTTGCTCTTAGCAACTAGTGTAGGACAAATCAGTGACAACAGGTTGATGAGTCACATAGGCTTGAAAAATAACCTCAGTACTTGCTATGTACTAAGCCTTGGAGAGATATACAGTGGAGAGTGATAAATTACCAGCCAATCAGGTCCAACGTGCCATGATACAGGCTGGGTTTGAAAAATGACAGGAGCTGGTTGGTTAGTTGTATATAACTCTCCACATTATCACTTTTCAAGGCATAGTACATCTAGGGCCTAATTCAGACTTGATTGCAAAGCGCATTTTTTCTCAAATAAAAATAAAGCAGGCAACATTTACCCTGCATGGAAACAACATAACCCACCCAAATCTAACTCTCTCTGTACATGTTACCACTGGCGTAACTAAGCTACCGCAGCCCCCGCCATGGCGGGGAGGCGCAGAGTAACTATGGGCGCCTGGGGGGCTGCGGTGCTATAGATACCCGCTGCGTTGCTGCCCGGCCGCATCTGCGGTCACTGCCCGTCACTCGCTCCCGTCGCCGACTCCTGCTGATAATGAAAAGTGACACTTAGAAAATGGCTGCCCCCGTATTGCAGACAGTTTTGGCAGCCATTTTCTAAGAGTCACTTTTCATTATCAGCAGGAGCCGGCGCCGGGAGCGAGTGACGGGACAGTGACGCAGATGCGGCAGGTCAGATCCTCCACTCCTCCCTTTTTCGCGCTCTCCGTTCCCCCTCTACCCCGCTCCCGGAGGCTCATGGGGCATGTAGTCCTCTTCCCAGGGGTCCCCTCACTGCGCTTGTGCTCGGCTACTGCTGTGAGGGAGATCACAGCGTCCAGGTATTTACCTGGCTAGGTGTGGGGTGTGTGGGGGGGGGGCGCGCCGAGGCGCCGAAAAAATTTGGCGGGGGGGCGCAAAATATATAGTTACGCCACTGCATGTTACATCTGCCCCACCTGCAGTGCACATGGTTTTGTCCATTTGAAATTTTTTCTGAAGTCTGAATTAGGCCCCTGGACTACTGTAACCAGACAGATATGACAGTTTTCTTATACTTGTCCTTGTATTACTCATTATGTTATCGCTAAGACTTGGGGGAGATGTACAGTATTAAACCTTCTGAGGAGAATAGGTAAATAAGTTGGCCAAAGCAGCCAGTCAGCTATTTCCTATGATTTTATAGAACGTACTAGAAAGATAATATCTAGAATTTTTTTGGTTGTTATGGGAAACTTCTTTGATTTAGAAGATTGTTTCCATCCCCCTCTTTCTGTGAAAATGTGAATTGCTATATACCGTAGTCACAAATTCTACTTTTAACCCCTTTATACAGATGGAGCAGCTCCTCTTGGACCCTCCCCGCTGCTCCCCTATCTCGTCCGTAGCCCCCACACTCCCCCCTAACCCTGCCCATCTCCCTGAAGCGGAGGCAGGCAGGGATTCCGCTCACCGCTGCCGAATGACTGGGACACTCAAGCGTGTGAGATGCTCAGGATCTCCGTCAGCGATCACCAGCTAAGGGAATTTGGCCATTCCCAGCGCTGGCTGAGAGGCGCTCCATCTGTACATTGTGTCACTACTGGCGGTTCTCAATTTACTTAAGTACTTTGAGAACTATTATCGGTGACTGCTTCATTTGGTTATGTGTCAATTACCTGGACAATAGTGCGTTAATCTTCGATTGAAATTCTTTGCAACGCAGTCGCAAATGTAACTTATTGATAGTTGCAGCACTAACTGAATGCTAATTGTCGTTATAGCTTCACACGGACCTGGATCCTGGAGTCAGCAAAATCAAGTATATTCTATCCGGAGAGGGAGCTGGCACAATCTTTGTGATCAATGACAACACTGGAGATATTCATGCAATGAAAAGACTTGACCGCGAGGAGAAGGCGGAATACACATTAACGGCCCAAGCTGTTGACAGGGTTACAAGCAAACCTTTGGAACCGCCTTCGGAATTCATTATTAAAGTTCAGGACATTAATGATAACGCACCAGAGTTCCTTAACGGACCCTATCACGCCACTGTTCCCGAGATGTCCCTTGTGGGTATGTATATTGATAAGTCTATATACAATTGTTATCCTGCTATTGCAATGGTGATGCGATCTGTGACATTGGTTCTCAAACTTTGGTATATCAAATAGACATAAAGTAAATCAGTCCAATACGCAGGTTCTTAAACCCGGTGCTCGGGACCCCACACAATTCATGTTTTCCAGGTCACCCCACTTGTATGCACTCATTATTCACTGACACGTTTGAAAAGATCCACAAGTGGAGCTAATTATTTCACTTGGGATTCTGTGAGGAGACCTGCAAACATGCACTGTGTGGGGTCCTGGGAACTGACTTTGAGAACCTGTGGTCTAATACATATAAGCAAATATATATTACATTTATATGTAGAGTACAGAACATGGATCACAAACAGTATTAATTACCGCACCTACATTTCTGGCATAGTATCACTTAGTTTAGATTATAGGGTTCTTCGAGCACAATGAGTGTTTCTCAAAACTCAGTTCCCAAAGAACCCTAAGGAGTTCTATTGAAGATAGGATGTTTCTTATAGCCTCCATAGTCTTCTAGAAGGTGTTATATAAATATGATTGGATACTATGGTCAACATCCCATCTTCAAAAGAACTCCCATCTTAATAAATTTACCCCAATTAGTCCAGCTTTAAAAAACTCTATGGATGAATAATAGTTGTTAAATCCAAATATCTGACATAGTGTACCAAGTCCAGACTTATCAACTCCCGGAATGTCTTGGAGAGTTCTACATTTTTGGCCATTCGGTCAGACTGCCAGGAGAGTTAGGGCAATGCTGGCCTCACCCAGAGTGCAGTGGATGGGCCAGTAATTAGATAACTTGAAGCAGGGGGGTGTAATGATGATGTTATAGAGCAATGCCGTTAGTGGGGCCTCCATAGAGGGGTGGCACAATCCAAAATTCAAATAGGAGCCACGCCAACAGCCAGTGAGTTCTGGACTTTGATGTTTGGTAGAGTTTTGGGTGGCAGTTGTTATAGCTCCTGTATTTAAATTTTGAACGATGCTGCAGCCCTACCCTCTGGAGCCTCCTCTGGATGCAGAGGGCTATGCGAAACACTCATTTAGTAGGTACTGTACTTGGTAAAACTCATCTACATTAGGATGTATGCAAAAAGAAGAGTTTCAGAAAGCTCTCTATTAGGACATACTGAATTGTGCATACTGTAGGTGATAGAAAAGTCATCTTTTTCTAATTACTAACCAGGCATAGGGTGAGATTGATCAAATATTGGAGAGAGATAAAGTGGAGGAGTTGCCTGTAGAAACCATTAAGCTACTAATTGATATTTTACAGTCTGTGCCAGTGGTTGAAGTAGGAATTTAAAAGCCCATAAACGTAAAAGATTTTGCTAAAGGAAAATATATTTGACATACATTGTAACAGTATATAGAATAAAATAATCCATGATATAGAATTATGCAACCTGCGTCCCCTACCTCCCCTGTATTCATCTACCTCTTCCCCATATTTGTTTTATTTCCCCTTTCCTGAATGTTTGATGTCACCCCTGCTCTTCTTACTTCCTTCTTCCCGTACTGACCCTGCACCTCTCATACACTCTGGAAAATGCTTTACTCAGTGCTTAAAGTGGCAGTAATGCCAAATCGCTATATACCACCCAATTCCAGTGCTGGTCTGTGCTAGAAAAGTATCAGAAGCTGATTGGGTTCTTTGAACAACAAATCCAGCTTACAGTATCTCTCTCCAAAAAATGATAAATCTCCCCCGTAATTGCACATTAATCGATAAGTTTGGTCATATTATCACATTTGCACTCTTATCGTAGCTTGTCTGTATGCCATGGCTTGGAATGTTCAAAGCTGTGAACATTACAGTATGCATAATACACTTCTGTATTTAACTCAAACCGCTTGGTGTCTTTACAGAATTGACAGTATTTTTCATTTTTTTAATAGCCCAAAACATCACTAAATGATATGTGCATGGTCTAGAGGTCAAACTATTGTCACATATTAAGTTTTTTTAGTCTTTCAGTTAATTAAAACAATCTTGAATTATTCCCAGGAAATGTCTGATTTAAAATTTATTGAGCCATATAATTATCTGATTACTATCGCAATTGTTGCATAGCAACACTGACCAGTATGCAGTTGTCAGGCCTACAGTATATATGCCAACTAACACCTGAACCATTGGAGAAAGGGGACATTACTGACATCAAGGCAGCAGTTGTCAGGGGACAGCATCGTATTTAGAGGCATATCATATGTACTGTATATAATCCCAAATTAAGGTTCTCATTATTTTGAGTCTAACAAATCTACAGAATGTAAATCTTATTTGTCTTTGTTCTTAAACAATGTCCTTTGTTTAGAGGTACTGTACCTATATGCACAGTAATCATTATAATCTGTTCATGTACATACATTGGCAGGTGCCGGTCCACTCTCTCTCTGGTACACAACAGCAGTCAGAGAGATACTTCCTGTCAGTATGTCTGAGGCCGAGGAGGGCCCCATTGCCTCCACTACACAGCATCCAACACCTATCCCCAGCTTCACACACATCTGCTGGCATCCAAACACCCCCACCCCTGCTCTACATATGCAAACCGGGATCCAACATCTCCCTCTCCTGCTCTGCACACACCAGCCAGCATACAACACCCCCAACCCTGATCTACACACACACACTAACCGGAAACCAACACCTCCATCTGCACTCCACACACACCAGCCAACACCCAACAACCCCCCCACCCCTGCTCTACACTCACTAGCCGGGATGCAACACTCCCCACCCCAGCTCCACACACATCTTCTGACATCCAAACATCCCCACCCCTGCTCTACACACACAAACCGGGATCCAACACCTCCCTCCCCTGCTCCATACACACTAGCCAGCATCTGACACCTCCCACCCCTGCTCTACACTCACTAGCCAGGATGCAACACTCCCCACTCCTGCTCTACACACACTGAGATCCAACACTTCCCTCCCCCACTCCACTCACATCAGCTGGCATCTGACACCCCCACCCCTGCTGTACATAACCGGGATCCAACACCTCCCTCCCCCACTCCACTCACAACAGCTGGCATCCAACACCTCTCTCCCACTCCACTCACAACAGTTGGCATCTGACACCCCCACCCCTGCTCTACACAAACTGACCGGGATCCAAAACCTCTCTCCCTGGCTCCACAAACACCAGCTGGCATCTGACACCCCCACGCCTGCTTTACACGCACTAGCCAGGATCCAACACCCATCTACCCCTCCACTCGCAACAGCCAGCATTTGACACCCCCACCCCTACTCCACACACACACCAGCCAGCATCTGACTCCTCCCTGCCCCACTTCACACTCCAGCCAAGATCCGACAGATCTCATCCCCACTTGACACACACACACACTACCTCAAAGCACTCACACACAGTAGAAGCTGCAATCCAAACTCCCCGCAGCACACAACATAGCCGGCAAGTAATACAGTCTAGCGATGGACATCGCATTGTGATGGTACTTAGCCATTGATGATTTTATTTTGATGGTAGTACTTTTACCATTCTATGGCCGAATTCTGATGTTTACCGCCATCAAATGATAAACATTTGATGGTGATTTGATAGTCCCGCCACCCCCGGCCAGCCGTGCTGCAGTGCTTCTGTGCATGCATGGCTGTGCTGAAGATATTTGCGCATGTGCAAAAAGGGATTCTTTTTGAAAAATCATATAATTTTTTTTTTCTATCAAATCAGTGGTTAGTTACCATCGCATCAAAAGATTCGATGGAGGAAGCCCAGGCATCATTTCACAATGGGTCTCCGATGTCCATCCCTAATGCCGTCCTTATCGAGTGCAGCAGTATCCAGCAACCCCCTCCACCTGCACCCGCCTACGCGTACAGAGTTTAAGACAGAAACATTACGGGTTAAAAAAATCACCAAGTGGATAAAAAATCCTTTCACAATCACCCTTTAAATTCTTCTCTTCCACCAGTTGTAATTTGTTGTGGATAGTTATTTAAATCATTTACCTTGTGCGAATGATCCATTTTAATTGAACAATAAGTGAGGAACTATTGCTCACAGTATTTAACTGTTCCGGAGTTGCTTCATTAGGCCACGTTTCGTTCTCAACCATTTCATCTGTAAGTAAGATGCTGCTGATCAGACTCAGGCAGGGCATACAATACAGTACGTGATCTATTTACACAAGTGACAATTGCAAAAGTTCTATAACAATGACATCTCGGGCATTACTATATGTTTATTAATAACACAGGCAACCAGGGGCACTAATGCCAAAATCTGCTCCTATGTACGTTGCTCAATGCATTTTCAACTGTATTTAACAGCTTAGTTAGCATCCTTATTAAATTTCCTGATTTTCCCAAAATTCCATGTATTTGGCCCCAAATAGGGTGTGATCTAATGAAAACCGGCATGATTTGGGCCAGCTGCTGAATGAAATAGTATGTTTCAATACTTATTTTCTATACAAGCTTACAAATACATTTTCAGAGGCAGTTTAACCCCTTCAGCGGCACTCCTGAGAATTTTCCGGGGTTTGCTCCAGTGCGCAGACTGGCAAACCCGAAAAAATCTCAGGAGTGCCGCTGCTTGCGCTCCCTCCCACCAGGCAGCGCATCTGAGCTGAGCGCTGAGATCAGCACCGCACTCAGCTTCAGCGGCTGCCCGGCCCTGCCTCCTTCCCCCCAGCTGTGTGCTGTGTGAGCTTGTATCGCCACGCCGCACACAGCCAGGTTGCCAGGGGCAGGGTCAGGCAGCAGCTGATGGACTTTTCAGCGGCTGCCCGGACCCGGGTGTTACAGTGGTGGTTTTTTTTAGGGAGCCCTCCCCAGAAAAAACTCTCCCAGTGGGGAGAGCTCCCTAAAAAAGGGGGTTAAGAGGGCATGTCAGCAGGCTCTGATCAGGCCTCCACAACTTGGGTGGGGGCCAGTGGTGCAGTGGAGGAGGTAGTATAAGGTGGTGCATGTACAGGTCTTGAAAATGGTGCCAGAGCCTTGGTCCCAAGGACATTGATACTGTAAATACACAAATCACTGGGAGAATGCCCGCAGCTAGTGCCAGGCTGAGGGAGCGGTAAGTATAATTATATAAGTGGACTGTGTGCAGTGTGTGGGCCCTATGTGCATTGCCCACTTTGTACCCATTGGAAAAACTTGTGCCAGGAAGCTTTTATTGGGAGAATTCCCATGAAACACTGTTGCAGCATGGTGCGGTCTCCAGTGATAGCTACTGACCAGTTGTGCCCCCCATCCCCAGTTAAATCGTCTACCCAGCTAATGGTAAGTGGAGCCAGATGCTGTCCATGTGACTGAACAGTGACTGGCAGTGACTTCCTATTGGAGGTCCTGCCTGCTACGGCAATCTCATTGGGAGGTGTTCCCTCCCTCCAGGACTGCCAGTCCGAGCTGCGATAGGCAAGAAGCTGGATTCCTGTAGGTCACCACTCCCTATCTTACCATGTAGCCCTAGCCAGCTTCTATGGGCTGCAGCCAGTGCAGTCCATAAAAGCTGAGTCCTTTCACATGTGCCGGCCCCTGCATAGATTGTGGAGGTGGTGGCAGTGCACCCAGTGGCCTGTCTTTTCTCCAGGTGCAGGAGGTGGGGTGAAGGAAGGGGCAGCCCCCTGCTAAACACACCAAGGTGCCGTCGCTGTTACTGACAACCTTTGATGTATTGGGAGAGGACATATCTCTGTAGATAATGAGTTTTATCTTCCATAAATAGATAAACTACAAAGACCTGATATATTCAGCACTTTATCATAAAGTAAATAAGCTTTTAGAGAAAGGGAAAAAAATACTTTTTGTGTATTATAAGTGACATAGCTGCAGGTGTATGCATCTAAGGTAGCAAAACTATATAAATATAAATGCAAATTGTGTCATTCTTATTTAGAATAGGACAAATTGTGAATCTCTGTGCTTGTATTATGATTGACTTGTTGAACAGAGAACAATGAACCTGATTGGAATGGTTTTATGGCTGGTTTGGGAACATCTGTTTTTCACTCTACCATGGAATGAAATAGAAATATATGCAAAACAATATGTTTATCAGCCTAAAATAAAATACTGAAATACTCTGAATCGGAAAGGGAAATGCACACTGTGCACAATTCACACACCACCTACAGTATCAGTGATTGAATTTTAAAATAACTTTGTACAAATAGTCTTAGTAGATCCACTGTCCTACAATTCACCTCTGAGAGGTTGGCTTTGCATGCTAAAACTTGTAGTTCCACAGTAACTACAGGGTGTTCGGAAAGTCACTGTGCACTTTTCATAAAGCAGCGAAAACAGTGGAGAAGTGCAGCAGTGGAGAGGTTGCCCCAGACTTGCCTACTTTTGAAGATTAGTTTCAGGGAGATTATAGTTGGCAGTAGAATTTTGCACAACACCCCATTAAAGGGGTGTGTGTCATGCTCCACCCCAAGGGCGTGTCTAGTTCCATATATGGGCGTATATGTGCTTAAATGCTTGTTGCGAGATATTTCTAGAAAACATTAGCAACTACATTGAGAAATGAAGCGGGTATTGACAATAACATTGCTGCCTGCAATAATGAATATTTGTTTGCAATTATTTTCTGTGACATTTAGGGTGATATTTAATAGGATGAGAGATTCAGAAGGTTAGAGATTTGGTAAGAAATCTCCAGTTTTTCTAAAACGGCAATCATTTACCCTGCAAAATCAAACTGGTTAACAGCTGCATAAGGTGGGTTAGGATAAACCAGGGAGATTTCTAGACTTCTCAGGGAGAGAGGGAGATTGCTCCTATTTCAGGGAGTCTCCCTCAGAATGCAGGAGGGTAGGCAACTATGAGTTGCCCATGGTAACCAATCACCTGCTCCATATAATTTTATAATATGCAAATTAGAAATGTCACCTCAATGCTGATTGGTTGCCATGGGCAACTTCTCCATTGCTTCACTTCTCCACAGTTTTTGGTGCTTTATGAAAAGTGCACAGTGATTTTCCAAACACCCTGTAGAAGTTTATAGACTTCATAATCATAGTCCTGTTACAGGATAGACAGACAGATAGACAGACAGATAGATACTGAGGGAGGACCCATCACTCAGGACTTAAAGTAAAGTGCTGTTGATTTCCTGCTCCGGTGCCTTCAATAAGAGGGAGTATTTCCTTCTTGTATGTAGATACTGTAAGTAAAATAAAGCGGCACTCGGAGACTAATGGAGCCCACACACGCACCGATGCCGGCGGTGCGATGCTATGCGATGGGGTGTGCGCTCCCGCGGCACCTCATCGCACAGTACAAAAAGTATGTGCTGCACATACTTTTTGTACTAGCTTTTTATCGCATAGCATCGCATGCTAGTTAAGCACAGAACGCACGCCGGGAACGGTGCGTGTGTGGGCACCTTTAGTACTTTGTGAAAAAAGTTGGACTCAGTGTAATCCATGTGCGCTGGTACTACGTTTCGGTTTCATTTGCATTATTACTACCTGACGACGAGCTCCAAAAAGTAGTACCAGCACACATGGATTACACTGAGTCCAACTTTTTTCACAAACTAGTACTTAGTGAAAAATGCCAGTGTTTAAGATACAAGCAAAAATGTGTAACCCCGACACTGCTGGACTCCGTTGTGCATATATAATTTATTAGTAAGGGTTCTGTTTATTAAGCTAGGCACTGGGGTAGGTGAGGGGTATACTAAGATGGGAACACAATTGAACATAGAATGTTGCCTCCAGCAACCAATCAGATTCTACGTATTATTTTCTAGAAGGTGCTAAATAAATAAAGTAGAATTTGATTGGTTGCTATGGAAAACATCCCATCTTCAATAGAACTCTCATCTTAGTAAAATTATCCCTTAAGCCCCGTACACACGGGGGAGATATATTGCTCAGTTTCTCCTTTTCATCAGCGACCAGAGATGGTCGCTGATGAAAAGGAGCCTCTGCTGGCGGTGCCGCAGAGGTAATTAGCTGCAAGCTCCTGCGACCAGCGATTAGAACGGGGCTGAAAACGGGAGCGCGCACCCGGCGATTTATCGCTGGTGCGCACTCCAATCACTGGCAATATGGTCGCCAGCGACCATATTTCCTGCGATTTTAGCCCCTATCGCCCCCGTGTGTACACAGATTTAGTCCCCAGCAGCAATTGAACTGAAAGATAGGAATCTGGTGATAATAATAATAATAATAATAATAATAATAATAATAATAATAATATTTTCTCATAAATAATAAAAAAAAAATTAAAATATTTTTTTTTTTTACTTTAGAAAAAAATGAGGAAAAAAATATATTGAAGCACTTTTGTACCCGTTGGCATACACGGACAATGCCATTCTGAGATTGGCGTTATAAATTGTTGGATAGCCAAAGTACTTCTGATACTATATTGGCCCATACATACTGGGCAACTAGTGTGCACGGGGCAGCGAGCGGCGAGCACTTATCACATCCTCACCGGCCTCCGGTATTACCAGCAGACGAGTGACGGGGTTGACAGATTCCCATAGCATCCTGCATTAAAAAGTCATCCACCCCCAGGAAAATTGCTTAGACAGGCGAAAATCTCCCAGTGTGTATGGACCTTCAGACTCCACAACCCACTAGATCACTGATGGCTAACCTCCACACTCCAGATGTTGTTGAACTACACATCCCAGCATGCCCTGCATCAGTTTTAGTATGGCCAAATAGGAAAACTGTAGCAGGGCATGCTGGGATGTGTAGTTCAACAACAGCTGGAGTCTCAAGGTTAGCCATCACTGCACTAGATCATTCCAAAAATAGGCTACAAGTTAATTCTAAACGTTCGCATTTTCCAACACTTATGGTGCTGTATGAATTTACCATATACTGCTGGATATATTTCATCTAGTTTACTATTCCAAACGGCTGTTCGGCTGACAGGTAATAAATAGAAACAGGGTGAGAGTGTATGTTCTATGATAAAGCAAGAACAAGTCAGCGCGATATAGCAAACAGAAAAATTGTGTTTATGAATGAAAACAGTGCACATTAGTATTTATCCGATCTTCCTGGCCGGATTCCACACCTTGTGACACTGCAGACGCTTTCCAGATACTCGGAGACGTAGGTTTGGCAGAAAGTTTTAGCTGTATTTATTATTGAAGCACTTTAAGCTAATTAATTAGATTATTATTATTATATAGTTAATGGTGGCCAATAAAGAACGGCTAATTATCTAAGCTTCACCCACAACTGACCTACTCAGTCAAACATTACCCAAACAACAAGCGTTATCCGCTCAACCTTCTACATGGACTGCCCACCCGTCCGGGTGGTGTCGCTGTCCCCGAGCAGGTGATCCAGCGAAGGCCTATAGTTAATGGAGGTGAGCACCCCAAATAACAACCATATACACAGAATCACCACTTAATGAAGACCTTACATCAATTCTATCTATTGGATGCATTGCAGGAGAGCAGATGGGTTTGGATGTGTGACTCAGTGGCGAAACAATAGCATCGCTGCCCCCGTGGTCGCGGAGAGGCGCAGTGTAAGTGCGGGCGCCGAGGGGCTGCAGTGCTATTGTAATGCCCCCTCTCCATGCCCCGCAGCTTTACCTGTCAGCGCTGCGGTGGTCCCGGCTCCCGTCCTGACTTCATTCTGAGCCTATGGAGACGGACCATCACAAAATGTCCGCCCCATACAGCAGACAGTTCTCTGAAACTGTCTGCTGTATGGGGGCGGACATTTTGTGATGGTCCGTTCTTCATATCAAAATGAAGCCAGGACGGGAGCCGGGACCACCGCATCGCTGACAGGCATCCCAGCTCCCACCCGCACCGATCACATCCCGGCTCCCACCCGCATCACTGACAGCCGGACTCTGCTGAGTAAGTAAGTATATGGGTGGCGGGTGGCAGGCGGGCGGGCGAGCAGGAAGGGGGAGGGGGGGGGGCACCAGAAACCTTTGGCGGGGGGCGCAATATTTGAAGTTACGCCACTGGTGTGACTGCAACATATATCTGCTCCATTGCAATGCTGATTATTTTCATATATTTATAAATATCATTGTTCTTATGTAGTATCAAATAGCTCAATTATGGGGGGTTATTCTGGTTCACTCCTTCTGCCAGATTCCTTCTTAGATGAAAAAAAAAAAAACATGTGCACTGCAGGGGGGCAGATGTAACATGTTCAGAGAGAGTTAGATTTGGGTGAGTTATTTTGTTTCTGTGCAGGGTAAATACTGACTGCTTTATTTCTACACTGCAATATAGATCTCACTTTGAAGTCAAACCCCACCAAAATCTAATTCTCTCTGCACAGTTTACATCTGCCCCACCTGCAGTGCACATGGTTTTTGTTCATCTAAGAAGGAATTTGTTGTTTTATTTTGTGCGGATGATAAATGTTCTATAAAGATTCATATTTTGACAATCATACTAACTTTTCACTTTAGTCTGTAGTAGTCACAGCAGTAAGTAACAGTATAAATCTACAAAGCAAGCAAAATGTAAAACATTTCCACAGATTAAACATGTCTACAGTAACTACAGTACATTCACAGTTAAATGTTGCCCATTATTGGTTGAAAGTCAAAAGGTAGACCCATCCAAAAGTTTGAAATGCATGATGTCGATAGTAGTAGTAGTACGTTTATTTATAAGGCACCGCAAAGTTTCTGCAGCGCCGTACATAGCAAACAAAAAACAAATTACAAGGTAACGTACAGGGTGTGTTGAAAAATACAGTATAAATAGGGGTATAGCTGGTAGAACTAAAATCAGCATCAGTTCAGAAGTAGGTGTCAAAATTGTCAAGGAGACTGAAGATGAAGTAGAGGAAGGGAAGAACAGGACAGGAGCACAGGTGAGGTAAAGAGGTAGGGTGAGTACGTTGATATGGTCAAAAGGTTGACACAAGCAAAAGATTAACATGGTTTTCCTCTTTTTAGTCTGTGTTGACATAGGTCGACATGTACACCGTTTAATGTGTCGACCTTTTCACTGTCAACCTAGACACTGTCGAACTAACGACCACATCCCAATTGCAGGTGATGCTATCCTCAGTGAACTTGGCAAGTTAAAAAAATCAAGTAGCCAATCAGGAGTGTTCTCGTACGTTGCCTAGGCAACCACTTATAGCAGCGTTGCCGACTCTCCCGGAATGTCCGTGAGACTCCCGGAATCCTGGGACATCTCACGGACTCCCGGAAGAGGGCCCCTTTCTCCCGCAGCTGCTGCTTTCCGTCCCCTATATGTATAGTGCGCAACTGCGCATGCGCGATGAAGCCGCGCCGTACGCATCGCGGCAATAGTACCTTCATCAGCCTGGAGACCTCCCCGATCCCCGTGTACGGCAACACAGTACAGTGTGCACGTGAAGCCGTCCACTGCCTAACAGCAACAGGTGACAGCGGCTTCCCCTCCCGTCCTCCAGGCAGCTAGTATTAACTAGTGAAGTTTTTTTTCTGCAGCAGCAGCACACAGTGACACTTGTGACAGCCGGCTCCGGCACACGGGTCACGGAGGCTGCTGCTTTCCACACACAGCACTAAGGTAATTGGATACTCTAGGCTTCTGTGTGAGTTCCCTGTGCAGCATTATAGCCCCTTTATCACTTGCCTTAACGTAAACAGTGCCCAAGCAGCAGCAGCAGAGTTGCAGCAATAATATTATCATCTCCCTCCTTGAGTCTGTCCTCCTCCTCCTCCGGGCACATCCAAAACCATATAACCCTTTGAGGACTACAGTGCAGGCAATCCATAGAGATATTTTTCTGATATTAATTTCTCATATTAATACCTAGATAAAACCCATATCTGGCTGCTTATCAAAGTACTGTAGGCCCGCCCCTGGTGACGCAAGGCCCGCCCCCTGGCTTTTCATTTTCTCCCTGAAATTAATTTTCAAAAGTAGGCAACCCTGACTTATAGCTTCTCCTGCATTTGCTAAACTTGTTCCATAAAATAAAATAAAAAATTCCATCTGGATAAAAAACTTGGAGTGTGCTTAGCGGAATATAGGTATTATCACCCCTTTACCGTCTAAGAACCTCCCATTAGAACAGGGAAATGTTACACCCCCGCAGATTTGTACTGTTTTACGTGAAATAACAGCACATTTAACTGTAATTAAGCCTTAATGTGTATTTTCTAGAGTAGAGTTTAGTTCCCCTTAACACAAATGCAAAGTCAAAACTGCTTAATTAACAGGCCATATTTCCGAGGTCAGCAGGAAATTAGCCCAGAGGGTAAATGTGTATTGAGAAGACGATCGGAGAGAAGATGGCAGATGTTGCGAAATATGTTTGCAATGAAGCAGATGTTGCAAATGTACACTGTAATTTTGTATTGTTTCATAGCAAACTTTACATAATCCAGAATCTCTGATACGTGTGGTATCAAGGATACAGGGATCATATTAATCCCCCACTGCGGTGGACATGTGTTGAATAACGTATTATGGTGGCAATGCGTGATGTTCTTGAAGAAATAGGTGAATCATCAGTGTATCAAAAATTCATAACTACTTCAACAATAAATCGCAGGCACATTTAATATTAATGCAGCTTTTAAAATTCTCTGTTAGTTTTTCCTGTACACTATGTGTACGTATAGTTCTCCTTGTCTTTCCTTCTGATATAACCAGCAATGTCAAGGTTAAGTATTTTTTTTATATATTATCTGCCTATTAAAATAAGGTAATTATCACAATGGACTATAGTTAAAAAGGGATTACTTTTCCCCATAACAACAGCCCTTCTGCCCCTGTGGATAAAAGGGCATGGCTATTAATGTGCTTTTAACTATAAATTACGTAGGTGCTGACCCACAGGGTAGCAATATCTGTGTATGCTTATCTGATGATTAATTCAGCAGTTTTTAAACATAAATGTAAAGGATTTCTAAGTCAGTTTTAAATTATTATGACACTGGATTTCTGTAAGAGGTTACTGTATCACTGTAAGGCTTACTGTGGAACGGTATGATCAGTATCACTGTGACCAGTGGCGTATTTATAATTGGTGCACACATCGCCCCATTTTTATAATACTTACCCTGTGGAGTCTAGAGATGGTGGCAGCAGCGTTGTGAATATCACTGGAAAAATGGCCACCAGGCCATTTTCCTGGAGTTCTGCAATGTGCAGTGGAGCCTGAGAGGCCTTGAACTGCTGGCAGAGATGATATACGGTCTCTGAGTTGACTCTAGGTCAAGAGTCACTAGGTTGACCACTAAAGGTCCACAGTGACTAGGTCGATACCTGAAAATGGTCGACATACCATACAGATGGAGCGAGACTTGTTCAGCAAGGGGCTGGCGATAGAATTGCCAGCCAACAGCCTCCGCCAGCCGCCGCCATCCACCGGAAGGGGGGCGCGGTGCATTTGATGCTTGCGTGCCCCATTCCAACGGAGCCTAGTTCCAACCACTTTAGTTATATGTGGTGATTTGAATCTAATTTCTCCTCCTGTTCTGGATAGGTCTCCTCCCACTAAGAAAATACTTACACTACCTAAGATTGGAGTCCCATATCAAGCCAATTCACTTAACCTAATAGACTCCTGGAGAGCTTATAACCCTATAGAAAAAAATCTCACATGTTTGTCAATTACTTATAATTCCTGGTCCAGGATCTATTACAATAGCAGAGCCATTCTAAAAAATATCCTCCCCGACTATATATCCCCCCATATTGTCTTATCATGGTTTAATCACTATTACGTTAACACTTAAGCAATCTGGTTATGTTAAGCCTTTAAGGAGATTTCCCTCTCAACTAGCTCAGTCTCGAGACTTTTGCAACAGACTCGCAGCCGTGGGGAAACACTTTCAATTGGAAAACGCGGACTGTGAGAAAGAAAAGCCGGAGATATACTGGCAAACAGCAAAAGCTGTCCTTCGAGGCAAGATCATTGTGTTCGTCTCAAGTCTGAAAAAGAAATAGAAGGGACAATACTTGCAATTACAATCTAACTTGACTGCTTTGTTTAAATTATTAAAACAATCTCCCACCTTAGTAAATAGAGAGACATATCTAATGGTCCAAGCTCATTACAATGAATACCTTCAAACTTCTAAATTTTATAGATTTGGTAACAGGGTGGGCAGATTATTAACTAATCTTTTAAAAGGTTCAAGGCTCCACATGACGGTCCAACCTCTGATGACTGCGGATGGAGACTTAACGACATCAGACACACAAATAGCAGAGGTTTTGAAAAACTTTTATCAGACTGTATACTCTTCCCCGGGGTTTTCGCCAGATGAGTCGATGGATGTGCAATAGCCTTCTTTATCCCCCCTTCTCTTCACCCTTCATCATACTGGAATTCTCTTTCATTACCCCAAGTCTCAGAAAAAATTTTGAGCTCCCTAATCTTACCGATTACTGTCGAAGAGGTAAATTGGGCTATAGGCAAACTAAAATTAGTAAAAGCCCCAGGCCCAGATGGCTATTCGAACGACATTTTTAAACTCATGGCACCATATATAGCTGGCCCTTTAACGGTAAATTTCAATTCAATAATAGATCGGAAAACACTTTCTCAGATGCAATAATTAAGGTCCTGCCAAAGGCGGGCCGCAACTTAAAAATACCAGGATCCTATAGACCGATATCTCTTATAAACGTAGAATACAAATTATTTACAAAAATTCTTGCAGTCGCATGCTCTCTCGGAAAACCATAGAGGTAACAATTTGGTGCTTACCTTGGATGCTGAGAAAGCATTAGATTTAGTGTTATGGCCACACCTGTTTCGGACCTTAGAAAAATTTGGTTTTCCCCCTAGATTTATTGAAATTATCTGTACATTATTCTCTGCTCGTCTATTGCTTGCAATGGCCTACTTTCAGCCCCTTTCCAACTTTTCAGAGGCACCCATCAGGGTTGCCCCCTATCCCCTCTTCGGTTCGTGATTGCTATCGAACCATTAGCAGAGGCAATCAGAACCTCTCCTCTATATCCGGGAATTAAAATTAAACAACATGAATTGAAGATTGCCTTATTCGCCGATGATACCGTAATCTTTATAGCGAACCCCTCTCACTCTCTCCTGCCCTTCTGCATCTTATCGACTCATTTGGGAAGATATTGGGGTATAAGGTAAACCTGACAAAATCAGAACTTCTACCTATAGGACATGTAGATATGCCCTTTTTACGCTCCCCGGATATCCCTTTTCCCATCTCCCAATCTCAATTTAAGTATCTAGGTGTCCAAATTTGTGACGGCCTTTCTCTCTGAATTCCTCACCCATAATCACACAAATTGCGACTAAACTAGATTCATGGAGAGATCTTCCCATATCCTTGTTAGGAAGATTGGTGGTGATCAGATCTATAGTTTTACTGAAAATGTTGTATTGTATGCAAATGTTACCAATAAACCTACGAAAATCAGATATAAACAAACTTGAATCTATATTTTCTACATTTGTATGGGAAAAAAAGATGCCAAGAATAGCCAAAATCAAACTTAAAGCTAAAGGGGGTTTTGGGTATCCAGATTTATCTACCTACGCTCTATCCATACTTTTTAGGTACATTGGTGACTGGATACTGGGAAAGTCCACATACACTGATGTACATTTAGACTATGCTATCTTCTCACCCTATGCACCATGTGCGCTTTTACAATCTAATATTCAGGAAATCCCTTTATGGAGCAAACAACATATTTTATTCAAAGATACTCATGCTGCCTGGATACAGATTAATAAAATATGTAAGGAAACCCCCCTATTTACTAGGTACATACCACTATGGAGAAACCCAACTTTTCCCCCTTCGCTACTCAATTCCCATTTCAACTACTGGAAAAAGAAGGGCTTAGACACTTCAAACAAGATCTTTGACCCGGGGGCAATATCATTTCCTTTTGTTGATCTCTCACAAAAATATAACCTGCCCAAATCACATTTATTCATGTACTTTCAAGTGAGGCATTTCCTAACTGCTATGAAAATCCCTGCATCTATATTCCCTCCTAAGATCTCACTATCACAGGTCACCTCCATTGACTCCTCATTGCCGTATATCTCTACTAATGTCTATAAGTTAAAATGTTTATATCAGATGGTTATGGACAAATGCTATGATAATAATCAGCAATGGTCGCTATTATTACAGAAATGGAACTCGGATATAAACCCCATTGTAACACTGGACAATATTGTACATCTAAATGTCTATGAAGTCGCTTAACTCTTCGTATCTCCAAGAAGTATATTTACGCACCGTGCATTATGCCTTACCAAAGGAGACACATGGTCTTGCAGGGGGAGGGACATTGCATTAAATGTGGTGCAACGGTGGCCAATTTCATTCATTGTATGTGGGACTGCCACAAAATAAGAATATATTGGTGCAATACTGTTATTTTCATTAACAAAGTATTTACAACAAACTTTACCCCAGACCCTTCAGCATGCGTGGGACTCAACTTTCATAGCTGGAATGTAACCAATACAAACAAAAAAGCTCTCCCGCTCTTGCTGACAATTGTTACGTTGGCAAGGAAATGCATTCTAATCTTTTTGGACAAAGAAATCTGCTTCACTATTATTGACTGTTAAACGGAAATTATTACAAATATTATACTTTGAAAGGAAATATGCACTTCTAGAGATACATAAAGGTGTTCAGAAATTTTATTCAAAATGGTCGTTATTTATAAATACGCTAGATGAAGCCACAAAGATACATATTTCCTCTGCTTTGGAACATTCTCTAGATTAGGTCTGTTCACTAATGACCCTTAAGCATTAATGTACATGCTAATCATTCCCTCCCCCTTACTTTCCTAACCCCTCTATCTTAGAGTTGTGTTAAGTACTGCTTATACGACTGTGCCATTTCTATTATTTTTCGAGCATTTGACTTGGAAGAGCGAATTTGCTTCGATGTCATTTGAAACCATAATGTGTAGTGGAAACTAATATAATTTACTGAGCTGTATGACGTTGAGCATATTTGCTTATTGAACTGTCTACATATTTTTGGGTACTTATTTCCTAGCACGGCACCTGCAATCAAGATTGTATCCGTCGGGTCCAAAAAAATTGCGTCAATCCCATCGCATGCAACCAAATTGCATGCGATGTGATCGACGCGATCGACATGATTTTTACATTGGAATTAATGTGAAATGGTCCCTGAGACCCGATTTTACATTGGCCCCAATGTTAAATGGCCCCCAGACCCCAATTTTTATTGTTTCCCTGATTGGTCAAATGCCCCCCCATTGTTAATGCGACCCCACGATCAACGCCAACCCGAAGCGTGGCGAGCGCAGTGAGCCCGCAAGGGGCGGCGGTACGCGTCCTCCGACCTTTTCACACCCCCACTATCCACGTCGGCGTGGAGTTGATACTATATAGTGTGGCGAGAGCAGCGAGCCACTGAGCCAGAAGCGTGGCGAGCGCAGCGAGCCCCGCGAGGGGTCGCGCATTACTTCACAGGTATTACGCGTCCCCTCGTGGGGCTCGCTGCGCTCGCCACACTTCTGGCTCGGTGGCACGCTGCGCTCGCCACACTATAAAAAAGCAACTCCACGCCGACGTGGATAGTGGGGGTATGAAAAGGTCGGAGGACGCGTACCGCTGCCCCTCGTGGGCTCGCTGCACTCGCCACGCATCGGGTTGGCATTCATCATGGGGTGGCGTTAACAATGGGGGGGGGGGGCATTTGTCATGTCAAATACCCATAAGGGTGGCTATACAATGAAAAATTGGGTCCATTGGCCCATTCAACATTGTTCCCTATGTAAAATCGCGTCGGTGGCATACATTGCGTTGGACGCGATGGACGCAATTTTTTATTTGTCGGGGAAAAAGGCTAAAAATAGCCCTGAAATCGCGTCGGTCGCGTCCATCGCATACCTGCGACGGGCGCCGTGCTAGGAAATAAGTACCTATTTTTGTAAGTGAAAACACTTTACTAAAAAGATTTAAATTTTTTTTTATAATAATTAGGGCCAGATGCACTAAACTTCAAAAGTGAAAACATGGAGAGTGCTAAGCAAACAACCAATCAGCTCATGTCTGACATGTTTTAAACCATGGCAGGTAGGAGCTGATTGGCTGGCTGTTTATCACTCTGCATTTTATCACTTTTGAAGCTTAGTGCATCTGGCCCTTTATCTGGACACAGAAAAGTTAAACTCATACCATAGAATGGGTGCTGGTTCTCTTAAATGCAACTTTTTATTCCGAGTATGGAAACTTGCAAACATATTTTTAGATGTTACAAAACAGTTTTTATATAGAAGAACAAGTTGTATTTAAGCTACAAAACTCCCATTAATAACATATTACAAACCTTTATAGTGGGAGCATTTTGTACAGATTACAACCCACTCTCTCTACTTATTGTATTTGAAGCAGCCTTCTGAGCTTTATAATGAAATGCATTATAAGGAAAGAGACATCTCCTGGTCTACAGCGGCCTGTGGGCTCTCTATGCCCCAACTAGGATTTTTTTGGGGGGGTTTCCTTGAGTGGGTAAGTAAAGACTCTTAAGACCACTTTGTAATTGTGTCAGCCCAATGTAGTTACAGTGCTGTGATTATTACTTAGACAGATTGTATTTAACCCGCTGAGATATGGGTCTAGTACATGAGAATAAGAAGAAAATCACATTTTCCGTAAACTAATAGGTAGACAAAACCTGGGCTTAATATTCATATAAAAAGGCTTCCTGCTGTTGTTGAGGGTAAGCGCATAAAAGCATATGCAGTCTGATTTTTTTTGAGAGCTTTCTGTGTGTTTTTTTTTTTTTTCGCAGAGGATCTAATGTACTAGAGGAAGGGGAAAAGGCTTAGAAATAATTACTCAGAAAGTTCTATTAACGGTGCCACTTATATAACAGAAGCCATGTTACAGACATCTTTGTCAATGTATTCTGGAAATTCTGTGTTGCCATTATTACTATTATGGGCTAATGAATGCATGATAGACTATCAAAGACTATGCAGCTCTTATACAGTAGGTTCTAGTATCACAACTTTGTTTCTTTTGTCTTAATTGCATGTATATGCATGTATATATTGTATCTTTGCTGTGCTTGACACAAGCCATAAAAGGCTGAAACATTGCTGGTGGCATACTAAGTACCGTTCGACAAGTTTTGTTTTTGAGAAAGCTCTATGGTCTATTTCAGCGGTTCTCCTGACCACCTCAGCATGGGGTCATGACTCTCTGTTGCTGAACATCAGGCAAATGTGTCTGTGGAGGGGGGACAGGGTATAACTCATTCAGTAAACACCCACTGCTTCCCACTTCCATCCCCTTGTCACGCTTTTCCATCCCCCCCATCACACACTACCTCCCTGTCACAAAAGCAGTCACTTCACTTCACTGATCACACATGTGGCGGCCATTCAGTAGTAACTTGCTGGGGTCCTACAATCATTTTTATTGTCTGACGGGGTTCCTAGATCAAAATAGTTTGAGCACCCCATGTCTATTTAAAAAAAACTAATTTTTATTAAAATCTTTTTCTTGACTTGTTCTCACTATAGAATGCACATACACCCCTATGATTCAAAGACTTGTATTAAACAACATAGCATTTATTACAATAATGCTTCTGTTTATAACATTTCTTTTAAAATACAATTTTACAGTTCTAAATTTCTCTTTAGTTAGGGGTACCCTTTATATTGACACATATGGCTTTCAATAGTAAGTTCTCAGTATGGTTTCTGGGACATCAACGCGTTTTGTCTTCAGAGAGATTTCATTGGGGGTTCCTTCAGTACAATCAAGGTGTAAAGACATTTATATACAGCCCCTGCTTGTAATTAATTTGTAGTGTCCACAACTCAGATTAGAGATTGGACATATTATGTAAAATTGCTGATGATATACCTTCTCTATTAAAAGGAAATCTATGGCCTCAAATTCCAAGTGGCTGGATTAACATCAAAAGTTAGCAGATCAATGTAATTGATCACAAATCTTAACATTCTTAATTAACCACATCAGAAGGAATTATTCCTTCTCTGCTGCCCTGTTATGCTGCTTCTGTATCATACTGTATAATAATGAACTAACTATCTCGTTAACAAATCAACCAATTAATCTATTATTCTGCATTAATGCCTGACAGTTGTCAATAAGTCTAAAGTATAAGTCACTTTATGATTTAAAAAGTTAACTACAGTAAAATATACAGTAATATAAATATCCAAGTATGAAAAAAAAAGAATACAAAGCAAACAACTGATGTTTAGACTAATGCTTGACTCCCTCACCTCCAAGTTACTCTTCCTACAATGGGTGATCCAAAGTCGAAGGCTGCTGCAACCACATTGGCGTATCATGTCGTACGGGCATCTGTGACTTTATACTAAAGCTAATACCAGCCCTGGTGCACAATCGGGCATCATGTGCAACGACTGATTTATACTTAGCAAAGAGTTTTTATCTCTGTCTGATACTGATACTAGATTGGAGTCATCAACTGCATCAATCCTAATGGATCACACCCATCTCAAAAGAGGGTTCCAATGTATAGATAGACGGTGTGGTCAGATTTCGTTTTTTCACAATTTTTTTACCTTTTGCTTGATTTATCGTCCACGTGGACTTTAACAATGAATAGTAACCTTGCCCAAAGCATTGTTAGTGAGGCAAGCATACATTTGCAATAATTGTGCTACAGATGATGAAACATAGAAACTGACAGTCAAAAAACAAATACAGTAAATTCGGTCTACCTTTTGACCCATTTATCCTTTTCTACTGTCTACCTTTTGACCCTGTGGACCTAATGATTGTTGGCAATATGTGGCTGATTTATTTCACACCCTCATAACCAAAGTAAAAAGAAAATACTGTATGCTCAACCGGGCTATGGTGCACGCCAGGGTCATGGACCAGTATGATCAGTCCCCCCGTAACACTTCTTACCTACCTAATACCACTGGCTGCTGTATACTAGTGCAGGTAGCACATCATGGAGGGGAAGAAGGGCGACCATGGTGATCTGGCCCTCTACAGCAATTTGCATCGGGTTAGAGGGGGCGCGGTGCATTTGATGCTTGCGTGCCCCATTCCAACGGAGCCTAGTTCCAACCACTTTAGTTATATGTGGTGATTTGAATCTAATTTCTCCTCCTGTTCTGGATAGGTCTCCTCCCACTAAGAAAATACTTACACTACCTAAGATTGGAGTCCCATATCAAGCCAATTCACTTAACCTAATAGACTCCTGGAGAGCTTATAACCCTATAGAAAAAAATCTCACATGTTTGTCAATTACTTATAATTCCTGGTCCAGGATCTATTACAATAGCAGAGCCATTCTAAAAAATATCCTCCCCGACTATATATCCCCCCATATTGTCTTATCATGGTTTAATCACTATTACGTTAACACTTAAGCAATCTGGTTATGTTAAGCCTTTAAGGAGATTTCCCTCTCAACTAGCTCAGTCTCGAGACTTTTGCAACAGACTCGCAGCCGTGGGGAAACACTTTCAATTGGAAAACGCGGACTGTGAGAAAGAAAAGCCGGAGATATACTGGCAAACAGCAAAAGCTGTCCTTCGAGGCAAGATCATTGTGTTCGTCTCAAGTCTGAAAAAGAAATAGAAGGGACAATACTTGCAATTACAATCTAACTTGACTGCTTTGTTTAAATTATTAAAACAATCTCCCACCTTAGTAAATAGAGAGACATATCTAATGGTCCAAGCTCATTACAATGAATACCTTCAAACTTCTAAATTTTATAGATTTGGTAACAGGGTGGGCAGATTATTAACTAATCTTTTAAAAGGTTCAAGGCTCCACATGACGGTCCAACCTCTGATGACTGCGGATGGAGACTTAACGACATCAGACACACAAATAGCAGAGGTTTTGAAAAACTTTTATCAGACTGTATACTCTTCCCCGGGGTTTTCGCCAGATGAGTCGATGGATGTGCAATAGCCTTCTTTATCCCCCCTTCTCTTCACCCTTCATCATACTGGAATTCTCTTTCATTACCCCAAGTCTCAGAAAAAATTTTGAGCTCCCTAATCTTACCGATTACTGTCGAAGAGGTAAATTGGGCTATAGGCAAACTAAAATTAGTAAAAGCCCCAGGCCCAGATGGCTATTCGAACGACATTTTTAAACTCATGGCACCATATATAGCTGGCCCTTTAACGGTAAATTTCAATTCAATAATAGATCGGAAAACACTTTCTCAGATGCAATAATTAAGGTCCTGCCAAAGGCGGGCCGCAACTTAAAAATACCAGGATCCTATAGACCGATATCTCTTATAAACGTAGAATACAAATTATTTACAAAAATTCTTGCAGTCGCATGCTCTCTCGGAAAACCATAGAGGTAACAATTTGGTGCTTACCTTGGATGCTGAGAAAGCATTAGATTTAGTGTTATGGCCACACCTGTTTCGGACCTTAGAAAAATTTGGTTTTCCCCCTAGATTTATTGAAATTATCTGTACATTATTCTCTGCTCGTCTATTGCTTGCAATGGCCTACTTTCAGCCCCTTTCCAACTTTTCAGAGGCACCCATCAGGGTTGCCCCCTATCCCCTCTTCGGTTCGTGATTGCTATCGAACCATTAGCAGAGGCAATCAGAACCTCTCCTCTATATCCGGGAATTAAAATTAAACAACATGAATTGAAGATTGCCTTATTCGCCGATGATACCGTAATCTTTATAGCGAACCCCTCTCACTCTCTCCTGCCCTTCTGCATCTTATCGACTCATTTGGGAAGATATTGGGGTATAAGGTAAACCTGACAAAATCAGAACTTCTACCTATAGGACATGTAGATATGCCCTTTTTACGCTCCCCGGATATCCCTTTTCCCATCTCCCAATCTCAATTTAAGTATCTAGGTGTCCAAATTTGTGACGGCCTTTCTCTCTGAATTCCTCACCCATAATCACACAAATTGCGACTAAACTAGATTCATGGAGAGATCTTCCCATATCCTTGTTAGGAAGATTGGTGGTGATCAGATCTATAGTTTTACTGAAAATGTTGTATTGTATGCAAATGTTACCAATAAACCTACGAAAATCAGATATAAACAAACTTGAATCTATATTTTCTACATTTGTATGGGAAAAAAAGATGCCAAGAATAGCCAAAATCAAACTTAAAGCTAAAGGGGGTTTTGGGTATCCAGATTTATCTACCTACGCTCTATCCATACTTTTTAGGTACATTGGTGACTGGATACTGGGAAAGTCCACATACACTGATGTACATTTAGACTATGCTATCTTCTCACCCTATGCACCATGTGCGCTTTTACAATCTAATATTCAGGAAATCCCTTTATGGAGCAAACAACATATTTTATTCAAAGATACTCATGCTGCCTGGATACAGATTAATAAAATATGTAAGGAAACCCCCCTATTTACTAGGTACATACCACTATGGAGAAACCCAACTTTTCCCCCTTCGCTACTCAATTCCCATTTCAACTACTGGAAAAAGAAGGGCTTAGACACTTCAAACAAGATCTTTGACCCGGGGGCAATATCATTTCCTTTTGTTGATCTCTCACAAAAATATAACCTGCCCAAATCACATTTATTCATGTACTTTCAAGTGAGGCATTTCCTAACTGCTATGAAAATCCCTGCATCTATATTCCCTCCTAAGATCTCACTATCACAGGTCACCTCCATTGACTCCTCATTGCCGTATATCTCTACTAATGTCTATAAGTTAAAATGTTTATATCAGATGGTTATGGACAAATGCTATGATAATAATCAGCAATGGTCGCTATTATTACAGAAATGGAACTCGGATATAAACCCCATTGTAACACTGGACAATATTGTACATCTAAATGTCTATGAAGTCGCTTAACTCTTCGTATCTCCAAGAAGTATATTTACGCACCGTGCATTATGCCTTACCAAAGGAGACACATGGTCTTGCAGGGGGAGGGACATTGCATTAAATGTGGTGCAACGGTGGCCAATTTCATTCATTGTATGTGGGACTGCCACAAAATAAGAATATATTGGTGCAATACTGTTATTTTCATTAACAAAGTATTTACAACAAACTTTACCCCAGACCCTTCAGCATGCGTGGGACTCAACTTTCATAGCTGGAATGTAACCAATACAAACAAAAAAGCTCTCCCGCTCTTGCTGACAATTGTTACGTTGGCAAGGAAATGCATTCTAATCTTTTTGGACAAAGAAATCTGCTTCACTATTATTGACTGTTAAACGGAAATTATTACAAATATTATACTTTGAAAGGAAATATGCACTTCTAGAGATACATAAAGGTGTTCAGAAATTTTATTCAAAATGGTCGTTATTTATAAATACGCTAGATGAAGCCACAAAGATACATATTTCCTCTGCTTTGGAACATTCTCTAGATTAGGTCTGTTCACTAATGACCCTTAAGCATTAATGTACATGCTAATCATTCCCTCCCCCTTACTTTCCTAACCCCTCTATCTTAGAGTTGTGTTAAGTACTGCTTATACGACTGTGCCATTTCTATTATTTTTCGAGCATTTGACTTGGAAGAGCGAATTTGCTTCGATGTCATTTGAAACCATAATGTGTAGTGGAAACTAATATAATTTACTGAGCTGTATGACGTTGAGCATATTTGCTTATTGAACTGTCTACATATTTTTGGGTACTTATTTCCTAGCACGGCACCTGCAATCAAGATTGTATCCGTCGGGTCCAAAAAAATTGCGTCAATCCCATCGCATGCAACCAAATTGCATGCGATGTGATCGACGCGATCGACATGATTTTTACATTGGAATTAATGTGAAATGGTCCCTGAGACCCGATTTTACATTGGCCCCAATGTTAAATGGCCCCCAGACCCCAATTTTTATTGTTTCCCTGATTGGTCAAATGCCCCCCCATTGTTAATGCGACCCCACGATCAACGCCAACCCGAAGCGTGGCGAGCGCAGTGAGCCCGCAAGGGGCGGCGGTACGCGTCCTCCGACCTTTTCACACCCCCACTATCCACGTCGGCGTGGAGTTGATACTATATAGTGTGGCGAGAGCAGCGAGCCACTGAGCCAGAAGCGTGGCGAGCGCAGCGAGCCCCGCGAGGGGTCGCGCATTACTTCACAGGTATTACGCGTCCCCTCGTGGGGCTCGCTGCGCTCGCCACACTTCTGGCTCGGTGGCACGCTGCGCTCGCCACACTATAAAAAAGCAACTCCACGCCGACGTGGATAGTGGGGGTATGAAAAGGTCGGAGGACGCGTACCGCTGCCCCTCGTGGGCTCGCTGCACTCGCCACGCATCGGGTTGGCATTCATCATGGGGTGGCGTTAACAATGGGGGGGGGGGGCATTTGTCATGTCAAATACCCATAAGGGTGGCTATACAATGAAAAATTGGGTCCATTGGCCCATTCAACATTGTTCCCTATGTAAAATCGCGTCGGTGGCATACATTGCGTTGGACGCGATGGACGCAATTTTTTATTTGTCGGGGAAAAAGGCTAAAAATAGCCCTGAAATCGCGTCGGTCGCGTCCATCGCATACCTGCGACGGGCGCCGTGCTAGGAAATAAGTACCTATTTTTGTAAGTGAAAACACTTTACTAAAAAGATTTAAATTTTTTTTTATAATAATTAGGGCCAGATGCACTAAACTTCAAAAGTGAAAACATGGAGAGTGCTAAGCAAACAACCAATCAGCTCATGTCTGACATGTTTTAAACCATGGCAGGTAGGAGCTGATTGGCTGGCTGTTTATCACTCTGCATTTTATCACTTTTGAAGCTTAGTGCATCTGGCCCTTTATCTGGACACAGAAAAGTTAAACTCATACCATAGAATGGGTGCTGGTTCTCTTAAATGCAACTTTTTATTCCGAGTATGGAAACTTGCAAACATATTTTTAGATGTTACAAAACAGTTTTTATATAGAAGAACAAGTTGTATTTAAGCTACAAAACTCCCATTAATAACATATTACAAACCTTTATAGTGGGAGCATTTTGTACAGATTACAACCCACTCTCTCTACTTATTGTATTTGAAGCAGCCTTCTGAGCTTTATAATGAAATGCATTATAAGGAAAGAGACATCTCCTGGTCTACAGCGGCCTGTGGGCTCTCTATGCCCCAACTAGGATTTTTTTGGGGGGGTTTCCTTGAGTGGGTAAGTAAAGACTCTTAAGACCACTTTGTAATTGTGTCAGCCCAATGTAGTTACAGTGCTGTGATTATTACTTAGACAGATTGTATTTAACCCGCTGAGATATGGGTCTAGTACATGAGAATAAGAAGAAAATCACATTTTCCGTAAACTAATAGGTAGACAAAACCTGGGCTTAATATTCATATAAAAAGGCTTCCTGCTGTTGTTGAGGGTAAGCGCATAAAAGCATATGCAGTCTGATTTTTTTTGAGAGCTTTCTGTGTGTTTTTTTTTTTTTTCGCAGAGGATCTAATGTACTAGAGGAAGGGGAAAAGGCTTAGAAATAATTACTCAGAAAGTTCTATTAACGGTGCCACTTATATAACAGAAGCCATGTTACAGACATCTTTGTCAATGTATTCTGGAAATTCTGTGTTGCCATTATTACTATTATGGGCTAATGAATGCATGATAGACTATCAAAGACTATGCAGCTCTTATACAGTAGGTTCTAGTATCACAACTTTGTTTCTTTTGTCTTAATTGCATGTATATGCATGTATATATTGTATCTTTGCTGTGCTTGACACAAGCCATAAAAGGCTGAAACATTGCTGGTGGCATACTAAGTACCGTTCGACAAGTTTTGTTTTTGAGAAAGCTCTATGGTCTATTTCAGCGGTTCTCCTGACCACCTCAGCATGGGGTCATGACTCTCTGTTGCTGAACATCAGGCAAATGTGTCTGTGGAGGGGGGACAGGGTATAACTCATTCAGTAAACACCCACTGCTTCCCACTTCCATCCCCTTGTCACGCTTTTCCATCCCCCCCATCACACACTACCTCCCTGTCACAAAAGCAGTCACTTCACTTCACTGATCACACATGTGGCGGCCATTCAGTAGTAACTTGCTGGGGTCCTACAATCATTTTTATTGTCTGACGGGGTTCCTAGATCAAAATAGTTTGAGCACCCCATGTCTATTTAAAAAAAACTAATTTTTATTAAAATCTTTTTCTTGACTTGTTCTCACTATAGAATGCACATACACCCCTATGATTCAAAGACTTGTATTAAACAACATAGCATTTATTACAATAATGCTTCTGTTTATAACATTTCTTTTAAAATACAATTTTACAGTTCTAAATTTCTCTTTAGTTAGGGGTACCCTTTATATTGACACATATGGCTTTCAATAGTAAGTTCTCAGTATGGTTTCTGGGACATCAACGCGTTTTGTCTTCAGAGAGATTTCATTGGGGGTTCCTTCAGTACAATCAAGGTGTAAAGACATTTATATACAGCCCCTGCTTGTAATTAATTTGTAGTGTCCACAACTCAGATTAGAGATTGGACATATTATGTAAAATTGCTGATGATATACCTTCTCTATTAAAAGGAAATCTATGGCCTCAAATTCCAAGTGGCTGGATTAACATCAAAAGTTAGCAGATCAATGTAATTGATCACAAATCTTAACATTCTTAATTAACCACATCAGAAGGAATTATTCCTTCTCTGCTGCCCTGTTATGCTGCTTCTGTATCATACTGTATAATAATGAACTAACTATCTCGTTAACAAATCAACCAATTAATCTATTATTCTGCATTAATGCCTGACAGTTGTCAATAAGTCTAAAGTATAAGTCACTTTATGATTTAAAAAGTTAACTACAGTAAAATATACAGTAATATAAATATCCAAGTATGAAAAAAAAAGAATACAAAGCAAACAACTGATGTTTAGACTAATGCTTGACTCCCTCACCTCCAAGTTACTCTTCCTACAATGGGTGATCCAAAGTCGAAGGCTGCTGCAACCACATTGGCGTATCATGTCGTACGGGCATCTGTGACTTTATACTAAAGCTAATACCAGCCCTGGTGCACAATCGGGCATCATGTGCAACGACTGATTTATACTTAGCAAAGAGTTTTTATCTCTGTCTGATACTGATACTAGATTGGAGTCATCAACTGCATCAATCCTAATGGATCACACCCATCTCAAAAGAGGGTTCCAATGTATAGATAGACGGTGTGGTCAGATTTCGTTTTTTCACAATTTTTTTACCTTTTGCTTGATTTATCGTCCACGTGGACTTTAACAATGAATAGTAACCTTGCCCAAAGCATTGTTAGTGAGGCAAGCATACATTTGCAATAATTGTGCTACAGATGATGAAACATAGAAACTGACAGTCAAAAAACAAATACAGTAAATTCGGTCTACCTTTTGACCCATTTATCCTTTTCTACTGTCTACCTTTTGACCCTGTGGACCTAATGATTGTTGGCAATATGTGGCTGATTTATTTCACACCCTCATAACCAAAGTAAAAAGAAAATACTGTATGCTCAACCGGGCTATGGTGCACGCCAGGGTCATGGACCAGTATGATCAGTCCCCCCGTAACACTTCTTACCTACCTAATACCACTGGCTGCTGTATACTAGTGCAGGTAGCACATCATGGAGGGGAAGAAGGGCGACCATGGTGATCTGGCCCTCTACAGCAATTTGCATCGGGTTAGAGCAGTGGTTCTCAAACTCGGTACTCTCTCAGGTGCCGGATGACCCTCCGACAGTCGGTATTCCAACTGTCAGTACATAGACATCGGAATCTGTACTTTGAAATGCCAGAGAGTTGTATTCCAATTTACATGGGCTATTCTCCCTTGTGGGGATCCGTGACCCCCAAAGAGGAAGAATAGAACCTCTGATGAACATAGTGAGCTACTGAGCCCACAGCATGGTGAGTGCAGTGAGCCCGCAAGGGGCTTCTCTGTGCTCGGCCCCTTCTTGGAGAACCGATGGTCAGAATTCCAGTCGGTATTATGAATGTCTGATTCCCGACTCTCGGAGCTGCATACCACACCTCTCGTCTCTCTCTCGCTGCCCAATGTGCAACTGATCCATATTCCTACCAGCCCATTACAACAAGCCAAGAGCTGGGTAAAGAATAATCTACCTCAAACCCTCCTTGGCAGTTGGCCTTCATCTGATGGCTTCATCTACACATTTTATTGAATTATTCGAGAAAGATGTACAGTATCCCTCCTTCAAATAACAAATTATTTCTCAACCAATATGTCACGTTTCACATAGTGCAGAAAAGTAGGCCGGCGTTCACAAATTGTTAAATTAATAAAGCTTCTGAAAATCAAGAGATGATGTAGCCCATTATTTTTATCATTTCTCTATTGCATTCTAGAAAATGATTGACGGAAACTGGTGGCTTTGGGTAACATCAACTTTTTTCAGTTTTAAAAGCTTTTGTAAATTTACCTCCACCTCCCCCTTCTGTCTATCTCTTCACTGGCTCCCCATTCCTTTACGAGTTCTCTTTAAACTCCTCATCCCCACCTACAAGGCTCTCTCCTCCTCCACCGCTCCTTACCTCTCTTCACTGATCTCTATCCACACTCCCTCCTGTTCTCTTTATTCCACCGCCGACCGCCGCCTGACCTCTCACCTATTCACCTCCTCCCACTCCTGTGTCCAAGACTTCTCTCGCGCTGCCCCCCTGCACTGGAACAACCTCCCGACACCCATCAGGCTTGATGATTCCCTTACCTCCTTCAAACGCTCCCTCAAACCCACTTCTTCCGACTAGCCTATCCCTCCTCCACCTAACGTCTTTCGCTCCTCCTATCCTGCCTACCCTACCCCTTCATCTGTTCCCATCCGTTCCTACTTATCCTATTGTTTTTCGTTCGTCCACCCACCTCCTTTTAGTCTGGTAACTCTTATGAGTAGGGCCCTCCTTCCTCACGTACTTACCCTACCTCTTTACCTCACCAGTGCTCCTGCCCTGTTCTTCCCTTCCTCTACTTCATCTTCAGTCTCCTTGACAATTTCGACACCTACTTCAGAACTGATGCTGATTATAGTTCTCCCAGCTATACCCCTATTTATGCTGTATTTTATCAACACACCCTGTACGTTACCTTGTAATTTGTTTTTTTTGTTTGCAATGTACGGCACTGGAGACACTTTGTGGCGCCTTATAAATAGAACTACTACCCCTAAGTTGAATAATGGAATACTGGGATTAACTTTTGTGTTGTTTACAAATGGAACAAAGTAAAGCAGAATATTTTTAATAATTACTATATATCAGTAACTTTCCTTATAGACTTGCAGTGAAGTTACTGTCATACAGATCTCTCTCTCTCGCTAATAAGAAGCGAAAATGGCTCCTCCAAAATTGCACAAAATCTCGGTACAGTTGTTTGTTTCGATGAACTATGTAACAGTATTAATGAAAAGGAATGTTGTTAAGAAATGTTCTTTCCAAACAAAAACATATGTGAGGCCTCAATTTCTTGCTGCGCTCGGTCATCATCAACCAAATGTGTTGTTCACAGTACAAAGAACTAAATGTAGCTTAGCTAATAGGAAGGAGCCAAGACTGTAGACTCCCCGCAAGGAAGCCTTTTTGTGCTTAAGGATTTATTCTGTGTTATGTAAAGGGGAATAAAAGAAGGAAACAGAGCAAGAGACTTGTATTGAACATCCACATCTTGTAAAAAAAAAAGCAGAATAACCATCTATACAGCTGCCTAACAGTTGGCAAACATTTCCGCTGGAACTTTTAACAAAGATTAGAGATATTCAGTGTAATTATTGGGCATAAAAGCCTGGTTTTGTTTAGCAGGTGGGGACAAAATATTGGATTCTCAACGTAATCCTATCTGAAAGGAATCTGTAAACAGAAAGGAAAAGCGTTCAATAAGGCAAAGTTAAGACAAACATTTCTAAGCCTATTTTAAAATAAATCAAAATAAATGTTTTGATCAAAACCAGGACTGGTGCTGGGATGTAGGGTGCCTCCTTGCAATCTATATTAGAGCATCCTCCTGGTATCAACACAATGTACAGTACTTGAAAGCTTGTAAAATACTAGTATAGTATAATTGGATGCAATGAGTTCTGTTTTTTTGCTTATTAATTTGCTCTATACTGTTCCAGTTTCGATGGAATGGTCCTGATTCTAGGACTCTGGGGTAGATTTATTTAGCTCGATGAAGTGATAAAGTGTCTGGTTTTTATCACTGGTCAATCAGCTACTACTGTTCCTGTAATTTTTCTAACATCCGCCCCCCCCCCCCTTACCGCTCTCTATCGCCGGCTAACGCATTCATAATTATTGCATATGCTGTAACATAATTATGGCCAAGGACAGCTCTTGCGTTAAGAGCTGTCCTTTGTGATGAGTCAGCGGCTCTCCCCTCCCTCCCTTACCCGGCTGCTGCAGCGGGGGGGGGGGGGGGGGCTGGCTCTCCTCCTCCCTGCACCCGGAATAAGAGGGTCAGTGCAGGGAGGAGGAGGTCACAGGCCTGGTCAGCACAGCTCTGTGCCGCCCGGACACAGGGGAGGAAGGGGAGGAGGGCGATGCGGGGCGGCGGGGGTCCTTGCAGGGCGGCGGTGGGTTTGCATTAGAATCCCATAGGCTTCTATGGGGCATCACCAGATTTTTCTGGCGATGCACCCCGCTGCGGTAACCCGGCGGGGGATGCTAGTTTATCCCAAAATGCGGTAAAAACACGATAACTGTGTTTTTACAGCATTTTTAGTTTAGAGAATCTCCCCCCAAGCCTGTAACTTCACAGTTAGGAGCTGATTGGCCAGTGATAAAAACCAGACACTTTATCACTTTACAAGATTAATACATCTGCCCCCTGTTCTACCTGGCTGATCGGGATTGCTTGGTTATGCTTGCCAGGCATTTGGGGAGGTACAGTATGTCCAGTTCTTAGTTACAGATATGTCCCCATAAACCTTTGCTTAAACCACCCCAAACAGACCTTTTTGGTGCCATAGACTTATGACTAGAGGCCCATACACCATCAGTGATTTTGCACTGAAAGCTGCTCATTTTTGTAGTTTGAGATGCTTTCAGCTCAAAAACCGCCCAGTGTTTACGGCCCGGCGACAAGCGCTGAAGAGAGCTCCTGCATCATCGCTGACCACTGGACCTTTATCTGCACCAACCATCTTGTACTTTAAATATGAGTCTTAGGGCCTTATTTTGGTTCACTCTTTCTGACAAAATTCTTCTTAGATGGACAAAACCATGTGCACTGCAGGGGAGCATATGCAAAATGTGCAGAGAGAATTAGATTTGGGTGGGGTTTTACTTCAAAGTGAGATCTATATTGAAGTGTAAAAATAAAGCAGTCAGTATTTTCCCTGCACAGAAACAAAATTACTCACCCAAATCTAATTCTCTCTGCACATGTTACATCTGCCCCCCTGCAATGCACATGGTTTTGTCCATCTAAGAAGTATTTTGTCAGAAAGAGTGAACCAAAATAAGGCCCTTAAGGAGCCCATACACGCTCCGTTGTGTCCGGCTCCATTCTGTACTATGCGATGCGCGCTCCCGCGCATCACATAGTATGGTACAAAAAAGTATGTGCTGCACATACTTTTTTACTAGCTACACATCGTATCGGATCGCAGTGCATGCACAATGCATGCACAAGGCAAGCGATCCGATACGATGTGTACTTTAAAAGTAAATAACGGAGCCAAAAAACGGAGTGTGCTTGGGCTCCTTTAGTTGCATTACTAATGTGGCAGAAGTACATTGCGGAGGTACACTAACTACTAGGGATGGATTACTTGTACCTCTCTGAGCAGCTAAATCGAAAATCTGAGGAAAACATACAAAAGACATATTTTATATGAATTGCTTTGTGCTAAGTAAATCTAGTGTCCCTGATACCTTGTGAGGAACTTTGAAAGTGGATACAATGGGGTCATTTTGGAGATGGGAGTTCTATTGAAGACTGAGTGTTGCCCATATAAACCAAACAGATTCTACTTTTTATTTATTGAGCACCTTCTACAAGAGAATATATAGAATCTGATTGGTAACTAGGGGCAACATCCCATCTTCAATATAACTCCAAGGGGTGTGTCTATAAGGAGTGCAGGCTCCTAGGTAAAGGGGGGGGGGCACACTGCATAAGCTGCACTCATGCATTGATTACTTACCTTTCTGGAGTCAAGGATTGGACAAATACCTAAGAAACGTGTGCAGCAGCCATTTTACCTGAGACCTTCGCAAGTGCACTGGATACTGGTACACTGCTCTACTGGATATGGCAGAAATGGGAAACCTTTGGCCCTCCAGATGTTGTTGACTTACACATCCCAGCATTCCCTGCTGCAACAGATTTAGCATTGCCAAATAGCAAAATTGTAGCAGGGCATTCTGGGATGTGTAGTGCTAGAGGGCCAAAGGTTCCTCATGCCTGGGCCATAGAGTAGAGTGCTCAGTCAGAGACGGCAGATGAGCCTTCTCCTCTCTCAAGATGCCTCAAGTTGCATCTCATGTGTCAAATCATATGGCTCATTGATGCTGGGTGAATGTAAGGTAGCGAATATATTCCGATAACAGGTATATTATATGTGTGGTTGTAATGGAGCAGAGGATGAGGACTCCCCATAGATTAACCATCTTCATGATTGACCACGCCCCATCACTTCCCCCAGCTGCACCCCCTCACGCGCACCGGCACCCCCCCCCCTCGTGCTCCGGCGCACCACCCCGCCTACCCCCCCAATTACTATTACTCGACAGCGGTGATGGCAGAGCAGCATCTCTCCCTCTGGGACTCGGGGCTCGGAGCACTCACTGCACAGTGCAGCCTGCAGAGCGCCGAGCCCCTCTGTATCCTAGGCTTGGCGCTCTGCAGGCTGCACTGTGTATTGTGCGCGCCTGGCCACCGGCGCCGGGTGGGGGGATTTGTGTGGGTGCGGGGGTTGGGGGTGGTGGTGCCGTGCCAGAGGTCGGGGCCTGGGACAGCTGTACCCCTGGCACCCCCCTGTCGGCGGCCCTGTGTTCAGCCATGCCCCTTATCCTGAACTACCCAGTGTACTATTTTGAAACAGATGACGGACATAACATTGGTGCATATAAGACATTATTCACTTGACTATCATAAGAGGCAGAACAATGATGTATTAGACAGGGAAAGGCATTGTGTTGCAGTATTACGCAGCACAGATAAAACAGTGATTGAAGCTCTGAAAGGCGATTGTAATGATTTTCTACAATATAACTATTGTGTTTCGCTCTGCAGTTAAGAGAACCATGTCTTCCACCGGACTGTCACAGCCTAATACAGCTTTCTGCGTGACTGTCAAACAGAATTTAAATTACATTGATAGACTTCAATAGGTTATTGTAAACCTATCGCCGTGGCCACTTTCAAAAATCTGGCCTGCTTCTCCACAAGGACATGCGTTGGCCGGAATCTTAAAATGTTCTTTTCAGCATACTTCAATATGTTTTTTTCAAAGTTGTGTCCCAAAGATAGATTAATAGAACAATTTTCCATTGCCCAGTCAGTAACATACTGTAATAATGGAGGTTACATCCAATCAAACTTATCAAGCAAAATGTGCATCTTAACATTGGTGACTTTAATCATGTTTTTTAGTTATTCGTTATTTCAATACAATGAACATTAAAGATTGTATAAAGCTGGGTACACACTAGAGCAGTGGTTCCCAAACTGTGTGCCTAGGCACCCCGGGGCGCCGAGGGATGTTTGCAGTGGTGCATCCAGAGCCGGATTAACAATGGGCCTGATGGAGCTATAGCTCCAGGCCCACTCTCCAAATAGGCCCATTTTGTAGCTGAGGGTCAGGGCTTTCCAACGAGACCAGCCCCACGTCTCTAGCCCCCCGGGAACCGGAGATACCGCCAGGCAAACCTGGAATGTTTTCCCCATAGGATAACATGGGACCCGCTAATTCCGACCTCCACCCGGTTCCAATGACTGCCAGTTCCCCCTACAGCATCACAGAAACTCGAGGTTGATCTCAGTCGAACCCAAATCGCTGGGCCTTCAATCTGATATCTGGTCCATATGGGTTCATTGGTTCTAGAGATATTGCAGGTAAAACTATTTTTTTTTTTCATTTCTTAAATGTAATTTCATGGCTGTTCATGTTGTTTGAGGACAGATTTCTCTGGAACCAAATGGCCCAGTTTCACAGGACCAAAATCATTCGAAGGCTACATGTAAATGGGTCAGTTGGTTCCTAAGATCTAGCTGGTTGTTTAAAGTGGGCGGGGGTGGTTTTCTCTCCCCCTCACACTAGAAAATGCAGGGACTAGGCTGGTGTAAAAGGGGCCAGTCCGAGAATGTCCCTGCATGATCCTGGGATCATATTCCCTGCATTTTCTGGTATGAAAGGGGTATTATTTCAAATAGCCGGGACATGCAGTTCTCTGAACAGCCGGGCAGCCCCCTGCTCTCTGCCCGGCTGTTAATGGCTGTCATTTCTGCCCGGTGGCGACTGTCCCCCAGTTACCGCGAGCATGTAATCCCACATGGCAACAAGCATGGAACCCCTGGCAATGAGCATGGAACCCCTGGCAATGAACATGGAACCCCTGGCAATGAACATGTAGGTAAGCAACACTTATGTAGCATAATTTTTAATAGGCCTTATGGTGTTTGGCATAATACGTAATGGAGATTATGGTGCGAGGCTTAACATGTAATGGGCATTACGGTGTAAATTTTTAATGTGCGCCTTTGGCGCGCAATGCCCCTATTTATGAAGCATATTGTGCATTATTGCTCAATCTGTTTGGTATAATGCAGGCATGTCCAAACTATGGCCCTCCAGCTGTGAAACTACAAGTCCTATCATGCGTTGCCACAGTTTTGCAATTAGGGAATGCTAAAACTATATCAAGGCATGCTGGGACGTGTAGTTTCACAACAACTGGAGGGCCACTGTTTGGACATGCCTGGTATAGTGTGTATTTTGGCTCAATCCATGTGGCAAAATGTGAATTTTTCCTTAATCTGTGTGGCATAAAGTGAATTTTGACTCAATTTGTGTGCCATAGTGTTAATTTTTGCTCAATTGGTGTGAATTTTGTCTCATTTCATGTGGCATAATGTGTAAGAAGCAAGTACAGTATAAGGGGTTACTATTGTGTTGCATGATTTGTATAAGGGGTATATGGTGTGGTAAACTTAGGTTACCACATAAAAGGTGCTGACATATTGTCTACCAAGTTTCGGTTTTCAGTATTTTTTTATGACTGGAGTGCCGCCTCACTCCGCAAGTATCTTAGGACATCGGCGTCCTGTGGGTGCACCTTTGGAGTGCACCCGACAATATATCTCCCTGCATTTTTCTTATGCCAGCCCCCTGCCTTTTCCAGGCATATATAATTAGTTGAAAGTATTTACACAAATAGAGACACACCCATGAGCAGACCACCCAACCAGATCACTGGTCACGCCACCCACATTATTAGGTGCTGGCCGCAACCCCTATTATTGCGCATAATAGGCCCTTGATCATTTTCAGCTCCAGGCCCATTTAGACCTTAATCTGGCTCTGGGTGCATCGGGTTGGGGAGTCCACAACCAAAACAAATTATTTATGATCAAAACCAGTGCTGGTGGCTGCCAATCATAAACTGTATGGACAATTATAACCACAGCTATGTTCCCCACCACATAACTAAACCTGATGGTGACAATTAAGCACAATTTATTTTTTTATGTATCCATAAGAAACTTTTTGACTAGTGCTGCCATGAACAAATGCTGATATTCTAGGGCACCCTGGTCAATAAAGTTTGGGTACCACTGCATAGGGGTACTGGGGTACAGTATGTCCTGTGTCCTTCCTTAATCTGGCTATGATTTTGAGCCAGTATGGTGGCTCCAAGACATGCGGGGAGGTATCTTTGGATTCCTCTACAGCACGGATACAGAAAGAAGCCCATAGGCTTTACAGGGTATTTGGGCAGATGTATTAATCCTTAACAAGATATAAATGCAAGGGGGATAACGAGAGATAAACGTCCAGCTAATCACCTCCTTACTGACTTTTTTCAAACACAGCCTGTAACATGCTAGTTAGCAGGTGATTGGCTGGACGTTTTTCTCTCCTTATCACCCTTGCATTTATCTCTTGTTAAAGTTTAATACATCTGCCCCAATGTTAGAAAAAGCTGGAGATTAGTAAATATGTGAAATTTGTCCAAAGCCTGAAATGGAGTTTTTTTCTTTAGTACATACTGCCCATACTGGTTTACGCAAATAAATGACAGAAAACTGCCCCAAAATTGAGTACTGATATCTCCCACAGGAAAGTCTTAATCTCTCTCTCCTAGGAGTATCCTTATGTCTCCCACAGGATTAGCTTCACATTGTAGCTTCCTTGGGAATATCTTTTGTATGTAGCACAGAAGTATCTCTGTATATCCTGCAGGACATTAGTTATATCTCCAACAGTAACAGAACTACACCAGTGGTATAATATGTTCACATGAGTATCCCTATACCCCAGTGGCATATTTTTTAATAATGTGCGCAGTGCACACGGCCCCTCAGCCCAGCGGGGCCTACGCTGCACCCATTTCTTAAAATGTACCCCTCTGTAGCCCCACGCTGTAGGCAGCAGGACCATTTTTGGGGATTATATTGAATATGAATTATGGTGTGTGGCATGATGTGTAATGGGCATTACTGTTTGCATGGCATTATGTGTAATGGGCATTACAGTTTGTGTAGCATAAAGTGTAAGGGGCATTTCAGTGTGTGTCATAATGTGGTGTGTTGCATAATGTCTGAGGGGGCATTACTAAGAAGGAAAATGGCTGGGGGGGGTGGGGTGGTGGTGCTGAAACATACCCTTGTCACCTACCTAAACCTCTGCATTATTGCAGTGTCTGCACAATGAGAACTTGAGTCTTGAGTCCAGGTAAAGATGAAACAACGGTCACTTGCGGGACTTACCCTGTCCCTGCCAATTCTAATCATCTGTTTTATTTATGCTGATGTGAAATAAGTAAAAGATAATTCGGTAACCTAGAAACATATATGTGGTTCCTAAATAAATGTAAGGTTGACAGGTGTTTGCTTAATAAAATAATATATGTAATATATAATCCTGGCAAATATACGTAGTTGACAATGAACATGTCAATATCTATGGAATTTCCAATGTAGGGGAAATGACTGCAAAGCTCAGCTTATATTTTAATTATTGGTGTCTAATACATAGGGAAATAAAATTACTTTTCTAAGGTCACAAGGATATGACATAGGGATGTAATTAATCTTCCCTGCATCTAGCTCACTGGCCTACATTAATCAAAGGTGAAATTTGAAAATGGGTGTTACATACCTTTTTCGTCTGGGCCATTCATCAAGAAAAATAGCATAAAAACGCTGGCAGATTTATTCATCCTTTGGAATGGTTCAGGTTTTTTAACAATAAAAAAGACAGAAAAATTAAAAAAAGATTGACTTATACCAGCCATAAATTATTTTTGGCTCTTGTAAAAAAAAAAGTTCAAAAATAACAAGTTCAACAAAAGAAAGTAGTTTCTGTGCAGAGCAAATACTGGCTGCTTTATTTTTACACTGCAATTTACAACCCACCCAAATCTATCTCTCTCTGCACATGTTACGTCTGCCCCACCTGCAGTGCACATGGTTTCTGACAATTACGAAAACATTTTTCTTTACGATCAGGCCTGAATTATGCCCCTTGTAGGCTCACATGGGGGGAAATTCAGAGCCGCTCGGTGCGGGCCTATGTTAGGGGTTTGCGAATTTGCGCATGTGCCAACCCCCAGAGCGAACACCTCTGGTGAGTTTTACACTCGCCAGGGCATTTGCTCTAGGATGGGAGCGCAGGGGGCGGACGTTGACCAACATTTCATGGGCATGCATACAAAAACAGTGGGCGCACCCATACAAAAGCTGGGCGTACCCTGCAAACACAGGCAGCTGACATAACCGGCGGATGTACGGACGGTCAGCGTATTGTCTGTACACACAGCCCGATATATGGGGCATTGGCTGTGTTGCACAGCAGAGACGATATATCTGTGAGTGACACCGTTCACAGATATATCGCTCGTACACACTGGTCAATGGTACATCAATATCAATGGAATGTCCGATATATCGGCCAGCGTGTATGCACAATAAGGCAGGAGAGAACTCCTACCACCTACGGGTACAGCTCATCTGTCCTATATAAAGAGTAGTGTTTGCTTTGAAGAGAACCAGATATCTAATCACCCAGAGAACGGCCCTTATTCTGGTTGCGAATTTCACAGCCTTGCAAATCCCCCAGACGCCCCCCCCCCCCCCCCCCCCCCCGTGTGAATGCGCAGGGGAGCGATTCAATCAGAATCACCCCCTAAATGCAGCATCCATGAATTTTGCTCTGTGCACCTTTCTATGAATTATGGCCTGGGCACCATTCCCTGAAATGTGATTTATACACCACTTTGTGAAGATTGAGTGCACACCATTCCCTGAAGTTTGAGCTGTGCACTATTCCCTGTAGTGCGAGCTGTGCACTATTCCCTGTAGTGCGAGCTGTGCACTATTCCCTGAAGTTTGAGCTGTGCACTATTCCCTGTAGTGCGAGCTGTGTGCTATTCCCTGTAGTGTGCGCTGTGCACTATTCCCTGTAGTGCGAGCTGTGCACTATTCCCTGTAATGTGTGCTGTGCACTATTCCCTGTAGTGAGAGCTGTGTGCTATTCCCTGTAGTGCGAGCTGTGTGCTATTCCCTGTAGTGCGAGCTGTGTGCTATTCCCTGTAGTGAGAGCTGTGTGCTATTCCCTGTAGTGCGAACTGTGCACTATTCCCTGTAGTGCAAGCTGTGCACTATTCCCTGTAGTGCAAGCTGTGCACTATTCCCTGTAGTGCGAAATGTGCACTATACGCTGTAGTGCGAGCTGTGCACTATTCCCTTTAGTGTGTGCTGTGTGCTATTCCCTGTAGTGCGAGTTGTGCACTATTCCCTGTAGTGCGAGCTGTGCACTCTACCCTGAAGTTTGAGCTGTGCACTATTCCCTGTAGTGCGAGCTGTGCATTATTCCCTGTAGTGCGAGCTGTGCACTATTACCTGTAGTGCGAGCTGTGCACTATTCCCTGTAGTGTGTGCTGTGCACTATTCCCTGTAGTGTGAGCTGTGCACTATTCCCTGTAGTGTGTGCTGTGCACTATTCCCTGTAGTGCAAGCTGTGCGCTATTCCCTGTAGGGCAAGCTGTGCACTATTCCCTGTAGTGCGAGCTGTGCACTATTCCCTGTAGTGTGAGCTGTCCACTATTCCCTGTAGTGCGAGCTGTGCACTATTCCCTGTAGTGTGAGCTGTGCACTATTCCCTGTAGTGTGTGCTGTGCACTATTCCCTGTAGTGCGAGCTGTGCGCTATTCCCTGTAGGGCGAGCTGTGCACTATTCCCTGTAGTGCGAGCTGTGCACTATTCCCTGTAGTGTGAGCTGTGCACTATTCCCTGTAGTGAAAGCTGTGCACTATTCCCTGAAATATGGGCTGTTCTGAATTCCCTGAAGTATGATATACACTACACTCTGGGGGTTATTCTGGTTCATATGCTTGAATGCGAATTCACATGCGAGCGCAATGTTTTTCATCTGTGCATGCGCCGGGTGCGAGTGCCCTTGGTGAACAGAGTGTTTTCGGGGCACTCGCGCCCACCAGTGCGGGCGGGGGGTGTGGGGAGGCGGCAGGTAATCGTGCCCATGGGAATGCCCAGCGTTTCATGGGTGTTCCCATGCAAACAATGGCAGTTGCCATGCTAATGCGGCCATTGTTTTCTAAGAAAAAAAATCATATCAACTTTTGACATGTTGACTTTTTAAATGTCGGCATTTGACAGTATTTGCATTTTAACCATGTCAGCAAAATGAATGTCGGCATATTGAATGTGTCTGTATTTTGACTGTCTGCCAACGATTGTCGGCATTTTGGTATTTTGACCGTAGGTATATTGGTGGCATCCCGGTGAAAACATAGGAGGTTACCAGTAGGCACCAGCGGAATTCTGAAATGAAGTGGCGTTGCTGCGCAGTGTGTCCTCTAACATCACGCTGTGCAGCATACAACCTGGTTGGCGGGAAGTACCCAAAGTGAGTGCTGCTGGTGCTTAGTGCTACCCTGCGGAAACTAGTCTGAAATCCCAGTATTGGAGGCTCCAATCTTTGCCCTAAACCCCATGATTTCCCCAATTCCGATCCTTTCATTGCAGTGGCAAACGCAGGATTTTTAGAGGGGGGTTTCCAAATGTAATCCGAAATCTCTCACTCTGCAGCACATTGGAGTAAGCACGGGAGTCTGGGGAGAAAGGTAACAGCCCTGAAAATGTGTCTTTTTATACACTGGATACTGTATGGTATACAGTATTAATATTTAACATTACATATGGTCTATATCTATAGTATAGGCTGTTTATTTATTTATTTATTTATTTATTTATTTATTAACAGTTTCTTATATAGCGCACACAGATTCCGCAGCACTGTTTCAAACATTTAAATAAGATAAGTGGTCAGGAAAAAGTTAAACATATAATAAATACAAAAACATAATAGAATCAGTGCTGCACTTTCTAAGCTCACAATATCCCACTTCATGGTAAGATTCCTGTCTCTTCCTCCTGGCAGCTGCTCTCTGGTCCAGTACAATGTTTGAGGGCTCAGATCCACACATACAGTAAATGTGGTAGAAGAAGCTGGTACACTGGGCATGTGCAACAGCTAGGCTCTGTCCCTTACACTGCATGATGTGGTGGCCGCTCTATTGATCATATTATATACCAGTGCTATTGTTGTCATAATGTAAGGCCAAGAGGAGGGGGTTTCCGGGCATTTGCCAAGAGGACGGGGTCCGTCCCTCCGCGCATTTTCCTATGGATTGGCTTCCCTAGCTATTGTGATATTGTGATCCATATAAAAATAATTTTTACATAAACTTCTGCTACTGGTGAGGAACCAACGGGATAAAGTATTTTATAGAATAGCTGAGGATTTACCCTTTTACTTCATTTGGACAAGATGGGAGCGAAGTCAGTAGAGTTTATCAGCTCTGTCCTTGGACCCTGAGCAGAATATTATATTACAGAGATAATTTGTGCCTGCTCGCTGCCTTCGTCATTAAGCATTCATGCTGGATTTTTGTAGGAAACGTCACACTTATTTTACAGGCGTGTGAGAATTTACAGATGTTACGGTGATGGGTTTGCAGCATTTTTTTTCCTTCTCCGCAATCGCCCATAGAAAATATCCCTTAACAAGTATACCTTTCAATCCTATAAGCTCCACGAATTTGCATATACTGGGTTATTTGAGGTTGTTATTGTCATTTTTTTTCCATCTTGTTTCCATAACAACTGGAATGTATCCTGCCATATCTGTCATAATTGTTGAATGAGCAAAGAAATAAATGGCTTTTGCATTGTATTTAGGAACAAAAATCTTATGAGGTTAGCAGTGAAAATGAGCCTCATGTTCTCTCTCATGCAGGCAACACAGTGCAAATATTGTACACAATGGAGGGCAATGCCATTAGTTCACTCAGAGGCCCATTTATCATTGGATTGCATATGCAGTGCGATCTGGGTGGAATTTACCTTTTTGGTTGAATAGAAAATCTGAATGTGGAATAAGCAGTGAGGAAACATGAACCACTAAAGGGTGCTGACATGCTGACACTTTAGTTAGTATATCAGGTGGTATGCAAATGAGATAGGGGTGAGCCAATCATGGCATTTAGGGAGGAGTAGGCAGGATAGAAAGGATCACATGCTATAGTGATCTTACTCCCTATTTACTTTCTTGGTATCGGTAGAGAACGGTCATCTTGAGTAGTTGTGTCAGAATGTAGATAGTGGGTGCACTCTCCCCGACATCGATTGTCATGAGCCATGCTTCTACACGGGAGATGGCCACACCATCTGCAAGGGTGATTGTGCAGGGAGAGTGACCACCAGTGGTGTATGGTATGGTATGATGATACTTGCCCCACTTTTCCTTTCTTGACCGTTCTTTGGTGCAGCCACCATTTTGATAATCTATAATAAGTTGTCAAAATAAATTTGACATTCAAGTTTTGAAACACCAGCACTTGTGTCTGTGTCTCTATTTTAGTGTTAAGAAATTAGTTAAGTTAGAGTTAAGTTATGGTTTAAGTTTGTAAAGTGTTGGGCATAAAGATACCCAATAGTGAGTTCAATATAATCCTGCAGATGCAAGGGCAATGGCTCCAAAAGGATCCCATCCATGCTCTCTGCTTTGGTTTTGCCGTGAGTGAGTGCATGAACGCGCTGACCCCCAGTTGACCCCCTTGACCGCACTGTCCCGCCGGCAACGCTATTTTGATCGTGCTGGAATTTTGACCATATCGGCATATCGGTATTTTAAACATGTTGGTGTTTTGATCATCGGGATTGTGACTGTAAGTAAATTGACTGCATCCCGACTGTAGCAGACAACTGTGATAAGTAAAAAAAAATGAAAAAAACTCGACATTGTAAATGTCAGTATTTTGACCGTGTCATGATGAATGTCTGTATTTTGAGCTTGTCAGCATTTTCACCATCAGTCATTGATGGTTGGTATATTGACCGCCGGGATTGTGACTGTAGGTAAATTGACTGCATCCCAACTGGAGGAGACATACTGTAAAAAGAAAATTCTTGGGATCTGATAGAATCTTAAACCCTGTTGGATTGTCTATTGCAAGAGGTTAATTATGTGATTTTTTTTTTTTTAAGTTTGACTTTATTTTTAACATTTCATTACAAAATAAATTCTCATGCAGAACAAAATGATACACTATTCTATATAAAATGAACACTCCATTATATTGCTCCATTAAAAAAAAAAAAGAAATCAAATTTCAAATGGCTTTTACCTCAAGTTACAACAAAATATCGATACTGAACACCCACTGAACAAAAAGACAGAACTAATCTGGCATCTGCAAAGAACGTGAAACGCTAGAATGAATTAACTGCAGTAGATTTTATGAGCAAAGCTACCTTGCAGATTTGAAAAGTTAATTTTAGAAATGTTCTACGTTCTGGCTTTTAATGTGTATTTTTTTTGTTCTATTTGAGGAGCATGTTTTATAAACATTTTTCTTTAAGACTGTGCTGAAAAAGCAAATTGACATTATGGATTTAGGGATGGACCACTGAGCTTGACATTTAATTAAGAAAGCTAAATGTTTACTTAACTTCATCGCTGCTAACTTCTGGGGAAATTACAGTAGAAACCCCCGTTCTTCTTGCTGTAACAGCCAATTGTGATATATTAAAATGCACAAAAATCCCAGTGGTGTAGTCTGAAATCATGTGCGCACCTAACGTTGCTCATGGGACCAAATTAATTCAGGACTGTGGCTCGTGAAAAGAAAGGGAATACATCATTGTGGTGGCAACTTTCAAGTAAAATTCAGCTTAAATATTGTTACTTTTCTACCAGGATAATGGCTATTGAAATATATATATATATATATATATATATATATATATATATATATATATATATATATATATATATATATATATATATAGATGGGAAGGTAACCCTTTCACTGCGCTGTATAAATATAGGCAGCACCTCTATAAGTCCCCCCTGTTAGTGGAGGAGAAAGAACGTATAGATAGAAAAGATATAGCGTGCGCCTCCTATTGATTCACCACCACCACCTTAAAATTCAGATGGACATAGACATTTTTGGTAAAAAAGTTTGTACAATTTATTATAAAATAATATTTGTTCCATATGCAGTCACAGTCTTCTTAATCACAATAACCCCTATATTGTGATTAAGAAGACTGTGACTGCATATAAAACAAATATTATTTTATAATAAATTGTACCCGGTTCCTTATTTCCTTATTTCTTGAACCCGGTCCCTTGTACCCAGTCGGAACCATAATGGCAGCGGGGGGACGCGCTATGCCAACGACTAAAGGCGTCACACACAGTTACAATGACGCACAAGCAGAAAAAATTCTGTTTGATTCCACTGAGGAGGAGGATATCATAGATACTTCATTGGAAGACATCGCTCATCAACTATACCATCTGAATAAACGTGAAATTGACTATCAGATGCACGGAACTTCCTTGTCCAAATACTATCGGCAACAACTTATCCCAAGGGGATTCAGGATACGGAATACTCCTACCATCGGGAGATTTAACCCTGACTTTTGCGTTAAATGGATAGGAATCCTGAACAAGTGCAGCAACGATTTGATGCTCCTCGTAATCGAGGAGTCTAAACGCGAACTGGTACTTGTTAGGGAGAAAATCACCGCACTTGAAACGACCTTCGATGTACCCAAAATTAAAACGGAAAACCCTGAATGGCAGGAGGCCCTCGCACAGAAAATCGAGAACTACAGAAGAGAATTATCCAAATTCAAGGCTAACAAATTCTTGACGGTTACCCGTGATTATGAAGACAACAGGGTGTATCGTTGGCTGATGGGGGGCGAACCCAGACAGCAGCGATTCAACCGTAATGAGAACAGCGGCTATCGACAGCGCCGTGAAAATCGCAGCCGGGATCTCCCCACCTCAAATTCTGATAGTGATTTCAGGATGAGGGATTCCGATGACTCAACCCAGAGAGGAGATGTCCCTTTAGATGTACCAGCAACTCAACAAAAACGAGGAAGAGGGCGACCACCCGCAGGGGCCAGCAAACCTCGTGGATCAAGAGAGCTGCGAGCATTAATGAGGAGTTAATCTACAATCTATCTAATCACGAGTTAACATTAGCAGAAAGATCAGTCCTCAACAAAGGTTTATCGTTTATTCCAACGAACCCATTTAATGGATTTCAATGGCATATCGATAAGTATCGTTTCGAGCGGAATCTCCGGCTTAAAGAGTATTTTCAAAACAAGGCTCCCACCGATATGGCCACCACACCAGTGCAACAGTTTATCAGATCAAGATCTAAATCATCGTTTGACCCTCAATCATCAAATACTTCCCTACCGACCTTTTCCCGTCTGATTGATGCATCAGTTAAGAAATTCAATCAAGCCTCCACGGGCATTCATCAAAAGTGGAGAGAGAAGCATTAAAACAACTGTCGGGATATCGCCACATCATAATACGTCCGGCGGATAAAGGAGGGGGGATTGTTATACAGAATCTCGCAGACTACAAAGCTGAAATTGAATCCCAACTTCAGGATCACAGTACCTATTTGAAACTACAGGCTGATCCCACTAAGATATACAAAAATGAATTGGATCGTTTGCTTCAAGCATCTGTATCGCAAGGAATTCTAGACCAACATTTGGCAGAGGCATTAACCCAAAATCACCCGGTTATTCCGATAATTTATACTCTACCGAAAATCCACAAACGTCTCAATAAACCGCCTGGCAGGCCTATTATTTCGGCCATTAATTCATTATATCACCCGGTATCAAAGTTTCTGGACACTATTTTGCAACCGCATATCCAAATCCAACCCACATTTATTAAAGATACGACAGCATTCTTATTAAAACTCCAGGAGATTGATTCTCTACCACCAAATACTACATTGGTTACTATGGATGTTAGTAGCCTTTTTACGTCAATCCCACAGAGAGCAGGTGTTGCTGCCGTCGGTGCTTTCTTACGAGCGAACAACATCGAAGACATAGACCATAACTTATTTCTTCAACTATTGGCTCTTACATTGGAACGGAATTATTTTATGTATAACGGGACTTTCTTTCAGCAACAAAGCGGGTGTGCGATGGGTAGCCCCGTGGCACCCAGTCTCGCAAATATATATATGTTTCAGGAGGAAAAAGAAAAATTCTTGGACCACCCCAACATCGGTGGCTCCATTCTTTTATATGTTCGATTCATCGATGACCTGTTTTTACTTTGGACAGGCTCTGTGGCCCTGCTGGAAGAGCATGTATTGTCCATCAATGCAAGTCCCACACCGATCAAATACACAGTAAATATCCAGAGGGAATGTATCAACTTTCTGGATGTTTTGATTAAAATCAATGGATCTAAACTTGAAACTGAGGTTTATTCTAAACCAACCGACCGCAATACCTTGCTCCAAGCGTCTAGTTATCATCCAAAACCTCTGAAACGAGGTTTACCAAAGTCTCAATTGATGCGGGTAGCACGGATAGCGAGTTCAGATATGGCTGCAATTACGGGTACTAATCAAATTGTTGATAGATTTCATCAACGGGGATATGACTTACAACATCTTAAACAAACACAGTCCGAGGTGTTGAACATCCCAAGGACTCAATTGTTGCAACCAACCAAGCCGCCTCGACAAGACATCATCCCTTGGAAACAACAATTTAATACTACCAGCCAAGTAGTTCAACGGGCTACTAAAGCGCTATGGCCCATTGTTAAGACGGACCCAAACTTACCTTGTTTCCGCAATATGAGACCGCTATTGTGTTACACGAGAGGTCGTAATATTAGGGACCAAGTCGTACATACGGATATCACGGGGTTTGAGACTGCCCAAAGTGCCCACTTTTTGCAACGCCCGCCGGGATGTTATCGATGTTTAAAGTGTACCACGTGTAAAAATCTGGTTTGCTGTACCACCTTCAAACATCCACATCAGGATAAATATTTCCCTATTCGACATGTGTTATCATGCCTCTCGACCCATGTAGTATATTTATTATACTGTCCATGCCAACTGTTTTATGTTGGCAAGACCATCCGCACGGTGCGAGAACGGATGGCTTCGCATCGATCAGCAATTAATGCAGCTATATTAAAAAAGAAATCTGATCAGCCGGTAGCAAGGCACTGGCTTGAAGCGGGACATACTGTAAGCGACATTCGCTTCATTATCATTGACCATATCCCACCGTTGAAGCGCGGCGGTGATCGTGATGGGATGTTGCTGAAGATGGAATCCAAATGGATTTTTAAGTTACAAACGATAAATCCCTCAGGTCTAAACGAACGGTTTAGTTGGCAAGTGTTTCTGTGACATTATTGGACATTATTGGACATGAGCTAGTAGTTGAATGATAAGCTTAACGATATGCTTATTAATATGATTATTTTTTGTGGTTAGTATGTAGACATGAAATACATGTCCTATAACCCCCTTCATTGCCGTATTATGATCCAGCTACGGGTTAATGATCCGGACGGCCGTGGACGGCGTCCAGAGTCGTTGCGTTGCTTAGCAGCGGCTTTGGGCTGACGTCAGAGGCAAGCGTCTCCCACGTAGGTGGTAGCGCCAGCCACACACGGTCGCCGGTGAGATTGGAGACTGGTGAGTACTTTTGTCTATATATATCACCGCCGAGTGATGTCTTGTTTATTATGTATTTTGTAGCTTGCCGCCGTGCAAGCCCGAGTCAGGTTATGCAGTCTTGATAAAAACACCGCCGTGTGTTGAAACGTCGATATATGCGCTGACCTGTTTGATGTAAATTTATTACACGTATTTCTTCAATTATAACTATCTGAAAAGTCCCTTGGAGTGTCGCGAATTATTCTACAATAATAAATTGTACAAACTTTTTTACCAAAAATGTCTATGTCCATCTGAATTTTAAGGTGGTGGTGGTGAATCAATAGGAGGCGTACGCTATATCTTTTCTATCTATATATATATATATATATATATATATATATATATGCTCCAAATGAAGGCACTCCACACGATTCAATGCAGTTAAAATGCTGTATTTTAGATGCTCATTTCGCCAAGTACAAGCACTTTCAGAGCCTCCGCTCCGTCATCAGGGCAATGGCAACAGCGTTTTCACACAAGGTATAGACAACAGTGTATCCCCTTGTCTATACCTTGTGTGAAAACGCTGTTGCCATTGCCCTGATGACGGAGCGGAGGCTCTGAAAGTGCTTGTACTTGGCGAAATGAGCATCTAAAATACAGCATTTTAACTGCATTGAATCGTGTGGAGTGCCTTCATTTGGAGCATAGATGAAAGGATATTAAGTGCACCCACCAAGCTGCATCACTAACTACATGGAGTGCCGGCATATTGCAAGTATATATATATATATATATATATATATATATATATATAGAGAGAGAGAGAGAGAGAGAGAGAGAGAGAGAGAGAGAGAGAGAGAGAGAGAGAGAGAGAGAGATCCAGGTGGACCGGCACTCTCGTTGCACTGGAAGCTTTCACCGGTGCCCCACAGCTTCAGGTAAGCATGTTCACAAGGTAAGTAGGTGCGGCACTCAGCTTTCTCGTCCAAATAAGGAAATGATGACAGGACCAAGTGGACGTGTCGTGTCGTCATTTCCTTATTTGGATGAGAAAGCTGAGTGCTGCACCTACTTACCTTGTTATATATATATATATATATATATATATATATATACATTCCAGTAAACCGGCACTCCCAGCAACACAGCCAATACTTGCGCCCGGTGCTCACTTCCCGATCAGCACGGTAACGATATCCATGTAATTAATGGCACTCGCAGTCGGCTAGGTACAGAATCAAAGCTGGACTAGCGTCTTTTACAGCAACGTTTCAATGCTTTTAATCATTGTCATTATATATATAAGTCAGAAATCAGAAGGCACTCCCTTATTTGATGCAAATGTAAAATAATTATTTATTCATCCGACATGTTTCGGGCATACAGCCGTCCTACATTAGGCCTGGCGAGTCCACGCTGGAGGGCACCGGGTCAGTACTATTTGATTCATCCCTTGGGAGTGCCGGCTCACACAGAGTATATATATATATATATATATATATATATATATATATATATATATATATATAAACAGAAATAGGGGTGCGCTTAATGTACCACTTAGTGGCTATACATACAATAAGTAAAAAACGTATTTTTCATAAAAGCAAAACAGCATTTATTATAGATTCATCCAACAGTAAAATAATCTTTCATTTGTTCAGAATTTTTCAGACGTGTTCCACATACACTGTGAATCCGCGGCCCAACGCGTTTCGTACCTTAGGACTTCATCAGGGGCAGTGAATCAATCTAATAAGGAGAGATCACCAACTCTATTTGTGGGTGAAATTTAAATTTCTTTTTATAAAAGGCTTTGATTGAAATTGCCAATTAGAGTAAATAAAGAACTTCCGGCTGGGACAGCTTTGTTCCAATAAGGGAGGTTTAGTATCGCTTCGGAATAGATGTGGTCTTCTTTGACCAAAGAGCAGGGTTTGCACAGATCAATACATAAATGACTGTGTGGGTTTCTTCAGATTACTAGCAGGTGTGTTTATAACCCTTTAGGGTGGATGGATGGATTTCAACACCAGAAATGGAATCACATATACAAAAAAATATTAGGATATCCCTCCGTTCACAAAAGGATGCAATTTCCTTTTGGGTGGACAGATGGACTTCAACACCAATACAAAAGAAAATTGGGTATCCCTCTGTTCACAGATAAATGCAATTTCTAAAAGTGTGTAGACCAAGTATCACAGGGTCTCCAGGAATTAGTGTGCAAATGGCTGGATAGGGCACCTAAAAAACGTGTCAACCGAGTGTCACGGAGTCTCCAGGAGAAGGAGAAGAGATAGATGTGCGCTCTGTCTGTTTCACCACTTTAGTACATTAGCAGTCATGCATTGGTACATAAAAAAGTTTTTTATTATAAATTTCATCACAATAATAGTGTGTCAGTAAAAAAGGCTTATACAAAGTTTGGTTCACTTTTCAAATTCAGATCACAGTTTTGTTCAAATGAGTAACATCAGATCCAGCTTCATGATGTGTATAACTTCTTAGGATGCAAGAACCCTACGCGTTTCGTCCCTTTAGGACTTCATCAGGGGTGAAATAAGGATCTGGGTGGTGAAAAATATGAATATGCCATAAATGATGTAATTTTACATCTATACAAGTGTATGTCTTTAAGTCTCTTAAAGAGGTTTACAATTGGGTGGAGGAGGGTGAAGGTGAAAAAAAGGGAGTGGATTCCATGGATGCCGGCTCACACAGAGTATATATATATATATATATATATATATATATATATATATATATATATATATATATATATATATATACACGTAAACAGAGTACAACTGCTGTTATTTTATATGTTCTATTTTTATTAGGCTTAAAGTGGTCCGGGAAAAGTGATGTTACTCATTTCCCTCTGCGACCTACAGTAACTCCCCCTCTTCTCCTCCCCTTGTTAGGCAGAGCCAGGGCCAGTGGTAAAGATTTTGACCCCTCCCCCTGCAAACTATAATACTTTTATGTAGAATTATTGTGCAGGTTCAAGGTGGAGGTTGATCTACAGTAGTTCCACCTTACCATTACAGGTGGTGGAACTCAGTTCCACCCCATCCCCATCGCTGATGATAAGTGGCAAATGTTGACAGTGAAGGTATGGTGCTTTTCCTGTCTCGTTAAACTTATTTGTAAAACGTCACTGGCACATAACTGTAGTTTCAGAGGTACTTTATTTTCACCATTGCTAAGACCTGCCACATTGTCCTAAAAGTAATTCCCCCGGCAGGCCAGTCCAAGCCTGGGCCTACAGTAACTAGAGGTTTGTGATTGGTGCAGCCACCCAGATCACAGAGCCTAGATGGTGGCACTGATGTTTTCCGGTGGCACTTGTATTTGACTAGCAGGAAGCTATAAATAAACCTTCTAGGCTAAAGTACAGCATGGTCTTAGGTTGCTTCAGGTACTCTTCTTGTTTCTGGTCCTAAAAACTACACCCCCTCTTTGTGACATCACGATGGGGATGCATTTTTGCAGGTATTAGTTGATTTGAGTTACCTACAGGTGTGCGGTCTATATGAAGCTCTCAGTGCGAGACAAATTAATTCTGTTACATAGTACAAAATGTTATAGCGTGTCATTGAGGGCCTGATTCAGACCTGTTTGCTAGGCAGCACCCCGTTGAATGCCTGCCCCTCCGCCGCCCGAATCCACTCACTAGCATGCAAGCGGATGCATAGCCGCTCGCATGAGACCGCACAGGTGAAATATCATTCGATGGTCACAAAGGAATATTTTTTTCCCCATTTGCTAAAAAAAAGTCAGTCTAGACCGATGTTTATTCTGGCCTGCATTTGCACCGGTATGCCCAGTGTTTCTTTGGGCGCACCCACCGTTGTGCACATCCATGAAATGTTGGGAGCACCCCTGCGTCCACCCTCTGTCCACCCCCTGACTGCCAATACTGGAGCTAATGCCTCGTTGAGTGTGAAACTCCCTGACGGCGTTCGCTCCGGGGGTTTGCACATGCACATATTTGCGCATGCGCAAGTCCCAAACATCTTCCAGAGGAGCGTATTCGCCCTGCTGCAAGCGGGTCTGAATTGCCCCTAAATATGTTCCACATTGATGCTTGTGATTTAATGAAAACTATATGGATAGTGCCAGCCAACTATACACTGCCTGCATGAACAATCAAACCCCCCCCGCACCCCCGCTCGTATATCAATTTTCCCCGCAGGCATGTGAATGAATGTTTTGCCTTGCGTGCGGTCCCGTAATCATTCAATGGCCGCCAACCATCAAATGATTTCCTCAGGCCGTCAAATATAGGTAAGTGGAGATTGACTTACAGTATATTTGCAGCCATTCCGGCAAAGACAGGTTGGGCGGCTGAAGTCATGTGACATCTGCTGGCCACCTCTTGCACACCTTCTCCCACCCAAATTCCCATGGGAACGCCCAGCATTTTCATGGGGACACCCAGCAAATGTTGGGTGTTCCCATTGGTGCAACCTGTATCCGCTGCCCCACGCCCACAGAACACCAACAGAACCTGCAAATGCACCTAAATATCAAAACATCGCTCCCCTGTGCGAATGCGCCGGTGAGCGAATCAACCAGAATGACCTCCTATGTTTGTTTATATCATAGATAGACATATACATTAAATTCACAAATTCATTCCTCTGCAAAAAGAATTCTGTTGAATATGCAAGAAGCTAATTTACATAACAATTAACAGCAAAAAGCCGATCCCTAAGTTGCCCTACAAAGAATCATATTCTTCCTAAATCAACATTCATCTCGTATCTACATTCCTTGTTGTAACCTTGTGTATCTTGCTTTATTTAAAGGGTTGTAGAGGTAACATAATTGTATTCAGTCATATTTTCCAGATGTCTGTTCCATTGTGAAGGTTTACATTTTTAGTGCTCTGACTGTAAAGAACCCTGACATACAGTAAGTGAAATCTTCCTTCCTCTAAACAATTACACATACTGAAATGGCTGCGCTGTAAAGAGAGTTTGTATGAAGGAAATTATACCATTGATGTTGGAATATTTTCTCTTTGGTTATTTTTTTCATATATCCTTTCTTGTAAAAATAAAATCTGTACAGTATATAAATATCCAAGTAATGTATTTGCATAGCATTGGTGACCTGATTCAGAGAAGTGATCAGCGATCAGTCCTGAATGTAGTGACGCACACAAAACGACATTTTATCAAGGCAAGAACCTTCGCATTTTACCACAAACCCTTTGCTGATGCTACACGACCGGCATCGTCGAGGTTTAGATTCAACAGGAAAAAGAAAACTTTCCTGTGGAAAATTTGTCCATTCCCTTTATAATGAAGTTCTGGGGGTATATTTACTAAAGGTTAATTTTGGGTGATTTCAGATTGCAAAAAATCGACCTTAAGCGATGTTGGATTTCCAGGACATTTACTAACATTGCAAATGATTTTTTTAAACATATAATAATAAAAAAAGCACATCATTAAGGTAGTTTTAAACAAAAATCTGCTAAAATTGTACTAAATTAACCAATCTGTCTATCATTTTCTAGGGTGCATAAAGAAATTATAGACAGAGTTTTATTGGTTGCTATGTTAAAGGCAACATCATCTCTTTTCAATTATATAAGCGTTAGTAAATCTAGTCTTTTAGCATTTTATTCTTTTTATGGAGGTGGGACTAAATCATTTTGGAGTCATTGCCTTGTTGGAACATTCATTCTCATGAATGTTCTTTTAGATCGCAAATGGTAGCTATTGTTTATCTAAGTTTCGGCTGTAATAAATCAATCACTAATACCCTTTAGACAGTGTAGAAGACAGATGTTGTTTATACAGAAACACCTTGAAACCATGACATGTCCTCCACCATGTTCCACAGTGGGAACTCGGTTTGTTGCATTGTCTTTGATTTTTTAGAGTGCCAGACATACTTAATTCAGAAGAAACCAGCTTAAATTTGCTCTCGTCACTGTATTACAATTTGGACCAATCATCGGCGTTCAGTTGAGGTGCACATTGGCTCTCCTATTCTTGACCCAGCCTTAATGCTTTTGTTGGTGCCTTACAGTTGAAAGATGGACATTTACTTTATAATTTTCCCATAAATCTTGTCTATTTGTGGGGTTCAGCTACCAAGTTATTTCTAATCAATCTGTTCGCCTGGTTTTTATTTTTCTTGACATGATTCCAATTATTTTCTATTTGATGCATAATACCAAAATCCCATTGTCACATCCACCATGGCTCTCACCCAAAGCCCCTGTGCTGTGCCCAGCCCTAGGTCCTCTACCAGCATGTCTAACACTATGGAGCTTACCTCCGCTTGTGTCCCTGGTCCTGGTGGGGTACATGTGCCCACGCTGTCACCGCGTGGTGACAGTGGTGCTGTGTGCTCCGGTGCCATGCTGGGCATGAGCGGAATGAGACCTGAACCGCCATGTGTGTTTGTACCTGGTCAGGCACACCTGCGCACACTCTCTGCCGGCTGAATCCTGTTGCCCCCTCTGGCGGCCGCCATCTTTTCGGATACCTCAGCCTGTCCTGTGCGGCTCCGCCTCTCCTGTCAATAGGCTAGCCAATAGCCACACAGCTCACCTGTTAAGTACTGACTGGCCGGGTAAGACCGGCAGTCAGTACAATGATGTCAATACCTAAGCATCATTGCTCCATTCTGGCTCCGTAGTTCCAGCTACAATCCTGTGTCTCCAAGTGAAGTTCTTCTCCTGCTGACCGTCTCACTGCTCTCCTCGTGCACTACAGACTCGCTGGTGCTTTAAACTCCACTGGTGCTTTAAAGAACGTGACACCCATGCAACGCTGTTATGACTACCTACCTGCCTTGCGGGATGAATGATAGCCTTAGTCATGCTTGTTGAGTATAATTTTCTGCTTGTCTTCACCACACCTATCAGGGATTGTCTGTGATTCTGCTAAACAGTATTCAGCAGAGACTTAACCTACAAAATATAGATGGCAAATGTCTTTTGACCCTTCATCCCAAGATATTTTGCTAATAAAAAACATTGTTACCAATTTCTCATGAAGTTTTTGTGCAAAGGAGAAGAGTGGTTACTTCCAACATGCTTTTGTGCGTCAACTAATACAATCACACCACTTTTGTCAACTCAAATCTTAAAAAACTGGAATCAAAGGCTTATGCAGAACTGAATGTACTTATTTACTATTTTTTTTTTAAAACAACAACTCCCCTGCATGTGCGGTATAGACAAATTTGCTGCTTGCACCCATGAAGAGAGATCTACAGTACCTGATATAGAGTAAGCGCCTATTCATCTAAGCACCACGGTTTGATTTGTGTTTGGTTTCTTCTGTTTTACAGATCCTTAGTTTATCTTGAACATGCCTAATAATACATGGGAGTATCCGGTACTAATTACCCAGGTCCATGCTGCTGTAGGGTCCCCAGGTCCATTGTTGTGATGTTAAAGCAAGTTACTCATATGTCTGGTGCCACCTTGAAAGCAAAAAACTCTGGCACTGTGCTTTCTAGTGTCCATGCACCATCTTCCCAAATATCACTGGCAGAGAAGGGGAGTCTAATTATGATACCAATTAAATAATACTAATAGACTGCATAAGCCACACTAATAACCACCAGTGGGTGGGGACAATGCAATTTCAGCCAATTAGAAACAGTTGCCTATTGTCATCATCACCATCATCAATGATTATGTTGCCTACTCAGTTAAAATGCTGTAATACCATGCCGTAATACTGAGCTTGATTACACATCCAACAATCTCATTGCTGACACTGTGAGTGCAAAGAAATCATACTGATCCTCTATATTCGACCCCCCCATATGTGTGTGTGTATATATATATATATATATATATATATATATATATATATATATATATATATATATATATATATATATATATATATATATATATATATATATTTATTTATTTATTTATTTATTAACAGTTTCTTATATAGCGCAGCATATTCCGTTGCGCTTTACAATAGCAGACAGTGATACAACAAAACAGGGTATTTACAGACAGTCAAAATGTAGGAGGGCCCTGCTCGCAAGCTTACAATCTATAGGGAAATAGGCATTGATACATAAGGATAAATACTGTATTCTTTATTGCATCGATTCCACCAGAATGCAAGGTTCTATGACTGGTTCTGGAATTTGATAAGCTTGCCTGAAGAGATGAGTCTTCAGGGAACGCTTATAGGTTTGGAGACTATATATATATATATATGGGAATTTTTGAATTTTTATTGTACAGTCTATGTTTTCCTTAAAGAAAACAAAACTGTGGGCCTGATTCAATACCATTGATCCGATGGTGGGGAGTCTGTGCATGTGCACGAGCATATTTGCACATGTGCAGATCTCGGCAACAAATGTTCTCGGCAAGTTACACACTTGCCGGGACGTTCGATGTGGGGAAAGAGAGCTGGGGGCCGATGGGGGAGGAAACGGACAGCATTTTATGTGACGCAGACGGGACGATGCCAGCCGTGGTCAGGCGACTGAAGTCACAGGACATAAATGCAAGGGGATGTGTTAGTTTAACGGGGCGGCGTTTCAACAATCCTCACACAATCACCCCCTGTGTTTTCTCTCATCCCTTAAGCTTATAGTCCATTTAAAAGAAAATGCAACCAATACAATTCTGAGATTAATGTCTTTTATACTGCTATTGATTCATTATATTTAGGTCAGGATATCACATGAAGCCATAGAGGCATATGTCTAGGTTGCTGTGGCTTTTAGCTGCAAGCTACATGGCTGGGACATGATTTGTGGTTGTCGTATGTGAGCTGACTACTTAAGATGTTAGGGAACAGATTTACTGGGTGTATTTGTCAATGCAAGAGCTGGCTCTACCTGACTGGAAGGAGAAATACAGGGACCAGACGATATAGCGTACCTCAGGCCCTCACTAGCTTCTTAATGCAAATCTGCCTACGTCCCTTTTATGCTGTAATTGCAGGGATCTGAGGTCTAGAAACCACTATTTTTATTAATGTTATATAATTGCCTTTGCTCTACACATCCTGTATCTAACAAATTAGCATCATGAATTGTGAGCCGTCCATTATGTTGATTTTATAGCCTCAGCCTTGAAAGATAATTTTTCAACACATTTTATATCTGTTGCAGTCTTTGTTTTCCTGTAGTCCCCGTGTCTGGCGTTGCATTATTCTTTTTGAATAATGTTCAGACAGTGCTCGCAATGCACATAAAATATAGCAAAGCATCACCAAGCACCACGGCTACATTTTTACGTGAAAGCCCTTCATCTTGTTTTGTCAGTTAGCAGAAGCATTACCCTATAGTATTCAATAGGTGTAATGTACAATATTAGACGACAATAAATTATTTTGATATGGGGCTCAGCTTTGCAGAAGTTTTCAGAGAATGGCCAATGTTTTTACACTAATTCAGTGTACAGAGAGTAGAAAGTCTTACTAATGTTAGATGTAGCGATGCACGTTCCTGTGACTTTGGCTACGGTTGGCCACAGGGCCGCCGACAGGGGGGTGCTTTGGGGACAACTGTCCCGGGCCCCACTGCTCTGACAGAGGGTAGGGCCTGGGAAGCTCTATCCCCACATGTCCGGAGCCAGCAGCACCCCCCCTTTACTTTACTACAACTGGCCCACGCTGCGCCTGCAGGTCTTCCGGTCAGCGGCGACCGCCATCCCCCTAATTCACCAGAGGCAGGTCCGTGCCGCCGCACATACAAAGTCCCATGATCGGAGCGCAGCGGCTCCGACTTTCATCAGTAATCTAATGCCTGCTGCCCGCTGATGCCGCTGCCGCCAAGAATGTTGATACAGGCAGTGCAGGGTCCAGGAAGCCGGGTGTCTGTGTCCCCACAGGAAGCCACGCCCCCCCCATTGCAGTGCCTCTGCCTCTCTATCATGATCCTGGGGATCAGCTACAGCCCAGTGACAGCAGCCGAGCCTGGGATGATCAGCGTCTTGCTGTCCTTGCCTACCCCGTAGTAAATAAAAGGTCAATAAAATAAATAATTATTGTAGATAGGTAGGTATAGGCTAGTATACAGGGGGAGGGGGAGTTTTGTGTGTATGTATATATATATATATATAGACACAGTGGGAGGAACAATAAGGGGAGGAGGAGGGGGGGGCACCATTTCTGATGGTAGCCCTGGTTGGCCAAACACTGATTTTGTTTCATGGGGTAGTACGGACGGTGTAATGGTTAGCATTACTGCCTCACAGCACTGAGGTCATGGGTTCTTATCCCACCATGTGTTATATATACGGGGCAGTACGGACGGTGTAATGGTCAGCATTACTACCTCACAGCACTGAGGTCATGGGTTCTATCCCCACCATTTGTTATATATACGGGGCAGTACGGATGGTGTAATGGTTAGCATTACTGCCTCACAGCACTGAGGTCATGGGTTCTATCCCCACCATGTGTTATATATACGGGGCAGTACGGATGGTGTAATGGTTAGCATTACTACCTCACAGCACTGTGGTCATGGGTTTGATTCCCACCATGGCTCTAACTGTGCGGAGTTTGTATATTCTCCCCGTACTTGCGTGGGTTTCCTCCCGGTACTCCGGTTTCCTCCCACACTCCAAAAATATACTGTGATAGGCAAAACGGAGCGCTTGTAGCATAAAAATCACAAATATTTTTGTTATACATAAAAAACTAAATATTCTAAAAAGCAGCTAATATAGCTATCTGATAAAGAGGTATAATAACACTACTCAGGTGACCTGATCAGTTCTGAAAAGTTTAGGACTAGTCCATCCAAGCCGGGACATTTATAGTTTACATGATTGCCGCTTCAAAAAAACCCTGGAGATTTCTTGCCAAATCTCTCATTGTCTGAATCTCTCATCCTATAAAATTTCACCCTAAGTCTTTAAATGTACAGTAAATTAAATCATGGTTTCCTACCTGACCCTCTCCTTCGGGGAGAAAATGCTCTGTTCCTGAGCTTCCCTGGTAATGTAGGATTGCCATCACCTGTGGTGAAATATCTATCTATATGAAATAATGATATTCTTATCAATTACCTAGCTCCCCACAGGTGATGGCAATCATACATTACTAAGGAAGTCCAGGAAAAGAGCATTGTCTCCCTCATGGAGAGGGCCAGGTAGGCAACCATGAGGTAAATGGATAACTTAGCAGCTTCTTGTCATATTGTAGCATTAAGATTGACTGGGAAAATCTATAGCAAAAGGGACATTCTAGCTAAAGTGGTCAACTCCTACTGTTAGCATACCCCAGATAGGTACTCGATGACTTGCTGCTCCTGAGTCCTCCAACCAATCACAGTACAGTAAATCATATGGCGTGACTGAGGTTTTCCAACTCCATTGATTTGTAGTCTAGAGAATTAGTTGGCTAGGAATTAGGCATGTCCACTAATATGATGATTAGTCATATATATATAGGGCATTATCTGTAACAGAAGAGGTCCAACCAAGGTAAGTTCATCTGGAAATAAGGACTACTTGTGAACACATAACAATATCTATATATAGTGGTATATGTTTCCAATGAAAAACAGCCTATAGCATGCATATCTAATATACTTATATTCAGGGGTTAAAGTGAGGGGGAACGGGGTGGAACTGAGTTCCACCACCTCTAATGGTATTGTGTTCAGTTCTGGAGGCCATATCTCCAGAAGGATATAAATACATTAGAGACTGTACAAAGAAGGGCAACTAAAATGGTGCATGGCCGACATCACAAAACGTACCAGGAAAGACTAAAATATCTTAATATGTATACTTTGGAGCAGAGAAGGGAAAGGGGGGACATGATATAAACTTTCAAATATATCAAGGGTTTTAACAAGGTACAGGTGGGAGACATTCTTCACAGGAAGAGGAGCAGCAGAACAAGAGGACATGCACTGACACTAGAGGGAGGAAGATTCAGGGGAAATCTGAGGAAGAATTACTTCACAGAAAGAGTAGTAGATAAGTGGAATAGCCTCCCATCAGAGGTGGTAAGGGCAAATACAGTAGTACAATGTAAACATTCTTGGGATAGGCATATTGATATCCTTACAAAAAAATAAGGATCAAATATGGTTTGAGGTAAAATGTTTAAAAAAGGGGCAGACTAGATGGGCCAAGTGGTTTTTATCTGCCGTCACATTCTATGTTTCTATGTTTCTATAATGGTGAGGTGAAACATCTTTACCTCCACATTGGCCCTGCACAGTAATTCACACAGAAACACATTCTAGTTTGCAGGGGGATGCCAAAAACCCTAGCACTGACCCATTCTTTTCCTATTGGGGGTAGGGGAGAGGGGGTAATTAGGTGGCACAGAGAAACGAGTCACCCCACCTCTGCATGACCACTTTATATTTGATAAACAAATTCTTCATTATTTTATTACAGTTTTTATGCCCAGTATAACATTGTTATTCTATACATCTATCATTGTCAATTATTATAAACATTTGTTGGAATTTGGATAAACGTTTCACTGGCCGCGATTCAAGAGCCGATCCTCTATCGAGATTTTTCAGCCAACCAATGTAATTAACCTTTCACACCATTGCGTTGCTGGGGATAAATCTAAATTATGATTCATTAATGACAACTTCAATCAGGTGAATATGTAATGTCCAAGATGATTTATATATAGTCCAACCTAGAGCACTAAATATGGTCTTTGAACATTAAATATACTAAAGTTTTGGCGCCATAATCCAAATATCTGTACTGATGTCTTAAACCCCTTTATCTGATAATGGTTTTCTCACTCATGTGCTGAGCCCATTTTCCAACATCAATATTAATTATTGTGTCAATAGTGGTCATTATTGTAAGTAGTGGTATCACAGATTATGCCTTGATATTATCAGAAGACCGCATTTTCAGAACTGTACCATTAGTCTACTTGCATCTTTACAAAAATAAAATAACATAGCCCAAAAATAGAATTTGTCCCCCTCTCAAAATTCCAAGAGAATCAACTGAAAGTGAACGTACATTTATTTTACCATAAAGAAATACTTAGGGCCTTATTCTGGTTGGTTCGGACAGATGTGTATTTGCGGACTGGAACCGAGTGTTCTTAGCCCGGCCTTCCGTACGGAACGCTAACACTGTCCGAATGCGGTAAGACGCCGTCCGAACGGACCGCGAGTGGATTTTCCATGTGAACACCTCCCCCATCTGTGAGAACCTCCCCCATCATTCGATGGTCGCCGAATGCTCCAGACCACTTGGGCATTTCTCAGTACAAAAGCAGGGATATGGGCAGGCAGCTGGGATCCGGCTATGTCATATGTCTGCCCCCCACACGTGCGTCACGGCTGCATTACCATACGTACACCCAGCGTTTTCATGGAAACGCCCATGAAAAACGGGGCGTATGCATATGGAAATGAGCCCAAACAGCCCATTTTAAAATAGCTTCTTCCTGTTTCACCACCAAGCATGTCCAATCTATGGCCCTCCAGCTGTTGTGAAACTACATGTCCCATCATGCCTTGCCACAATTTTGTTATTGGGGAATGCTAAAATTTTGTCAAGGCATACTGGGATGTGTAGTTTCACAACAGCTGGTTGGCCGAAGGTTTCCCATCCCTGACCTAGAGAAACAGCTAGTTTGTAAATACTGATCATTTGCAACATGCGGTCAGTCCACTGATTAACTAAAGATCAGTGTGTGCTGTGTATCCGTACAAGACACATACGTTTCAGTGAACATGAAAGTCCTATTTTTTAATGCTCTTGACTTGGAATGTCTCTACTGTAATATTGCTAATCTTAGCCCCTTTTATTTAATCTTACCTGCCGCCTGGCAGGTGACATCATTAACGAGCCTTTGGCAAGCTAATGAATTCACCACTCACCAGGGGTACGTAACCGCTACAGTTTCAATAAAACAGTGAATTGGCGCTGCTATTTAATGAGAAGAGATATATACATAAGGGTTTGGAGAGAAATCCTTGTGAGACTGTTATTAAACAATTAAAACACAATATTTTCTGGACAGATTCCCTTTAAAACCAATGCGACCTTTAAAATAAAAACTTTCAAGGTTATTCTTTTCACGCATAATTCCTAAAATACTCTGTTGATGGCAGTGTGGGGAGGTTCATGACACCAACAAAAAAATGAAAAATGTAGCAAAAAGCACCTTATTGGTTACACATTTGCAATGTTACTCACTAGATCACAGGTTCTCAATGTCGGCCCTCAGGACAGGCCCTTCTCACAGAATCAAGTGAAATAATTAGCTCCACCTTTGGATCTTAAAAATGTGTCAGTCAGTAATGAGTGCACCTGTTAGGAGACCTGGAAAACGGGAACTGTGTGGGGTCCTGAGGACCGAGTTTGAGAACCACTGCTAGATCTTTAAAACACAGTATAAAACTGTCCCCTCCCGTCCAAACGTAGGTGTGCAGCCGTTTCATTGTGTGTCTTCATATGCTATTGTAAAGGATCAATGCATTCTTGCTGACTTCCCTCTAGAAGGAAGCAGCCAAGTGAGCAGCACAGGGGGGTGTGGCTGAGACATACGGGCGGTCTGGTGGAGTGGCTACAGGATTGCTTCATTGTGCCCCTTGCCCCCTCTGCTACACAGAACCCGCATTACCGACCAATGGTGTAACTATAAATTTTGCTCCCCCCTGCCAAAAGGTTTGTGCCCCCCCCCCAGGCTCCTCTCCAGTGCTTTTCCCCAGCGTGTGATGTGATGACGTCACACGCATAACGGAGAAGCTGAAGCAGGAGAGAGGCAGAGAGACCAGCAGACACTGCTGCTTCCCTTGGCGCCAACACATCCCAGGCCACCCTAGCACGCCAATCCGCCCGCCCATCCTGTAGACAGTAGCCAATAGCCAGCTCTGTGTACAGTCAATTGAATCAGTGGGGGATTTGTCATCTCTGCCATGGCCGCACCCATGTTGTGGCTGACTCGCCTCCAGTGCTCATTCAGTGGCCAGCGGCATGCAGCAGCATGTTGGTGTGTCAAGCGGGTGCCGGTGCCCACACAGACCCCACTGCTGCTTGCTCCCCCAAGCGGTTGCTGGGGCTGCCTTACAGTAGTTACTCAACTGTTACCGACATTATAAATCAGAGGGCTGGCTACAATGGCTAAGATGATTAAGCATGAATTGTGTCATCGCCTTGCGCTCTTTTTCTCGCAGCAGGTGGCTGCAGGGGTGAGTGGAGGTGAGCTGGGGTAGCTGCACAGATGCACGAGACTTGTCCACTTTTCTGGTTGGCTAGGAGAGCCTACCAATTTTCAAGAGCCTCCCGTCCTTTCTGGGAGAGTAGGCAAGTAGGGCTTAATGGCAAGAGGCATTCAGAGCAGGGGGCCAATGGTGCGACAGTTGGTGCGCCTATTGCACAAATGCTGTATCAGTGGTGCCATCAGTGGCTGCAGCTGTGGTATGAACACATTTATTTGTAAATCGGCTGCGCCTGAGTACGCACTTGTAAATGCAAGTGAGTGCACCTTGTGTGTTCCTCGTTTGCAATATTTTTAAAGAGAAATTAATTAGCAATGGTTGCAGTGTGCTGCTGCACCCACAGCTTTGGTTTCCTCATTGCACATGTTTTTTAGCACCTCCATGAATCAGGGCTTAAACTGGTCCTGGAGAGGTGGTGGAACTCATTTCCCTCTGCCACTTAATTCCTCCCCTTCTCCTCCCCCCAATCGGCAAAGCTGGGGCCAGTGGTAGGGTATTTGGCATCCCCCTGTAATCTATAATGCTTCCATGTTAGAATTAGAGTTACTCGTTTCCTAGCACGGCGCCCACGATTTTCAATCGTATGGCATCTTATGCATTGTATCGCATTGCATGCCATATAGCCACATGCGATGTGATGCGATTTTTGCCCCCCTATACGATTTTTAATTGTATAAGCACCCTAATGGGTGCTTACAATGTTAAATGCATCCCCACGCCACCCCCACTATGAACACCAACCCGAAGCGTGATGAGCACAGCAAGCCCGCGAGGGGCGGCGGTACGCGTCCTCCGACCTTTTCATACCCCCACTATCCACATCAGCATGGAGTTGATTTTAGATAATGTGGCGAGCGCAGCAAGCCACCAAACCCGTAGCGTAGCGAGCGTGGCGAGCATGGCGAGCCCCACGAGGGGACGCATATTACTTTACATGTATTCCGGGTCCCCTCGCGGGGCATGCTGCACTCACCACGCTTCGGGCTCGGTGGCTCGCTGTGCTCGCCACACTATCTAAAGTCTACTCCCACGATAGTGGGGGTATGAAAAGGTCAGAGGACGCGTACCACCGCCGCTTGCCATGCTTCGGGTTGGCATTGATACTGGGGGTGGCATGGGGGTGCTTTTAACATTGTAAGCACCCATCACGGTGCTTATACAATTGATAATCTTATAGAGGGGGCCATTTAACATTGAAAACATATACCATCGCATTGTATGCCATTGTATGCCATATACAATTGGAATATGATTTTAAATTGTATAACATCGGGTGCCATCGTGTAACATCGCATTGCATCGCATACCATTGTAAGGCTTATGGTATACGATGCGATGGGCACCATGCTAGGAAACAAGTACCGAATTAGAGCAGGGCCACCCACACACACACACACACTTTACCTTTGTTAATATTGTCACTTCGTTCTACCATGTTTACAACTAGTGAACTTCATTTATTTTACATCCAGGGTTTTGTATTCCGAAAACTGAAAAGATCAGGATGATAACCTGCTCATAAATGGTGCTTTTTGGCAAAAACATTTTTTATCCTGTATTACAGTATATGCAGCAGCATTCTTGAGTTCAGTGACACATGGGGTACCGCATATATCCCCTTTATGTTCTGGAAGAATGTTTTCCCCAAAAGGGGTGTGGCACTGCAAAAGGGGAAGTGACATCAAGAGGAGGGCGTGGCCTTCCTGCATTCGCATTGGTCCAGGGGCATGCCCATCATTCCTGAAGATGCCGGAGTGTTTGTGTACTGTAGCTGTTTCTAAACAGGCAGTGGAGGGAATATACCGATGCTATAAAATTGATGCCTGTGCAAGGACAAAGGGTCTTTGCTAGGTTGCCGATGTGACCAGAAAACATGATGCATTCGAAAATTGCCCAGATTACCCAAGACTTTCCAAAACATTCAATAATTATGGTTCATTATTGCACAATATATCTCAGCGCTTGGAGAGGGCACTGTCTCAGGTCATCTCACAAATTGATGGAATAGAGAGCAGGCTCACAAAGCGTATCCTGTTTACCTCACGCCGTGTAAACTTACTTCAATAGAGGGTCCTCGGTTAATATTTCATAATAAAAATATTTTATCCATGTGTGCAGCACTTAGTTCTAAGGACGGAGGTGTTAAATGATGTCACCCAGGAACAGAAGATATTTCCAACTGCAGCATGCTATACAAACTGGCTGCGTCTCTTGAATAAAATATTAATAGCCTGTATTTCAGCCCAGAGAGACGCGGTAATATGCCTTACCTATGTTATTTTTTCCAAATGTATTTAATCAGAGGGAAAGCATCGTTATTACAGGAACCGTACTCTAAGGTCCACGCTTTTTGATCAGCCCCAGGGACCATTTGGCAGGAGTAGAGTGTTGGCAATCTGATTTCTGCCTGGGGAAGGGCACGTGGTTGTTATGTACAGTCATTACGACCAGGTCACTGGTAATGCTTTAACATTCTGTGTTAAAGACAGAGCATGTAGAAAAATTAATTTGAACAAGTAATGCAGCATGAATGAGTCTATTAGGTAATTTGTGTTATAGAGCTGATGCTTGTCAGATGCGCCCGTCCGGTCCTGGATATACAGATGTGTCCCCCATGCACTGTGGTTCTGAATAGTCCCTCTGGGGCACACCAGGTTCCGGGCGACTCCACGCATGCTGTGCATCTTTCTCAGTCAACTTGTGCATCGTGTTTGTACAAATAAAACAGCTGGTTGCAACAAAACTACTTTACTAGCTTGCACTGATCTGTGTGCAACATTTGTACATCTGTGCGCTATGACTCAGCAGCCTCTAAGGGGCCTACACACAGGGGGCCAGATGTACAAAGCTTTAAAGTGATAAAATGGAGAGTGATAAATAACCAGCCAATCAGCATGCTGGATATTGATTGCCGGGCGATATCGACACGCGAGCCCGCGTATTGCTATCGCATTATTCATTTGCGGTTACAAATTAGGGATCAGGCCGCTCCTAGGCACAACATTATCGATTGCCTCCATCATGAGAAATTTAAAGTATGGACCTTATTCTGGTTGAAACGCAGCACTGCAAAGTTTGCTGAGCTGCGTGTCTATTTTTTATCCCACCCGCCAATCGCATTGCCACCGGCCCCACTTCGCAGGGCGAATTCGCAAGCATGGCTGGGAATGGATGTTTTGCATAAACATCCATTTGCAGCCTATGGGCGACACCCACATCATTCAATGGCCGTCGGCCATCGAATGATGTGGAGTACACGCAAAATTAAAACACTCTTATGTGTATTAGCTTTGCGTTTGCCCTGTGTGGGCAGCTGACATCCGGTGTTGGCGTCATCGGGTCATTAACATGAGAACGCCCAGTATTTTCATGGGCACACACAAGATTCGCTGGGTGTTCCTATGGGCAAAACCCCCGGCCCACCACCCCCCCCCCCTCTGCCCACACTGCTGTGTGTGAATACTCTGTTAGCCATGGCCACTCGCAAACATCGCATGCACAGAAATGTAGAAATGTGCATGCGCAGATTAAAAACATTGCGCTCCGGAGCGAATTCGCATGTGAGCTCATCAACCAGAATCACCTCCTGTGTATCACATACACACAATGGGAACATCTGTTTTGTGGGCTGAACCTCTTTTTATGACTCCCAGAATGCACAGCACCTGTCCAAACTGTTGCAATGAAGGGCAATAGTAATTATCTCCTAGTATAATTCTCCAAAATACCTTAATCAGATCACTGACGGAGATTGTAATTGTTTTATGGCAACACAATTATCCCCCCAAGTAATTCTATGCTTAAACATATTTGGGTCCTAAAATATACAATACAGTATATACTGGAATTGAATTGCGCTATATGTGCAGTATTGCTGAAATGTTAGCCTGCGTAGCAGATAACACTTTCACTCAGTAGATTCTTGGCTGAACATTTTCATCTTAGCATTGCAGCTTCTTCACACTAAGCACAGACTAAACCCCCAGGGAAAAAGTGGTTCCCCCCAGGGCAAAAGGGGAGGTATAGAAATTCCGACTGGCTGACAGCTGGAAAGGATACTGTACAGTAAATGTAGTATTCAGTAAAAGAACCCAAACTGTCTCTTTGTTCTAAATAATTAGTATTACTACAAATGCTCTTTTGGAAAGCAGTTTTCAAGAGGCAGCTTTTGCATATGAAATGATGGCCCTCCCTATGTGATATGTATTTGGCCTTGAGTTAAACTAGAACCTATTTGACCATTTCTAGCTGTTTAAATAGCTACGGTGAACTACTGTACAGTACATAATAGCATATTTCAATTTAATCAATGAAGCTGTAAAAAGGTTGAGGTTATAGTGGATTAATGCTGTGCAATGTTTATCTGCCTCATCCTAGATTGTGAACTCAGACAGTGAAGTCCATAAATATGTGATTTATCGGTCTGATGTTGGTATTGTGCAGTGAAATTTCATTATTTCATTCCTGGTTACACAACAATTTCTGTACACATTTATTCTGATACAAGCTAGCATTCTAGGTAGTGACAGCTGCTGTGGTTGTCACATTTGGTTCCGTCCGACGTGAGTTTTTTCACAATTTTTTTTAATATTGGGGGGATTTTTCTAGAGATGTTCAGGTTCTGATTTACTCTGATTTACTCTGATTTACTCTGATTTCAAAGCAGGATCTTATTGGCTATCCCAAATCACATGGCAGTTGTTGACAGTTGATAGCCAATAAAATCCTACTTTGAAATCAGAGTAAATCAGAGTAAATCGGAGCCTGCACATCTCTAGATTTTTCATACCTTTCCAACCATGTGGACTTAAGTTGAGATAAGTAAAGTGTGCAAAGCAACATGAGGCACAATGCGTGAAGCATGGCAAGTCATGTAAGGGTACGCCTTACGATATTTGGGGTCCACATCAACAGGTGTCGCCATTGACACCAAATTTTTTGAAAAACGCATGTTGCCATTTTTACATTCCAACCTTTTCATCAATGTTTCATATTTCCGGACCACCAAAATACAATGGGGTAAATTTACTGATGGTAGTTCTTTTGAAGATGGCATGTTGCGCATAGCAACCAATCAGATTCTAAGGGGGGTATTCAATCCCGTCCGCCACTATTTCCACTGGGGGAAGTAGCGACTGGTACCTATTCAATGTTGTCTTTCCCCACAGCATTGAACAGGCATCTCAGCAAAACGAGCCTGACTTTAAAAGCAGTCAGGCTTTTTTTTCTGAGCGAAGATCACGACAATCCACGGCTGTTTCTAGTGACCACGCCCCCTTTTCAGCACTCGGCAGGCGGGACGTTGAATCCTGCCTGCCGGTATGCAGTTGAGCGTGGTGAGAACGGGGCCGGGTCATGACGGTCATGACCTGGGATTGAATACGGCCCTACTGTAATTCTTATTTATGTAGCGCCTTCTAGAAAACGACAGAAAGAATCTGGGGGAAATTTACTAAGATGTATATTCTACTTCACATGTGATATTGCTATGGTCAACCAATCAGAATCGAATTCTTATTTATTTTGCACCCTCTAGGGAATAGTAGACAGGATCTGATTGGTTGCCCAAAGCAACATCACATGTGAAGTAGATTACACATCTTAGTTATTTCCCCCAATCTGATTGGTTGCTTTGGGAAAAAGCCCATCTTCAATAGAACGTCTATCCTCGTAAATTTACCCCAATGTGTCTAGTCATAAGATTTTAAACTGAGCAGCACATACTGTACAGAAACAATTACAAATGTGTATGGCGGAACCAACTTAAATACAATTAATCAAAAGCTACTAATAACACAATTGGGATTTAACATGCAATTATTTTTATGTGTTTGCCGTTTCACTACAATCAGCCATTTTTACACTACAGTATAGATGCATTTTGCATAAACCCCACTTTTAAATTGGTTACTAAATTAAATTTGTTAGAGAAAATATATATATTTTCCTCTTAATTGTCCATAAAATGAATAACGGATTTCTGGGTAACCCTGGAGAGTGTGTTTACAGTAGTTTCCCTGTATACAGTATTTAATGAGCGTAATATAAACAAAACCTATACATTCACTGAAATTACCCTTGTCTAAAAACTCACACTCAGCATCTTGCTGTCATACATGGAGAATCCATGCATTATAAGTACTGTGTTAGTGCAAATGTTATTCCTGGTTTCTACTGATGGATAATTAAACGTACGCTGGTTTTCTAAGGCATGATACCACAGCTATAATTATGCAATAGACACCTCTTCTACTAGATAATTGCTCGTGACATTCTGCTGAAAAGCAATAACAGAGGTTAAGGCCAAAGTAAAGTGTTGAATTCAGATTCCAGAGAGGACAGTGTTTTGTAAAGGACAACACAGAACAGAACTCTGAGGGTGAAATTTAATAGGATGAGAGATTCAGAAAGTGAGAGATTTGGTAAGAAATCTGCAGGTTTTTTAAAGCGGCAATCATTTACACTGCAAAATCAAACTGATTTTGCAGTGTAAATGATTGCCGCTTTAAAAAATTGTTTAGATTTCTTACCAAATCTCTCACTTTCTGAATCTTTCATCCTATTAAATTTAAAATTCTTCTAGTATTTTATAAACTGTGGGGGAAATTTACTAAGATGGGAGTTCTATTTCACATGGAATGTTGCTATGGGCAACCAATCAGATGCTATGTGTTAACTTCTAGAAGGTCCTAAATAATTAAGTAGATTCTGTAAAATTCCCCTTAAGAGCTCCATTTTATAAAGATGTTTATTATCAGCAGTTTCTAACAAGTGGGACAGTTGGGAGCCTTCCCCTGTCACTTATGAATAGACGCTGTGCCAGCGGCGTAACTATAGCACCGCAGCCCCCGCCACCGCGGGGGGACGCTGTGCATGTGGGGGCGCCGGGGGCTGTAGTGCTATAGTTACACCCCCCCCAATCCCCTGCAGACTTACCTATCTCGCTGGTCCCGGCGGCTCCGTTCTTCTGCTGAGGGCCACCACAAAATGGCCGCCCCCATATAGCACACAGTTCTCTGAAACTGTCTGCTGTATGGGGGTGGCCATTTTGTGGTGGTCCTCAGCAGAAGAAGAACGGAGCCGCCGGGACCAGCGCGATAGGTAAGGCTGCAGGGGATTGGCGGGGGGGGTTGCATGGGCGGCGGGGGATTGGGGGTGCTTGGCGGAGCGGCGCGGGGGGGGGGGCGCCCCCCTAACGGCGGGGGGGCGCCCAAAACTTAGTTACGCCACTGCGCTGTGCACAGCATCTGTTCCCTCAGCCAGAGGGACCTGTGGCATGGCCAGTGGCTCTGTGAGCTGCTGTCCATGCCCCCACAGCAGCAAAATGAGTGGCCTCGTGGGAGTGATGTCCACTTGTTGCCAGGTCATGCCTTGGACAATCTTTGGGCGCGCCTTGTACAATCTAAAAGTTGGAAGGTATACAAGTGCACAGCGTAACATGCGCATGTTCGGACGTCCGATAATCGGCAGGGCTGCAAATTTGAAGCCTTGCATGCAGGTCTGAATCAGGCCTTACAGTATACAGCCAGTGCTGGGGCTCGCCAGAATGCCCCCGCTGGTGAGCCGGCGCTACATCTAACTGGAACGCACGAGCATCACTCACGCACGCACGTCCCAGTTTCTGGGTGGCGGGAACACGAACCCTGCCCGTGCTCATTCGCACGTCTCTCCTTCCGGCAGCTGTTGGTTGCCGATTGACCGCCAGACCCCTGCTGGATAAGAGCGGTATATACAAGCTGTCCTGCAGCTGTTGGGATTAATCATAGTTTATATACACTCAAATGCCACATTCAGTACAGACCCTATGCTCAGTTTTGCATGATTTGCTAAAGCTTATGCTGCTTTCAGACCGCAAAACTGGCTCTGACCAGGTATTTTAAAACGTTTATAAAAATGGGTCTGCCAGCTAAAACCCCTTTCAACCCGCATGTCTTTTAAAGGTATTTGAGTGCAGTTTTTGTCCTTAAACGGTATTTCAGTGCAGTTTTTGTCCCTTCACAACACTGAACCCGTTTTAACCCATAGAAAACAGTGGATGGAAAAAACGGGTCTGAAACGGGTAGGACCCTGCTTTATTACCGTTTAGAAATACCAGTTCAATAGAACCGGTAAATTCAATCTGCACCTTTCAGACTGCACAAATTACTGTTTTAAAATGGTAAAAAAAAGCCAAAGTAACGGGTGAAAAGTGCGGTCTGAAAGGGGCATTAGTTGCTGTGATAGAAACTAACTGATCATCGATCAACTCTAATTCAGGCACAATGTCTGCGTCTAACATCTGCCAATTTATTTAATGCTAACATTCATTTAAAAAAAAAAATGCACCTTTAACTAATCAATGAAAGTTTAATAAAAGATTGTCTTTACATCTATTTTAAGTTTTATTGGTGATCAATAATTGTAATAAAGAAGTACTTATATCTTCTTATATCAAAATATTGATAAACCTTTACCCATGGTGGCAGTAAAGATGCACATTCTATTTCCAGGGCCATCTTCACTGAATGCAATGCATACTTTCATAACTTGTAATTATAGGAAATGTAAAGATTTTTCGTGTGTAAAAGATGCTTGTAGCATTGTAACACCAGTAAGCAATATAGGAAGACAATATGTCAGGGGAACAACCATCAGATTCATTGCTTCTTCACTTTCTGGGCTGTAATGCTGTTAAGAAATACTTGCACAGAAAATGAATAATGGGGCTAATTCAAGTTCTATGATATCAGCAATCCAACCCGTATTATGCCCGATGGCGGTGTTCTACGTTTTGCGCACAGGTATGTCCGAGAAACTGGACGCGTGATTGTGGGCCCAATTCTAGTTCACTCTTTCTGACAAAATCCTTCTTAGATGGACAAAACCATGTGCACTGCAGGGGGGCAGATGTAAAATGTGCAGAGAGAAATAGATTTGGATGAGTTATTTTGTTTCTGTGCAGAGTAAATACTGACTGCTTTATTTTTACACTGCAATATAGATCTCACTTTGAAGTAAAACCCCACCCAAATCTAATTCTCTCTGCACAAGTTACATCTGCCCCCCTGCAGTGCGCATGGTTTTGTCCATTTGAAAAGGAATTTGCCTCTAAGAGTGAACTAGAATAAGGCCCTGTGTGAGACGCTCGAGCGTCCATGTTCTCTGGCTCGCCAGCCACCAGCAGCCGCTAGATACTGATATGTGGCGTGCTGGCGGCAACAGGGAGAACAGCTCTATCTGTACATCTTACCTGTATTTACTAAAGTAATAAGGTTATTGGTTATATTCTTACGTTAACATCACAATATGTATATATATATGGACAGATGGGGGGTGTATTAGCGCAGGAATGTTCAAGTGTCAGAGACTCCAGTTATCCACCTGCACCTTAGCAGGGGAAATGATAACACAAAAGTCTATGGTAAGACTGCAGCTTCCTTCTCACATGCGAGGAATCCCGGGTCCAAGGGATTAGGTGAATCTGGATAGAACAGGAGAAAAATGGGAAGGAGCGCTTCCTAGTGTATTAAAAGAGTATTTATTGAGCATAAAAGGAGATACAGACTCCAGGGTACATCACAGTAATGCTCGTACCTAAAAATACAACACTGTGGACTGGTTACCACATGGCTTGATTACAATCAATCAGGCAAAACAGCTCACTCGTATGGTCGACCTCCGTGTCCTGGGCAACTCCAAGACGACAGGCGCTGGATTGCGCTGCAGAAGTGAGAAGGTCCGGTGGCAGGGGCGACCGTCGGGAGAGCACAGCTGGTGGAGCGAAGTAGGCGCCTACTTCGCTCCACCAGCTGTGATCTCCCGACGGTCGCCCCTGTCGTCTCGGAGTTGCCCAGGACACGGAGGTCGACCATACGACTGAGCTGTTTTGCCTGATTGATTGTAATCAAGCCGTGTGGTAACCAGTCCACAGTGTTGTATTTTTAGGTACGAGCATTACTGTGATGTACCCTGGAGTCTGTATCTCCTTTTATGCTCAATAAATACTCTTTTACTACACTAGGAAGCGCTCCTTCCCATTTTTCTCCTGTTCTATCCATATATATATATATATATATATATATATATATATATATATATATATATATATATGTTTGTCCAGGTGCCGGCCCTCCTTTCTTCAAATGAGTACTTCCTGGGTGCCCTCAGAAAGGACACGGTAGTTCCGTGGCTTAAATGTAACTCAGCATGGCTGTGGCACTCCGGCCCTTGTAATGACGGAAATAAAGACTCTTAGAACTGATTCTGGTGAAGCAATGTTTGAATGCCTTTATTGGCTTGACAAATACGCAAATAAAGGAGTTCAAACGTTGCTTCACTGTAATCAGTTCGAAGAGTCTTTACTTACTCCGCTACATTGAATGGAGTGCCGTAGCAACGCGATTATATAAATCGCTTCAGTGTCTTTCTTATCCATGAGTGCCACTGTCTACTCCAAAGTGTATGTGTGTGTATATATATATATATATATATATATATATATATATATATATATATATATATATATATATATATCCAGATTTGTAAAGCAGCACTCTCAATATTCATATAAATTCTTGCTGGGGTGCCAGTAAGCCCAGGCTTCACAGGTAGAGTCCTATGTATGCCAATACATATCCAAGTTTTGGGAACAATTATTCCACAGAGCGCACTCACCAGTCTTGATACAGTTTAACATAGTGTTGGATTTTAAAAGGATGGAATAAACTTGAAAGTTTTAAACTGTATCAAGACTGGTGAGTGCGCTCTGTGGAATAATTGTTCCCAAAACTTGGATATATATATATATATATATATATATATATATATATAATTGTCTTTATGTCGGCACTCCACTATAACAACTGCCCCGGTGCCATAGCAAACGTTGAACGCAAATGTCCAGAAATGAAGGCACTCGGAGACTGTATGAAATAAACGAAGTTACATCTGTATTTGAGGTTGAGTACTTTCAGGAGCTCAGTCCCGTCTTCAGAACCCTCTACAGTTACTGTAGAGGGTTCTGAAGATGGGACTGAGCTCCCGAAAGTACTCAACCTCAAATACAGATGTAACTTCGTTTATTTCATACAGTCTCCGAGTGCCTTAATTTCTGGACATTTATATATATAAGATTTATCCATCAAAAAAGTGCAAATATAACCAACGTTTCGGGGTGTAAAATCACCCTTTTTCAAGGTGCAGATGTGTAATACCATCGTCACGCCATTGTCGTGGTCTTAATATATAAAAAAAAAATATATATATATATATATATGTATGTATGTATGTATGTATGTATGTATGTGTGCTGATATGGACAAGCAATAATGACTTTTTCTCTCCACCAGGTACATTTGTCACCAAGGTAACGGCAACTGACTCAGATGACCCAGTGTACGGAAATAGTGCAAAATTGGTTTACAGCATTCTGGAAGGCCAGCCTTATTTTTCTATTGAGCCTCATACAGGTATGTTTCAATATACAATTTATGTAGCCTTTTTCATATATGATTAACATTGCAAAGGGTGTGACATAAGTTTCCAGCTGTGCAGTGCATACAGCAGGTAGAGTAGCTACAAAATGGCTGACTGGTTGTGAACTGTAATCTATAACTAAAGTTTTTGTTAAACGTCTGGCACAGAACCTTAGATAAGTAGCTCTGCACACAGATGAATTCAGCATGTGCATTTCCTTCACATAAATACCAAATAGGTGGATCACTAGGTACCGACAAAGCCGCTGTTCATGAGTAACTATAAAGAGGTACACAAAAATATTTTGAACAGCACTAATGCTGTGTGCACACTGTGCGGTTCATTTTTGATTAGATTTGGAACATATAGTCCAATCGACGGCCACCGGGTCGGCCCGAGTGTACACCCCATTAGCTTCTCTGAATAAATTCAACAACAAAATGTATTATCTATTAGTAACAAATATTTAATAAAGTAAATAATCTTTATAAAAATACATTCATACACCCTTGTTCTCAATAAAACACGTCAATAAAACAACTACACAACCCCCGGTGGATGTCTGTAATGGACTATATAGAAAAACGTCTTCTGTGGGGAGTGGCTTTGGTATTGTGCTATTGCACAGTCAATTCCAGTGTCATTTACCATGCTTTAGTGAGTGAAAATGGTATTAACAGTACTCAGAATGAATGATATAGAGTTCTGTAAATTTACCAATAAGGTTTAGGTTACCCAGTGTAGGTCAGAGTCCATCAGACATTGTCCCTAAATTAGGGTAGATGGCATTCCCAGACATTGAGTTGTGACCTCCTTGGATGGTAATCTACTATCCAGAATGGTGAACAGAACACCCAGACAACCTTATAGGGCACTTGTGGGTGCCAGAATCATATCAAATGCAGGCCTGGCTGGGGGGCCTACTAGTCTATTGTATGTGTGTGTGTGTGTGTGGATCTGAGGGCTTAGTTGTCGTACCAGCAAGATAATCTGGTATGTGGCTGACTGTGACCATTGTGCCTGTATATGTCTGAGGTACTGTATTACATACACTGCACTGTGTGTGGAACAGATTATAGCTTGTGACATACTATAGTAGTTATCCTTCATGGGCTGGTGACAATCGCTCTAAAACTGCACATTTGGAAACTTCCCTTCAGGAATCCTGTGTTTGCCTCTGGTACTGTAGCTATCATCTACTTGTACAGCAGTGCACCATCACTGAGGACTGGTATGCCATTGTCTACTGCAAGTTCTGGGAACCATTTCCATGTAAAGTCCATGAACTTGTGCTAATGGAGCCCTTCTCCTTCGCAACAATGCACCTGTCCATAAATCCAGGAAAGTGGTACATTTTTTGTCCATTGAATGCATCCATGAGCTTAGCCATTTGCTGTACTTTCCATAACTGGCCCCCTGGTTCTTCTTTGTGTTCCCATGAATCAAGCACAAGATGCATATGATTCATTTTGATTCACCAAAAGCTGAAGCGGAGACCTTCATCCAACATATACGAGGGAGGATCATTAAGTACCTGTGTTAAGAATGAAGACGAAAATGTTTCACAAAAATGTTTATTTCTTTTTCAACATAATCTCCTTTCATGGCAATATGCTTTTCCCAATGTCCCTGCCATTTCTTTAAACCCTCTAAAAAATACGATTTGTCGAACTCACGGAGGCTTCTGTCTCGAAGATGACCTCCTCGTTTGAGTTGGATTTTTTCCCCGCAAGCCACGTTTTCAGGTTAGGGATTAGAAAGAAGTCGCAGTAAGCCAAGTTGGATGAGTACGATGGATGCGGCAGAAAGTCACAGCGCAATTCATGCAATTTGGTCACAATAATTTTGCATGAGGGAGTGGTGCATTGTCGTGGTGGAAAAAAAAAAACTAACCTAAGAATCAATCTGAAATTTGGTATGGCGTTGTTTGAAATATGGTAGTACATGACAGGGCCGTAACTGGGGGGGGGGGGGGGGGGGGGGCTGGGGGGGCATGCGCACTGGGCGCTGGGGGGGGGGCGCTGTCCAGTCCGGGGACAGCCAGCGGAGGTCCGTGACAGGCAGCAGGGTTCCGGGAAGCCGCTGTAGCGACAGTTTGACTCCGTCCGTCTCTACTCTCTCCTACTAGTGCGGCGGCGGGAAGCGCCGGTGATGACTTTGAAAAGACTTGCCGGACGCTGATTGGCTGAATTCAACCAATCAGCGTCCGGCAAGTCTTTTCAAAGTCATCACCAGCGCTTCCCGCCGCCGCGGCTTGACTCTGTCCGTCTCTACTCTCTATTACTAGCGTGGCAGGAAGTGCTGGTGATGACTTTGAAAAGACTTGCTGGACGCTTATTGGCTGTAAGACTTGCCGGACGCTGATTGGCTGAATTCAGCCAATCAGCGCCAGGGCCAAGGCGGTCATTTGGTCCCCGTCTCGTCCTGTCCCATCCCGTCAGGGGGGGGGGGGCACCAAATGACTGCCCCGCCATTCGGTCAGTCATTTGGTGGGGGGGGCACCAAATGACTGCCTTGGCCCAGGCGCCGGAAACCCTAGTTTCGTCCCTGTACATGATAGTAATACCAACTTTCCTCAGCAATTCCACCTTCAAACACATTTATTGATTTACCTCATAAAGGCATACCTGCTTCGGGCTGTTCCATGTAGCTTGAACGCATGCAACTTTGCAAAGACTCCTCTGGCAAAAAGAAAAATATTAATATTCATTGTGTTTGTAAATATTATATTTTTTGTGCATTCAGAAACATATTGCACACCCCTCGTAGGGCTCACAGCTTACGAGTAATGCAGCCCACACACGCGCCGATGCCGGGGGTGCGATGCTGTACGATGGGGTGTGCGCTCCCACGGCACCTCATCGTACAGTACAAAAAGTATGTGCTGCACATACTTTTTGTACTAGCTTTTTCTAGCACAGCATCGCATCGCATGCACATCGTATGTACAAGGCATACGATGCGATGCTGTGTGTGCTAGTTAAGCCCACAACGCACGCTGGAATCGGTGTGTGTGTGGGCTGCATAACCCAGTTATAATGGAACTGTAGATGGGGAAAACAGTTGGGAATAAAAAAAAAAAAAAAAAAAAACATTTAATGATAATTACCATTAAAGTAAATTGTATATAAAGATGGATTCAGGAAACTAGAAAATTGGCAGACAATTATTGAAAGGTCAATGACTTCAGCTGAATTGTGTAATGCATTACTATGTTATGATTCCTTGCAAGTTATTTTACCATATAATACAGTAATTGCCTTATATAGTATAATGGAAGTTACTGAACAAAGTATGATGGCATGAAGTGGATAAAGATTCCTAAAATGCTTTCCTGAAAATAATTTAAAGAAAACAATAAAAAAAAAAATGTTAACATTTTATAAAATAAAATAAAAAATAGTTATTAATGTATAGGAAAAATATTAGTTATACCAACTACTGTACACTATATTCAGAAATAATAACATTTGCACTTCAATATGTTTCATTTTGTTAATGGGGTAAATCTGTAATCACATTTCGTCTGGGAGATTTGACAATAAATCAGACACTACATTTTTAGGTGTATGGCTAACCGCACCAGGAATTCTGGCAAAATCGTGTTGCCAGGGCCCATGAATGCGTATCCAGTGACGCAGCAACCGGCTTCTGCACTTCCCGAAAAAAGTCTGACACCCCTATTTTTTTGTATAGCTCCCCAATACCGCCCCAGAGCCCCGCAGCATGTTAGTTAAGCTGCAATTTTTGGATTTACATAAATATCTGAATCAGGACCTTTTTCGTCTCTATCATATGTAATATTCACAGTATATTTGTATTTTTCTGTCTAAAATTAAAAAAAAAATAGCACTACATGCAATGTGAAGCTTTACTTTATTGGATTCACTGGGCTTCTAAATGTATTCTAAGCAGACTGTTACCAATAATGCTTATTACATTTTGCAGATAGTTGCTCCATCACGCTCCCTACACTTCCTTCAGGCTTAGGCCCTTATTCTGATTGACGCGGACTTTACCGCGTACTTACGGATCGCGTCTTTATGGCGTCTGCGCATGCGTGGAGAACGCTACGCGCATGTGCCACGCCTTGACTCGGTACCAGTTCGGGCAAATCCCGTCCAAAACTGTTCACCGCTATCAGTCGGGAAATAGGGGCGTATTATGGGCGTCATGCGGAATGACACATGGGCGTAGTTTCAAAGTGGGCAAAACGGGGCGGAAACATGGGCGGACACGGGGGAGTACACTTATGTTGGGGGGCGTACATTCGGAAACCACTCCGAATGCACGCGATCAAAAAGGGCAGAAATGTGCGGTGTCCACAAGTGTACTATTGCTTTGCGGACACCACTCGTTCATGCGGTAGGCGAACGTACGCCTAATGACTACAAGCATTGACACCTGAACCCAATAGAATCGACTCCTTTACTCATTACTCACTAATAGGACGCTTGTCAGTGCTTTAATTGAAACCATTGCACTTCAATTGCTGTAAGGGTTAATGTGTGCAATGCATGTGTTAGGCATGCTTGTAAGGATATATTGGAATCTAATTGATTCCAATTCCAAATAAGCATTTTTTTATCAGGATAGGTAATTGAATAAGTGGGTCATGTGATGTATAGCAGAAGATACTTCATAGTGGGTTGTTTGGCGTAAATACTCCGCTTACGTGCGGTAGCACCGCTTGGCTCCCGTTCGGATGCGGTATTCCCGAGCATACTCTGTAATACTCTGTAATACCGTGCCGAATCGGAGTGTTTCTCCCGCACACGCATGCTTTGTATGTCGTCCGTAAACACGCCCTGTTCTTAAAGAGTGAGTCCGTCCGAATGCGGAGGACCCGTGGGCGTTTCTACGGACGATGGCCGCACGCGGCAAAACACCGTGGCGTGCGGACCGCACCGTAAGAATGCGGGAATATCCGCACCGATCAGAATAAGGGCCTTAGTCACCTCTTCAATTAAGGTACTAGAACTGTACAGTGTTTGAAATATGTATAAAAATGCTTCGCATCAGTACGAAAATTAATAACAGAGATGGGGGGAAAAATGGTGGGGGCAGTGAGAAATCTACCTACTTCTTCAACACTTGTGGTTCATACATTGACAAATACCTTTTCTAATGAGAAAAAAAAATCTGCATTAAATCTGATTAAAATAAGACCCTCTCTCTCTTTGGCTCTGACTTCCTTGCAATTCCCAGTAATGCGCTCCTCTTTTTCCTCCCTCGCAGTCAAGTTCTCCAGTGAACAAAAAAAAGATACCATTACAGTAGTGTAAGATATGTTATCTTGTGGTATTACTTGTTCTACTTTCCAGATGCAGTCTTACTAAGATGACATCTGAACTATGATTGCGGATCTCCTTTAGTAATATTTGAAAGAGTTGAAGATTATGATATGCTTGCAGCCGCCTTGCTCGAAGGCTCGCTTTACTTAATATTTAGGTGAAATAGACTTAACCATAGTAATGAATAATGCGTCCAAGTATTTTATTGGCAGTTACTTGTAGAGGAATTTCAATGCTCTGTTTGCTGCACAGCTAGAGCAGTTTTTGCTATTATCTCTCCATAAGAAATAGCATTTGTATCTGTACCATTAAAAAAAAAAATAGTCCTTGCCTTTGGAGCATAAAATCGAAAAAATATGGGTCATTGAGTCGACCCATATTTGTTCGACATGTATTGGGTAGACCACAGATGGTCAACATGACGACACATGAAATTGGTCAACATGACTAAGGTTGACACAGGCATTAGATCAGCAATTTCTATGTTGACAGCCAAAAGATCAACGTGAATTTTTCACGTTTTTTTCATCAAAAGTGTAACGCAACCCTTCGCATGGCTCACTGCTCTTGCCGTGCTTCGGGCACTACTCTATTCTCCCTCCACGCCCAAGTGGATGGTAGGGTATGAAACACTGCCTATCGGCATGTTGGCTCTAAAGAAAATTGAAAAACTTATGTAGAAATTTTGAATGTCAATCTAACCATTGTGGACCTAATGCTTGTGTCAACCATTCAACCCTGTCAAACATAGCCATATTGACCTATTTTATGTGTTGGCCTAAGCCATGCCAACATTCAGTGGTTGACTTCAAATTGACCTAATATGTGTCGACCTAATGACCGGGAAACTTTATACGAGGCTACACAAACATGGGGAGAACCTATAAACTCCACACAAATAATATATTATTTGGTATTTATCCAACACCCATTGTTGGAAGGCAAAAGATGTAGACTTATTCTTATACTTACCTCTCAGATCAGACTCACATTTGACGAAGAGGTTTGGAGAGGTTTGACAGCAGGAACGGGGCAGTTCCAGCCAGATGGCACCCTAAGACCTGGGGGCCTGGGGGCACTGAAATATTTAAACTTCCACCTCTGCAGTACTGCCAAAAGTACCCAGAAACTGAAATTGCTTTATATTTCACTGTGGTTTTATTTCACTGTAATATAGTATATTATATTGTGACAACGATCACAAACACAGGCTCCCATAGTCCCTATGCTAACACCCCCGGCCTATCACTCAGATAGATATTCCACCACCGAGAGCAAGGTGACTCTGCCTTGGAAACCCTTATATCAAGAACATAAATGTTTAATATATTTAAACACACTGGCCAGTGAAAATGACAGTACGAAACGTATAAAAAGTACACAAATAGAGAACTTATTAGATCTGTATATGATTAGTTTAAAAGAAACTCACTATCTGAAGAAGCCGCTGAGACCCTAGGGAGGCGGAGAAACGCATCATACTTCACATTATACTCTGCTGAGCGTCCATCTTTCTGGTGATTACACGGGATCTCCCCTGCTTACCTGCTGATACCATCACCGCTCAGCAATTGGTTGATTCGGGGTGCCTCATAAAGAATCCCTCAGACCCAGAGTCTGCACTACCAATAAGGACTACAAATCTTATCCAATTGGGGTGACCTACAATACGGCAGGTACCGGGAGAACTCTCCCGTTTCATTTTTTAAATATTTTTTTTTCTGTCTATCCATACAAGGGGATAGAGAGCATTTGCCCCTCCTCCTCACTAGTGGACACACTTGATTGGAATTTTTATTAAACATCGAATCAAAGTTGAACTAACTCCTTCAATATTCAACAAATCCAATTATAGTAAACTTCACAGGACTAACCCTATTAACACTATCAATTCACTAATGAGGCCATGATACCCCCTTGTTTCTTTTAAAATAATCATATACAGATCTAATAAGTTCTCTATTTGTGTATTTTTTATACATGTTTTGTACTGTCATTTTCACTGGCCAGTATGTTTTAGTATATTAAACATTTATGTTATTTTATTATTATATATTGTTTCAAGCACGTTCTATGTTTCTCTTTTTTCTACATTTGATCTTTATGGGAATACTGTAGTCATTTCCCTATACCAACACTGCTAGAACCTTCTGTGCACTACTATACATCTCAAAAGTGGTCTTTTTTTTAAATGTATAGTTCTTGTGTCCAGTTGTATATATGGTCCACACCTCAACATTAACTAAGAAGTGACATTTTTGTTGCTGGTATAAAGCGCCAATTTTTTTTCTCCTTATATCAAGAAACAAAACCTGGCCTGGATCCTCCACATTACTTTTATTTTGTGGAATTCTGGCTCTGCCACCATATGTTTCTTTTCTCTGAGCGAGAAAATGAATTAGAAAATGGTAATTCAGAACTGAGTACTATACTCTTAGGTTTAGACATCACTCGTTAATTTTCTACATTGATTGTACCACGTTGATTTAATAAATTAAAATGTCTTTTCTTCACAAAAACCCCCAAGAGGCCTTAGCAGATGAATTAATATATATGTTTTAGTTGATTAAAAATTCACATTGAAAGGAACTGTATGCATTCATTGTTCAATAGTTGCTAAAGTATAGAGAATTTGGATTTTTTTTTGTTATACAGTATTGTAACAGTATTCATTACAACACTTATAGAAACAGCAAGTAATGTGCCCATTAGCAGAATCCATGTTTTTTTTTAATAACTCTGTGACATACATAACCGAGTCAGTCTTCTACACACACACACACACACACACACACACACACACACACACACACACACATATATATGTGATCACACTGACAGGCGGCTGAGGCAGAGGCGGTAGGGGAGCTCCGGTGTACTAACGCCGGAGCGAAGGTGAAAGGAGAGGGGAGGGGAGGGGGAGCGGAGGGGAGGGGGAGGGAGGGGGAGCAGCCTCTGATGACCTGTGGTGGGTTTTGCTGGAGCAGGACAAACCTGCCCTGGTAGGTTTATCCTGCCCCAGAAAAACCCACCACTCAAGGGGTTAATACACAAATATAGGTGTTATCTATTGCATAAAGGTCCTCTAGATTACAAAGGTTCTTGGCGTGCTGTATGATATAATGATGAAGATGATGAGGATGATGGCCTGTGGTTTGACACAAGGGTTAATTTTTGTTGGGAGCCAATTAACCTCAGTATATTGTTGGGTTGTTGGTGGAAACCAGAGTACAAGGAGGATACCCACACAAGCAGGGAGAGAATATCAAAACTCCATACAGTTAGGCTATGTTTGAAACCCAAGCCCTCATTACTGGGAGTTAGTATTGCTGACCATAATATCATCCTGAGAAAACCGGTAACACATGAGTGACAGTAGATTATGGAATACATTTATTGGGGGTATTTACTAAGATGGGAGTTCTATTTCAGATGTGATGTTGTTATGGGCAACTAATCAGATGCTATATTTTATCTTCTAGAAGATTCAAAATAAATAAATAAGTAGATTCTGATTGGTTGCCCATAGCTGTAGACCAGCGGCCCTCCAGCTGTTGCTGAATTACACATCCCAGCATGCCTTTCCTTAGTTTTGCTATTTGGCCATGCTGAAACTGATGCAAGTCATGCTGGAATGTGTAAATCATCAACAGCTGGAGGACCATTTATTGTCCACCCCCGTACTAGACAAATAGGAATAACAACAATATGGTTAGCTTATATATGGGGTCAGACAGTATGGTAGCAAAATACATTTTATCTAAAACCTCCATGAATACATAAACAAACATTAATATACTGTAGAGATAAAGAATAAAACAAATCGGCACATAGCAGGTCAAATATAGCCATCACATTAGGAGCTAGTGGCCTTGAGATGAATATATATCATTAATCAGATGTTCTTAACTTTTGTCTACCCTTGACCCTGATTGCAACGAAGAACCAACTTCAACTCATACAATTTTGTTTTAATATTCTAATGTATTTCTTTCAATTATTTCACTGTTGGCTACTAACTCGTTGCTCTGACACAAACTATAACTGCTGAAAAATGAAGAAATTATACAAAATACTTACATTTATTTAGGTGGTAGAACATTTTTTTTTTAATTATAATTTTTTTTAAATAGGATCATTTGGACTTGGGCTAGCAATAGATAATACATTCATGTTTGTAAGGAAAATTGTACTAGGTCAGATAAAGTATCCAATTAATTTAGTAGAGAACCATGTGTTGTTGATAGTAAAACCCACATAACGATTGTGGAAAATCTTTGCATTTCATCACTAAAAAGCAATTTTGCAGAAAAAACGTCAGATGTAAATGAACATGCCATCTCCTACCTTCATTCACTTCTCCATAACCACAAAGACACAAGTAGGGATGCCAATCCCAGGGCATTTTTTCAATCCCTGGAATCAGGATTGAAAAATGCTCAATCCCAGGATTACCGGGATCCTAGGATTGGCATCCCTAAAAGTAACCGTCCCTGTCCCCCTTACTTTAGTGGATCCATACTGAGATGGAGCGGGGCAGGTGACAGGACAGTGGAGACAGGCAGCAGCTGTGACGCTGGATGGAGGAGATTGCTGTATGTGGCCGTGAAAAATTGGGCGCCGCAAGAGGGTTCTGGCGCTGAAGGTGCAGCTCTGCAGCCTGAGCAGCGTGATCTATGGGTCATGCTGTGCAGGCTGTAGCTCACCGCCCGACCTCTCCAGTGTCATGAATGTCACAGAGGCTGGACCCACTCACCGCCCAGTAAGGCCAGAACCCACCCAACAGTTAGTGACAGAGGACAGAACCCTTTTGTTACCAGTCCTCTCCTGGCTGCACGCTGGGTCAGGAACAGTCAGGCAGCGTCTGAGCAGGTGCTCTGACACTGCCCGGAAATAGACTAGTCAATCCCGAAATACTCACTTATAGAAATCAGTGATCCGCTCAGTTTCTCAACTTGGCACGTTTCATAATTTTAACAGTTTACAGTTTATGGTTCTTAGGGGCGATTCAGACCCATTTGTTCAGGTCCAAATTTGTCTACTTCCCTTCTGCGCATGCACAAAAACCGTGACCGAAAGGCTTCACACTCGCCAAACTGTTCGCTCTGGAAACGGAGGGCAGGGGAGTGTCACCACAAAAAATGTTGAGCGTTCCCTTAGAGAATGTAGGCGTGTCGATGCTTGCTTGGGACGGTTGGATGGCATCACATGACGTCAGTGCCTACTCTGAATTCAGCGGATAGCGGCCAGAATAAAAGTCAGTGTAGATTGGCTTTTATTACCGAAGGGGAGAAAAATAATTTGACGCGGCAGGCGGTGTTTACCTGTTCGCTATTAACAGAACTGAATCATGCCCTTAATTTCTTCTTGGTTAAAACACCAAACAATGTACTTTAAAAAATAATCTGAATAGCAAACATCTATCACATTCAAAATACACCTGTGGTGATATCAGCCCTACTTCTAAGTGTTCTGACTAGATAGCTTAGAATTTAAGCACAGATCGCTCCGTGTGCAAGCCCCCGAGTGACGGCAATGCATGGATCCCGCATGTTGCCTGATTAGATCTTGACTGCAGTCAGTCAAAATCCAACCAGATCGCAAGTGTTCTTACCAGAGAACACTGGTCATCACAGACCGCTCAGCACATGTTGCTGGTGCATCACATGTGTGTCATCAACATTTGCTGAGAGATCTGTTCTAAACTACTCTACATCATTCAGAACCAGGCTGAAGTTTCCCCGTGTGTATGGGTCTTAACACAACATTTCTAGGTAAAATTGGTGTTTGACTGAGATTCATAACCACACTGCTAAAAGAAATAATGGTACTTCTTTACTTTCACGGCGCCAGCATGGCGCCGCGCGTACTTCCGGGTTATGCTCGCCACTAACTAAGCAAAATAAACTAAGTTAACGCCATGCCAACATGGATAGTTCATACCTCCACTATCCATGTTGGCATGGAGTTGATTTTAATTAGCGTGGCGAGCGTAGCGAGCCACGGAGCCCGCAGCGTGGGCGAGCGAAGCGAGCCCCGCAAGGGGACTCTGACGCGCGGCGCCATGCTGGCGCCGTGAAAGTACAGAAGTACCGAAATAATGACAAAAATGGTTGCCTAGAAAAAGACAATATCTTTATTTTTATAATCTACTAACCCTTAAATCCCTCTCTATGGTGACACTTTTATTAAACATTTGCGGGTGGCTGAGTTGCATAGCTTTAATTTCTGACGTTGAAAGTGACACCATTAACACCGACAGCTGGCTTCTAAATGAACAGCTTCCTTGTGGGAAAAAAAAATAAAAAAATTGCAGTGTAAATCTAGTTATATAAGTCTAATTCAATTTATACAGCATTAGTTCTTGCATTGAAGATATGTTCGATGGGTTGTTTACTAGCACATACTATTTTTGAAATATCTCACCTTTGAGAAGTTAGGCAAAAATGTTGGGAAGGAGGAATAAAATGCACGGATAATAAACAGCTGGAACATAGAAACAAAGACCTATTTGGTATATGGGTAAAGCAATCTAATTGATTATAGTGCAAATAAAACATTTACACTATTGTTTTACACAGTATATACATGTGTGTGTGTGTATATATATATATATATATATATATATATGTATATATATATATATATATATATATATATATATATATATATATATATATATATATATATATATCTAGAAGAGAAGGCAGGCAGGCACTCACTTTTAGTTGTTATGTAGGTGCAGGGTCCATAGAGGAATAATACTTGATGCACTCACCCAATCCACCAAGCAGACAGGGAAAGAAACGACCAGCACTCAAAACGAAGGTGAAAGAAGAAAGTTGTATTTCACAATGAAAGCATGGTTATACAGACATTGCTACAGCTGACCCGACAGCCGTTTCAACCAGGGGGTCCTGGTCTTCATATGTATATATATCTATATATATGTTTGTGGGTGCTGGCACTTGATTCCTAGACCAGTTTGCTGCCCGGTGCCAGTCATGGTTGGACCCAGAATGTATGGAGGGGTAGGTCCTGGCACTCGGGATTTACGGGAAATAAATAAACAACAGCCGAGTAGGTTGGTTGACGTTTCAGGCTTTTTTTCAAAACAGCTTACATTCATGTAAGCTGTTTTGAAAAAAGCCTTGATTAAAGGCTGAAACTTCAACCAACCACTCGGCTGTTGTTGATTTATTTCCCATAAGTCCTGAGTGCCACGACCTACCCCTCTATATATATATATATATATATATATATATATATATATATATATATATATATATATATATATATGCAGCATTTAATCAGCTTATAACTTTAAGTTTAAATATGATTTACCCTAACTTAAACTAAATTCATAAATACAAATTCTGCAGTTGTGCCCTTATCAACAGCCACCTGATAAATGAGCATGTATAACGCCGACAGCAAATCATGAGAGATTGATCCTTTTTGCATAATGACGTGTTTGTTACTACTCTGCATGCATCTATATTACACAACAAAATAAAACTTCTGCAGGAGGTACTACACTATACAAACTTACTGCTATTCCAATTTTAAAATTCAGAAATTCCTTCTAAAAAATATTGGCCATTGATATTTTGTTTTAAGTAAGACATTTAGATTGACCAGTATGCTACATTGAGGCACAGCTTAATCTGCGCATACTAATATTTGCTAACATACCGACTCTTGCATTGTGTAGTCTTAAAAAACAAAAGTAGTACTGTAGTTAAACCAGTTTTGTCCTTCTGGAGAGAGGTTACCTGCAAAGGTTTATTTATGGCATCTGACCTTAAAGTTAACCTCAAACAAGGATATCCATGTGGTTCCATGCCCTTAAAGTGAATTTGTCATTTAGTTGAGGCTGAACCAATATTTATGAGATTGTAGTCTTCCAAGGTTAACTGTCAAAGACTCCAAGGATTTACAATATTTCATTCCTCTAACAAAAACTCCTTAAAAAAAAAATTAGTTAATTTCTGCCATTGTGTACATTTAAATTATAGGACTCTCTTTTAGAACAAATTACTTTTATCTTCAATGTGTATGGTCCAATACAGTAGGAAGAACTGGGGCAATTCAATGTCGATGCCTTGGTCAGAGTATTAGGGATATCCAACATTTTGGAAATCCTCTATTTGTGAATTCTGGTCAATACTTGTGTCATGATCAGGCAGAGGGCATGGCAGAAGAAGTGTTTCTTACCTGTCTGGGAGTTCTGGTCGTCATGCTTGGCAGGTATTTGGCTTAAGATGTCCAGCGGGTAGGGATTGTGGGTGTGGGCTTGTCTTCCGGCTGGTCTGGTGGGGTCCTCTCTGCTGGCTACCGGAGATGGGTGCTGCCATCTAGCCCCAAGTCTGGCCAATGGACACCTAGTTCAGTATCTGACAAGCCAAACAATGATACTTATTTCAAAGCTATAAAAGCTGTCTGCAGGGTAATCTCCATACTGAAACATCTTCCTCCTTAGCCTTTGTTATTTCCGGAGTTCCCAGATCAAGTTCTGTTGTCTCCCAGAGTTCCCACTACAAGTCTTTGTTATTCCAAAATCAAGTTCCATTATTCACTAGAGTTCCCAGTTTAAGCCTTCGTTACTACCAAAGTTCCAAGATTTGTTCTGTTATTTAGCAGAGTCCCTGTTTAAAGCCTTTGTTACTACTGTAGTTTTCGGATCAAGTTCTGTTATTCACCGGAGTCTGTGGTTCAAGTCTTTGTCATTACCACAGTTCCCAGTTTAAGAGCCTTATTCTGGTTCACTCCTTCTAGCAATTTCCTTCTTAGATGGACAAATCCATGTGCACTGCAGGGGGGCAGATGTAACATGTGAAGATATTTAGATTTGGGTGAGTTATTTTGTTTCTGTGCAGGGAAAATACTGACTGCTTTATTTTTACAATGCAATATAGATCTTACTTTGAAGTAAAACCCCACCCAAATATAATTCTCTCTGCACAAGTTACATCTGCCCCACCTGCAGTGCACATGGTTTTGTCCATCTAAGAAGGAATTTGCCAGGAGTGAACCAGAATAAGGCCCTAAGTCTTAAGTTCTACCCATCATCGGTTCCACCTCATGCCATCATTCTCCAAGATAGTCATGGGTGTCCCAAGCAGAGGGCCTGACCTGCTGTCCAGATGCAGCAAAATCTAAACCTCCTTGTCGGGGTCCCTGGGAAATACCACTGGTGAATTAAACGTGGAGAACCTTTGCTTCAGGGTCCTTGCCAACTACCCACTCTAGCCTAGTTTATGAGTAGGTAATATATTCCACCAGCTACTTTCCTTTCCACATATTCTGCAGCGCTTTACAGAGAATATTTGAACATTCACATCATTCCCTGCCCCAGTGGAGCTTACAATATATATTCCCTACCACATGTATACGCACACACAGACATTCTAGGGTTAATTTTGTTGGTAGCCAATTAGACTACCAGTATATTTTTGGATTGTGGGAGGAAACCGGAGTACCCGGAGGAAACCCACACAAACACGGGAAGAATATACAAACTGCAGAGATGGGATGACAATGGGGACAAGACCACATATTTTGATGGGAACATACTGGCCGCAATGTCTGTAGCGGCATGTCTGCTTGACCAAAGCAGATATGCCACCACAGCTATGTCTCATAGCTGATGATGTTGCAAGTAGAGATGTTTGGTTCGCACATAGCCGGCCCAAGTGCCCGCAAGCCGCGCTCGCAAGTTTCCTGCTTTGTATGGAAACCCGAGCGCAGCCAAACGCGGGAATCTGTCATTGGATTCTCGCGAGACGCTGAGTCTATAAAGGCTCGGTGTCCCAAGAATTCTGCCCCATTTCACCCTCATGCTTCCAGCTGCGCACAGCTCTGCCAGTTGTGCTGCGTCTTTAATTATTCATTGTTTGTGTGTAGTGCACCCACAGTATATACTGTCATAAGGTGGGTGGGTGACTGTTCTGCGTCCAAACAGCTTTGTCCAAACAGCGCATTAAAAAACAATTAAATAAAAAAAATCCTAATCAATTTTTCTCGTCTAATTATTCATTATTTGTGTGTAATGCACCCATAATATATACTGTCAGAAGGTGGGTGTGTGATTGTTCTGTGTTGCGCATTAAAAAAACAATTAAATAAAAAAAATCCTACTCAATTTTTCTCGTCTTTATTCATTCTTTGTGTGTACTGCACCCATAGTATACTGTCAGAAGCCACTTGTGTGGCTTAGCATAGTTATCCAGCTACCGCGATGCAACCTTTTGCCCTAAAAACAATATTGTGAGGTGTAAAGTGGTCAAATTTGTCTGGAAAGGGCTGGGAATTAATGCTATTGAGGTTAATATTACTCTGGGGACAAAACAACGCAAACATTACAAGATGTGGGCGTTTTTTGACCATTTAACAAAAAAATCCAAATCCAAAGCTTTTCACCGCCGTTCTACAAATCCAAATCCAAATCTCAGCGATAAATCCAAATCCAAATTCAAATATTCGGCCCCGGCGCTTATCCCTAGTTGCAAGTGATCTGATTCTTGGATTCTTGGATGCACCACTGCAGCAATTTACAAAGACAAACTCGCCCTGAAATGGTAGCAATATACCATTCCACCCGTACCTCACTTAAATGGTTGATAATTGGTGGCTCCAGATGGCGGGCTACAGCTCAGTCCAAAAATCAAAAGAGAAAGGGATCTTCACCAACTGCTAGTGAGTCCCAGAGAGAGATGTTTAGCAGTGCTTGGGTGGTGTGGCTCCTGTATTTGAATTTTGGACTGTGCTACAACCCCACCTTTGGATCCATCTCCACTGTCAATCATTTTGAAAATAAATCCCCATTGTGACCATCATCGCAAGATTTTTGCAGCACATGTGCAGTGTTACATACAGTGCAGGGGGAAAACTGCTCAACACATGTAAAGATGCATATTATCATGTATGTTTTATATGTGCTTGTTGGTTCTCCCAGGGTTTGGGTGCCCTAAATGTATCTGTAGCTGTGTGAAACATGGGAATATGCATAAGGTTTTACGGTACTTGTTTCCTAGCATGGCGTCGTAGGTGATCGCATACTGTACCTTAACTTAACCTTACTTCCCCGACAATGAAAAAATGGCGTCCATCAACGTGGATAGTGGGGGTATGAAAAGGTCGGAGGACACATACCGCCGCTGCGCTCGCCACGCTTACCATTTTTATCGCTGGCGCCGTGCTAGAAAACAAGTACTGGTCTTACACATTCCTTCTAAACCTTCCTCCAGACTACCATTGGATAGTTTCACAGGAGTCTGGGGATGGGTTTAGGGGGTGTGGTATATTTCACCGACAGTCGGGATTCCTACAGTCATTACTCAGACGTCGGAATCCCGACTGCACAGCGGGGGGAGCGCAATGAAGCCCCTTGCGGGCTCACTTCGCTCAACACACTGCGGGCACGGTGGCGACCTGTGCTCGCCACCTATTTTATTCTCCCTCTATGGGGGTCATGGACCCCCACGAGGGAGCAGTCGTGATTCCGACGTTGGAGGAATGACTGTCGGAATTCCGACTGTCAGGGAACCGTCCGGCACCCGGGTTTAGGAGTGTTCCAGGTACACTCAGTGCACCCGATGCTCAGATGAACAACCAACCAGCACATACATAATAGCATACATGTGCTAAGCAGTTTCCTTCCCGCACTATACGGTCTGCGCACCTTTGACAATTTGTGAGTACACAGCCAGAGCAAGATGCTAATTTCAAACTGTCACAACCTTTAAAAAAAAATCTTGATATTTGTGGTTATAATAAAGAGTACTTTATATAAATGGCTTACTGTGAACATGCCCACTTCAGTACTAATCACCAAAGCATTCATGGACATCATTATTTCCTCTGTGCATTAGATAAAAAATTCCATGTAATAATCATTTCACCCTGAAGGAGTTCGTTGAAATTCTGCTGACCTGCACTTCGGATGTTATCATAAAACATTTATAACCAGACAACATACAGTAGTACAGAGAAGCTGTTCTCGAACTTTTAGGTGTTGACACTTCTACCATACTGTAGATACCATGACATGTACTGTACTTAGTTTGACAGATCAGTATTAACCTGTTAACTGAGCTTCATAATTATTTGAAAACCAAAGTCAAGTACAGTATGTACTATTTACAAATAAAACACAGATTGTGCAAATGTTCCATTACTTACAGTATATTCCCTTTAATCCTAGACACAATATTTGTTTTTATCGTGACACATAGACAATAATGGGTGGTCGATTAATGGCTCGCGTACCATGAGAACAACCAATAGGAGCCAATTCAGACCCCTTCGTATGGTTCCAAATTTGGACCTGTGCACATGTGCAACACCACCCCCCCCCCCCAGATGCATTCTCCTGGGAACACTGGCATGTCGATGCCTGTGTGGAGCAGGCAGCTTACGTCACATTACATCAGCACCCGCCCCAAGTTGGGACTGCAGCTGGCATCTGAAAAGTAAGTATTGACTTACTTTTCAGACTGAAGGTTGCAGATTTAATTTGATGGTCCTTCCCAGGCAGCTGCAGACACATCCCCTTGCATGCTAGCGAGGGGATTTGAGCAGTGGAAGGGGGGGCCATTAAGCCGGGCGGATGGTGGCGTTTACCTGTTCACTTCAGACACAGGTCTGAATCAGGCCCATTAGCACATTGAATATTTTATTCAAATCATAGAAAGTAGTATCATTTTTGTAAATCAGTGGGAAACACTGAGTACTAGTTTCTTCATTGAGTGTAACTGTGCCCTCTTCATCATCCCTTAGGGGTTCTACCATGGTCTCAAGTCTGGATACACTACAGAGTCACTTGAATAAAACCATGTCATTTAATAAAGACTCTTCTTTTGTCTTCCTCCAGCAATCATTAAAACAGCACTTTCAAACATGGATAGAGAAGCAAGAGAGGAATATCTTGTTGTCATTCAAGCCAAGGACATGGGTGGACACATGGGCGGACTCTCTGGAACAACAACTGTTACTGTGACCCTCACTGATGTCAATGACAACCCTCCGAAGTTTGCAATGAGTAAGTATAGATAAGATTATACTCTTCTTGGTTTATTCGTTGTTTTAACATATTGGAATACAATAGAATATTCTAAACTAGCTGTCACTGTTGATTGCAGTGGATGTGTACATTAATGGATTAATCATCTTAGCTACGTGATCTTAACGTACCGTATTGCAGCATCAGATGGGATAGAGCAGTGTTTCTCATGCTGTGTGTGCAGTAGGATTTCACTGTTGTGGGTTCTTTTCATTTTAGGCAAGGCCACTTTGCAAAGAATAACACTGCTTCCCCATTTCGTAAATTGCCTTTCAGCCCATGTGGCTACATTGGTTTCTTTTGTGTCTCTAGAAATGTTTCCATACCTTGTGTTCTTGCAATATGTATTTTAAATATTTCCTGTAGCCTCCATTTAATCTCTGTGTTTTTGTTTACGAGTACACAAACCCGTGGCACTGTACAGTGCTGGATGTCCATAATATTTAGGAAAGACAACAGTCTGGACACCGCAGTGCTAGGTAGTGCCTGGCACCACCACTAGGCAGCTTTAGGCATTCTCCTGTGGGCAACTTTTGCTATTGGGCCCACATGTATCTAGTTACGCCACTGGCTTTCTGTCTACTCCAACACTATATAACCACATAGTTACGCACATCTCTTTAGTCAGAATAGCTCAATCAGGGGTGCTTCAGAAAAGGAAGAGGCCCATGTGGAGCCTCCACAGTTTGGGCTTTCTCCTCCGCGGCACCATCCTGACACCCAGCGCAATAGAGTCTGAGCACTAAAGTCATAGACTAATAGACTTCTGGAAAATGGCGCAGCAGCCATTTTACTGGTGATTCCAGTGCCGCTACGGTCTTCATCATTGGGCTCTGAAGTATTAAAAAATGGGTGGAGTGTGTGCGGTTTGGCCCCTGTGGGACTCGGGGGCACATTCCACCCAATAAAATACGCCACTGAGCTCAATGCTGGTGAGCCCCGATGGCAGAAAGACAATCACACTTAAATATGAAATTTGATGAATACAATGAGCTTCCTACATACTCCAAGCTTGTCATTATATCTCTTTAAACTGGGACACCTATGATTCACACAGGTTCTGTGGCTGGATAAATTCGAACCTGCATTTCACCAGAACCTGAGTAAATCATACTGTAGGTGTCCCAAATGAAAAGAAATTTAATGGTAAACCTATTGTTATACAGTATATAACATGAACCATGCAGGATGTGTATACCTCACCCTTCTCCACATCTTCCAAATTGCATTCACACAACTCTTAAAATAACATTTCTTAGAAACTCATTTTGCCTTCCCCCGATCTCACAGACAAGAAGTTCCAGGATCTTGTGGCCCATCTTACAACTTTGATATTTTCATTTTAAATATTCATGTTGTTGGCAGACAAAAGATGCAGCCATTATAAATACTACTTTGGGGTATGATAAATGCTGCAGGGTCTGTGCAAACAGTCCTTTGTACAACAAATATTAACATACTCAAGGCAGAAAGCATTTCCATATCTGAAGTGTTCCGGCCCTTCACCATGTAATTCAAAGAGGATGTTTTTCTAGTGAGTGAGAAAAACTGGATTTCAAAAATTGTTTTCAACTGATCGGTTCAAGGTGAATGGGTTATGTTCCAAGCTGTGTGAGAGGCCTGAATTCATTTTCATAAGTTTGATTCCCTAGAAATATAGAAATTCGGCATAATGCTATTTTCTTCATCTCTCTAGGTAAAGTCTTATTTACAAATTTCACAAGTCTTTGAAACAATTCGATCACTAATTTATTCAATTCTTAATTACGATCATGTCATGGTCAAATGATTGCCAAATGGATTAAAAAAAGCTGACATGTCTTTTCATATGGCGGCACAAAAACTGGGTGAGGATCGTTTGCTCTACACCAACTAGGTCAACAAGCATTGGGTGGACACCACTAGGTAGACATGGGTCAAGGTCGACATGGGTCAAGGTTGACATGGGTCAAGGTCGACATGAATCTAGGTCAACATGACATTAGGTCGACACAAGCATTTGGTCAACATGGGCAATGTCGACAGTCAAAAGGTTGACATGGGATTTTTCGTTGTTTTTTTTTACCCGAATGTCAACACAGTTGACTGTACACAGTTTGAAGTGCACCGCATCCCCTCACTTCGCTCGCGATGCTTCGGGCATACTATTTTATTCTCCCACCATGCCCTAGTGCACGGGTGTCAAACACAAGGCCCGCGGGCCAAATCCGGACCGCCAGACCTCGTCATGTGGCCCGCGCAGCCGCCGCCACCCACCCCTGCCTGGCGCCGATTACATTACTGCGGGAAGCCATCACAGTGTGAGTGTCACATCACATTCAGTGACACTCACATGACGACTCGAGACTGAGTGACATACCTAACAACGTGAGGAAGCCGGGTGACACAGTCACTCCGCCGCGGCGCTCGCTGGGAGGAGGAGGGAGGCAGGACAGTGGATACAGACTTGTTAGTGTCACTGTGTGACGTGCCCGACTCCTCCCCGGCTCCTCCTGCGGGCAGCAGCTACGGCGCTGCCATGTGTGACACACGCCCGCCTGACAGCAGTGCCAGTGACACCGTGACGTGCATGCTGCTGCGGCTGCCTGTCGGACTTGGATGCCGGCCCGGCGGTGAGCTGCCTCCTGCCTGTGGTGCCGCGCTGCGCAGCAGTGGCATCAGTTGGTTCAGTATATTTACTGTAAGTTCGGCAGTGGGGTGGGCACAGTTGTGTTGTCTCTTGTTGTCCAGACCAGTCTGTCCAGTCCAGAGTCTGTGGCCGGGCAGGCAGAGAGCCAGGCCAGCAGCACACAGCCGCAGCCTGAGCCCACAAATCTGCAGTGCGGCTGCCTGTGTCCAGGGTCATTATCATTATCTGTCCCACTGTCACCACCAGTCCAGAACTCTAGCGAGAGTCCTGCGAACCCAGAGGCCCAGGTCACCTGCTGGGCGATCTGACGTCACGTCACTGTGCCCTGTCCCAGGCCCCCAGCCAATCTCCCTGCTAGTTATTACTTACATTATTACAAAAAACAGTAATAATTGAATGCAATGACAATAATTTATAATAATAAAGAGTGGACACATAGTCCTACAGATACAACCGGCCCTTTGAGGGTGACCAAACTGCTGATGTGGCCCCCGATGAATTTGAGTTTGACACCCCTGCCCTAGTGGATGGTATGGCATGTAATACCACATGTCGGCTCAAAAAAAAAAAACAGTGAAAAACCCCATGTCGACATTTTGACTGTCGACCTAGCCCATGTCAACCTAATGTCATGTCGACCTAGACCCATTTCGACCTTGATCCATGTCGACCTAAACCCATTTCTACCTTGCTGCGTGTCGACCTAGTGGTGTCGACCCAATGCTTGTCGACCTAATTGGTGTAGACCTAATGACTGTATCCCCAAAAACTGAGGATGTGTGGAGAGTAGTCTCTGGATAAAATGACTTTGCTTGTTCTATTAGGTTCTATTAGTATTGCGTATTCCCAGTATGGGGGTTATTTTGGCATGTTCCTTCGTAGATGGACAAAACCATGTGCACTGCAGGTGGGGCAGATGTAACTTGTGCAGAGAGAATTAGATTTGGGTGGGGTTTTACTTCAAAGTGAGATCTATATTGCAGTGTAAAAATAAAGCAGTCAGTATTTACCCTGCACAGAAACAAAATAACTCACCCAAATCCAATTCTCTCTGCACATGTTACATCTGCCCCCCTGCAGTGCACAAGGTTTTGTCCATCTAAGAAGAATTTTGTCAGAAAGAGTGAACTAGAATAACCCCCTATGTCTCCACCCTTCTCCTACAAGCCCTATAGTGGCTCCCCTTCCCCTCAGAACCCAAAGTAAGCTTACACTTCAAAAACCCTTACCACTTCCTTTCCCATTGAAATATCTGGCTTTCCATAAATGAATACCGCCTCTTCTGCCAACTCATTGCTTGTTCCCACTCCCGCCTACAAACTATTGCCCACGCTGCCCCCTATTTCTGGAATTCTTTTCTCTATGCAAAATTTCAAATGGATTCTCATAACCACTTCTTCATTATGCAATCCAACTCACATACTAACTTGCTGCCCCATGCTCACTGTCTACCCCATCTAGGTCACCCCCTGTTTGATATCTATCGCACCCTCTTTAGAATGTAATCTATCACAAGCATGTGGTTTTCTTTTTTCTGTAAGTCACTATTTTCTTGTTTTACTCATACGTTTATGTCCTTCCTTAGGCGCTGTGGAACACTTGTGATACCATTTTAAGAATGAATAATAATAATAATAATAGTAATAATAATCTCATTATAACTGTCAGTTTTGTGTGACTTTTCATACGTTATGAAAGGAATGATTCACTTGCAAAAGCAAATTTTCTCTCTAATGGACAAAACCATGTGCACTGCAGGTGGGGCAGATGTAACATGCTCAGAGAGATTTAGATTTGGGTGAGTTATTTTGTTTCTGTGCAGGGTAAATACTGGCTGCTTTATTTCTACACTGCAATATAGATATCAGTTTGAAGTAAAACCCCACCCAAATCTAACTCTCTCTGCACATGTTACATCTGCCCCATCTGCACTGCAAATGGTTTTGTCCATTAGAGATAGAATTTGCTTTTGCAAGTAAACCAGAATCAGGCGAAAAATGTGTAATGTGTGATTTTCTATATCATTTCAAGAAGTATAAAGTAGACTTCTAGAGGCATGTTCAGCTATTTAATGTAGATTATTGGTGGACAATCTAGAAGTGATCTACAAATAATGTACAGATGTGTCTGTACTTGATTATCCGTCTTTGCAGACATACTGTACACATTTTCTCACAATGGCCCAGATGCACTAACCTTCAAAAGTGATAAAATGGAGAGTGATAAACAACCAACCAATCAAACACAGTCTGTGACATGTCAGGTAGGAGCTGATTGGCTGGCTGATTATCACTCTCCGTTTTATCACTTTTGAAGCTTAGTGCATCTGTCCCAGTACCTTATCACGATGCGTAGCATCCCAAGCTACACAATGGAGATCTTATAGAACAATGGCCTTTTATACCTTTTCACTTGTGTCCATTCATGCCTCTCTAACTAAGTTATGTCCAGCCAGAAGGATAATTAAGTGAGGGCACATCTGCATGGGTTAGAATTGGATTAGTATAATCTAGTCCTTGCAGAAAAAGCTTTTTTTTTTTCCTTTCAATATTCTTATTTATTTAAATTGTGAACAGAATGCTCCATTGCAACCTTCAGAGTCCTAATTTACAGTATGTGCATCACCAGGGACCTATTCTTCATAGGACAAGAAAAGCAATTGCTTGAAGGATGAAATTGCCTTAGGGTGTGCTGTGCTGTCCTACTGTACATCACTGTCATGGGTCTGTGTTATCAGGCTCTCCTGGCTCTGCGGCCTTTTCAGAGTTGCAATTTTTAGCTCCGTGCATGCTCTGTAGCCATGTGTACACATCTGTAGGGGAATCTGAATCGTGAAGTAATTAGTCGCAAATCGACAGTAATTGTGGCTGAAAGGGGAACACTGGGTGGTAATGTGGCATTGTCACCTTGGCTAATCTTAGTGGCATGTAGGCTGAACTACAGGCTTGAGTCAGTTGCGTAAACGAAGATCTGATGTCAGATGCATATCTTTCACCAAGGATACGGCTGGAGGATGGGGCGTGCGTTCTGGGGGATGGCGTTAGCCTGCTCGCCCACTGAACAGGTCTGAATCGGGCCCATGGTGGTGTAGGCATTGTAAACAAATACACAAATTTGCAATCGCAATAGCATTTTTTTTTTCAACTGGGCAAGACCATGTGCACCAGGTGGGGTAGATGTAACACAGTGCCGAGAGAGTTAGATTTGGGTGGGGTGTGTTCAAACAGAAATCTAATTTGCAGTGTAAAAAACAAAGAAGCCAGTTTTTACCCTGCATAGAAACAAAATAATTCACCCAAATTTAAAGTTGCATACAAACAGCAATCAACGATCCCTTGAACTCTCATGAGTTCAGATCCAATCAATCTTGACTATCATTACTTGAGATGTTGACTATAATAGAGAATGGGATCTTATTGGCTATTGGCTCCAAAACATGTGACAGCTGGATAGCCAATAAGATTCCAATTTGAGATCCAGGTAAATCCGACCCTGCACATCTCTAGACTATAGCCAATTTGAAAATTCTAGAACAATAGACGGTATACAATAGAGTAAAAATGTTTTTGTTGCGATACACGGGGGTGCACATCAGCATTGCAAGCTATATACACACTGTGCAATTTGTTCTAACATATCTTCTGACTTTGACTATATAGACAATATCGAAAGCTCAAATAACACTGTGAATGCCCCTAAACTCTCTTGGCACATTTTACATTTGCTTCACCTGCAGTGCTCATGGCTTTGAAAAAAACTGTAAATCAGGCCCCCAGTGTTTCTGAGTGCATACTCTCCAACTGTACATTTGTGGCAGGTACACTGCTGTTATTTATTGCCTGTACTGGCCAAAAAGGGCTTTGCACCGGATTTCTCCAACTATCCATTGAAAGTATAGGAAAGGGGGAGTGGCCAAATCTTCAGCTCATACCAAACCATTCTAATTTGTTTCATATACATTTTAAAATGAAATGTGTAGAGATACCTTTCAAATTACTTATAGGACCTATTTCAGGTTGGCCTGAGACACTGCCCGCCCCCTGTGAGGCAGTTTTGTGAGTTACTTATTTATTTACAGTTTCTTATATAGCGCAGCAGATTCCGCTGAGCTGTTCAATTGTAAACAGAGATAAAACAAACTGGGTAACAATAGACAGACTTGGAGGTTAGAGGGTCCTGCTGCAAGCTAACACTCTATAGGGACATAGAAGGGAAACACAAGGACAAACACCAGTAATAGCATAGCAGTCCCACCAAGTTACAAGTCCAGAAGAAAACCTATATAATACATAAGTGCCTCAGAGGGCTATGTGTGTGGTACTTAAATATGATAGGCTTGCCTGAAGAGGTGAGTTTTCAAAGAATGCTTGAGCTTGGAGGCTAGTAGAGAGTCTTATTGTGCCTGAAAGGGCATTCCATAGGGTGGGAACAGCCCGATGAAAGCCCTGTAATAGTGAATGGGAGCTGGTGATCCGTGCAGAAGAGAGACACAGATCTTGTGCAGAGCGGAGTGGTCGAGGTGGAAGATATTTTGAGATAAGTAAAGAGATATAAGCTGGTGCAGTATGGTTAATAGCTTTATATGTGAGTAGAAGTGTTTTATATTGAATATGTTACAATACAGGCAGCCAATAGAGGGACTGGCAGAGCGGATCAGCAGACGATGAGCGTCTTGCTAGGAAGATCAGCCAAGCAGCAGCATTTAGAATGGATTGCAGTGGTGAGAGTCTGTTCTTGGGAAGACCAGTTAGGAGACTATTGCAATAATCAATGCGGGATACAATGAGTGCATGGATAAGAGATTTAGTAGTGTCTTATGTAAGATAGGGTTGTATTTTGGATATGTGTTTTAGATGCATTTAACATGATTTGGACACAGACTGAATGTAAGGAACCAAGGACAGTTCAGAGTTGAGGATGACCCTTGGGCAACGAGCTTGAGGGGTAGGGTAGATTGTCGAGTTGTCAACAGTTATGAAGATATCAGAATGGTAACTGATCTTGGCTGGTGGGAATATAATTAACTCCGTTATGGACATATTGAGTCTTAGGTGCTGAGAAGACATCCAAGATGAGATGGCAGAGAGGCATTACTTGTGAATTTCTAAACCTTACAGTAGTGTCTTTTTAGTGAGAAGTGTAGATACTTTGTTGCTGCATTAGGACTGCGAGGGTAGAAAATGTGAGTTGAACTGTTTGCCTATTTACAAGTTAAGATAAATTAGCAGAACGATAGATAAAAGAAAGCTTACAGTATATACAAATGAGGAAGCGAAAACAAAACAAGCTTACACGTAATAAACTAATGATCTCCAGTTCAAAATCTATTTTTCCCGCTAGGGCTCCAATCTATGTCTTGCTGGGCTAGGTTAAAATGGTTTCATTTCCAACAGAGATTGTCTTCAATATTTTGCACTTATATTCAATGCACAAAGGAGGATTGATTTTTAGAAAGAAAGACATATATTCTAATGCAATGCATTGCCTTTTAGCTACATACATCCTTTCCGTAGAAATATTTCTTGTTTTGTCTTACAGCTGAATCTTTGCCCTAAAGTGATTGTTTGAAAACACCAGGGCTCACTGCTTGGCTTCAGAACAGCTATGAGAATACATAACGGCAATATCTATGGTGTTTCAAAAGAGACACAGAGAAATGCATTGAATATTTTTCTATTTTTTTTGTATTTTTAACAATTGTGTATTCATCTTCAATGGCATTTTTGGCATGCCATAATGTCACAGTAAGAGGCTGATAAATACAGCGTACTGTAAAACTTTCATGTCACCACCACTTTTCCTACAGGAATATTAAAACACCAGGTAAAAAAGACAGCCAATATCAATAGAAGACAACTCCATTTTTCATATTTATGTACTGAATACAATGCAACTGATCGGCTTGCATAACGTATGGCTGTCTGTAGGAGCAGAGGGCCCTACAGGCAGCTGTTCCATCAGGACTTTATACACATAGGGGTAGGGCATACTTTTCTACCCTCCCAGATTAGCAGAGAAGCTCGCAAAAACCAGTACCATGTCCTGGCCCCCAGGAAAATTTGACAAGTCCCCATGAATGGTGGCAGCCTCCTGTAACTTGCGGACAAGATGATGCAAATTGCACCCTCGTGACCCCACCCCTGCTGTGTAATGCCGGTAATACCGGCATTACACATCGGGGACGTGACCATGATGATGCAATAGCAATGACCATGCCCACATGTACACTTATATGAATATCCCCACCTCTGGCCCCACCTCCTTCACTGCCTGGCCGGAAGCCACGCCCCTACCTCCTGAAGCTTAAAGTCGGCAACCCTGGGGTAGGAGTCATTATGTCGACAGTGTCTAGGTCAACAGTGAAAAGCTCAACCACTATCGGTTGACAGTCAAAAGGTCAACACAGGAAAAGGTCGGCCTGCATTAGTTAGACATGGTCAAAAGGTGGACACAAGAAAAAGTTTAACATGAGTTGTTTTTTTTTATTGGTGTCTATGGCAACATAGGTCAACATAAGTGTACCGCGTCCCCTCGCATGGCTCGCTGTGCTCACCATCCTTCGTGTATGGTGACTCGCTGCACCCGGAACACTATTATATTCTCCCTCCATGCCCACTAGGATTGTAAAGTATGAACAAGTCAGTTTAAAACAAAGATCAGGAAAAAAACTCATGTCGACCTTTTGCATATTGCAAATGTTTGACTATGCCGAAATAATGTATGTCAACATTTTGACTGTCGATCAATAGTGGTCAACCTTTTGACTTTTGATCTAGACATTGTCGACCTAATGAATGCATAACAAACATAGTATGTACTAACTACCAAGCAAGGAACTAAGGGGGAGATTCAAACTCGCTCGTTGCGAGACGAATTCGCTCCCCCGTTCGATGCTTGGGGTTTGCACATGCACAAATCCCAGAAGTGAACGTCTTTGATGAGTTTTACGCTTGCTGGGGCGTTTGCTCTAGGATAAGCAGGCAGGGGTCGGACATACTGATGCCAATTTGGGCAGGCGGCTGATGTCAAGCCTGCCCCCTTTTTGGACATATCCAGAAAAGTAAGTATAGACTTACTAGTATCCATGAGCAGAGGAAAAATTATTCGATGGTGAGCGAACATTAAATGATTTTTCCGGCCGCATAAAGGTTGAATGTATAAGCGTACACATCCACTCGCATGCAAAAAAAAAACACTATTCTATTTGATGTAGAGCAAGGATCTTCAACTCGTGGCCCACGGGCCACGAGTGGCCCACTGACTTATAGTGAGTGGCCTGCTGGCCGAATTGGTCCACTTTGCTGTGGGACGCGGCGGAAGTTAGATGTGCAGTGGTTGGGGGAAGGGGGGACAATCCTTTTGGGAGTGCGCACCAAGGGAGATTGGGGGGGTATATGTGTATCTATGTATCTATGGGGGCTGTGATGTCTATCTATGAAGGGCTGTGGACCTTAGTGGCTCTTGGGCTTCGTTGAATTTTTTTTATGTGGGCCACACTGTCTTAAAGGTTGAAGACCCCCCCCTAATGTAGAGCAAGGAATGTGGTTGGCTAAATAGCATTGTTGCAGTACTTAAATCGGTAAACTGTATGTACATTAACATTGCTGGTTGACATGTATGTGGATCACATTTAAACAGCTCAAGTAATCAAAACTTCAACGCAGATGAAGCCGCCAACAATTCAAATGATTTTTTATGACAACTGGATGCCATAAAAATAGCCGTTATAGTGTTTTTCTAAAAATATGTTGCATATCTAGAGAAACCAGGTTAAAATGTGTTTACAAAATAAGTGACGAGGCATGGTTAAAACATTTACGGAAAATGGAAGCATGCAGTGAGCAACTTCTAGAATTTTTTAAGTGGACAAATTGCATGATGTTCAGTGAATGAAACAGTTAACCCTTCTTTGTAGAACATGATATAAAATGATATTTCAGGATTTGTCCACATTAATAGCAAAAAATGTCTTTTTTATGTGCGCTACTTCTCTGCAAAATACTGTATAATGTATTAGTTCTAGAATCTGGAATGATGAACTACCCCAATTAAAATGTTGTATTTGCCCTTAAGTCTATTGCTTATGGCAAAATGTTCTTTCCATTCAAAGTATCTAAAATAATTTGCATATCATAGAAATGTGTTTCAGTATGATTCACTTTATAATATTATACCATTTATTTTAATGCCCAGAACGTATGGTTGATACTTACAGTAATCGTAAACTCTTCTGAGCAGGTCACAAAACATAATAAAAAAATCTAAATATAAAAGGGAATTTATTTTGAAGAAAAGAAATATACACAACATTACATAGATTTAGCGTTAGATAAATTCTAACAAGTATTTAATGATATGCCTCATTTTGTATCTTTATAGATAGTAAAATCTTATAATCCAAAGAGGTTATGGTTACGTAAAAATCTAAAATGTTTATTATAGATATATGGTGTGACCCATCAATAATGGTTTCTATGTTTATTCATTTACATTTTCATCCATTTATTTTGGAGATGACAATAACACATAAGGATGGCAGAGGAATCTGCATCACAGCAAACATACAGTAACTAAACTAGTTACAATTCTGTCAAAATTATGACTTTTACTTTGAGTTGTGACAGTTATTACTTTGAGCCGTGACAGTTTTTAGTCCACAAACTCTACATCCCCCCCCCCAGTCCATATCTGGTACTACTTCCAATCTCTGTCAGCACAGCTTCCTCACTCCTTATCCAGAAAGTTTGAAACAGATCAGTGTCCCTGCAAAAATTGCTTTCACTTTCTGTTTTACAACATTTGCGTTACAAATGGAACCGACTCCCACCTCGGGTCCTTTTAAGTAAGATCTAAAAACTGACTCTCATTCTTTATGATGGCATGTAAGTTCCTCCCTCTTGGTGTAAAGTGCTACTTCACACTAAAAAAGGAATGGATATTTATTTCATTGGTCAATAGTACTGAACAAAATACAAAAATGACTTGGTTTTAGCTGTTTTTATCAATAAAAAAAAGAGACCCAAAACCAAACCAAATCCAAACTATGAAGGGGATTAATGCTACACAGAGCCCCCCCGGTTTATACTCGAGTGAGGGTCCCGCTTGAGTCAATAAGTTTTCCCAGTTTTTTGTTGTAAAATAAGGTGCCTCGGCTTATATTCGGGTGGACTTATACTCGAGTATATACGGTAGCATATCTATTTTACACAATTATGCAATTAATGTATGTATTATATATTTAGGTAGACACTGGGACTTATGGTGTATGGGTTCTACATGCCTACAAGGTATTGGTTTGACCTCCTCCACGTCTCACAATAGACCAAGGAGGCCTTTAATCTGGCCTTGGCACTACAGTACGCATTTAGTCAGGGCACTGTTCTCTTGCAGGAGAGTGACATCATTTCTACTATGTGCATTAAGGGAAATATGACTCTATGGGTGACATTAGAAGGGGGTCCGGCTTATTGATTCAAATTCACATCATTTACCCTAGTGACTGACAGTTTGGTCCCACCACCCCATCCCCCAAAAGTGAAAGCAGTGATTCTCCTGGAATGCAAACTCTAAAGGTAGCTCGGATGGTGTAATGGTTACATTACTGCCTCACAGCGCTGAGGTCATGGGTTCTATCCCCACCATGTGTTATATATACGGGGCAGTACGGATGGTGTAATGGTTAGCATTACTGCCTCACAGCACTGAGGTCATGGGTTCTATTCCCACCATGTGTTATATATACGGGGCAGTACGGATGGTGTAATGGTTACATTATTGCCTCACAGCACTGAGGTCATGGGTTCTATCCACACCATGTGTTATATATACGGGGCAGTACGGACGGTGTAATGGTTACATTACTGCCTCACAGCACTGAGGTCATGGGTTCTATCCCCACCATGTGTTATATTTACAGGGCAGTACGGATGGTGTAATGGTTACATTACTGCCTCACAGCGCTGAGGTCATGGGTTCTATACCCACCATGTGTTATATATACGGGGCAGTACGGACGGTGTAATGGTTACATTACTGCCTCACAGCGCTGAGGTCATGGGTTCTATCCACACCATGTGTTATATATACGTGGCAGTACGGACGGTGTAATGGTTACATTACTGCCTCACAGCGCTGAGGTCATGGGTTCTATCCCCACCATGTGTTATATATACGGGGCAGTACGGACAGTGTAATGGTTACATTACTGCCTCACAGCGCTGAGGTCATGGGTTCTATCCCACCATGTGTTATATATACGGGGCAGTACGGATGGTGTAATGATTACATTACTGCCTCACAGCACTGAGGTCATGGGTTCTGTTCCCACCATGTGTCATATATACGGGGCAGTACGGATGGTGTAATGGTTAGCATTACTGCCTCACAGCACTGAGGTCATGGGTTCTATCCCCACCATGTGTTATATATACGGGGCAGTACGGATGGTGTAATGGTTAGCATTACTGCCTCACAGCACTGAGGTCATGGGTTCTATCCCCACCATGTGTTATATATACGGGGCAGTACGGACGGTGTAATGGTTACATTACTGCCTCACAGCGCTGAGGTCATAGGTTCTATCCCCACCATGTGTTATATATACGGGGCAGTACGGACAGTGTAATGGTTACATTACTGCCTCACAGCGCTGAGGTCATGGGTTCTATCCCCACCATGTGTTATATATACACGGAGCAGTACGGATGGTGTAATGGTTAGCATTACTGCCTCACAGTGCTGAGGTCATGGGTTCTATCCCCACCATGTGTTATATATACGGGGCAGTACGGATGGTGTAATGGTTAGCATTACTGCCTCACAGCATTGAGGTCATGGGTTCTATCCCCACCATGTGTTATATATACGGGGCAGTACGGACAGTGTAATGGTTACATTACTGCCTCACAGCGCTGAGGTCATGGGTTCTATTCCCACCATGTGTTATATATACGGGGCAGTACGGATGGTGTAATGATTACATTACTGCCTCACAGCACTGAGGTCATGGGTTCTGTTCCCACTATGTGTTATATATACAGGGCGGCACGGATGGTGTAATGGTTAGCATTACTGCCTCACAGCGCTGAGGTGATCTGCAAGGAGGGTGTGTGTTGCAGGTGCTCCAGAGAAGGTAGAGACTCAGACTTTTGCAGTAGCTCCTCCTCTGGGAATCCCCAAGCCAGGGGACCCTGGTGGGGGAAGCTTGCAGGCAAGGGCCTGCTGTACCTTTCTATGGTACGTGGAGGAGGCCGTGCAGTTGAGAGCCGGTCCAAGAGGAAGAACATCCCTGCTGTTGCAACACCTGCAGCAGGAGCCTCAGACAAAGATACAGTGAGTACAATGGAAAATGTCCCCCCGGATGAATCCGGAGGTACCCCTGTGGCAAGCCAGCCACGGGTGGAAATGATGGAAGAACCCGGCGGGGATGCAAACGCCGGTGGTGACATAGCAGTCGCTGCGGGGGGACCTGGTGAAATGGTGTCAGAAGAGTCTGAGGAAGAAATGCAGTCTGAGGATGAAGACTTAAGTGCAGAAGAAGATAATGCTTTTGAGAAAATGGGTCTGGAGGAATTAAATAAAGAGGCGAAAAAAGTTTACCAAAGAGTCTATAAAGCAAAGAAAAAGAGAAATTCTTGCCTTTCATGGGAGCGCCATGTATGGAGAGATAAGATTGTTACAAATTCAAAAATCTTGTCAAAATTAAAGACTCATATTGCAAAAAAAATGAAAGGTGAAAGAAAAAGCAAAGATTTACCTCAGGCGGAGAAAGGGTTAATTGCAAGCCAGGAGCTTCAGGATTCCCTTGCTCCAGCTGATGCAGATGAGTTAATGGAGAGCAGCTGCAAAGGAGGCGGCCTATTCCCTGCAAGTCCAGATCAGCTGATGGAAAAAACCAGCAGCATGGAGATGCAGCTGCAGATTGAGAAGCCCATGCAAATGGACTCAGAGGAAAAGAGAGTGCAGCTAACAGCTGAGGTGGAAGGCACTGAAAAGATGAAGCAGGTCCCCCGGGACACAGTAAGTATGAAAGTTGCAAATGTTGTGTCCCGGGGAGACTCTGGTGCAAAGTCTGAAACCAATGAAAAAAACTGTATGATACGGGACAGTGCTCTAACTCCGGCTGTGGGTGCAGGTAAAGGGGAAAGTTTTGTCTACATTGCAGACAGTACTCCCAACCTTGCAGGGACAGCTGGGGGAGGGGGAAATATGGACAGTGAAAAAATGGATACAAATTGTGCGATGAATGATGATGGGCAGATGCCCGGACCGAGCAATGTCACTGCTAATGCCCAAAAATGTTTTAAAGGTGTTAAAGAAACGGCTGAGAGTAATAATAATGTTTCTACCAGAAATGTAAAATTTTGTGAAGCTGAAAAGTTGGCACAGGGCCAAAAATGTTTAAATAAGGCAAATTTAAAGGCTGATGAGGCACAAATAATGCAAACTGTATATGGGGATGTACTAGTACCTGAAAGAGCTGGGGCTGCTTTCAAGTTGATTGCAGAAAACATCCGTACAAAGAAAGTGCAGGTAAAAGCCGGTGATGGTACTGGAGTTTCTGAGCTTGGAACTCCAGACCCAATTCAAATGCCAGCACCTATATCTTATGCCAATATGATAAAACAAACAAATAAAAGAAATGAAGACAGACAAAGTCAGGTCATGAGCCAGAGTGTAATTCAGAGAAGGAGAAATGTGATACAGTTTAAGTGGGTTCAGTCAGATCCGGTCCCCACAAAAGAAAAATTTCTTAATTTAATCTTTACTCTGGATTGCAGTGCTCATGACCTAACGGCATGTATTCATCCAGAAAGGTCTCAAATTTTTGATCTCAGTTTTGTTTTTATGAGGAAAATGAATGAGGTTGTAGACCAATGGCAAGTAAGAAAATTTGAAGAAGCTTATAAGGGCTATGAAATTGTATCAGTGTCAAAACCAGAGAATGTCAGAGCAAGGATATTGGTGAGGGATGAAACTATCCCAGCTGACGACATAAAGTACTGGTTGAGTAGACAATGCATCTGGATAGGGGACATGGTTAAGGTTGGACACACCTTAGGAGTCTGGGGAGGTGCATGGTCTGTGCAGATAAGATTACACCAAGTTGAAGGAAGGACAAAACATCTTCCTTCGGCTGCTTATATCGGGAGAGACCGTATACAGGTGTTCTATCCAGGCCAGCCAAGGACCTGTTTTCGCTGTGGGGAAGAGGGGCATATGAGCAGTGAATGTGGAAACGTAAAATGCTCCCTCTGCAACGAGGCAGGTCACCCCTCGAGGTCGTGTAACATAGTAAAATGTAACTTGTGCGGCCTTGAGGGGCATCCCTACAGTAGATGCCCAGAATCTATGCGCCATATGGATAGAACACCTGGAGCGGGAACAAAGGGGAAATTCAAAAAGGCTACAGTAGAAGAGGAGACTCTGGTAGTTTGGGAAAGAGACAAAGAATCAGAAAGGGAGGAACAGTTTCAGGAAGTGAGGAAGAGGAAAAGTGCCACAAAAAGGAAAGGGGATGAAGAGATAGTGAGCATATCCAACAGGTTTCTAGTTTTTTCCGAAGAAGATGAGGATAGTGAGGAGGAGGAGGAGGAAGTTTATAAGGAAGGGGAGACTTTAGCTCTTAGGAAAGTTGAGAAAGAAGTAGGGAAGAGAAAGAAGAAAAAAGCAAATAAGAAAGGGAAAACGCAAGGGAAGAAAAGTAAGAAGGAGGAAGAAAAGGGGGAGAAAATAGAAAAAGTAGCCTTGGAGACAGGGAAAGTGGTAAAATTAATTAGTTCAAAAGAGAAAAAGGGAGAAGGGGAGCATGAAACAATACACAGAGAGGTGGTGACAAGGGATGAAGGAGAGCAAGGTGACCCGGAAAGAAACAGAGTCAACTTGCTAAATGTCTCAGACAGGCCTCCTGATCCTGTAAAAAGGAATGATGGTTTGTCTGAGGGTATGGCTGAGGATATGGATGTGTTGGGTGGTGGTGAATGTAAGGATGGTGGTGGGTCTGGTGTAAATAAGTAAAGGATTTGGTATTGCCCTACACTATGGTTTTTTGCATGGATCCTCACCCCATAAGATATGCCACAATTAATGTGGCTTCTATACATTCTGAGCGAGCTCGGTTCATGGCTTTTGATTTTTTTAGAACAGCAGAGGTAGACATCTTTTTCCTCCAGGAGACCAGACTGAGGACCCTAGAAGCCTTGCATAAGGCTAAAAGGGAATGGAGTAGGGGGCCCTCATTCTGGTCTCTTGCGGCCGAGCCGTATACTGGGGTGGCGGTACTTTTTTCCGGCATGGTAACCGTGCACAGAATCATAGAAATTGAAGTAGGAAGATGTATGGTTTTGGATGTCACCTTTAGAGGACATGACCTAAGGCTGATCAATATCTATGGTCCCCAAAAAGCTTGGGATGGGAAATGTCTTTTTGAGGTGATAAAACCATTCTTATTCACAGCCCAACAGGTCATTTTTGGTGGTGATTATAACACTGTTGTAAGAACCAAAGACAGAGGAGGTACCAGAAGCAGTAGGACCTTGGGCTATGATGCAAATTATTTAGTTAGAATAGTTAGAGAGGCTGGTCTGGTGGATGTCCATATTAGGCATACTCCGGACCTCACTGGGTACACTTTTTATAGCGGTCAGAATAAAAGTAGAATAGATAGATTTTTTGTCAAAACAAATTCGAAAACTCTGCCTTCCAAGGTGGAGCCAGTAGAATTTTCAGATCACTGCTTTCTTAGTTTTTCATTGAATGCTTCACAGTCCATCCAGAAAGGGAGGGGTCTGTGGAGGCTGAACTCAGAGCTCCTAAAGGAAGAGAGTGTGAAGCAGTCTCTCAGAGGTCTCTTTGAGGATCATGAATCACTGTTGGAGGCAGGATGGAGTAAATCAGAGTGGTGGGAGGAAATGAAAAAGAAGGTCCAAGGTTTTTTCAAAAGACTGATTAAAAACAGAGGATTGAAAAAAAAGAGTGCCTACTATGTTCTTAAAAGGAAATTGGATTTCTTGATCTCTGAGGGTGGAGATGGTGGGGAAATCTCCCAGGTGAAGGCTCAGATGAAGGAATTTCAGTATAACCGATTGGCATCTTTGATTCTGGAGAGGGATTATGGTACATACCACTCACCGGATCCCTACCAGAATTGTAGAAAAGCCGTCGAGGCAAGAGAAGTCAGTGGCCTATATGATGGAAGGGGTGTGCTTCAGGAGAGGAGGGAAGGCATCCTGGAAGTCATTAGAGCCTATTATTCTGATCTCTTGTCTGAGCAAGCACCTATCAGAGAGAAGATGGAGACTTTTCTGAGGGAGACACCAGGTCTGATGGAGCCAGATGGCTCTCTTGAGTGTTTGGACAATAAGATTGGAGTAGAGGAAGTTAGGGAAGCAATTGATGGTTTGACATCAAAAAAGTCACCTGGACCGGATGGTCTAACATCGGAGTTCTATAAGGAATTCTCTGATGTATTAGCTCCCTGTCTCACGGATGTGTTCAATGCAAGTTTGAGTTTGGAGGAAGGAAATCTGCCTCCTTCCATGAGACGGTCGGCTCTAATCTTATTGTCCAAAGGAAAAGACCCAGCCCGTATTGAGAATTGGCGCCCCATCGCTCTTCTTAATACGGACAGGAAGATTTTGGCAAAAGTTTTCTTTAACAGAATAATGGAGTTTTCTGAGAGGCTTCTCTCCCCCTCCCAGCACTGTACAGTGAAGGGGCGTAGCACTTTTAGTGCGGTCCTTGGTGTCCGGGAAGCCGTGGAGCGGTGCAGGGCTGGGGGGGAAGGAAAATTCCTGCTGGCCTTGGATCAATCTAAAGCTTTTGACCGTGTCAATCATGAGTATCTTTGGAAATTACTTGAAAGGTATGGCTTTCCGTCAAAAATGGTCAATTGGTTAAAGGTTCTTTATAAAGAGGCCGAGAGCTTCCCGCTTGTGAATGGTTGGGTAGGGCCCAAATTTGGGGTAAGCTCGGGTGTGCGTCAGGGTTGCCCCCTGAGCCCTCTTTTATACGTGTTTGCAATTGATCCTTTCGTGAGGAGGATTGAGAGCAGCAGGTTGGAAGGGGTGCAGCTGTCACCGGAGTGTACTCTAAAGGTGGTAGCCTATGCAGATGATGTTACGGTGGTCTTGTCAGCGGAGGAGGAGGCAAGTGACATCAACCAACTAGTGACTGATTTTTCTGAGGCGTCTGGTTCGAAGATAAATCAGGACAAGTGTGAAGTTTTCTGAATGGGGGAGGGAGGGAAAGAATTTTTTCTCCCGGACACCCTCCCCAGGCCTAAAGATAGTATCAAAATATTAGGCATCCAATTTGATCACGGAGATTATTCCTTGCTAAATTGGGGAAGAAAGCTAGATGATGTCACCAAGAAGGTCAATTTCTGGAAAGGGTGCAAGTTCTCCCTGAGAGAAAGGGTTGACATTTGCAAAACTTATTTGATACCAATGTTCCTTTACATCAGCTATGTCTGTTTTTTGCCTCAGTCTTTGTGGTCTAGATTATGTTCCGTGTTTTTTCAGATGTTCTGGGGAAACAAGATGAACATAGTCAAGAGAGGAATCACGTACAGATCGAGGGCAGAAGGGGGCCAGGAAATGGTCAATCCTGTAGTCCTTTTTGTAACAACTTTTTTGAAATTGAATGTGGGAGGTCTATTTTTAGACAACCCCCCTCGATGGGTACATGGTTTCATGGAATGGATGTCTCCTTATTCTAGAACATGGATAGATGGTGGTCGGATGGGAAGACCTTGGACCAGGCGAGGTTACCTTCCGATTTACGTGATTCAATCCATAAAGATGATTACCAAGTGGAGTTTGAAGGTGGGTGATGTGAGAGATCTCTCGAGAAAGGAGATGGGGAAGAGGATCTTGCAGACCTACTTTTATGCTCCACTGGCTTTGAGAGATTGCCCAGGGGATGTCTGTTCAGCTGGGTTGAAACTGCTTAATGAGCAGAGGATCCCACTGAAGTTTAGAGACATTGCCTGGCTTTCTTTCCAAGGGAGACTTTACGTTAAAGGGAATATTAAGTTTAGAGGTGCCAATACCCGTGATTGTCCACGTGAGGAATGTCCTGGGGAGGAGGAGACAATGGACCATTTCTTTCTTAAATGTCCCTTCAATGTAAACATTTATCAAGATGTCTCAGTTGCTCTAGGGATCCCTTGTCTTTCGGGGCTAAGTTACCCGGAGTGGGTCTATGGGGCATTCAAAGGTTATGGGAATTTTGATTTATGCACAATTTATATGATTAGTTTAGCAGTCAGGTATCACACGTGGAATGCACGGTGTCATGTTATATTGAGACAAAAGATCCTCCCTGTTAGGACAGTGGTGGGTCTTATTCTACATGAGGTGAAGGTAATGATGGAAATGGAAAAGGAGAAGCTGGATGCCATCAGCTGGTCTCGCTTGTGGGGCCGGTTGAAACCTCCTTAGTAGGTGGCAAATAGTAGAACCTGGAACATACTGGGACTCTGTTCTTTTTATTTTCACACAAAATAGGGGGAATATGGAATATGAAATAAAAGAATGTTTTACATACATGTTTTGCTAGTACCAGATCCTTCACTTAAAAAATAAATGTAGGTGGAGAAAATGGTTGGGAGGAGTAAATGAAGAGATGAAAGGCGTCTTGTGGGTAAGGGTAATGAATGTGTTCTGTATTAAAGGTGATGGGTATAGTGGTGAAGGTGGAGGAGAGGTATGATAGGAATGAATGTAGTGAGAATGAATGAAGATGGAAGGACGGGAGGATAAGGAAAAAATGATGGTAAGTTTAAAAGTGGAGTGGAAGGAGAGATGTATGGGAAGGTATGAGTATGAGAGGGTATGGGTCAGGGTGGATGTTTTGGAGAAGGAGAAATGGTGGAGCTCAGGATCAGGAGAAAGTACAGAATAGGAAAGTTTTTTTTTGTATAAGATTGTTAGGTGGTGAAGGTGGGAAATTAAAAAAAAAAAAAAAAAAAAAAGGGGTGGGGGGATGGTGGGAAGGTATGGGGATATGGATCAAATTGATGTTTGTAAATTTATGTGAAATTATATTTTATACTGTATATGAAATGGTATATATTTTTGTACAAAAGGTTGCAATCTTCAATAAAGAAGCATTGTCATGGGTTCTATCCCCACCATGTGTTATATATACGGGGCAGTACGGACAGTGTAATGGTTACATTACTGCCTCACAGCGCTGAGGTTATGGGTTCTATCCCCACCATGTGTTATATATACGGGGCAGTACGGACGGTGTAATGGTTAGCATTACTGCCTCACAGCACTGAGGTCATGGGTTCTATCCCCACCATGTGTTATATATACGGGGCAGTACGGATGGTGTAATGGTTACATTACTGCCTCACAGCGCTGAGGTCATGGGTTCTATCCACACCATGTGTTATATATACGGGGCAGTACGGATGGTGTAATGGTTACATTACTGCCTCACAGCACTGAGGTCATGGGTTCTATCCCCACCATGTGTTATATATACGGGGCAGTACGGACGGTGTAATGGCTGGCATTACTGCCTCACAGCACTGAGGTCATGGGTTCTATCCCCACCATGTGTTATATATACGGGGCAGTACGGATGGTGTAATGATTACATTACTGCCTCACAGCACTGAGGTCATGGGTTCTGTTTCCACCATGTGTTATATATACGGGGCAGTACGGATGGTGTAATGGTTAGCATTACTGCCTCACAGCACTGAGGTCATGGGTTCTATCCCCACCATGTGTTATATATACGGGGCAGTACGGACAGTGTAATGGTTACATTACTGCCTCACAGCGCTGAGGTCATGGGTTCTATCCCCACCATGTGTTATATATACGGGGCAGTACGGACAGTGTAATGGTTACATTACTGCCTCACAGCGCTGAGGTCATGGGTTCTATCCCCACCATGTGTTATATATACACGGAGCAGTACGGATGGTGTAATGGTTAGCATTACTGCCTCACAGTGCTGAGGTCATGGGTTCTATCCCCACCATGTGTTATATATACGGGGCAGTACGGATGGTGTAATGGTTAGCATTACTGCCTCACAGCACTGAGGTCATGGGTTCTATCCCCACCATGTGTTATATATACGGGGCAGTACGGACAGTGTAATGGTTACATTACTGCCTCACAGCGCTGAGGTCATGGGTTCTATTCCCACCATGTGTTATATATACGGGGCAGTACGGATGGTGTAATGATTACATCACTGCCTCACAGCACCGAGGTCATGGGTTCTGTTCCCACTATGTGTTATATATACAGGGCGGCACGGATGGTGTAATGGTTAGCATTACTGCCTCACATCGCTGAGGTCATGGGTTCTATCCCCACCATGTGTTATATATACGGGGCAGTACGGACAGTGTAATGGTTACATTACTGCCTCACAGCGCTGAGGTTATGGGTTCTATCCCCACCATGTGTTATATATACGGGGCAGTACGGATGGTGTAATGATTACATTACTGCCTCACAGCACCGAGGTCATGGGTTCTGTTCCCACTATGTGTTATATATACAGGGCGGCACGGATGGTGTAATGGTTAGCATTACTGCCTCACAGCGCTGAGGTCATGGGTTCTATCCCCACCATGTGTTATATATACGGGGCAGTACGGACAGTGTAATGGTTACATTACTTCCTCACAGCACTGAGGTTATGGGTTCTATCCCCACCATGTGTTATATATACGGGGCAGTACGGATGGTGTAATGGTTACATTACTGCCTCACAGCACTGAGGTCATGGGTTCTATCCCCACCATGTGTTATATATACGGGGCAGTACGGACGGTGTAATGGTTAGCATTACTGCCTCACAGCACTGAGGTCATGGGTTCTATCCCCACCATGTATTATATATACGGGGCCGTACGGACGGTGTAATGGTTACATTACTACCTCACAGCACTGAGGTCATGGGTTCTATCCCCACCATGTGTTATATATACGGGGCAGCACGGATGGTGTAATGGTTAGCATTACTGCCTCACAGCGCTGAGGTCATGGGTTCTATTCCCACCATGTGTTATATATACGGGGCAGCACGGATGGTGTAATGGTTAGCATTACTGCCTCACAGCGCTGAGGTCATGGGTTCAATTCCCACCATGACCCTAACTGTGTATATTGTATATTCTCCCCGTACATGCGTGGGTTTCCTCCGGGTACTCTGGTTTCCTCCCACAATCCAAAAATATACTGGTAGGCAAATTGGCTCCTAACAAATGAACTCTAGATTGTCTGTGTGTGCGTGTACATGTGGTAGGGAATATAGATTGTAAGCTCCACTGGGGCAGGGACTGAATGGTCAAATATTCTCTCTAAAGAGCTGCGCGGATTGTCAACCCTATTTTGGTCCACACAAATTTCGCAGCTTTGCATGTGGATGAAACGCCGCTCTCCGCCCGCACTGCCACCCCCCCCCCCCACTTGCCAAGTTAGTATAAACATCCATTTGCAGCCTTGGGTGTGGGGGACAAATCATTAGATGGTCGAATGATTTCTACAGCGCTCGTAGATGTAAGACACCTCTCTGTTGTCTTACATTTGCGAGCATCTTGTGCGGGAAGTGGGCCCCCCTCACCTGCGTCACAGGTGCATCAACATGGGAACGCCCAACGTTTTCATGGGAATGCCCATGAAATGCTGGGCATTTCCATGGGCACGACCCCTCGCCGCCGCAGCAATGCCCCCCGCCCGCATTGCTAGGTGCAAACAAGACAGGGAACTAGCCGTTTGCTGTGCCCGCTCGCACCAAGCATCTGCACATGTGCATAACTGCGCATGCACAGCACCAGCACCAATGCAAGGGAGTGAGGCAATTAGGAGAAGGGCCAATGTGTGTGCCATACAAGTAACTGGTAATAAATAAATAAATAACTATGTGCCTACCCTTGTTATACACATATTTTGTTATGCGCTTATAATTGTTATACATAATTAAGCCCATCATATGAGATTTCATCCTCTGATTTTTTTTTTTGTAGCACAGTAAACATTAGGACATCATATGCTTAATTACTATAGGTTTAGTGCCTTTTGTTCATACAGTATGTTACCCATCGTTTATTACAATTCCATAAATGCAAAGTCTACTGAAATAATGATAGGTACAAGTACAGAGAAGAAATTTGCAGCAGTAGTAAATAAGGAATGCTGAATTACTTGGGAGCGTCTGGCAGCAACATTCTGTATTGATTGGTCAGGCAATATAAACAAAGAAATAAAAGACTTGATTGCAGTAAATCTCCGCCTGGATGGGCTAATACAATATTCTGACATCCTGGCAATGAGTGATTTTTCTTTTTGCGCCCTTTGCCCGAAGCAAGAAACAGCTTTTACCACTCACCTGATCTATTTAATGTAAATATGCCTGGGAAACGGACTATTTCCCAACATTTTGAATCATGAAGGTCGACATACATTTGGTTGACCACTGGAGGTGGACAGGGCTTAGGCCGACCCCTGAAATAGGTCAGCATGGCTAAGGTACACAAGGTTGGAAGATTGACACAAGAATTAGGTCGACCATGGGACGGTCAACAGCGAAAAGGTCGTTATGAGTTTTTTATGTTTTTGTTTTGTTTAGCCGACTTGTGCCAACAGGCAGTATTTTATACCCTACCATCCAACCATGGCGTGGTTGGAGAATATAATAGTGTGCCGGGTGCAGCTAGGCATCGTGCCCAAAGCATGCCATGTGAGGGGACACTGTACACTTAAACAGTCTCCATGTTGACTATGAAGAAAAGATTCACCTAGGTGAAGAGAAGGGGCGCTAATGAGGTGGGGTGTTTTGATAACAGCTCACACACAGGGGGTGGTAGGCCCCCTAAAAAATAGTTGATGTAAGATAGAAAGTGCAGATGGTGGAGCCATATTGGACTTGGACCCACCTGTTACCCCACTTGGACTAGCTCTCCACCACCTTTGTGCATTGGGACCCCAAAAAATTTGCTTCGCCCACTGGACAATCTTCTATGGGATACCACCACCTGCTAACAACTTGGAGCCCATACTGATTGCCCTAGACAGGGCCACCATTCTACCAAACAAGGTACAAGTCATCCCGCCAGGTTTATGGACACCCACCAAACCAGTATTGTCTGCAAAGTAATATCTGGGTCACTACACCAATTTCCATGAGAGCATACTAGGAACAAGCGGGACACATTCTAAGTATATGGTCCATCCAACTTTTATTGAAGTGAATTTTTATGTTTTGTTATGTTTTGCTACTTATTCTTTTTCTTTAATGCTTATGTACTGTGATTCGTATATTATGTCGCTAAAAATTCACTCATATAAAACCAACGTTATATATTGTGATACCCAATTGATCAGACTTTTTAGTGATTCATTTTCTAATCTTGAGCGCTCCACCATCTTCGCTTTCCATGTTGATTATGTTGACATTCAGGACATTTTTTTAAAAACTCATGTCGACTTTCCCATTGTGAACCTAATGCTTGTGTTGACCTTTTGAGCCTGTCGACTTTAGCAGTGTCGACCTATTTCAGGTGTCATCAGAAGCCGATTTCGTCAATTTAGCGGTCGTTTCTGACAAAACATGGCCGTTCCGACACTCAACAGTCTGCACATTAAAAACCAACTGTCGAGAAAATTCCTGGGAATCAGACTGTCTGGAACATCATGACAGATGGTTTCGGGATTGAATACCTCCCATGGAATTCAGTATTCCAATATTTTTACAGGAATCCTATCCGCCTTTTAACTTCTGTGGTACAGGCTGTGGGACATATTTATTAAGCTCGGTGAAGTGATAAAGTGGTTTGTACTTTATCACCAGCCAAGCAGCTCCTAACTGAGAAGTTACAGGCTGGATCTGCAAAAAGAGAGTTACAGTATGAGCTGCTTGGCGAAGTGATAAAGTTCCAGCAACTTTATCACTTCGCCAAGCTTAATAAATCTGCCCTTGTTTGAAATACAACATGAACTGATTGACCCTTTATATCTCTCCACATATCCTCTCTGCAAGCTTTGATCAATCTCCCCTAAGATTTTAGCCTTTTAGCTCCGATTCAGATCCGTTCTTCATGTTTAAGACTAATCCATCAGCAGATTAATGTATGAACCAGAAAATTTGACTTGGTGTTCTACTTTGTTTTGTAACTTATCCTTGTAAAGGCAAAGTAAAACATGCAAATGAGCACCCTTTCCTGTTCATTATCCAATGTATTAATAGTGTCTAATGGTTCTAAATTAAAGTTCCCAAATCTCTAATTTTCTCAGAGGATTTTTAATATTAGGCATCAATGATTTTCATGCTGGGTCTAGTCCTGCAGACATTAGGATGCTTTTACCCACAGAATTGAGTTATAAACAGTCAGGGGTGCCTGTGCTTCGGGTTCTGGTGTAATAAGTCATTATAAGAAGCTTATTTGCACTTTTTCCCTTGACGTGTTATTATTAGAGAACTGGGGGAAGGCAACTCAGAAATTAGGAGAATATTAAATCTTTCTTTAATTGGGCATTGAAATATTTCACACCAGAATATACACACAATCCATGATTAGGTTCTGCTAAGAGATTTAGAAAAGTGAGTGGGGAATTGTTCATGACTGCATTAAAAGACATTTCCGCTTTCAAACCATTTATTTCTACTAAATCTAATCACCCATAATATTCATGTTTAACAAGATACATGGTGCACATCATGTTTAGTTTAGAAGGTACGGAATATCTGGCCCGCTGGAGTAACTGTTTATTTATTTTGCGCCGGGTAACAGTCGCTGCTATGCGCTGTATAATAGATGCAGGGTATACGCTACTCCAGCCTCCCCCCCCCCCCCCTTCCCCTCTGTCAGGGGGCCCATTTGCCAGAGCACAGTGACATCAATATCTCTCCTGATTCCTGTCCTAGTGTGTAAGTAGTACAGAGGCCGCTGCGTGTAATAAGATAAATGATACAGTAGATTTTATTATTCTTTGTGTATTTGAAGGTTGTTTAAATTGTCTTTGTTCCACTACAGGAATTTGATACAAAATAATTGTATTTCAAATAGGAGAAACAGTACCCAGGCATTTTACTATTAGTAATATCCAATATAATATACACAACGCAGACCTCCCAACATGACCAATTCCAGGAGGGTCAACATCCTCTCTACCTGGACTTCCATTTTAAATTATGGGGCAGTTCATACTCCTCAGAAGGGTGGGGAAGCCTTCCACATGTCTTCGGACCTCCCCCCACCTTGCACCCCCCCCCCCCCCGCTTTGCCATTTACTGCGATTTGCAGCTCTTCAGGCACCTGCGTTGAAATTCCTTTATTGTAAATGAAATAGTTCAACACAGGTGATGCCAATCATATATCGTTGCGGTCAGCAGTCTTTAATGGCGCCGAATTCTGTGTCCGCCGGCGGTGTCATAGCTCTCCCTGCACTTCCGCATTCCTCAGCATTTCTCTTCGCGCCTGGCTCCCCATAGCTTTGTATAGGAAAGGCGCGCGCACCTTATTCTCTAAGCCCCCCCTTCCCCAGCTCCACAGCTCTGGTGCTGACTGGCTGTGTTTCTGACACGCTGGTAGCCTCCTCTCACCAGGCTCCATGAAGCAGCAGGGCAGACACAGCAACAGCCCAACCCTATGGGGAGGAGTTCAGCATGTAGTAGATTCCTATTGAAAGCTGCTACTGCTCATCATACACAGAGCTGGGAACTTCTCCTCCTCTTGGGCTGCCAGTACATGAAGTGATGACAGCAATAGCTTCCAACAGGAATCAATTCTGTGCAAATCCCCAGAGATACAGTGCTTCCATGGGCTGCTGCCTGTGCAGCCCAGAAGCAATTCCTCTGCAGTGAGCTTGCCTGAACTTCAGTGAGTCACTCAGTGTGATGCAGCTGAAGGAAGGTATGCATTACACCAGAGAGGTGCATGGAAGCTTATTTTATTTTAATAATATTTGTGTGTAGATCTTTATAAATAGTATAATTTTGTGAACTTTAATTAATATTAAAGTTATTAAAAGTGTGTATTTTGCTCTGTACCTGTGTTTATGTGCATATGAGTACATCATGTATTTATAATACATGCATACAAACAAACACTAGTACAGCGCAAATCAAACTAATAACCTGCAAATAATTAATGACTGTTTGCAATGAGCAGTACCCAGGAAATTGCAGCCCCCCTTAAATCTAAAGGCAGGAGCCGCCACTGGCAATGAACAATAATTGCACAGTCTGAAAATGGCTGAAAATAATCCGGATAATTTAGTTTGTTTATTAAATTTGTCTTGATAAATGGCCCGTGTGGATATTGTTCATATTGTTGACATTGCTGCATTTCTATAAGCACCTAGAAATAACAAATATATACAAATGCAGATTATTGACTGCAGATTGCACAACCAACTTGGAAAGTTTGGTTCCGCACCACAAAGACATTGGGGGTTATTCTGGTTCACTCGCAAAGGCAAATTCACTCTCTGATGGACAAAACCATGTGCACTGCAGGTGGGGCAGATGTAACATGTGCAGTGAGAGTTAGATTTGGGTGGGGTTTGTACTTCCAACTGATATATATATATATATATATATATATATATATATATATATATATATATATATATATATATATATATATGGCAGAGTAAAAATAAAGCAGCCAGTATTTACCCTGCTCAGAAACAATAAAACACCCAAATCTAACTCTCTCTGCACAAGTTAGATCAGTCCCACCTGCAGTTCACATGGTTTTGAATTTGCCTTAGAAAGTGACTTTACCTTTGCCAGTGAACCAGAATATCCCCCATAGTGTATAGTGTAGCGCAGCAATTACCCTGTAAGAATTGGTAAAATCTACAATGGTTTAGACAATAGTTTATGCCTATTGCCGTTTTTATTATATAGAATACACATAAACATATAGCTAAAGTCATGCTCATGGTGAGAGTGCCAGCTGCAAGAGGCTTGTAGTCAGCAGCTGCTTAATTAACATGCTGCTGTTATAGCTGGCATCCGGCTCCCGGGAAGCAGAGCTGGGTCACAGTACATCTCTATCATGTTACCGAGCCTCATACACTCCAATGCTAGAACAGTCAATTCCCCAATTTACACTTTTCTTATTGCTGCAGAAATATTTTTCTAATTTGTGTAAAATGACAATGCAGGAAATGGCTTCCTATAACTACAGAGTATAAAACAATTAAGCGTTTAAGCATTTAAATAAGAAATACATACCAAAATGTCTCCCAGTCTAAACCACATTAATCAGCCTCTAGAATTAGAAAGTGGTGATGTTTTCTGTGTTTGTCACAGCCATTGCATAGCAGGCTCTTGATAATCATTACCTCCCCTCGTATGGTCCACTTGTGCTCTGTAAGTCAGCGGTTGAGGGGGTGGGGCATGCAAGCAGCTGGTGGGAGATGCATGTGACGCCCGCCTTTCTGGGGGAACGGGACTGGTTCTTCCGGATGCTTCAGGAGGGTAGGCAAGTTTGGAAGGCGGTGGCATTGCAGCCAACTGATGCCATGTGTCAACAAACAGCCCAGTACTGACCGGTGGGGTTGTTTATTGACATAGCAATGTAACGGTACAGCCATGCTCTCAGTTTCACACACACACGTAACATGGAGCGGAGCTTGTGCGGAGCATTCCGGTTACCATGCTCTGCAAAGCAGCTCTATGGTGGTGTGGATATAAGATAAGATAATTTATTGTCATTGTAAAAAGAACAACCAACATAGTTGCTAACATATGGCTGGTATTTCCTGGGATCTCCTGCACACTATCACTAAATACCATGGTTAGTATATAGTGGTATGTAGTGGATTAGTCAATGTTGGACCCATAAAAGTGTTTTCACTTCTTTGGATGACGAGCCCTTATTTACTTGCTCCGCACAGTGTCGGTTTTTCTCTGCTGTATAAAACACAATTATAGTGTACTGGGTGCTGAGTATTTGTCATTGTATCACAATTGTAGAATGGAGATGAATGGCATGATTCAGTCAATTGATAACGAGATGCCATTTGCCTTGATTGCATTGCCTATAGGGACGTGGTTATACAGTGTTCACCCGCGGCGGCTCCTACCTGAATGTAGGAGGGGGGCTACTGCTGAGTGCAATACCGGCACATATAACCCCCCCTGCTGCCGCTGTGGCAGCGGCGGTCCCAGTGGCTGTGCAATGCAGATGACAGGCACTAGGACCAGCGAATGCTCAGTATTGGCCACGGAACTGCGCATGCACATACCCCAGGTTCTATGGGCTGCTACGGCTGCAGCCCATAGAAGCCAAAGATGCAGCCTGGAGGGAGGGAACACCTCCCAATGGGACTGCCTTACTGCGGTTGACTGTCAGGTCGGACTTCCAATAGCAAGCCACTGCCAGTCACAGTGAAGCCAGTGTAGTCTCACGGACTGCAGCTGGCTACACTAACACTAAGCACAGTGACAGATTTTACTTGGGGAGGCTGCAGTCCTGCAGCCCATTGGTAAAAACCGCCACAAATGCAGAACAGCATAAAAAGGTTTGACGTTTGATTTCCAATGATAAATGATTAAAAAAATAGTTGACAGCTTTATATTCCTCCCAGTTCTTCCAGCGATAGATCTTTACAGTTGTGGTGTTTAAAATATCGGATCGTTGAAGTAACGGTGGTAGCTTATAAACCCTAAGACTGGGAAACGTTGTGTGTAAGATGTGATTTATATTGTGGTCTTCATTCTGGATCATAGTGTGATATTACATTGATCAGCCTATAGTTTTGTAGAGGCAGATATTAGAAGTGTCCTAAGGTTTGGAGCGGGTGGTCTTTCTTAAATTTCCATTACTCCCCTTTTTGGTATGTCATTTTTTCCGCTTTGCTAGTAGTTGGTGGTAAAGTAGCCAGTCCTGTAGCCAGCTTGCTGCACTGGTGAGGTGCACTCCCCTTAATAACACCGGAAAAGCCGAAGGTAGTTCTTCTGGTATCAGCAGCTCTACCCGACTCGATAGGCTTTGTCTGTCTTTGTCTGTGTTACTGTCTGTGTTAAATGTATATTTGTATATAAATGTATATTGGTGTTATATAAGTCAAATCATTATGTATTATCATTCTGTATTATTAATTTGGAGCTGTCATCAGACAATACAGTGTTTACAACACAAAGAGTTACAGAAATTTCCATTGTTCTAGATAAAGGCGGTTATTTTGATTCAATCTGAAAGGCACAATAATTATCTAATGGACAAAACCATGTGCACTGCAGGTGGGGCAGATGTAACATGTGCAGAGAGAGTTAGATTTGGGTGTTTTATTGTTTCTGTGCAGGGTAAACACTGTCTGCTTTATTTTTACACTGCAATAAAGATATCAGTTTGAAGTACAAACCCCACCCAATCAGCCCCAACTGCAGTGCTTATGGTTTTGTCCATTAGAGAGTGATTGTGCCTTTCCGAGTGAATCAAAATAACCCCCAAAGTGTGCTTAGATGTAACAAATTGAGGGATTGCTAATCTGGGGTTTGGTTGCATTAACTTTAGTTGTAATATTTTCTCTCCCTTATTTGTAAGGTCAGTATCAGTTTGTAGTCCCAGAGGACATTGGTATTGGTGATGCACTTGGACGAGTGAAAGCAAATGATCGAGACACCGGAGACAATGCTAAGTCATCCTTTGATATCATTGATGGTGATGGGAAAGACATGTTTGAAATCGTAACGGATTCCCAGTCACAGGATGGAGTCATTCGATTACGAAAGGTAATTGCAATTTTTTTTTTTTATCAATTAACTGCTCAATACAATCTAAAAGGAAATTGGTAGCTGCCCAGTGCTGTCAAGTTGATATCTGGTGCAATATATGTGACTCTCTGTATCCTCTACAAATGCAGCCCAGCAATATATCACCAAAAGATACCTGACTATGGGGATTATTCGGCTGTGACAGACCGGGTGATAGTCAATAGACTGCGGATGCGTACAGTCCATAGTTCGCACGTGCATGGCCGTCTTGCAATGAACCTTGCTACTTTATTTATTGTTGGCCATAAGCAAGGTGATTGACAGAAAGCAGATGTTTACTGATAACCCAATGTTTTCTGGGATCGTAAGGGAAAACTCAGGCATGCCCAGGCATTTGAAGGGAAGTCTTGCGACATCAGCTCCGCCCCCGATCAGTCTGTCTCTATCGCAGCCACCGAGTAAGTCCTGGGCTATGCTCAGACTGCACATACTGCTGAGTTATTGCAAGGAGGCACGGTACATTTATACGGTGTCCATCTTGACATATGTCAACATAGACACCGGAAAAACATACAAAACTTACAGTATGTCTGAAACTTCGAGAGGTGACCTCATATATATATATATACAGAATGGCAGTACGCACAATGCTGACAAAGTCCAGATGGTGTCCGTGCCCGGTATTTGAAGGGTTATAGAATTGCCTTCCCAAAGCAGAAAACTGTGTTCCTATTCAAGGAAGAACCAGCACAGGACAAGAGGCTTTTCAAGCTTTTATAAGCATCATCAATTTTTTTCAAAAGACAAATCCAGCAGTCACGGTGGGGTAACAAATAGACAGGACAGGACAATTGACGTCCAACACCCTCAGGCAACAAAGACTTTCTGTGAGTAGCAGCCCGTTCCGTGGCTGATGTCAGCACAGGTCCCTGACGGACCGTTTTGTTGCTTTTTGCACCTTTCTCAAAGGGAAGAAGTCTGGGAAGGCAATTATATATATATATATATATATATATATATATATATATATATAACTGGAAGGTAGATATTAGGGGGGTTAGTCACAATCGCAAGTGGACCATTGGTGGGCGTATGCTCATGGGCAGCGTCATTTCTGCGCACGTGCATACCCTGGGTGCATTCGGCCACGGCAAACAGACTGTTCTCTGGGTGCACGCACCCTAGGCTGGGATGGCGGAGGATCTTTGCGCTCATGGTAGCTCCCAGGGCCTTCCCATGGTAATCGGGCCGTGACGACGGTCCCGTGGGCAGGCAGCTGACATCACCAAATGTCAGCTGCCCGCCCCCGTCCTCTCGAGGGTGCATGCTTGTGAATCCACCAGAAAACCCCCCTAGGTCCAAGCTGTATTCACAGATGTGGTGGGAAGAAATTGGGTAAATTGGATGATAATATGGGTACATGACAGGTGACTACATTTTTATAGTCTTTTAAGGCACATAAACAGGTAACAAGAAGCCAAATAAGATTGAATCAATGATCTTTCTGTACTACGGAGTATTTTTATATTCCATAGCCACTATATAAGGGTCTTTACGTTTCTCAAATCTGCAGGCTGTACATGTATTTTAAATTCCACATGCTGTTTCAAGACCTTCCAAGAAGGCAGCATCCCTTTGTCTTAAGTCTCAATTATTTTTTCAGTTGAAGGCTTTAGAGAATATAAATGAAGCGCTGTCAACTATGATGACACTGTTGCCATATTAAAAAGGGGAAAAAAAAGGTTATTTGCACCATTGATTGCTGACAGTGGTAACTGTGTGTTCGGTAAAAGCCATATTTTAGGTAGATAAAGACCCTTCTATACAGAGACCAAAAATTAGACAATTTTTATATTGCAATTCTGCTCTACTTTCAATAATCAGTTTCAATAAATGATGCGTAAGACGAGGATTGATTGAATCTTTTGCAGTTGAGTTCTCTTAACTAATCGTGATATTCAGCCAATGTATCTATATTAGAAAATAAATTCACCAAACTTTTTGTTAATGGTGCAGACAAAAAAAAGTGATTTAGAAAGACATTTTGAGGTTCTAAAAATATTTTTTACATATGAGCTTGTTCAGTGCTTTTTTAGCTATATTTTATAAATTCTTTTGTGATGAGTTATCTGCATGAGGCTTAGGGGGTTATTATGGTTGATTGGTAAGGCTGCAAATTCACAGCCTTGCGAGTCCACTAAACCCCGCCGTGTGAATGGTTAGCTGCCGCTAGGGTGGCCAATCCCTGGATTGGGATCGACGGGGTCCCGGGATTTGGCCCCCAAAACACCGGGATTTCAATCCCGGGATTGGTGTATCCAATCCCGGGATTTTGGGATTAGACTGCGCATGCGCATTCTAGTGCTGGGCCGTGTTTGAGCATCCCTCAGATGCTGCCCCACTTCCCCTGTACCCGGCAGTGCAGTCCTGCGCAGAGTGACAAGGTCATAGGTCACGCTGCGCAGGCCACACAGACAACCAAGAAGTGTCCTAAATGTGCTGCTGCCTACCCACCCAGCTCACGGAGAACTCTCTCCCCCACCCGGCTTCCTGCCTGCTCCTGCCTACCCACCCGGCTCCTTGCTCCCTGCTCCCTGAGACCCCTCCTGGCTCCCCACCCTTCCATCGGCCCCACCCGGCAACATCACCATGGCCAGCCACCCACCGGGCTCCATGTAAGCAAACAAGCGGGGCATTTTTTTTTTTAGGGAAACCAATCCCGGTATCCCGGGAAACCCGGGATTGAGCATTTTTCAATCCCAGGCTATTTCAACCTTACATATACATGCACACTGGGAAGGAAATGGGCATCCGGTGATGTTAGCTGCCCGCCCCCCGCACCCGCGTCATGGGAACGCCCATCTGCCAAAAACAGCCCGTGTTTCCGACTGTTGGGGTATTCCGAAGGTCGCAATGCCCAATTGAATACCCTCCACCAGTGATTGTTTGGGGTAAATTTACTAAAGTATTGGTTTATAGAAGTAACGATGTTGCCTATAACAACCAATCAGATTCTAGTTATGATCTTATAGAAAGTGCTAGATAACTAAAAAGTACAACCTGATTGGTTGCTATGTAAAACATTTCCACTTCTAGAAAGCCTGCACTTTAAATATACACCTCTGTATCCAGATCAATAACTTCCAACAATTCTACGATATTGCCAAATGCACTGTACTGTAATTAAGTCCTGTATATTAATATGTTTTTTTATTTTATGTCTGTTATATGTAGTCTTACAAAACATAACAAATGATGGCCCTGTAACAATGTGAATAGTAGTTTGCTTTATTATCATGGGTATACAGTATAATCTTGCTGTTAGTAAAGGTAAAACATTATCACAGAGAGACGAGCAGTGTACCTGAGGAGATAAAAAGAGGCCATAAATTTACTAGTCCGGGAACGGAGCTGTTAGCTACAGAAGGTTAGTAAGTATTCACATTCCCTAAATCACTTTGGAAGGATCATTACACAGCCAAGTTTAAAAAAAAAAAAAAAAAAAAACTTTCACTGGTGGTTGATATTCACTAGAGATCCCAGGTAGTCTGCAATCTATCAAGTTCAATAAAGTATTTATTCTGTTTTTGCTAAGTTTCACAAAGGTCTAACAGAGGCTGTTTTATAATTAGGTGAATAAATAATCAGCATTTTGCAATCTGTATAACTCAGCTTTCGATTAATTTATTCCGTCAAGGGGAGAACGCAGCTTTTAAACATACCTATAACAAAATGCACACAACTGACAGTGGTCCTAGTAAATAATCTATATATCCCAACTGACAATCTTGATATGTGAGGGGTGGGGTTTCATGAAAAGAGGGTGTGTCTGGGTGCATCATTGCAGAGTTTAAGAAGATGGGGGGTTGGGTCTGTTTGACCCAGTTAGGAATTTGTATATTTTGGGAGCAATAGCAATTCCTACATTATGGTGAGAGGGGAAGTTTCCTGAATGCTATTCATTTTGTGTGGCAGTCGGGTGTGTCCGTTGCAGATGATAAATGTAACAGAAAGGCAGGGGAAGATGTTCATGGGCATAAAACTCCATTTCTAGGGTCTGTATTGGCTGCAGCCCCAAGAAGCCAGGTATTGCTGGCATACTTTACAGAGAAGTGGCTTCCCATTGGAAGTACTTTCTGCTAATGGCAGTCCGTACTGGCGGTCCTGTGGATAAAAACTTTTCTTCCTCGGACTGACAGTCCTGAATGAAAGATATTGATTCCAATGTGAAGCCTGTCAAATGCAATGAACAATTTAAATTGGGGGCTTACTTGGGAGAGTGATGTATTTTACTGAGGGGCAGTGGCATATTTATAACGGGTGTAGCATGCACGCCGTTCAGGGTGCACCCCCCCCCCCATGTCCGTAACCAACCCCAGGCTGGGAACAAAATTAATAGGGGTTCCCTGTATTTTGAGAACCACCACTGGGGCCAACCAGCCAGCAGGGTAATGCCACAGCTGGGGGAAACTATTTATATCAGTTCCCCTGGCTGAAGTACTAACCCCCTCACCCTGGGGGAGTGGGGACCCTCCCAATGAAGGGGTCCCCCCTCCAGGATTAACCCTTCCTGGGCTGAAGCCCGGGGCTCTCCCCATTGCCCCAGGGTGGAGGACACCTGACTGATGGCATTTGTATAAAAAAATAATTAGCTATTGGGTTCTGCTGTGGAACTATGGGCCCCAGCAAGCCTCCCCTGCATACTGGGACTTAGAGAACCACAAGTCCCAGCATGCAGGGCATTAATGGTCATTCTGGGACTCTTAGTTCCACAGCAGAACCAACACACACACATACAGATGGAGCGCCTCTCAGCCAGTGCCAAGGCTCACCAGAATGCCCCCACTGGTTAACGCCAGAGGAGAGGCAATGCATACGACTGGGACGCATGAGCACCTCACGCGCACACGTGTCCCATTTTTTAGGCGGCAGGGAAAATACAAACCCTGCCCGTCTCCACTTCAGGGAGATGGTCACAGTTAGAGGCGGTGCAGGGAGGTGGCGGGGACCGGCGGAAAGCAGCAGGGAGGCAGAAGGGAGCTCCATTGGAAGGGGACACAGGAGCGTCTCTTGCACGCGTAGCCTTTTCTGGCGGCTGGTGGGGGCTGGCTGTTGGCGATCCGACTACCAGGTCCCCACTGATCTCCATCTGTACACACCAGTAAAGTATCACTTTATTACACACACCCCATACATAATGATACTTACCTACAGTATCTTGACCTGAACGATCGGTACCCTTCTCCAATAGTATCTTGTTTGTGTAGCTGTAGAAGGAAATTATACTTACGAGGTCCTATGGCGTAGATCTTCTTTCCATGTAGGCATTCATGTACTTGCAAAAAAACAAAAACGAGTACCCGTACCAGCACGAACGGTAAGAAGCACAGAATGTTGTTGTTTAGATTAGATGCCGCTCCCCCCGAAGGTGCACTATTGGCTGCCCAGCGGCCAATCAGAAGTTGAGTTTCCTAATTGGCAACTAGGCAGCCAACACCAGAAGAACCGAATGTAAACATCCAAGTATGGATTGTGGACTGGAGTTGGAAACCTCCCCAGTCTTGAAATCCTAAGTTAGCCACTGAATTGCATTAGCATATTATCGCACTGCCACCGCGTACATAGACTATATGATATCCGTCCATCTCTGAATCAGCCCATTGTCCAAAAATAAGATATCTTTGAGTGATTAAAAATCCAGCCATATGCCTTTTCTTTTTGTAATTCTTTCATAGTGATTTCTAACAATGAAATTAGACACAGGTGACTCCAGTAAAAATATCACTGTTGCCTTCTTGTGTCCTTTGACATTTTATCCTAACTCTTAGTTTGCCGGTACTGACAAAAGATGCACGCTTGATTGGCCAGATGCACCAAGGCTTGGAAATGTTACATAGCGCTGTTTCAAACTGGAAATGCTCTATTTAAAAAGATTATTATTATTTTTAAATAAAATATGTTTTGAGTCCAACATCTCCCTCTGCCCAATTATATTCCACCCAGCAATGATAGATTTTATAGCCCAGAGTGAGATTTATCTTGGTACTCCGTGCAATTTAGCTGACAGATTCATACCAATGAAGTAGAAAGTAGCTTTAATTTACACATCTTGACATCAGGAATCTGAAGAAGTGAACCTCATTAACAATGACCTTCTCCAGTTCATTTTATTGTCAAGCCTTTAGAATGTAAAATACAATATTAGTGAAATCTGTAATCAATCAAGAGTATTATTTCATCTGCAACAGTTGTCTGAGGAGAATTTTTTTTTTTTCCCATAATAGAAAGAAAATGATATATGTCTGGGGCGTTTAACTCACAGAAATGCTCGTAAATGAACCAGGATAATGGAGTCTGCTTAGACACATGATCGTCATTTCCATCACCAGTTGTGTGGGTGTAGTCATTGGTGGCTGAACGCATACCCTCCAACTGTACCGATTTTGCCGGTACAGTACCGTTTTTTAACAGTACTGTACCGGCAAAATAATTTTGTACCGATGTACCAATTTTTTTAAGCTGCCCGGCTCTCCCCTCCCTGGTCCCGTTCCCAAGGGTCCCTTGTGGCGCCGGCGGGCATTGCATGACGTCATGACATCACTGCTGCACCAGCGCCGCACCCTACACACAGTCTGGCGCTCAGGGGACGAATGTGAGACTTAATGCCCTGCCTCACAGTCTGCGCATGCACAGACTCAGGGCGCGAAAGGGCAGTGAGGCAGAGGCGGGCGTCAGTGACTGAGTGCGCAGTCAGGTGTAGCAGCAGGAGCCGGGGCGCGCATGAGGGGGGATCTATCTGGAGTGGACTACTGAGTGGGACCCCTGGTGACCCGGAGCCTAAGTAAGTGCATGATGCAGTGTTTTTTTTTTTTTTAAGTTTAGGGGTCGTGGCCACGCCCCCTTTACTCATGGCCATGCCCCTTGTCTGCAGTTGTACCGATTTTTACTCCTCAAATGTTGGAGGGTATGTGAACGCTTTCGCCTTGAGCGCCATTTGAAGTGTCATAAGCTTTTTTCTTCAGAGACAATTTTATGTGTGACCCTACCAGAGTTGGTGACAGGGGGTCAAAGTGGACACTCCTTCCGGGCCCTAACATTGTGAGCCCGACCTACACACAGCCTCTCTCCCTAACCCAACACATGCTGTGCAGTGCCGTGTGCTGTGCGTGGGGAAAGAGGCAGCTGCAGTGGCAACCTGTCCTCTGCATTCCTGACCTGATGTCTCTCGTGGCGATACGGTCATAGGGTCACCTGCATGTTGCTCAACAGTCATTAGGTCGGCAGCATTAGGTTGCCATGCATTTAGGTCAACATGAGTGAAGGTCAACATGGATCTAGGTCAACATGGGTTAGGTCAACAGGGTCATTAGGTCGACAGTCAAAAGGTTGATCTGTTGTTTTTTTTAGCTGACATGTGCCACCACTAGGGTGTGGTGAGAGCATAACATAGTATGCCGAGCGTAACGAGGCACCATGCCTGAAGCAGGGGATGCGGTGCTGTGTTGCAGTGTCCATGTCGACTGTGTCGACATTCAGGACAAAGTTTAAATCCCAATGTCGACCTTTTGACGGCTGTCAACCTAACCCATGTCAACCTAATGACCCTGTCAAACTAACCCATGTCGACCTAGACTCATGTCAACCTTCATGCATGTCGACCTAGACTAATGTCAACCTAAATGCATGTTGAGCTAATGGTGTTGACATGCTGGTGACCTAATGATACACACCCCTCTCGTGCTGGTCGGCCACCCACCAGCACCATGGTCCCAGATAATTTTTTCTACAGGAGTGTGGCCACGCCCCCTCATGTCGACAATGCCCCCTTTTTTCACCACGGGCCGGCTGCACTGTCAGCACGGCTGGATGCAGTCACCATGTTGATGGTTATGACAGGGCCGGTGCAAGGCACCGGAGCGCCCCAGGCAAGTCGGGGTGGGGGTGCCCCGGTGTCTGCCGCCCGGGTACCTGTCCTGTGGCGCTGTGCGTGTATAAAGCTGGCGGCGGCGGCAGCAGGGGGTCCCTGCAGTCAATAAGAAATAACGAGCGCTATCCGCCGGGCTATGCGGAAGCGCTTCTGTTTTGGAAACACTGGCCGCACGGCGCACGCTGATTGGCTGAATCTCAGCGTGCGGCCAGTGTTTCCAAAACAGAAGCGCTTCCGCATTGCCCGGCGGATAGCGCTCGTTATTTCTTATTGACTGCAGGGACCCACCGCTACCGCCGCCGCCAACTTTATATATGCACAGCGCCGCAGGACAGGTACCCGGGCGGCAAGGGGGGCAAAATACCGCCCTCCAGTGGCCGGCGCCCTAGGCAAATGCCTAGATTTGCCTAGTGGTGGCGCCGGCCCTGGGTTATGATATCAACTTTGCTAATTTGTCAGCAATGTCTACTTTGCATTAAGGATGGGAATTAACATCACATCCTGCCAGCAACACAAGTTTTCCATAACACCCTATAGAGGCGCAAAGGAAATCATGCAATTTTGGCACTACAGTAATAAACTGATTCTGTATGTGTGCAGGCAGCAAATCATGCCAAATTGTATTCCTCCTAATATTTTCTTCATGTCGATTTTATTTCATCCAATACAAAAAAACAAACAAAAAAAAAAAAAAACACTGCAGCAGTGATTTACCCACTTGGCATACAATGGCTGAATCTATTACGTTACACACTTTTTATAATATCTACAGATGTATTGTAGGCAATTGGGATAACAATGGATGCAGAATTCACTAACACTCTTGGGTTAACAATGGTTATACCTATATTTTAACCAATTGGAATAACAATGGCTTCAGCGATCATTTTTAACAATGGTAGCAAATAACATTTCTAATATTTACACAGTTGGGATAACAATTGTTGTAGCTGCCGGTACTTGTGAGTTATCTGGGCTGCCGATTTTTTGATTGTATGCCTTAAGTTAAGGCATACAATCAGATGCGATGCAATGCGATATCGCATCGCATCGCATCGCATCGCATGCGACCATCGGATGCGATGACCCGATTTTTCGAGTCCCCCGCGAGGGGACGGTATTCTGTGTCCCCTCGCGGGGCGCGCTACGCTCGCCACGCTTCGGGCTCGGTGGCTCGCTACGCTCGCCACAGGTTTATATCCAGCTCCATGCCCACTTGGATAGTAGGGGTATGAAAAGGACCCCTTTTTCCCATTGAATTCCATGTTAAAATGGACTCAGTCCATTTTAACATTGATTCCTATGAAAAAATCGGGTCATCGCATCGCATCCGATGGTCGCATGCGATGCGATGCGATGTGCCCGATCCGACCCGATTTAGAAATCGGCAGCCCGGATAACTCACAAGTACCTAGCTGCCATTTTGAAAACATGGAATAATAATAGATCCAGCTATCATTTTACACATTTGGCCTAACAATGGCTTCAACTAACATTTGCACAATTGGAATAACCGTGTCTGTACCTGTCATTTACATACTGGGGATAGTAATGGTTTTAGCTCAATTTGCATACTTGGCATAACAATGGCTGCAACTGTTATTCAAAATAATATTTTAAACATTGGGGCACATTTATTAAGTTTGGTGAAGTGATAAAGTGGTTGGTGATAACACACCAGCCAATCAGCTCCTGTGAACCCAGCCTATAACTTGACAGTTAGGAGCTGATTGGCCGGTAATAAAAAAAAAACAGCAACTTTATCAAGTCACCAGGCGTTATAAATCTGCCCCATAGTGAGATTTGAGATGCCGGCAGTGGGCATCTCTATGAACAAGATGGCAACTGAGCACGCAACCTTGTGCAACTGAATCAGGCCAATAGTAACAATATACCATAGAAATATAGTAATGTAGTAACATAATAATTCAGGAGAATTTAGAGGTGGATGCTATTCACAAACTGCTGCATCTTTAACGCTGAGGTCTTAAGCAGAAACGGAGGGGTCTTAAGCAGAAAGGCACCACTGCCGGTTGTGTGGTCCGTTGCTGTGTATGAAGCCAGTATTGGTTCATCTGTGTGAACATTGGACATGCGAGGAACCCCATAGGATGTCCAGTGAAATTGCACTGCAAGTGTCAGTGAAGCTGCACACACCTCTTTTTCTGGATTGTTGCTCATCACTGCCTACAAATGGCAGCAGTCTCTCAATCATGTTGCAGTCATTTTGGGGTACCTTGAACAACATCATAAACCCATATCTGCATATTGGCATTGTAGCCTCTGCACATACATGCATGCAGATCTTAAGACATCGGAGATTGCGTTAACATCAAAGTAAAATACATCTCTGAATCAGAACCACAGAAATACCTGTTTCAGATCGCACCTAATTACCGGGATCATGCCGGTTTGTTGCCAGTTCAATCCGGTAATACAGTAGGTGCTATCTGAAAGGGCTTACTGGATCCAGCAAACTGGCTTAAACCAGGCATTACAAACCGGTAAAAAAGCAGGGTTCTTACCAGTTTGTTGCCGGGTTTCTGTGCAGAGTGAACGGGTTAACTAGTCCCGGAGTGACCCTGGACCCTGCATTTCGGAGGGAAAATTATTTTAGATGCTAGACCAGGGGCGTAACTGCGACCGCGGGGGGGGGCGCTGTGCATGTGCGGGCGCCAGGGGCTGCAGTGCTATAGTTACACCCCGCCGCCCCGCCGCCATCCCCCACAGTCTTACCTGTCAGTCTTCAGTACGCGTTGGTCCCGGCTCCCTTCTGCTGCTATGAGGACCACAACAAAATGTCCGCACCCATGTAGCACATAGTTATCTGAAACTGTCTGCTGCATGGGGGCAGACATTTTGTGGTGGTCCTCATAGCAGAAGAAGGGAGCCGGGACCAGCGCGTACTGAGCGTAGCCAGGTAAGACTGGGGGGGATTGCATGGGCGGCGAGGCGGGCGAGGGTTGGTGCGGCGGGGCGGGCGGGGGTTGGTGCGGCGGGGTGCGTGGGTGGGTGGTGCGGCGGGGTGCGTGGGTGGGCGCCCTCCCTTTAATGGCGGGGGGCGCCCAAAAGCTAGTTACGCCACTGTGCTAGACTCATCTTAAGACTAATTTTAGGTTCTTCAGTAATCAGTATCAGAAATCCTGCAAAGTACTGATAGTGCTTTAGAAAAGTAAATCAAATGTCGGACGCTGTATCATACAATCTCATTACATGACAGGTGTAGGTGTTTTTTCAATAAGAGCCGTGCAAGACAGTTAATATCTTTATACTGCAATGTGTTCAATGTAAGCTTGATATTTACATATTCATTAATTCTGGCATTTTTGCAGCTCATTGTCTCTAGTCTGCAATATCCCGAAAATTTGGTGGATTAAAGTACATTAACTAGCTCTCTTCTGTGAGTCCCAACAGGGATCTGTATTCTTTTCCATCACGCTCCCATTTTATATAAACCTTGATACACAGCACTGATGCTTGTACTCAAGAAAATAGCTATATATATATATAGACAGTATACACATTTAAAGCATATAGAAATCTAAACAATGGAAGCTGATTTGTAATGTATGTGCATTTATTGCTATACTTAGTCTTTTCTTTATTTACTGAACTGCATACAAATGACGATCACAAATAATCTACATTAAACACTGCAGCGTTTCTTAGATGCCCCTCACGGAGCTCGTTGGCCTTATTCTGTTCAAGTAAAGTAAAAAAAAAAGTAACTTTGGTGCAGATGTATGAACTAGCGTTAAGTGCATATCTGCAATTAACGCTACTTAACTGTAAGGATTACGTTTTTTAATATGTACGAACAGCGCACCTAAGGAGAAGCACTCAGTGGGCTGTCCCCTTGAACTCCCCCCAGTAATTAGTGGCCCGGCCACTTTGACAGCCCAGGGCTAATGTTTTCCTATCCCCACTGTGGGGACTACGCTAGCCCTGCTGCTGGCTCCAGGCTGGGCACGAGATCTCGGGATAAAAGCGAGATCTTGCGCATGCCAGAGAGCCGGCCGGGGGAGAGAAGGGTTTTTATTAAACACACATGCGCAGGGCTGCCTGGGACACTGATAAGGAGAGCCATTAACGCTGGGCATAATATCACTCCTTATTGGCAAAGGGGCCATAGCAGGTGCCTGCTTGTCCTCGTTATACATGACAAGCGGGACCCCTTATTTTACAATTTTAGATAATACATCTGCCATCATGGGCCTGATTCGGACCTGTTTTCTAGGCTGCATGTAGTCGCAGTCTAGTGAACAGGTAAATGCCACCCAAATCCACTCACTAGCATGCGATGCAATGTGTACGCTAACACATCCCCTTGCATGTGGCCGCATGGTTAAAAAACATTCAATGTTCGCTCACCATCTAATTATTTTTCTACCATTCATAATGGAAAGTCGGCCTTGCATGATTTTCCGTTTAGACGGTGATCTCTGAATTTGGGATGTGCACAGACGTCATGTGATGTCAGCCATCTGCCCCAAGCAGGCATCAACATGCCTGCTTTAGCAGGAAAACACTGGGTTTACCCCTGTTGCCACTCCCTGCCCAACCCCATTCCGCCCCTTCTGGAGGGAACGGTCCAGCGAGCTTGAAACCATGAACATCGGTGATGGGGACGAATTTGGCCCATAACAAATGGGTCTGAATCAGCCTCCTTGTTGTTGTGCAAGGGGAGAAAAATATTTCTATATTTTATGTGCAGGGTAAATACACGAAGCTTCTGCATGTAGCCCACTAATGTTAGACAACAGGGTTTTTTTATATACACTGGAAATATTGACACAAATTAGACCAACAGTCACTGATTAGCGCAATAAATTTGTGAAACTTGAAATATAATTCTAAGGATAATTCAAATGCACATGCACCTGGTGGTTAGCCAAAAGGATTGCCCTCGGTATAACTATTGTTAACTGATGATGATTATTGATCTTGCCAACTACAGTGTGTCCCATCCTTATTATCTGGAACCTCACAGATCCTAAGAAGAAATTAGCTACATACTGTACAAACACAAGTCAGTTAGCGGTAATGACCTAAAGCAGATTCCGACATTACAGTCCAGATTTTAAGAATGTCTATGTTTTAGCACAGATGACTTAATATGTACCTCCGTCAAGATGAGTCAACCCTCTGCTATTCAAGCATGGATAACCTTAAAACCTGGGCTGTAATAGCGGAGCTTGAGAAACTCTGACCTAAAGTATTTTCAAGTTATTGAACTATTATTGCTCCAAGGGATCTTTATACTCTCGTAGAAGCAAGTGTGCCAAACCCATTGCGTTAGACTAATATGTTTGCTATCATTTCATTGTAACATCAGAGCCGTCTTGATTCAAAATCTGTGTGTGCAACTAAATATATTATATTTTTTAGTGCCAGGAAACAGCAAATTAAATGAGGAATGGAACTGGCAGGATTTCCCAACTCTTTGTAACAAAAACGTTTTTTAATATTTTTTTTTTTTCCAATTTACTATTACAATTGATTACAAATGTCAGAAGTCAGTGCCTCGATGACTTTCCTGTTTAGCCCTGGGCGAACACTACTCATCTATGTTTGGGATTACAGAATGCCCTTTTCCCTCAGAGGCATTAAGTGATATATATATATATATATATATATATATATATATATATATATATATGTAGAGATTGGCTGGCACTCCTCCTCCAAATAACAATAGTACCCCTGGTGCCCTTCCACAGCAGCAAACAAGCAAGCATGTAAATATGGAGTAGAGACGGATGGCACTCAGCGGGATTTGCGTCGGAAATAAACAGACCACACTTGGGTAGACTTCTGCCAACGTTTCAAATCTAATTAGATAGATTTTTCGTCAGGGTCCCTGACGAAAAATCTATCTAATTAGATTTGAAACGTTGGCAGAAGTCTACCCAAGTGTGGTCTGTTTATTTCCGACGCAAATCCCGCTGAGTGCCATCCGTCTCTACTCCATATATATATATAGTAGAAGGTAATAGGGTAAGCGGGCGAAGTGGTCTGAATATAAACAAGGACAGTACTGCACATGGGTTTAACCTTTCACAGATATTCTCCCTATGAGTTTGTGAGATATCTTTGGGTTCTCTGGTCTTCTTTCACGCTCCAAAAATATACTCATTTTTATTTCAAATGAACCCTTGTGTGTATACACAAGAAATATATGGACATCCACAAACCACTAAAGTCATAAATATTAGAAATTTACCAAAGGAAATTTGTAAAAAAAATAGGTGTATTTGTATCCAGAAATACACTTATTTTTGACATTTACTACCCCGAAAATACGGCAATTCGTAGTCGTATTGATGTACTATCAATACGACTACGAATTGCATATTTTCGGGATAGTAAATGTCAAAAATAAGTGTATTTCTGGATACAAATACACCTATTTTTTACAAATTTCCTTTAGTAAATTTCCCCCTTTAAATGTCCATTTTCAATTCCAAATGAGAAGTTAGTGCACCACCGTCCTACAAACCCAAACCACAGGCAAACCACAGGCAATAATTGTCCACACACCAGCGCACGGTTCATTCTTTTAGCTTGTGTGTATATGTTGGTTCATGCGGTAGGGAACAAAGCTTCTGAGCTCCTCTAAGCCAAGGACTGATGTGAGTGGTTTTATATATATATATATAGGCCCATATTCATTGTGGCCAGGGAAGGGGTTACATTTTGGGGATCGGCAAAAACAAGTGACCCTAGCCGTTTAACCGCCGTGCCAGTTACTAACCCTATTCTAGGTTCCAGGGAAATCCTCACTGTCAGAGGAAGGCATAGATTCTCCCAAAGGCGAGGCTCGCGGTTAATGCAGGGAGCCCGCCGCATTTAGCCACGAGCCTTGCTGTTTTTTCGCTGAAGAAACCTAGTGAGGGGGAAATGGTGTGTGCAGGGGGTCAGTTGAATACTGATCCTACTCGCTGTGGCAGCGAGCAGTCAGCACTACTCACTGCCACATCTTGCAAAAACCATTGAATGCACCCCATATTCTCAATACTGCGGAATATGTGTGTGCGATTTAAATAACTGGTAAAAAATAACCAAAAACAATAAAAAAAATCACAGTGACTCCTTCTATGCAGTTCCACATTGTTCCACTGATTTGGTGACTAATTTCTGGTTAAGATATTTTTTTCCCAAGTTAAACCATATGTTGGATTTGATAAATGTTCTCCCACAAACTCCAGAATTGGAAGTGCTGAGTCTCTTAGCTCTTAACTTTGAATGACCCATGGAAGACAGAAACTTCTAACCCATATTTCTGCTATAGCTCATAAATGTATGTTACATCCATGCTTATCTCCCTCCCCATGTCTAACATTCACTTTATGAAAAAGCACATCTACTGTAGGTTTACAAGATGGACTGGGTTGAGGTCTTTTTACAGGTTGAGAAATGTTTCACCATTTGGGAAAGCTATATTAACTATTTACAAGATTTCTCCATATATTAAATTCAAGGTTATTTATAAAGCACACCATGTTCTGAGACTCAAACTCTATTGTGTGATCTGATTTGAAAGCTTTCTTGTCCTTCTGTGTCTTCGAAGTATAGAGGCCTTATCTTAGTTGACTGCGCATTTGCATGGGAGAGCGACGTTTTCGTTATGCGCATGTGCATTTCTGTGCATGTACATATGCTGGGTGCAAGCGGGCATGACGAACTGCTAGTATGGCGAACTAGGGGTGTGGGGTGGCAGGGACGGGCTGCGCCCTTGGTAATGCCCAGCGTTTCATAGGTGTTCCCATGAAAACCCTTGGGGGCATTCCCTTGGAAATTAGGCAGTGAAGCAGCTGCTGGGGATGGCAGCTGACATCACGGAATGACAGCTGGCTGCCCTCTTCCCGTACAGAGAGCACACAAAACTAAGACACCAGAGAGTGTCTTAGTTTTGCATGCTCCTCTCAATCGTTCAGTGGTTGGCAACCATTGAATGATTCGGCCCCTGCACCCAAGGCTGAAAATGGCTGTTTATGCAAAACATCCTTTTGCAGCTGTGCGGGGAATTCACCGAGCGAGGGGGGGGGGGCGGCTGTGCGAGCGCCATTTTATCCACACGTAACACTGAAAAATTAGAAGTGTTGCATGTGGATCAGAATAATGTCCTGGATCTTTGTCTCTACTCTTCGTTTTTTGTTCCCTTACCAAATTGGTAACCGCATTATGTTTTTAGATCCACCCTTTTACTTGGCTTACTGCTTCTTCCTTTTGACCTCTCACTTTCTCTGTGTTTCTTTCTCACTTTCTATTTTTCTGCACTTCTTTTATTTCCTTGCATTCATTTGATTTCTTTTCTTTGTGTCTCTGTGTTCTCTTGTATATCTTAAGTTCTTTTCAAAAAAAATATTCTCTTTGGAAAATTGTACTTTTTGGCTTCCCGCTGTATTTCAAATAGTGAATACACTTAGTTGTTATATTCTTTACTTTTTTCACTAACACTGTTATCTGAAATCCTTGTATGTTTGAGTAACTGTTTCACTCAAAAACAAAAAACATAACATTTTCGTCATAAGATAATATATTATTATTACTGATTTGTACAGTGCCACAAATCTAAAGCAGTATAGTGATTACAAGGTTTTGGGAAACTAATACCGCATTCACATTGCAAACCCATGTCCGATCTGGTCATACCTTTTCATACTGAACCCGGGTCACCCATTAAAACTCTGTGACCCGTGTTTAACCCTGCTTTAAACCATGTTTAAATACCACGTTGCAATGCCCTCTTTTCGTACCTGAGCATTTCTTAAGTGTGCTGGTGAATCTGATTCCTCCACCACTGATTTAGCATCAGCTGCAAAATTGACTGCCCAGGAGTGGATCTAGATTTGTCATTTAGGGAAGGTGGTTTAACAATTAATCCTTAATTAATCACAGCACAGAAGCCACTCTCCGGGGTACTCAGAGTGACCCGGATCCTCAGCAGTTCGGTACACAAATCTAGACTCTAGCAGACAGCATAATCAATCTGGTAAAGCTGCCATACAGGGAATACAAACAGCAGGGTATAGTGATCACAGCCATACAATTCTATGGCGGATGATCGCCTCAACCCCCCCCCCCCCCCGATCTGCTCTTGCCCCTGTCTGGCGCAGACACTGTGGCTGCCGTGCTGCAAATGAGATTGAGTGAATTGGGTGTGGTATGTGGTGTATGTGGTGGCTGGGTGTGGTATGTGGTGGCTGGAACTGCATTGTCTCAGAGCAATTGTTTAATAGCAAAGTTGTATGGAAGGATTGATATTATGCAATGGGGTATCTATAAGGGGTGCAAAGGGTGGGGATGGACATGGGCTCCCTGAGTACAGAGGGCTTCACGTGCCTACCCTGCGCCCCATAAATGATGCTTACCCCTCCAAAGTCATATTGCAAATGTTACTTTAAGCAGAAATCATCCAGGAAAATGGCACGTGGACATTTTCCAAGGGATTTGTATTTGCAGTAAAGAAGTTCCCAGGAACAAGTTGCAGGCACCATGTTCTCAGAAACCTGTGCATGCTGAAGCTAGAGAGGAGAGGGCAGCAAGAAAGATGGCAACCATGATATATATATATTTAGGGGTTGGTGCGGCCCGGCACTCACCACTTGTTCCAGCTGCCCTTCTGCCCCTCCAAGGGGAATGGTGTATATAATAAATGAAAGGCAGGCAATCTGGGGACTTGAAAAAAAGTGCTATATTCACAGCAAACAAACGACCAACGTTTCGGGGGTGGTCCCCCTTTGTCAAGGTGCGTAGGTGATAACCTACGCACCTTGACAAAGGGGGACCACCCCCGAAAAGTTGGTCGTTTGTTTGCTGTGAATATAGCACTTTTTTTCAAGTCCCCAGATTGCCTGCCTTTCATTTATTATATATATATATATATATATATATATATATATATATATATACACACACACAGTATACAGTATACAGTATGTTATACACACACAGTATATATATACATAGTTTTACACTATCTTTATTTATACAAATCTGTTCTAAAAATTTCCCTGTAAAAGTGTAAGAACAATGAAAGCCAAGAAACGCCATCATTAAAATTGATTTTACCAAGTAATAAACAAAAAAAGAGTGTTCTACTGTAAAAAAATAATGCACCTGATAGATAGTAGTTTATTTCTATGCATAATACTACCTTGACTGCACAGTCCCTTGTCTTTTATGCATTGTCTAAGAAATACTAAAATATTTATCGCACCTGGAGGCTGTATTAGAAATCACCTCGTTTATTTTTTTTTTTACTAGCGAGATCGTGATTAGGAATTTCAGTTATATGCAGGTAGTGTAATCACTGATAAAGTTTTATTATGTATCTGTTGTGAAGTGCAGATATTCAAGCCCCAGACATAGAACATTTTGTGAATTTCAAATTAAAAGAGAAAGGTAAAAAGGACAGGGAACAAAAAGATTGACTTTATTGAGGCAACATAATAAACACATATCAATAAATGCCCACACAATTTACAGGCTCGGTCTGAGCGAGTAGATGGCTGATACTGCGGTTGCATTAAAACTCAGTCAATGTGCTTAAATGAACATAACTTTCATCCATCAGCATTAAATTCATTTGTTCTTGCTTCTGTGGTCATTAGTGAAAGACATTCATCTTTGTCATTCTTAACAGCCTCTGGACTTCGAGAGCAAAAAATCCTATACTCTGAAGATAGAAGCAGTCAATGTTTACATTGATCCACATTTCATCAGTGGGGTACCATTCAAAGATACTGCAACAGTAAAACTTACGGTGGAAGATGCCGATGAGCCACCTGTGTTCTCATCACCAACGTATCTCTTGGAAGTTCATGAAAATGCGGCCATCAATGGTGTGATTGGCCAGGTAACAGCTCGAGACCCGGACGGAACCTCAAGTCCTATAAGGTATATTGCCATGTGACACTTGTATGAATAATAATGATCCCATATGTTATGCTTCCTTGTTGTGTACTATAGACAATCCTATCAGAGATGGATGGACACATTGGGCATTCACACTGTTTATGGTATGTTTTGTCAACATTCATAATGTTATCATTAATAATATTGGCATTTTAAGGTTATCAACATTTTATCGATGACAACATTATGACAGTCTATACAATGGTGTTAACTTTTGCCCAGCATTGACGAGGCCCATTTAAAATAATTGTTTTACTATTTCCAGTATAAGTCTCTGTCTGCAGCCAACGCTCTGGTCACTAGAGGTAGGGACAGCGCAGTTTCCCTACGGACTTTTTCACATATGCTCAAAAGAGCTATTTACCTTTTCCTTTTTTTAGGTGTTTTTTTCTTCCTTTTTTCTTTACTTTTCTTCTCGTTTCTAATTTACATTAGCGCTCATTTCTCATTTTACTGCAATCCCCCTTTGTTTATTCAGCAGCTTAAAATATTTAGCACAGTGTCACATCATTTTTATCTACTGTAGGTGTACGTGAATTTAGGTGTAGACTTTAGGATGTCTTGTTTTCCTATATGTCTCATTAATGTTCCTGTCTATCCTATTGATTTATGTTCAACCTTTTATTACGTTGTACTTGGGGACATAGCTTAGGGCCTTATTCTGATCGGTGCGGCCAGATCCGAATATGCGGCCAGGACCGTGCGTGCGAAACCCCGCCTTTCATACGGATCGCCAACTCCGTCCGTACGCGGTAAGAAGCTGGCCGAACGGACTGCACGTGTATTTTTCACGGAATACGCCTCCTCCATCTCAGGGAACCTCCCCCATCATTCGATGGTCGCAGACCATCGAATGCAGGACCGAGTGGTTTACCAGCTCCCGCAACCTCAGACCACACGGACATTTTTCCGTGCAAAAGCAGGGATCTGGGCGGGCAGCTGACATCCGGCGATGTCATATGTCCGCCCCCTACACGTGCGTCACGACTGCATTACCATACGTACCCCCAGCGTTTGCATGGGAACGCCCATGAAACGCGGGGCGTATGCATATGGTAATGAGCCCAAATAGCCCTTCACGCCCCTCTCCACCCCCTGTTCGGAGTGTTCACATTTCATGCAGGATTTGGCCGTACGCCCCACTCGCACATGCGCAGAGACGCCTCTGCACATGCGCAGACACAAAACATCGGCGGCACGAACGCACTCGGATATTACCGCAGCAACCAGAATAAGGGCCTTAGTGACCGGGATGGTAGCTCTGTTGAATTATTATTATAAGTATATTATAAGAATATTATAAGTTCCCATAGTCCCTGAGGAGATGTACTAAAGCATTGGAGCATGATTAAGTGGAGAGAGTTAAAGAACATGAGAGGTAAAGGACCAACCAATCAGTTTACAGTTGGTTGCTTGGCTATCTCTCCACTTTATCACTCTCCAGGGCTTAGTAAATCTCCCCCTAATCTAACTGTCCCAATCTAGGCAGGATTTTCCAATGTCTCACGGACTAGGACCCTTGTCCCTATTTCTGGATTGTAGGATATGTATGCTGAGCTATAACCCTAGGCATACCAGCAGGAGGTATGAACAGCATTGTAGGGGTGTTTTTCCTGAAGGTTCGATGCCTGGAGTTGGGCCTTCCCTGAGGAGATGCCACATGCAGCATAGTTAGGTGGCCACCCCCTATCTCACTATGCCCTCATTTGTCTTGATGAGGTTCTAAATTCAGTTTATTTACTGTATGTGCTAAGCACATATGGGGAGATTTATCAAATCTTGGAGAGAGATAAAATATAAACCATTCCCCTTCTAACAATCATTTTACAGTCAGTGCTATCAAAATGGCAGTTGGAAGCTGATTGTTTGATACTTTGGGGGAAATTTTTTTGACCAACATTTTTGACCAGTTCGTTCATCTCGGCCATTCTGAACGAAATTGGTTAAAATATCTTTCAGCGTGAATGCGACAAATGATGAATGATAATGCGCATACCCGCCAGTTGTTCATCAAGTTTGTTCGTCAACTGTGCGTGCAACTCAATTTGGATATCTTTCAAATAGAGCCTATAAACAAGGGCTGGGCAATAGTGGCCCCCCAGTTGTTGATGAACTACACATCCCAGGATGCTTTGCATTAGTTTTGCTATGTGGCCATGCTGAAACTGATGCAAGGCATGCTGGTATGTGTAGTTCATCAACATCTGGAGGGCCGCTATTGCCCAGCCCTGCTATAAACTGTAGCTAGGTCTTTCGTCTTTCGTCAACATCTTTCGTCCAGGACACTGGGTTCAAGGGAAATTGGTCATCAATGTCTTTCAAAGAAATTGGTCAAAACAATTGTACTGTGTGTATGCACCTTAAGGTGCACACACACTGTACAATATTTTTGACCAATTTTGTTGAAAGACATTTCCCTTGAACCCAGTGTCCTGGACGAAAGATTTTGTTGAAAGATATTAATGGCAGGCTATCTACAGTTTATAGGCTCTTTTTGAAAGATATCCAATTTGAGCTGCAAGCACAGTTGACACAAAACCTTGATGAACAACTGGCAGGACTTCACATGTGAAGGGCAACCAATCAGAATCTACTTCTTATTTATTTAGCATCCTCTAGAAGATAGTAGACAGGATCTGATTGGTTGCCCATAGCAACATCACAAGTAAAGTAGAATACACATCTTAGTAAATTTCCCCTTTATATGTATATACTTGGGCACAATTCAGAACGGTTGCGAATGTGCACGGTGGCTGATTAGCGATACACAGCATATAGGTAGGTATCACATTAAACCCTGATACCATTTGTATGTGCCCGCAATTTGCAAGGTGATTGACAGAAAGTGGGGTGAAAACCAGCTCTTTAGTGGGATTGCTAAGAAAAAAGCAGGTGTGCCTAGGGAAATGCTAGGAGTGCACGGGAATATGCATGCATTCCTAATCGTTTTAGGGGAGGGTGTGTGACGTCAATAACAGGCCAGTTATGCCTGTTGTTTCATCACAGCCGTTAAGTAAGTCCAGAGCTATGTGGCGCCAGGGCCGGTGCAAGGCACCAGAGCGCCCCAGGCAAGTCGGGGTGGGGGGCCCCGGTGTCTGCCGCCCGGGTACCTGTCCTGAATCTACCTGAATCTTAGCCAATCAGCGTGCGGCCAGTGTTTCCAAAACAAAAGCGCTTCCGCATAGCCCGGCGGATAGCGCTCGTTATTTCTTATTGACTGCAGGGACCCCCCGCTTCCGCCGCCGGCTTTTACGCACATATACGCCGCAGGACAGGTACCCGGGCGGCAAGGGGGGGCCAAATACCGCCCTCCAGTGGCCGGCGCCCTAGGCAAATGCCTAGATTTGCCTAGTGGTGGCGCCGGCCCTGTGTGGCGCATGCGAAAAGTTGTGGCCAGTTTTAGACTTATGCAAATAGATGTCTAGCCGTACAGAACCATTCACACAGCTATCACATAGATTCCATAGGCGGGATTTCACTCCAGCAGGGCGGCGTCTTAATTAAACATTGGCCCTGCGAATTCGCGGAAGAGCAATCAGGTCTGAATAGGGCCCTTTTATCTCCTTTCAAGATGGAATGTTATATTATTCCAGGCTATAGCACCTTTAACTAATTTCTTCAAAATATACATAATACATAATTAAGACAAGACGTACGTTGTTTATATGGGTTTTATACTGATGGTTTTATGAAAGAAGAAAGGTGTTAAAATTTCACAGCACATTTACAAACATATGCTATCATTCAATGCATATAGAAATCTAAGAAAAATATCATATGCTAAATATATTTAATTTAATAGCCGCTCTGATTGAGTATATACAATTAGAATGTGTTTGCAATCAATGCGTAGTCAGTTTTTTTATTTGATGTATTTTTATTTTATTTTATGTATTACTTTATTTTTTTTATCCTATAATTTAAGTAGGTTGAATGATATAGTGATGTTTTCATTCTTAAAACTATCTGTGCACATCTTAGCTTTGAGAGGTTACACCATCACTGGATGGTGTGTACGTGGTTTACTCTTAGACCCATTATACTGCCTTATTAAATCTAAACCCCAGGCTGTTTTGTCGTCTAGAGTGTCTTAATCAAGGAACAGCGGAGCACTGACTTTGCCCTCAAAATTTTTCTTGATCTTTCTGTACTTTGATTTTTTGGGCTGCAGAGACAAAGATTGAAGGACATGGCTGTGTGAAGACTGTACAGTTAAAAGTGTTGTACGGACATCTACTTGTTTCATTGCAAAAATGGTTTTTGGCCCATTGACAATTAAGACTTTACGGGAAAGACTTTCTATTTGTGCAGTTTTGCCCAACTGCATGTTTTTTAGCAGCTTGATGTGCACTTTTCTAAAGGCAAAACCGCTCCTCAGAATGCATTTATGTAAACAGCCAACCCAATTTTATATGCAGAAAATACAAATGTTAAGGCCCCCATACACTGAGGTGATTTGGTCCGATTTCGGCCGTTAAATTGGAACAAATCGTCCCTCCGTGACATGCTGTCTGCCGTCCGACCACCCATTTCTCCTGGCGGCAAGGCGGGCGGGAAGAAGGGATGCATGTGATCCATCACAACGGATCACATGCGTCCCTGCCGCCGGGAAGGTCCCGGTGGCTCGCAGGCTGTCAGGTGACCGTACACTGCTGCGAGACATCACAGGCAGTGTATGGGCACCTTTAATCTGCTAGAAATAAAAACAGACGTTTTTGGTAGACATGGGTCCAATAGGTGAGATCAGTATACTAACTAAGGATGTAAAAGTGGTGCCACCTCCCAGGGCTGCCCGTCACTGCCATGTGACACCTGTATTCAGCTAACAAGGTTCCCAATACAGCATTTTGCTTCATGCTTATCCACTAGAGAGCCGCACAATGTGTACTTATGACGAGCCAGGAGCTCAGCTTCCTTGTCCATGCCCACTGTTTGTGACAGCAGATAAGTGTGGTGCAGGGACAGTTCAGGGCTCATTAATATTTATGATGCACTCGCCTCATCACCAAGACCAGCACTCTCACATAAAGGGCCTTATTCTGGTTGAATCGAACAGATGAGTATTTTGGACAGGCACCGAGTATTCTTAGCCCCGCCTACCATACGGATCGCTCACGCCGTCCGAATGTGGTAAGACGCCAAGTGAATGGACCGCTAGTGGATATTTCATGTGAACAACTCCCCCATCTGTGGGAACCTCCCCCATTCTCCGATGGTCACCGACCATCGACCGATGGACCAAACGGTCAGGCAGCCCCGAGTGCTCCAGACCATTCGGGCATTTTTCTGTGTGAAAGCAGGGATATGGGCGGGCAGCTGACATCCGGCTATGTCAGCTGTCTGCCCTCCCACACGTGCGTCACGTCCGGATAACCATACGTACACCCAGCATTTTCAGGGAAATGCCCATGCGTATATGGGCATTACCATATGCGTACGCATATGGTAATGAGCCCAAACAGCCCTTCATGCCCCTCTCCACCCCCTGCTCAGATGGTTCCGTACAATCGTTTTATGCACAGAATTCATGCTGTGCCAATGCGCAAACACAAAACATTGGCCGTCCATCCGCACATGCAGCCGTCTGACTCAATCAGAGTAAGGGCCAAAGAGCAGCATGTCCAAGGCTTTATTCACTGTGATATCTATTAGAACCAGGGTGAGTTCTATACCGAGGCCGCTATCAGGGGGTACTGTAGGGAATGGAGTCCTGGGATTGGCAGAACAACGGCCCACATCTGGCTCACAACAGCAGCACATTCTTAGCCCTAGATGGGGCAGTATCTCTGGGGCCAATGCATTGTAGGAAATATTGCCCTGACCACCAGTTCCTTGCATCAATGCGCTCTTTACCTTTGTATGTGTCTCTCTCTCTCTCTCCCTCTGTCTTTTTCTTTTTATTTACCTCATGCCCTCTATACCATGGCTACTCCAGATCACTGTGGCCAACAGTGATTGGTACACTTGGGGCAGAGACACTGCTACTGTTAACCACAGCTCCCGATTGATGCTGGGCTGCCTGACCAGACTCTGGGAATGATAATGTGGCTGCACCAGATTGGGACAGAGTGTTATTGAAGTGCCCAATCACTGTGGCCACAATGATCGGGACTCTCTGTTGCACTGAAACTGCTGAGATGGCAGAGGGGGATTGCAATTGCTTCCTGATCACTATGGCAAGCAGTGATTTGGACAAAGTGGGGGCAGGGGGGCTACTGGAAGAATATGTTCAGGTAGCCATGCAGTGGATGTTTCTGATTGTTTGCATCAGATGCGTCCATGCCAGGGAAAAACCTCCTTGCTGAATTTGCATTTGCATTAGACAAGTGGTTAAGGAGCCCATATTTATTACCAGGGCAATTTTGTTGGATTTATGTTGGGTCAGTAATAATTTATTATTGAAAAAGACAACGCTCATTTATTTACAATACTGTAGGTCTACCATCTGTAGTATTCTCGTGTCACTACAAATGCAAACACACAAATGTGCCAGCGAGAAAGACTAGCTTTTTTTAACTACTGAAATTACTTTACTAATTTTAAAATATTTTTTTGTATTTTCTTAAGCAAAATAATTAATCAATAGTCATTGCCCTTAATCAGTGATTTTTTGAACATTTTTTAACTTGTGGAACACCAAACAATGTTTAAAAATGCTTTAAAATTGCCAAGGCACATCAGTACCCCACAGGGAAAAAAGACACACATACATTAGACTCCACAGGAAAAAAAACAGGTACATTGGCCTCCACAGAAAACAACATCTACATTGCTCCCCATAAAAAAAAAAAATCACATTTCCCCCCACTCCGCTCCATGGCACACCTTGCAATCAATTGCAGCACACTAGTGTTCTGTGGCAAACTGGGTAAAAAAGCCTGATTTAAGTACTAAACTAGAAAGACATAAGTGTAGTTTGTTTGAATAAAATGCATCAGTATCAATATTCTATACTAGTTACCAGCCTTTCAAAATAACAACATAACAGTAATGTCAGTGCCGGGGATTGTGCCCGCCGAATGGACCAACACTTGAATTGCTCCGTGTAATGGCTGCCGGGGCACAATAAAACACAGGAGCAAAGTTAGCTTTTTATTATATACTGTAGGATTAAGTTAAATAACGATTACATTTATTTCTTATTTAATAACTGATTTAAAAATATGTCATCTGCTGAACTGGAAGGTAGTTTATAATTTCCTTATTGAGGACGTCTATGTATCACATTGTGGTTGATTTATTGAGTGCCGTGAAACAGAACATATGGTGCTACAAAGTAAATAGCTGATGCTCATTTTCGAATGTGAATATCTCATGAATGATGGAAACAAAATATATTAAGTCATGTGTTTTTTGTGTAATCCACAGATTTTCCATTGACCGACATACAGATCTTGATCGACAATTTAACATTAATGCAGATGATGGTAAAATAACTCTAGCAACAGCCCTTGATAGAGAGACCAGCATGTGGCATAACATCACGGTCGTAGCTACGGAAGCCAGTAAGTTTACTGTCTTTCTTGTTAATTGTAACTAGGTGGCAGGGATGCACATTCCACTGTGCTTGGCTGTATAAAGTACATTTGTGTTTTTGTGGTGATGTCTAGTCAACAAATTACCGGTATCTCATTCTTATCTACTGTAATTTTTATTAGTGACCTCCGGTGAGATCCAAGGTCAGTGGTGGACTGTGGTATGAATGAATAACCCACCAGGAAAATTTAATAATTGTGGCCCTTGTTTAGACTTGTGGCCAATCTCCGGGGGGGTTTGTGGCCATCTGCCGTAGAGGTTGGTGGGAAGAGGTTGGTGGGAGGAGGTAACACCTGGAAGTCGATATTTTTGCTGCGAGTCATCTTCAGCTGTTTGGGGGACCCTTCCATATGGATAGGGAGGTAACATGAACCATCGCCAGCACCAGGTGTCTTCCCTTTGCTTTTTACATGGACTTTCAACCTGTTCTTATACAGTATTGGACTTTGTTTTTTGAAAATAAAGTATCTTTTTACGGATAATTGGAGTGGATGAATACTTGCACCATATATTGGAGAGTAATCCAGTGAAAGATACCTTTTTAAGGAACATAGGGCCGGTGAGTGTTTATTTCAACGGTCACCCATTGTGGTCACCCATTGTGAGAGTAATCCAGTGAAAGATACCTTTCAAGGAACATAAGGGAGGTGAATGTTTATTTCAACGGTCACCCATTGTGGGACCGCGGTTGATATACATTTCATCTGTATGCTGTACCATAGAGGATGTAAACAAACCAGTATGTGCACATAAGGCACTTGCCACAGGTCAGTTAACAGTGTCTTACTAAGAACGACTAGACAGAAGGATTACAAGTATCGTGGAGTCCACTATATGTGTTGAGAATCCAACTGAGTGATTTTATTTAGTGGGATACAGCGCCTATGGTCATCCTTTTATAAAAAAAATTATGAACCTATCTATGTCTATGTAAATGGACAGGGATGCAGAGGATATTAGTATTTTAGGTTAATTAGGTTACAGTTGATGCCATGGGGGGGTATCCTCTTTCTTTTACTACCCAAACATTGACATTTCTAGTTACAGATCTGGTAAAAAATGTCTTTAAATGGGTAGTAGGATCATTCATCAGCTCTCTTATTTATTACTATAACCATCAATCAGTGTTGTGTTCACTCAATATATTGAGTTTTCATTGATCTGTTTTTTGCATGTTGATGCCTTTGTAGTCTAGATATTATTGACTACTGGATTCCATATAATGTAATCATTTTGTTTGATAAGATAAAACTTATTGTTTATAATAAATGAAATTTGTGCTTATTTACATATGAAATAATAGATTTAATAATGTACCAAGACTAAGCCAGAAAATATACAGTAGGTTGAAAACTGTTTCCTCTTGGCTAATGCTGGCAGACTTTGAGACTTATGCCCCATACACACAGGACAAGGTAGCTGCTGTGCTGAGCAATACCACTTAGCACAGATTGTTCAGCACATATTGCTCAGCACACATGTAGGGCTCTGTCCCCTTAATGGCTGCTGAACGTCTCCTATTTGGGCTCACAAGGGACAATTGTAGCCTTATTTCTAAGTGATCTGACTGGATTGCTTAGAAATTAAGCACGGAACGCTCTGTGTGCCGGCAGCCCGATGACAGCAATGTGCGGTTCCATGCACCACCAGTGATGACTAGATTTATATTGGCTATGGTGGTGCATGGAACCGCACATTGCTGTCCACGGGCTGCCTACACACAGAGCGTTCCGTGCTGGTCAGATCACTTAGAAATAAGGCTACAATTATCCCATATGAGCCCAGAGAGGAGGCTTTCAGCAGCCATTAAGGGGACGGAGCCCAACATCATCAAGCCCCACCCTATTACAAGATATCCTGCAATTTACGGGTGAATGTAGAGGGGGCAGGGCTAACATGACCCTCCACATACATCCACGAATCCCAGGTTTTTACCGGAGGATTAAGAAGATGCAGAAGAGGCTGGGAACATGTGGGGGCATGCGGGAGACTCCCGGACATTCTAGGAGGGTAGGCAAATATAATTATAAGCCACAAAAATTATTCTAGTGCTTTGCAACTCTGTTATGTCTGTTCTAAATTGTTGTTAATGAGGAAACTTTCTAAATAATGGTTATTGGATACTGCTGTATATACATTAGCAATTTGATAAATACACCTCTGATAATATAGTATTATCTATTATCCAGATACGTTACAATGTGTCATACAATTGAATCAGGTTTGGTTGTACTGCTCCAAAAATCAATCAGATATAGAATTATAATGGTATTTGTGTGCTGTAATTGCATATTTTTCTATGGAAGTGGGCCTGACAAAATAAAAAAAATCTGAAGCGTACTATTTGTGATGAATTTCAAAGAAACCCATATTCAGAAGTTGCGGCTGCATTGTGTAACAATGTAAACTTATAAAAGGTTTTGAAGAGTGTACAAAACTATTTAATTATCCACTTTAAAAATCTAGAAATGAAGTCTACATTAAGTAAACATTAAACATTTGATTTTAGCCTATTTTATAAAAAATCCCATTATTGCACTCCTGTAGAAATGACCCATTGATACTTTCACTGATTACCCAACAATTTAAGCACATAAACAGCCATGAATTGAGTACTATAAGCATGGTGTTGTTGAAGGTGAAACGAATAGTTAATTACATTCCTGACCGCTTTCGAGAATATGATTTTAATTGGCAGTACAAGAAAGCTTCCTGCATATATACATGATCATTTTTACAATATGTACCAGACAGCTTGTTTATTTATTTTTTACTTTTTTTAATTAGAAGGTGTCCAATTAAAATCTCCAATTACAGGGGATTATGCCGTGATACATACTCTGAAATTCATAAAAATAGGTTTCTATTTTTTTTTTTAAAAAAGCTAAACTTTATGAAAAGGTAAACAATAATGTGCTGTATTTATTTATATAAGATATTTCAATTTTTTTTTTAAATAACAGTCCTTTACTGTAATAATATCATATATAGTTTCTGTTGTTGTTTATGTTGTTATATTAATAAAAAAAAAGTGTTGATTTATCCAATCATATCATTCCACTAAGAAAAATCAATGCAATCCAATTATGTAGAGGGCTATTGAGATCATTAGAAGCGTCACCTCTAGTAATGTGCTTGTTGGATAAATTAGCCTGTGTTTATATTCAAGCACAAACCAAGCAGTTGGCTTGTTAAAAAAAAAAAAATTAATTGGCTTTTGAAATACATTTTCATGCTATTCAAACATAAACGTATAAAAGATAACGGAGTGGTAGAACGTTCCTGTGAGAAATTATCTGTGGGAATTGAGCTCTCCTACAAATTGCAATGTACGGGGTCAAAATGAATACAGTTTGTTTGGGCAGCTATAGAACAATTTTTTAATTTGAGATTTTATAAAAGATATGCATCTATGGGGTCTATTCAATGAAAGAATTTTAAGACTTTTTTTAGTTAAATATATATTCGACCTACTTAATGTTTTTTATTTTTTACGACTGTTCGGAGTGCTCCAACCTGTCCGAAAACATGTGAGTCGGCGGAAAATCCGACACTCTGCGGGCTTTTGTCAGAAACGGGGCCAAATTCGAAAGGTTTTGTCCCGTTTACGACAATCTCAATCTGAATTTTAAAAAGTCGGATTAAAGAGACGATGCTGGGAGGGAGGAGTCGAGCGAGCTGCAGCAGCGGTGGTGGTACTGCTGCTCATCCTGCACCATCCTCCCACAGCAGCAGCCAAATGCGACAGTCAGATTTGGCTCAAATCCAATAGTCAGATTTAGCCACACAATTGAATAGGTATTCGCGTATCCATTCCAGCAAATGCATGTCAGGATGGATCCAACTTTAATTGAACAGACCCCTATGTATCTGGCAGGGGTATTGGAATAGGGCAGAAATCTAGGGAGGTTAGTAGAACTTCCATAAATGAAGAGGAGGCTTCATAGTATTTTATTCATCAATAGCTTAAAAAAAATTGTAGACTATTTTGAAGGGGGCAGAGTAAATAGTACATATGACTTTGTCATGGGTGGAGCTAGGGTAATCAGGATGGAGCCTGTCATATTGGTTGTGTGGTTACTTTACCCTAGTTTAATTTATTAACATTTTAAGGACATATGCATAATGCCAGAGTCTCCTCAATGTCAGAGAGGAGGGGGCTTGCGGAGGAGGCTTAGAACGCCACTAATTAAGAGGTACGGACATATATAGACCGAACTGTTAGTATTGGGAAGACCATTATCCCCTTATAGCACACAGTAATGATAATGTTTAATGCTGTTAAAGTATTCACCACAATATACAGCACTACTGTGTTGTAAGCAGTTCACAAATGCAACTTGTTCTAGATCATGCGTTCTATTTTACAAGCAGGCTTGTAACAACTTAATATATGCAATTTAAAAGAAACTTCAATTTCCAGCATTGAATTATCCTGCAAAATACCAAAATATATTTATTTATGTATTCACTTATGTCTTGAAACACATTCTGTACTTTAACATATAGAAATGCTGCAACAGCACAATAACTTCTCACTATAATATGTCTTAGTTCTGCAGGTGATAACCATTCTGTATATTAGTTGTCAAATTAATATAATATAATCCACTCCAACCAGCAGGGTACTCATCTTCCATGATCTTCCCAGATTTTATTTAATCTATCATGTTCCTTACTGAAACTATGCCTAAGAGGTTAAAATCCTATCTGTAACAGCCAATTTTATATTCTCCCTGTGTTCAAATGGGCAACTACCAAGGGGGTGCCTGAGGCTAGTTTTCAGTGCTTAGAGTATTTTAGGATGTTATACGGAACAGGGAAAGGAAAATACTTTTCTCTGTGTCAGAGTGTTGATATGGGTCAGAATTAATTAGCTGGGTATATTCTGTGCTATAAAGTTCCATTTAAAAAAAAAAAATACATGAGTACTGAATATATTTAGTATTTCCTTGTATAAATCCCCCAGCTGGAGATTCGTGTTAAAGATGAATCATGATTGAGCAAGCTTGATATACAATTCACTTCACCTTACAATATAATGGAGAACATCTTTGCATGTCAATACAATCGTTTTCAAAAAAAGCTGTTTTATTTAGACGGTGAAGTAGAATGCTTTGAATTTAAATTTTGGCATCATGTATATTTGTTCCAGTTTGGAGGGAGAGATACGTTATGTAAAGCAAAAACTCAATCTAGGTTATAAAAATGAAGAGCAAAAAATGTTGAAGAGCATTTCAAAGTAAACTTTAGACTTATAGTGAGTATTCAGTCTTTGCCGATATTTCCCAACAGTGGTCACCTATTTAATGCTGCCATTACCGACAGTATTGGAGGCTGTCAGGTCTGACTTGTTTTTAAAGTCGGATATTTTTTTCAGATAATCAATGGATGTTTCTGACAATTTAAAGACTTTTCGACACTCAAGAGATGGTAAATTGAATACTGACTGTCAATGTACTGTTGGAAGGCATCAGAAACAGACAGAATTCCAACTGTCGTGACATCCCATCAGTCGGAGTCTGGGACTGAGTACCCCCCATAGGCTTGTAACCAGGGCTTAAAGTGGTCATCCAGAGGTGGGGGAACTTATTTATCTATGCCACCTAATTAACCCCCCTCACCTCCCCCCATTAGGCAGAGACAGGGCCAGTGGTAGGGTTTTTGGCATCCCCCTGCAAACTAGAATGCTTTTCTGTGAGAATTACTGTGCAGGGCTAATGTGGTGGTAAAAATGTTCCGCCTCACCTTTAGAGGTGGTGGTACTCAGTTCCAACCAGTTCCCCCTCACTTTAACCCCTGCTTGTAACACATAAGATTTATAGAACATATGCAATATACAGTATGCAGCAGCAAAATATTAAACTGCGGGGTCTTCACAACAACATTTTTTAAAGGGTTCCAAGTATTCTTTTTTTTTTGGTCCTACTTATCAAATGATTCACTGCAAGATGCTCTGCATGTTTGGTTCAGAAAAGAAGGCACTATCACAATTCCATTTTGGAGCTATAGAATGCCAGTGGTGCAAGGTTGGGTGTGGCAAGTAAGAATGTCAGTGGTACAAGATTGGGGTGTGGCAAGTAAGACTGTCAATGGTGCAAGATTGGGGTGTGGTAAGTAAGATTGCCAGTGGTGTAAGACTTTGGTGTGCCAAATAAGAATGCCGACGGTTCAAGATTGGGGTGTGGCAAGTACTACTTACCCAAGGCCTTCTCTGCGAGAGTATATTATCTTTAGTCAATATTATAATGAGTACATGTAGCCACCCTTCCATTTTTGCTCATGCCCCTTCTAGCACCTGACTTTGCAATAGATCTTGGCTGGTGTGCATGTGTACAATGCATTCTAAGGTTATACATGGATTGCAATGTTGGCAGTTCCACAGAAGGAAGATAATTAAGTCCAATGTTGACTGATGGTACCATGATATTCAGATATCCTTATAAATTACTTTTAGGGTAGATAGCAGAGCTGAGAAGGTCATGGAGATATGAATGTCAACTACTCAGGGTTTGGCAAAGACTTCTAAATTATATACAGAGGGGAGAATGGCAGGTGAAAAATTCCTGATCTTGGGCCTGCCTGTCAACATAACCCCATGTATAGGTTATCCTTGGCATGTATTACTACAGGTGACTACTCGTAGCTGAAAAAATGTTTCATTTGTAAAACCAAATTCACAAAGAATTTGAGTGGAATGTTACAGATTGTTGCAGTCTGTGGGTGAAACTACTGTACTAGCAAAACATGTGCAGAAAGAATGAATCAAAGTCACACATGTAAATATATAGCAGCCTGGACATAATAAAAAAAGTAAACAAACTCATACCTCCACACATGGGACCTTATTGTAGTTGGCACGATATGTTGAGCGACTGTGCATGCACATAAACATCACTTGATGGGCGGGGTGTGGAGTGGCGGCAAGTGGTCGCACCAATGGAAATGCCCAGAGTTTCATGGGTGTTTCCATGACATTGCTGGGCGTTCCTGTGGATTTTTGTCCATGACTCGGGTATGGGGGGTGGGCAGCTGATATCAATGGATGTCAGCTGCCCGCCTGCTTCCTGTACAGGGCACCCACAGATCTACTACATCAGAGATGTCTCTTAGTTCTGCAAGCACTGTAGAAATAATTTGATGGTCGGTGCAGGGGGGCGGCCATTCGTGTGGGCAGCATTTAAATGACATGCAAAGCTGCGCATTTTGCAGTTTTGCATTCAACCAGAAAAAGGTCCATGGTACAATAGAGTTCAGCTGTATTCTGTGCAGTAGTCAAATACATAAGAAATCACTATAAGACCACACAACATTAATGGAAAGCCTTGAATGGATAGGCATGAAATGTAGACACAAAAGATTATAAATACCAACCACCCAACATTACTGAAAAGTCTTACATTTATAGGAATGAAAAGTATAGACCAAGAATATTATACATTTATTATTTTTATTTATTTATTACCAGTTTCTTATATAGCACACATATATTCTGCAGCGCTTTACAGAGAATATTTGAACATTCACATCCAGGGGCATAACTAGAACTTTGTGGGCCCCATAGCAAAATTTTTAAAGCCCCCCTTTCAAGTGAAAGAGAACATGAAGGAAGGTGTCAGGAAGATAGAGAGAGAAAACGAGAGAGAAAAGATGGCAGGGAGTGAGACAAAGAGGCTTCTATGGGGTTACGCCAGCTAGAGTTGGCGTAATCCCCGCAGTGAGGCCCCACCGGGAGGGGCTTTAATACATTTGAAAAGCCAGTACATCCTGTCCTAAAGAAGAGAGAGATGGGGAGCCAGGAAAGAAAAGAGAGAGAGAGAGAGAGAGAGAGAGAGGTTATACTATTTTTCTCTCTCCTCTACTGTCTCTTCTTTTTCCCTGCACCCCTCTCTCACTCCCCATCCACCTGTCTATCTATATTATAGACAGGTGGATGGGGAGTGAGAGACGGGTGCAGGGAAAAAGAAGAGAGAGTAGAGGAGAGAGAAAAATAGTGGTCACATAAAAAGAGAGAGAGGGGTAAGGGAAACAGGTGTTTGAAATGCATGGGACAGGCATCACCATCGCCTAAAATATGCATTATTACGGAGATGGCTGGTAATTGTAGCAGTGTCTTATACCTTCAGCAGTGGCAGTGGGTAGTCATAGTCCAGAGCCACATGTCAGCACGAGTCTCTCAGCAGGTCAGTGGCACCTGGACTTGCCACATGTCAGCAGCTAGGTTTCTCTCCAAAGGTCAGCGGCGCCCGTACTTTCTGCAGGTCAGGGGCGCTGGGTCACCATGTAGGGCAGCGGTTAGCCGTCTCCCCGCAGGTCTTCGGCGCCGGGTCTCCCCGCAGGGTGGGACCTGTATCCTCCAGATGAGCACGGCAGTGCCAGAAAGAAATAGAAGAGGCTGGTCCTCCTTCTTCCGCATTATGGTGCTGCAGACACTTAAGGTGGCGGGATCCGCGGGACATCAGCGGCTCTGTCGCACCCTCTGTCCGCGCATTATTTACATGCATTTTTTTAAACAACTCTTAAGGGTGCAGGGGAATGCCTGCTGGTCCTCAGGAGCCCCCAAAGTCCCCGGGCCCCATAGCAGTTGCACCCCCTGCACCCTCTATTGTTACGCCACTGTTCACATCAGTCCCTGCGACAGTGGAACTTACAATCTATATTCCTTACCTCATGTCCATGCACAAACATTGGTTCTAGGGTTTATTTTGTTGGGAGACAATTAACCTACCAGTATATTTTTGGATTGTGGTAGAAAACTGGAGAGAACCCAGAGGAAACCCACACAAGCATGGGGAGAATATACAAACACCATACAGTTAGGGCCATGGTGGGAATTCAACCCATGACCTCAGTTCTGTGAGGCAGTAATCCTAACCATTACACCATCCATGATGCTATAATACCAACCACCCAACATTAATGGACAGACTTGAGGGTAAAGGACTGAACTGTATGCCACTTTGTAGAAGATAATGCATTTCCTGAAAAGATATATCAAGCTATTCCAGATCTGAAACAAACCAAAAGCAAAAAACAAAAACGTCGCCTGTTCTACCCATGGCTCATTTCATCTAATGTTTTACAGAAACAAATGCTGTTCTTTCCTAGTCCTTCTTGGAAAATGTCAGAGAATGCTACTACTTTACATTACTACCCTAAAATGTCAGTTAGACCTTCTGTTATCCATCTGACTGAATGCATTTTCCAAAAGTGCTTTCTTTTCTGAAACACAGTGGTAATCTTTAAAATGATCTACACTCTGTAATGCTATATAATTATTGTAAATTGCCTCGAAAATGTATAGTTCTTCTAAAGCCATATCCATCAACTTAACTTCATGCTGGGCACTGCTAATTTTTGTTGTCTGCGTATTTCTATTGGGCAAGAATTACTGTATCCTGTACACAAAGCTAATGTGTGCCTAAGTATAGATTCAAGGGAACCTGCCTAATTAGAGTGTCTGATTTTTTCCTTCTCGTTATGTTTTACCTATTGCATGTCTGGAGGTGTTTGCAAATGGCAAAATGCCGTACGGATCCCTATTGTACTGCAAGAATTAAAGCACGAATTGATAATCGTACCTTCTGTTATACTCTCTAGTCACTAAGCACATCATTTCGAAGCATAGGCTGACTATTCATTTGTAATGTCTGCTGTCTTATGCGCGGCAATCTGTGCTGCTTATTTATCACTGACTTATGAAGAAGTCTGGTTGCCATAAAGAACGGCTGTCCATTTTGTTTTATCTTTTCTCCTGTTGTATTTTTTTTTCTTCTGAGACTTTTTTCTGTTTATGTTTGTTTTATATCATTTGTTTTATCGCTTGGTAAATTTAAATTTCCCTGTTACACAATTACTCAAAGGACACAGTGCGGTTATTCCAATTGCATATTAAATTTGGAAGCGTTATGTTTCTACAATTCAGTGCAGAATAAGAAAATATTCTAATAAAAACAGGAAGCACTGGATAAAATTCTGCTATGGTGAAGTAAGGATAGATTACACTCATTATACTTTTGGTTCAAGTACTGCTGAGAAAATGTGTGATTTTGTAGTCTTTACCTTTTGGAGAAATAAAAAATAGAGGTGTTGGAGAAAACTAAAAATTTTATTATACAGGAATGTAAAACTTAACTATAATGAGGTTCTCTAGCTCTTTAGACTGCCTATAAAAATATAAAAAAATAGCATAAAGACAAAGAGAGTAAAAGTTTTATTTTTCATCTTGAGACTTTATCTAGTTATGTATAAGTCCAAACGCACGTACATGATATTAATGTCTTTAAGGATCATTTTACTGTAACTTCTTGGATAGAATATTCTGCCCAAAGTTTGCCAATATGGTGTCTGGTGTTCAAACTATCAAGAGCCCCAAACATATTTTATGTGACTGCTAATGATCTGCCATATTACCACTGACAGGGGAGAAAAGACATGTTCTTCTAGTGCTGACTCTTGCTGACACGGTCTTCGTTCAGAAAGAGTGTTTCCACCCAACAACACTTTGCTACATAGAGCATGCAGGATAGTGCATAGCAACAGTCGGCAAAGTGTAGGACTTCCGATGACCCACCGGACAGCCAACTGGTCAGATCTCATGAACTGTAGGTAACCACTTAAACTAGAAACTTTTTGTAGCTTGAGATATTCTACCCAAAGCCGAAACATTAGGCCATTTGTACTCTAAAGGACTGTATGTTTCAACCATTATGACACAGCACATCACGTTATAATACAGTTATCTGATAAAGTTATGAAGTAAGTTATGATATTATAAGAATCAAGTGCTTCACACTTTTTATCTAGTCTGAAGTCAAGAAAGGAAAAGCCTGCTTGTCTTAAAATCCTTCTACTCTGTAGTGTTAGTCAGTTGACTAGATTTGCATCACTTCTACTTTCCTTTCATTTCAGAAATCATCATCTAGCTTTATAAAGCTTCATAAGAAAGTCTTTAGTAGAACGGGGTAGCAGAAGAACAGAATCAGGTCTGTAAGGAGTCTCGGAGGAACTTATTTATGTGGGTCCTTACCAATAAAAGTTTCACTATATAATGCTGGTGATTTTAGTGAAGTAAACTGTTTAAAGACTCCCAGAACCACCAATGTGTTAGACACACTGTAGTGCCCCAAGTTCACAGAAACACCAATTAAAATATGCCACAAATGTAGTTATGGGTGGTGGTGGTGGTTGTGGTGAGTGTGGGCACTAGAATGAATGCCTGGCTGATACGGGTGTGGAATAATATGACACAATATATGGTAGATCAACACAACTGAAATGATTTGTGTACAGGTAACACAAGGTCTGCATCTTCTGGGTAAGGAGGCAACACAGCTAACCTACATCGAGACACTTTAGGCGGCATAGCAAACCTTTCAACGAAGACCAGTGGAGAGGAAGCCGATAGAAGCAAATCAGATTATGCCTATCATTTATCTAGTACATCCTATGAAATGATAGCTAAAGGCTGATTGGGTACTATGGTCAACTTGTCCACTGGTCCTCTTTGGAAGGTGTGATACCTATGCTGGACTACCGGGATTTGTCCCTACTTTGTTTCCATTTTAAATATAAAGCATATTACATACTCTGCAAAAAGAATGCAATGGCTCATATCCCTCATAATAATGTAACATCAGTTCTTTTTCATCATTTTAATAATAAACTATCATGCAATGTCTGGCAAGAAGACAGTAGACAGTTGTCCTACTTGGCCAGGGGGGGCAAAAAAGATAAAGGGGGAGTGATGGCACAGAGTTGCCACATCACCAAGATGGCATGTTCATGACCACTCAGAAATGTATGCAGCTTTTTTAAAGACCCCAGGTAATTAAAATAGTTTATGTCCACATGAAATACACACAGTATTTTTTATCTTGCCCATATAATCCAATAAAAATGTCTAGATGGGAGTCAACTGCCAGCACATTGCCAACATCTCAAGGCTTAGATTGGCAGCAAATGCCAGCCAATCATCAACTGAAGGTATCCAAACTCCCATACCAATGACACACACATTCTCCACTAAGACCGTAGTGTTTCTGAACCCATTAGGGTAGAATTAGCCTAAACTTCTAGGTTAAGATCCAAAATTCCACCCTCTAACTGTAATAAAACTATAGACTATCAGGCCATCATAAGGTACACAAATAACATTTCCAACCCTTGTTCCTAAATGTATTCTAACAGAGCCGAGTAGATTACATTTCAACAGGCATGTAACATACCTTCTGTATACCATCTTTTAACAAGTATGTAAATTGGTTGTCTTGGCAGGTTATGTCTCAAATTTCACCATGGATGTTCTCTTCTTCATTGATGCACATACTTGGGAGTGCAGAGACATCACAAACTATACCATCTACTTGGTTTTGTGACTGAAATCCACTGACCCAATCAGTCATCTAACATATTGCATTGTAAAATAAATATTCAATACAGGTGGAAACAGATCCTCAATCAATACCAACTCTCCTTTCATTTACAAATTAGCCTTTTACAGTCAACATATACCGTAGGACCAGATGCCAGTTCTTTTTATTGGTACTTGTTTCCTAGAACGGCGCGCACGATTTTGATCTTAGGCTTCGCAATGAAAAAAATTGCGTCGGTTGCATCGCATGCGGCCAAAAAATCGCATGCGATGCGACCGACGCGATTACCGCGATTTTACATAGGGAACAATGTTAAATAGCCCAATTGACCCGATTTCAAATAGGGAACAATGTTAAATGGCCCACAGACCCCAAATACTCACCCTGAAGTGTGAAATGGCCCCCCCAATTGTTAACGCCACCCCACCATCAACGTCAACCCGAAGCGTGGCGAGCGCAGCGAGCCCGTGAGGGGGCGGCGGTACGCGTCCTCCGACCTTTTCATAACCCCACTATCCATGTCGGCGTGGAGTTGAGACTAGAAAGTGTAGCGAGCGCAGCGTGCCACCGAGCCCGAAGCGTGGCGATCGTAGCGAGCACCGCGAGGGGACGCGGAATACGAGCCCGAAGGGTGGCGAGCACTGCGAGGGGACGCGGAATACGAGCCCGAAGCGTGGCGAGTGCAGCGTGCCCTGCGAGGGGACGCGGAATACATGTTAAGTAATCCGTGTCCCAAAAATAATCTGCAGCAGGCATTAAAAGTTCATATACTGTACTGTACACTCAGCAATAAGCAGTGCGTTAAACATAATAATACTGTATGTATCAATAATCAAAAAGTACAACGTGAATAAAATATGGCCATTGTTTATAAGTGTGAGAACCCCTATTAATATAGGTTTTGGAATTGAGGGGAGACAAGAAAGGGCTATTGAAGTGAGCCTAGAACCCAATCAAATTGGACAAAGACAATAGGCCTGATTCAGTCCTGATAGCTGCTGTGCAAATTCGCACAGGGACCGATTATCAGTAGACTGTGCATGAGTACGGGTCACAGTACATGTGTTAGGCTGTCATGAAATGAAAGCCTGCTAAGCACTTTTTCCATCGCTGGCCATTCGCAAGGTGATTGACAGGAAGCCAGCGTTTGGGGGGGGGTGTAACCGGCCGCTTACGTGAGTGCCAGAACAAACGCAGTCGTCCCTAGGCGTTTGGAGGGATGGTATGTAACATCAACTCCGGCCTTGATCAGGCTGATTTAATCGCAGCCGCCACGTAACTCCAGGTCCACGCACACAGGCTGCACACAGTGGGGAAATCATTCCATGGCCAGTGAGTTGTGAATGGATATTCAGCTACATCTTCGCTACCCATTCACAGGCTTACAAAGGGCAAGAATACACTCTGGCATGGTGGCCGTTGACTGTTCGCATATCGCTGCTCATTCGCTGCCTTGCGATCAGGTGTAAAACTCATTGAAGACAAAAATAAGAGAACGTGAATTCTATAGGAGTGATGCATTGTTTAATCTTTTATGATACGTTGTGATATATATTAGAATGCTTTATTTATTTACTGTCACTTATTTGTAAAATGAATTCTTCCACTAACCGTTTGATCATCATATAAGTGTATTTTTTTTTTTTTTATATATATATATCATTTAGTTCAAAGAAGAACTACGGATCAAACGCTGTTGAACCTGTTGTATGATATCTTTATTCCATTTAATGAAAATAAAAGACAAGCCAGAGGGTAACAAAGAGGTTCAACCTCTAAATTTAGTGTAATACCTTTCTGTAAAATGGACTTTTCAGACCATCCATTCACAGAGCCCAAATGTAATTGAAACTTTATTCCGTGGGTTCTGTATGATAGGCGATACTTTGTTCAGATCCTCACTATCTACTTTACCTTTCTGACATTTGAAAAATAGGATTCAGCATGAAAATAGTCCCTGTGAAACCAATTTCAATTTTACAGTCAGGCTTGCGGAATATAAGAGAGATAGAGAGGTGAGAAAATACGAGAATCCATTAATTGTTAATTCCCATTTTGGCTAAAACCCATTTACCTTCCCTGATAACACGGAGCACATCACCACAAGCCATAGTGCTCTTGCTTGGATGTTAAAGCTCTGCCTGCAAGCAGAGGAATCTGACATTAATAACACCATATAGCACTCTGTGGTATACTGTATGACTGTTCTCAGGAGACCGCAATGGAGTCTGAATTAACCTTTGTGTATTGTGTAACAAAAAGACAATTTTGAAATGTTCGATTGTTTTAATGCTTAGGGTCCAACAGCAATAAAAGCTTGGATCACCACGGCTACTCAGTGAAATTTTATTGACCTTAGGCGAATCCAAAAACCAAGACGTGTCTTAGGACAGCTTTATTAAAATAGCAAGCTGTAAGGGTGGGGGATTTAATTCTGACCGCGCAGGTTGTGTCTTGACTACACGCAAATCGGACCTTATTCAACCCTTTGAGTGCCAACAACTCTGGTGAGAAGTGTGCAAAGTATCCAATAAAATGCCAAAGTCGCTAATATTTGTTAAAGAAAATGTAAATAAAAATGTTGTTTTATAAAAGATTATATTTCCTATATAAGGTAAACACTACAGGTCATTATGATGAAGAAAAATGTTTGCTCGACAATTTCCACAAATATTTTGACAAATTCACTTGGCGCTCAAAGGGTTCATTTAAACAAGTTTATTGTTTTTTTCTTTTTCACCGTTCTTTAATCCTACTTTATTCAGGGTGAGAATTATTTCAGTGGCGTAATTATTGTGCCGCAGACCCCGCAGTGGCTTGGGGGAGCTAGCGATAGCAGGGTCTGCGGGGTGCGCTACATAACCCTAGCTGCAGGGCAGGGAAGCGCAGTGGGGTTTTCTGAAAGTGAGAGTCATAGCACCTGCACCCAGAGAGGTTGGCTCATACACGCAGAGCTATCCATCCCCCATAATTCCCTTCCACTACATCCAGTGACTAGTGGAATGTTGGGGCCAAAGATGATGTGCTCCTAAACGCATGCTTCTCCCAGCGACGGGTAATAGCAGCCGACAGGGAGAAGAGATGGCTGAAGATGACACAGGCCCGTCTGCACAAATTAACAATAAGCGCCTTACAGACGTTCCTCACCAGTGACAAACAGCCTCTCCTCTGGGTGCAGGGCCAGCCTCCAGACTTCCTCTGTCCAATCACCTCCATATTTTCTGTCCAATAATCACAGCACCTTGTAGGGGTGGGATCAATTAAATATTCACTGATACCTGTTAAATGGCGCAGCTATGCTCAGTATAAGGATCATAACAATGTATATAATCACAATATTTGTATGAATAAATTATATATATATATATATACAGGTTGAGTATCCCTTATCCAAAATGCTCGGGACCAGGAGAATTTTGGAAAACGGATTATTCCGTATTTCGGAATATTTTAATATTTCAATGATGTATTTTGAAGTATCTTGCATTTATGCTGTATAAACACATAATATACACACAAATATATTTTATTACCACATAAAATACACACAAATATATTTTAATTGTTCAAAAAACAAGGTTTCAAAACGTGAAACAAAATGTGTGTACTATCTCAGCACTGAATTTGAATGCCAAGCAATCATTGTCTTGCACATATATAGTGCCAGCTACATATCATGTCCCCAGTGATGCTGTTACAAATGTCCCCAGTGAGTTTTTAGCAAAAAAAAAAAAAAATTGTCACTTTCTGGAATGTCCGTATTTCGGAATAATTCGGAAAACGGATATTCGGATACGGGATACTCGACCTGTGTATATATATATATATATATATATATATATATATATATATATATATATATATATATATATATATATATATATATATACAATCCATGTATCTGGCACTCAAGGGGATATTTAAAATCAAAAACATTTGCTCCGGTGCCTTCTTTGAACCATCATTCGGCATAGCAAAAAATAAGAAGTGGCACTCAGCAGTCTTTAGAAATGTTTTAATCCAACATGTTTCGGGATGACGGGAGTACATGCTCCCGAAACATGTTGGATTAAAACTACACTATTTCTAAACATTGCTGAGTGCCGCTTCTTATTTTTTGCTATAATGGGCCCTTGGCCCTTGGCCCACTGTCTTGCACTATTTGCACTTTACTGTTGGGATGATGGAATAAATATATCTGCTTGAGAAGAAGACTGGTGAGTGTCCTCTATGCCTTCTGCAATGTTATTGTTACTGGACTGGTCCGGATAACTGAGGGCCTTATTCTGATCGGTGCGGCCGGATCCGAATATGCGGCTAGGACCGTGCGTGCAAAACCCCGCCTTCCATACGGATCACCAACTCCGTCCGTACGCGGTAAGAAGCTGGCCGAACGGACTGCACGTGTATTTTTCATGGAATACGCCTCCTCCATCTCAGGGAACCTCCCCCATCATTCGGTGGTCCACCAGCTCCCGCAACCTCAGACCACACGGACATTTTTCTGTGCAAAAGCAGGGATCTGGGCGGGCAGCTGACATCCGGCGATGTCATATGTCCGCCCCCTACACGTGCGTCATGGCCGCATTACCATACGTACGCCCAGCGTTTGCATGGGAATGCCCATGAAACGCGGGGCGTATGCATATGGTAATGAGCCCAAATAGCCCTTCACGCCCCTCTCCACCCCCTGTTCGGAGTGTTCACATTTCATGCGGGATTTTGCCGTACGCCCCGCTCGCACATGCGCAGAGACGCCTCTGCACATGCGCAGACACAAAACATCGGCGGCACGAACGCACGCGGATATTACCACACCAACCAGAATAAGGGCCTGAGTTTGGCACCCCAGCAGTTGCTTGAACCCTTTAGAGGTGAGTGTGATCCGAATTCTTGGATATATATATATATATATATATATATATATATATATATGAACAGTATCAATCTTGAAGTGCACTTCTAACATAAAGAAAACATTTCTAGACATACAAGACTCACAGCATGTAACATAAAATCACTGGCATTTCTTTATATGAGGCTAAAGAGGCTTAAAAGGCTTATATTCTCAGAACTCGTGCTGATGGTTTGGTAAAAGAGGCAGTAAATTTCTATATTTACCAGTCCCGCATCTTAATGTTCCTCTCCAACTGCCATATGGTGATAAAACAACAAATTCCTTTTTGGTGTATATAACAGTCCCTTGTATGGGTTATAATTTACCTCCTTACATTTGGATGGACTCCAGACACCACTGAATGGCAATGCAGCGGCCAATTGCAGTGGACAGCAGGACCTCTCAGATAACATAGGTCCCAGCAGCAGTTAAACCGATTAGCGGTGACCGGACTGTGCAGGACTCACATACGCATTTCTCCACCTATAGGATACGTCAGCGGCTTCATCAGATCTATATAATCCCTATAGATTGTAAACTTGTGAGCAGGGCCCTCCTACCTCTATGTCGGTTGGTTTCTACCCAATTGTAAAGCGCAATGGAATATGCTGCGCTATATAAGAAAGTGTAAATAAATAATAGACACCAAAAAATTATGAAAAAATCATGTCGACCTTTGACTTTTGAACTTGCCTATACCGACCATAAACGTGTGTTGACCTTTTGGAGCTGTCTATCTAGGGTGTGTCGATCGAATCATTGTTGACCATTAGTGGCTGTTGACCTCTATTTATTTATTTACAGTTTCTTATATAGCGCAGCAGATTCCGTTACAGTGTCTTATATAGCGCAGCAGATTCCGTTACAGTGTCTTATATAGCGCAGCAGATTCCGTTACAGTGTCTTATATAGCGCGGCAGATTCCGTTAGTGTCTTATATAGCGCAGCAGATTCCGTTAGTGTCTTATATAGTGCAGCAGATCCTGTTAGAGTGTCTTATATAGCGCAGCAGATTCCGTTACAGTGACTTATATAGCGCAGCAGATTCCGTTACAGTGACTTATATAGCGCAGCAGATTCCGTTACAGTGTCTTATATAGCGCAGCAGATTCCGTTACAGTGACTTATATAGCGCAGCAGATTCCGTTACAGTGTCTTATATAGCGCAGCAGATTCCGTTACAGTGTCCTATATAGCGCAGCAGATTCCGTTACAGTGTCTTATATAGCGCAGCAGATTCCGTTACAGTGACTTATATAGCGCAGCAGATTCCGTTACAGTGTCTTATATAGCGCAGCAGATTCCGTTACAGTGTCTTATATAGCGCAGCAGATTCCGTTACAGTGTCTTATATAGTGCAGCAGATTCTGTTAGTGTCTTATATAGCGCAGCAGATTCCGTTACAGTGACTTATATAGCGCAGCAGATTCCGTTAGTGTCTTATATAGCACAGCAGATCCTGTTACAGTGTCTTATATAGCGCAGCAGATTCCGTTGCGCTTTACAATAGTAGAGAGTGATAAAACAAACTGGGTAATAATAGACAGACTTGGAGATAAGAGGGCCCTGCTGCAAGCTTACAATCTATAGGGACATAGGAGGGAAACACAAGGACAGGCACCAGTAATAGCTAGCATAAATACCATAACTGGTCATCTTTGGTATTACCTCTGAGGTTCTGCTAACTTGAGTATAGGTCTGTGTGATATTTTTTTTTCATTAAATTGTAAACTAAATTCTCCATCTATGTCTTAGGAATTGTGGATGTGTGTTGCTGGCACTACGGAGAGCACTGTAATCCCACAGGTTTGTTGGGGTTTTTTTTTAAACCAAGCTAAAAATACTTTCAATAATACAAATATTGGTGGACATTCATTAATCTCCCGAATTAGGTGGATATCCTATTATCCCCAATGCAGCCGAAAATGGGCCAATGATTGGCCGAAGACACATGGGATCAGGTATAACTCCCCGATTCCATGTGTATCGCAGCTGTTTATTGGAGATTATTATGCTTTGCATGCCCCAGGCAAATGAAGCATAATCCCTGATAACATCAGTTACCGGGGGGAAAGGACATCGGAACCCAAGCTAATAGTATAGACCAGCAGCTACCAATTAGCAACGGTGGATCACCACTGCTAATAGGATATTGGCCTTAGTGCACTACACCTGAGAGATTTAAATATTTGCTCGTTATAGTAGAAGTCATTGTGTGCTTAGAATTGCAAATGTCTGTCTCTAGTTTCCTATCTCTACCGTATTTATCCGTTCAGCCACATAGCTGGTTGTGCTGAAAGAAAAACATATTATTTATGAGAAGTGTTTTCTCTGAAGTGTCAGAAGCCAGCACTTATTATAAATTATGTTAATGTCACAAATGCTAGAAACCGGAGAGAATACATTACTTTGCTGGTCGTAAAACATATCTTTATGCTCTCTCTCTCTGTTATTTTCACTGTTTAATTGTATTAACCATGACATATGACAAATGTGGTAAATTACAAATGTGGTGAATTCCTCTACAACTTTTGTGCAGGCTTAAAGTACGGTATATATCTTTATAGACTCTTGGCTTTATTCATGATTGGAAAGCACAGTGTAAGAGTACACTGAAGGCAAGGTCTGCTCTTCTGCTCATTGTAATGTTTCTGTTCATTCTATTTTCTCTGTTTTCCTTTTTTTTTTCGCTCAATTTTTCTTTCAAACCTTTTCCTCTCATTGGCCAGATGTATCAAGTTTCAAAAAGTTATAAAATGGAGAGTGACAAACCACCAGCCATGTTACGGGCTGGGGTTGAAAAATGACAGGAGCTGACTGGCTGTTGGTTTATCAATGTCCGCTTTATCAGTTTTTGAAGCTTGATACATCTGGCCCTAAGCTTGCTGAGGATACCTGTTGTACAGTTTAATAGGTGCATGACCCTTGTCAAACTACTATGACAGTAGTTCTGTATAACAAAGTTGGGGTGAGTGCAGGAGCATCAAGAAGGGGAGGGGGTAGCAAGAACCTTTTTACCCGGGGATGGACTAGCTGGAGGGGCCTGGGTCAGTAGCACAGAGAGGAGACTGCTGCTGCTGCTTAGTTCAGGAATGTCCAAACTATGGCCCTCCAGCTGTTGTGAAACTACACATCCCAGCATGCCTTGCAATCGTTTTAGCATTCTCTAATAGCAAAACTGTGGCAAGGCATGATGGGACTTGTAGTTTTACAACATCTGGAGGGCCATAGTTTGGACATGCCTGGCTTAGTGACTGCAGTCTTTCTCCACAGTTCAGCTGCTCTGCGCTGGCCTGTGGATGGCTCAGGTAGGCTGCTGCTGTTGAGCAGCATCAGTTTCCTCTCTCTCTATGACATGGGTGATCGCTCTTCCCCCCACTGAATCCGCCTCTTAGTCAAATATGATATCAAATATGATTTCCTTCTCAGAACATAGCAAAAAAAGAGGGATAGGGTACCTCGCCAATTTGGTCATGCACCCCCCCCCCCCTCTAACACACACACAACCATCACACTACACTATTCCTTGGGCCAGTCACTGCTCTTGATGGCTCTGGTGTGCTAGAGTGGTACTTATATTATAGCTAGTCTTACAGTATATCAGTATGTAATATTTTGAATTAATGCTTTCTTAATAGTTAATCAGGAGGATCAGTCACTTTGATTAGCTCACCTGTCTCAACCCTGGTGCTGGGAAATGCAGAGAGTTTACAGACATCACATACATCTGTCACATATCTGCAGTAAGGCATCTAAACAGACTGCACTATTCGTTCTAAGCTAATGGGATTCACCTGTGTGTAATCAAGGAAGAAGGATTTAAGTGACTTCGGGGATGCATCTCAGTGTGATATCTCTCTCCCGAGGAGAGGAAATGATGCATTAAGATCATGTGCGAAATTTAAAATATGATGCTAAGAAACTGCTGTAGAATATGATTATTTAATGAAGTGTTTTCTAGCGTTATGCATATCTGATAGGTAAAGTACAGTAGCTGCCCAGCACTAGCCAGAATTAGTCGTTGCATTCAGAACACACACATTGGTGTACAACTGGTGGAAAGGAAAAAGGTTGTGTTATCCCTCGCAACCAATCAGCAGGTTGCTTTAACTGGCAAAACAGTCCATTGATTAAAAATTTGGATAATTCGGTCTTCGAGGAGAAAGTAGTGGACTCATCTTCTTACAACCCCTCCTGGCTACAAGCCCAGGAGTTAGAAAATCTTTGTACCCCAGTGGAGACCAATGGCCTCTCCCCTCCACCTAAATGGCAGTCAGCCTATAGGCCAACAATGGCTTCAGACTGTCAATTACTGATGCCATCCCTGAATCCTGTGTTGCAAAATGGGTCCTACACATGTGCAAAGAACTGAACATGGGGGTACTTTGCGGATCAGAGTATAAAAACAACATGATTGATGTCCAATTTAAATATATACAAACGACTCATCCTACATTCCTCCCAACTGTCCCATTTTTTTGCGGTACATTCCCATTTTTTTGGACTGTCCCGTGGCTCATGAGGGCCAGCAGTGTCCCACAATGAGGGAAAGGGCAGTTGTGAGCCTGCTCAGCTACCCACAGCTCTACTTAGCAGAGCTGCAGTGAATAGACACTTTGCGCATCGATTCAGAGAGACAGAGGGCCATGCCACCAGCCCCTTTCACCCCTCTCACCAGCCTCTCACCATCCTCAGTCTCTAACATTCCTGTGACCATCCAGTTCTGCAGCTTTTAAGAACCATCATATCTAAGGTGACCAAATCATCTGTGCCAGAGTTCCAATGTTTGTTCACTCCAGTTATTAAAGGGGAGGGGGGACAGCAGACAATAATATTGGCCGATGGGGGGCCTTGACCCTTAAAAAATTCACCTATGACAGAGAGAGAGAGAGAGAATGGATAGGGTATTTGGAGAGTGAAGAAGGAGGAAAAATAGATGAGTGAAAGATGAGGGGAATGAGGAGAGCAGATGAGGAAAACGAGAGATCAGAAGGTGGTAAGTGTTGCCAAAGGAACGAGAGAGAGGGATAAAAGCGCCACTCAACAAACACCTAGGCTACACCTGCGTAATTTACAGTAGTATCTTTATTATGGTATACATTTCCGCCTATAGGCTTAAAACACAATACAAAAAGTTCAGGCATTTTGAACCTATACTATCTGTATCAGTGATGAGTTACATAATGCTGTTCTTTATCAGATTAGTCAATAAGCAAGATAACATTCAATAGAAGATCAATTGTACTACAATATTCTTATTCCGGATTTATTTTGCAAGATGCCACAGTGCCCTACAATAACGGCAGGATCAATGGAACTGGCCGACATTGTGCTTTAAGCCTAAGATAAATTTTGTTTCTCATTATATAAAAAAAAATGAAATAAAACATAGTTTCACCGGAGTTGTTTCACTCCCTTTGGAACAGATATTATAAATATTCTTGCCAATTCATTTCCCCAGACACAGTGTTTAAATCATAAAAAACTCCAAAGCATGTCAAAAATCTGTCAAAATTATTAGAAATGGTAATTGTCTGAAAATAATACATACTCCTTGGAACACTCTAGTTAATTGATACGCTTCCTAGGCCAGAAAATGTAATAGTTGGGCCATTTTTCTAGTTGCTGAAACCTGTACTGGAAGCTCTGAAGTGCCCAAAATAATTAAGTCGTTTATCTACAAGCTTACCTTAATGCATAAACTGGTCCATGGGCTATGGAAAAAAAATAATGGTTAGATATTGAGAGTAAATACAAATCCCCCAGTGATTTATAGACCCTTTCAAGGGTAACCCCAATTTCATCTAATTATGCTTTCACAAAGGCACTAATGGCTGGTGGTTTTAGATAGTATTGATGAGTTTTAAAAGGTTCCGCTCAACACAAATTTCATATCACATTTAATTGTGTTCATTTATATGTTATGAAATTCACCATCCGGTATGCTCTTACTATCTTTAAACAGGGAAAAATTGGTACAGCCGGTTTAAAGAACAAAATATATTTCTCATTATTACCTTTTTTTTAACCTGAATAATGGACATCTTTCCAATATATAGGATTTTTATTACAGTTTCCAAAATCAGAATTCACTCATCCCATTTCATAGAGTCATTATCATTACAGGTCGGGCATCCCATATCCGGGCATCCCGAATCCGAATTATTCCAAAAACCGTGGTTTTTTGGAATAATTCAAATTTTTTTGTTTCCCCCCCCCCTAACCCTCTTTTAATACTTACCAAGTCCTCCGGCGTCCACGGCAGGCCTTTAGCATCCTCTCCGGCGTCTCCAGCAGTCCCAGGAGTGCGGCCAGTGTTTTCTAAACAGAAGCGCTTCCCGCGCCGGCTGCATAGCGCTAGTGATTTCTTATTCACTGAAGGGACCCCCACAGCCGCCAGCTTTATACTCAGTGCCGCAGGTACCCGCGTGGCAAGGACACCACTGCAGGCTCCTGTCAGAAGGATGCCGAGGGACCATCGGGGACCCACCAGGGGCAGGTAAGTATGGCAAAAAAAAAAAATATTCCAAAAACCGGAATTTTCCCTTATCCGGAATGCTCGTGGTCCCAAGCATTTCGGATAAGGGATACTCAACCTGTATTAACAAATGAACCCTGTTAAAATGTTGTATAGAGTACATGTATGCTCAGGATCGGCTAAAGGGGGGCGGGGGGGTCAGAGGGGACATCTATACTGGGTTTCGACCTTGTGATGGGCCTCAAGGTTCTGAGGGGTTTGTAGGCTACGGCATCGGTGTAGCGCCTAGCAATGGTTTATAAAGGCACCGGCCGCCCATCCGTCTGTAATCCGGTATGTGGTCATGTCTTCAATGATCGGAGTGGCGACACATGAAAAAGGTTTGACACACATTAGGTCAAAGCAAGCAAAAGGTCAGCATGGAAATAGGTTGACATAAGTTTTTCATGATTTTTCTTTAAAAAATGACTCGTTCATACTTTACCATCCCAGTGGGCATAGAGAGAGAACATAATTGTGTGCCTAGCGCAGCAAAGCACAGTGCCCAAAGCATGGTGAGGCCTGCAAAGGGATTCGGCTGGCACGTGCGTGCCGGGGGAGGGGGGCGTGTGTTAGCTTGGGCGGCATAAACCTGCTCGCTAGTCTCCAAACACACGCAGGCCCCTATGTCCAGTCATGTTGGGGGTGTACTGCCCCATATATTTATGGAATGTAATATAATTGTAATATGATCATGTCCAATGGTTAGGTCATGTTGGGGTGTAGTGACCGATGTCTGTATATAGTATAATAGAAATGTATTATGGCCAGGTCATGTTGGGGTGTAGTCACCTACAGATGGAGCCAGCCTCCATCTTGGCGGTCGGATCACCAACCGCCAACACACGCATCCTCTTCTAACGGATCTCCCACCGGGTCCCCGCCGCCTCGCCACTGGTCCCAGGGCCGGTGCAAGGCACCGGAGCAAGGCACCGGAGCGCCCCAGGCGAGTCGGGGTGGGGGCACCCCGGTGCCGGGATACCTGTTGCGCCGTCTGGGGAGCGGGCAGGGGGGTCCAGGCTGGCATCTGACAGGACCCTGTCCTGCAGTGATGTCCTTGCCGCTCGGGTACCTGCGGCACTGAGTATAAAGCTGGCGGCTCCGGGGGGTCCCTTCAGTGAATAAGAAATCACTAGCGCTATGCGGCCGGCGCGGGATGCGCTTCTGTTTTGAAAACACTGGCCGCACGGTGCACGCTGATTAGCTGAATCTCAGCCAATCAGCGTGCGCCGTGCGGCCAGTGTTTTCGAAACAGAAGCGCTTCCCGCGCCGGCTGCATAGCGCTAGTGATTTCTTATTCACTGAAGGGACCCCCCACAGCCGCCAGCTTTATACTCAGTGCCGCAGGTACCCGCGTGGCAAGGACACCACTGCAGGCCCCTGTCAGAAGCCCGCATGGACCCCCTTTGCACGGGGGGGGGGCGAGGGGCAAACTGCCGCCCTCCAGTGGCCGGCGCCCTAGGAAATGCCTAGACCTGCCTAGTGGTGGCGCCGGCCCTAACTGGTCCCCAACATTGTCCCCCACCTCCCCACTCCCCCCTTAACTCTGCTAGTCTCCTTGAAGTGGAGACAGACAGGGTTCATATCCCCTGCCGCATGGTAACTGGGACTTGCGTGTGGGACGCTCGCACGTCCTAGTCAAACGGAGCACCACCTCGCCAACGGGGCAATCTGGCAAGCCCCGGAGCTGGCTGAGAGGTGCTCCATCTGTATGTCTGTATAGTGTATAATATAAATGTATTATGGTCAGGTCATGTTGGGGTGTAATGACCTATGTCTGTATACAGTATAATAGAATTGTGTTATGTTTTTTGCCCATTTAATAATGTGATTATGTCCAGCCATCAGGTCATGTAGGTAGGTGCAGTATCTATATTATACTGTATAGTACAGTAAACTATAGCATGACTATATTTGAGTAGTGCCCTATACAGTATCTACATAGAATCGCCTGTGGTCAATCGTTTGCAAGTTGTACACTAAAAACTGACGGGTTGCTGTGAGTTACTGTACATTTGCAATGGGTTAGTAAATCATCCCTGCTCACTAATAGAACATGAATCATATATCAGCATAAGAGAAATGTGATAACAGGAAATGTTTATTATTAATAAATTATATTTATCGCCTTATATAATGACCAGTGCAATGTAATTATAGGCATTAAACAGCACTGTCCGTGTTTTCCACAAGACATATATTTAATGTGTTATATAAGGCTTTACACTAAGTACTTCTATCTGCTCGATCAATTTGCCCTTGAGACATGGTACAAAATTGATGGGTACTACGAGGTACTATGAGCTTCCAAACCACAGCCTATTCATGTAAGAATGCTGGCAGCAGCGAGAATACACTAAGTAACACATCAACTCTCTGTACTTTCAATCTCAAGAGCTATTTGCTGCATGACTGCCCGGCTGACACATATAGCGAATGCATTCAAAACCACCAGGATTGTAGTAATTTATAATAAACCTTCAGTCTGATCCTTCTTAGGGACTCATCAGCTTGGCCATAGTGGTAAAGAGTATTGCAGTCTTCCGTGGTTGACTGATTTGTCTCAAAACATTGGAGCAACCCCCCGTTTGTTGCCGGAGGGTCCAGAAATTCAGCATCTTTGGCGATAAATCCATTTCAGTGCACTTAACCGTTTGAGAGCCAACGTCGCTGTAAGCGATGTTTAAAATATCTGCTAAAAATTGACAGCGTCGCTCACATTTGTTATATAAATTCAAATTAAAAAAAATTGTGTTAAAATCAATAGTTATTTCCTATACTGTAAGGCAAACATTACAGGTCATTTTGAGGAAGGAAACTGTTGGCTTGGCAATTTTTTTGGCAAATTCACTTGGCACTCAAAGGATTAAACATTTAAAAAACAATATACTCCTCTACAGAACACAACGCTCTTACCAATACGAAGGCGCTGTTTGTCATGGCTTTGTTCGTTTATGCATTTTGACATTAGCTATATTTACCTCGCAACAAAATATCACTATCCCAAAAGCAGTACTTGTCCTAAGCCACATAAAAAAACTATAAATAGGGGGGCGTGGCCTAGCTGAGCACGGAGCTGGACGCACATTAGGAGAGCTCCTGGAAATATTTATATAAAAACATCTCCCTGCCGCCCCAGAGGCACAGACCAAACACCTACCGCTGCCCAAAAACCTCACCTACACCCTCTGAAGCGAGGCTGGGGTGCTGCAGAGCCGGGGGAAGGAGAAATCCAACCCTGCAGGTTGCGGCCCTCTCCTCGCCTGAAGCCGCGACCTCAATTTAGAGTCCACTCCCGACTGCTGGGCTCCACGGACACATCGCGCTAGAATACAGCGTCCGGAAGCGGCGTTCTGAGCTGCCCCTTCGGGGGGAGGTAAGCGCTGGACGCCCCTACCCCTCCAAGAGCCCCTGCTCACCCTCCCTGGCTCAAATCGTGAGCGGAGAGCCCGGCGCCCTCCCGCAGCCCTAGACGCGGCGGCCATCTTGGACTCGGCAGCAGCTGAGTCCTCTACACAGCCCTGCCGCCGCAGGAGTCACCCTCACCCTTGTGCCATACCTTACTAAGCGCAGCCGGCCGGCTGTGGTGTCCTGCCTCCCCGGGCTGCGGCGGTGACAGAGCGGGACTCCGGGGTGCTGGGCATCACCAGGCCCCCTTCACAAAAACGTGCCTTACCCGCTCACCCCCCTCCCGCCCCAGGAGACACCTGTGCCCAGAGTGGAGCAGGCTGAAGCCCTTATAACACACTGGGCTCCGAAGAAACAAAGGTCACCACACACACCGAGCCTCCCTGCCTCTGCTCATTCCCCCTGCATCCTTCCCCACCTCAGTATACTCAAGCTGGACAGTCCACTGGCCTTGTATCATTACTGCACAGTCTGAATGTGGACAGTGCCAGTCCTCTGAATTAAAGAACTGCCCTGTCCTAATTTGAGTCTATACCACAGCAATAACAACAAGCCTCTGTGCTGCATTGGGGTCATCTGCTACACCAGTTATCTAAGAAATACCCTCAGCCCCTAATCTGTGTACCTGTTGCCTCACTCTATCAGTAACAACACAGACACGAGGCTCCATCTAGTGGCACAATTGACAACCTACAGCCTCATACTCTTCCCAGCACTCAAAGATTTGCATAGTAATCCTCTGAAAGGATTCAAATCCTCCTAAACCCGCCTGCACTATTAAAAACCAGAGAGCAGAGCCTTTCTAATCAGTCATCTAACAAGCCGGCTTAATGACAACCTAAATCCCACCCTTCACCTCCCCTGGGTGCCTCTTTTTACTCCCCCCTCGTCCCCGGACTCACCAATTGCTGAGCCCTCTACACTCTGACCCCCCGCTCCCCCCCACAAGAATACTCTGCCGAAGACCCACTTAAACTCTCTCAGCCCCCGGGGTCCCCCTCTCATGCGGAGATCGGCCGCTAAAACACCCAAGAAAGGAGGCCCAGATATCTCCCAACACTTCACCAGAGCCAATAAAGCGCACCAACGTGAAGACTCCCCCCCTCCCAGTAACATAACCATGGATAAGAAGCGTCCCTCCTCCCCCTCTCCCTCCACCAAGGAAGACATCCTAGCTCTCCGATCCCTCATCACCGACTTCAAAGATTCACTTGAAGCCAAGTTGGACAAGGCAGTTGCCTCCATCAAATCAGACATTTCCTCTCTAGCCGCAAGAACCACCAAGCTTGAGTCTCGTCAAGACGGCCTCCAAAAGTCCATCAACGACACGAGCAGGGATCTTGACCACATCATCTCTGAACTCACCGACCTCCGCACCAAAAACGAGGACCTTGAAAACAGGGAGCGTAGAAATAATATCCGCATACGAAACATCCCCGAATCCATCACACAGGAAGCCCTGGAGCCTTATCTCCACAAACTCTTCTCCTTCTTATCCCCGGAAATTGGGCCCCGGAAAATTCAACTGGAGAGAGCACACCGCGCCCTCCGTCCAAAACCCCGAGACAGCGACCCACCTCGGGATGTTGTCATCCGTTTCTTAAGCTTCAAGGATAAAGAACTCATCCTTTCAACAACCAGAGGGCGAAACTCGGTAATCTTCGAGTCCTCCAAACTTCAGTTCTACCAGGACCTCTCGCCTCTTACGCTCGCCAAAAGGAGAGACTTCCGAGACCTCACAATAGCCCTCCGTGATAAAGGTATCCGCTACCGATGGGGCTTCCCCTTTAAACTCATCGTAGACCTCAACGGTAAGACTGTTCTGATCAGAGACATGCGTGAATGTAAAGACCTGCTCTCTCATCTGGAAGAATCCAACCCCTCCCCTGACGGAGCTTTACCCCCCCGCTAAACTTAACTTCCCCCCACAAACCCACTCAGGACTCTACTTCTGGGACTCAGCTACTCCTGCTTAAACACTTGTGCTCCCTACATATATCGTGACTTTGTCTAGTATGTACCCCCACTCTGCCCAGAAATTCTTTCTTTTTTTTTTTTGTTTTGTTTTTTCTTACGAGTTCCTCTGTTATACTGTTATTTTTTACAGTTGTTCCTGTTCTCTTAATTTCTCCAGGAGACAGACCAGAGATGCGGCGTGGCCTGGGGCGGTTCCGCGGAGTCATTGATAGCTGGACCCAACAAAGCTTACTCACCTAACCAGGTAGCCTACTTAGGCCTCATTGGGCCCCGCGGGCCGCCTCTACGCCTCGCCCCCCGCTCTGGGCCTCCACCAGCATATAATGTCTTTTCTCAACAACTAATGTTTTCAATGTTAAATGACGTATTTGTTTGATGTTTTACAACGTTTATTACTCCCTGCACCCAGGGGCTGTGATCCCCTCTCCACACGCCCTCCTAATCTCTCCCCCATATCCTACCCCACCCACCCCTCCCTGAGGTGACTCCACACACTAGGCTCTCACCTCCTCGGACTTCCAAGTCCCAACCACTGAGTACATCCTCCCATTGTTGAGGATTCGTGCCCAGCCCCAACTCCTCCCCCCCCTGATCGCTACCCACTTCATTTCTCATTTCTCCGCATTCATCTTTCTACCCCTAGCTAACATCCATACCTCCCTCCCCTGACAACCTCAGCATCCCCCCCCCCCCACCTCCACCACCCCCTCCACAAACACTACGCCCTACCGGTTTCCTCCTACATTCCCCCTGCTCCCCTCCCTCCTACCACCTCCCCTAAACAACCATGCCACTCACAATAACCTCCATGAACGTAAAGGGACTAAACACCCCCCAAAAACGATCCCTCCTATTCCGCAACATCAAGTCCCTGAAGGCCGATGTTATCCTAGTCCAGGAAACGCACTTTAGAGACCCCGGTCACCCTACCCTACGATCCAGACACTTCTCCACTGTGTTATACTCATCTAGTGCGACCAAACACAATGGCGTAGCCATTCTAATTCACAACAAACTCCCCTTCTCGCTAAACTCCGTGTTTAAAGACACAGATGGCAGATACATTATCGCGACTGGTCGGCTGGGCCCCACGGAAGTCACCTTCGCCAACGTATATGCCCCCAACACTGGTCAACAGCATTTTTTTAAAAAATTCTTTAACGTTTTACACAAAAAAAAAGTGGGCCAATTATTCCTAGGCGGGGACTTCAACTGTGTCATGGACCCAAGCCTCGACAAAACTCGCATCCATCCCCCCCCTAGGCCGGACCCACTAGCTCGTGCTCTAACAAAACATATTACGGAAATAAACCTTGTTGACACCTGGCGTGCAGTGAACCCCTCTGCCAGGGACTTCACCTTCTTCTCTCCTCCCCATCTTACACACTCACGTATTGATTTTATCTTCTGCTGCCCCTCAGCATCTACCCATTTAATAGACTCCTCTATCATCCCCAACTCCTGGTCAGATCATTCCTTTCTCTCCTCTTCCTTTAACATCCTGGACTCCCCGACATCCAAGCCATCCTGGCGTTTAAACGAAACTCTTCTAAAAATCCCGCTATTCCAATCCAAGATTAAAGAAGCCATGCTAGATTATTTCTCCCTCAACAATACCGACCTGGGATGTACTCCATTAATCTGGGAAGCACACAAGTCGGTAATACGGGGTCACATTATCAGCTACGCCTCCCACAGAAACAAAGATCAAAAACAAAAATTTCAATCACTCCTGGATCAAGTCGCCCTCCTCGACTCCCAACACAAGCGTTCCCCGACCAATGATAACTATAGGCGCCTCACCGAGGCAAAATCTACCCTCAACGCAATTCTGTCAGAGAAAATAGACAAATCACTCCGCTGGACAAACCAGCGCTTTTATGAGAAAAGCAATAAGGCTGACGCTCTACTTTCCAATCAACTGAAAAACCGTAAAGCCCGATCGGCTATCCCAGCCCTTAAAAACTCTCTGGGCAATACGTGCTATCACCCCTCCGAAATCAATGCTGTATTTAAGGAATTCTACAAACAACTATACAACTCCCCCACACACGCCCCAACCTCCCCCATGTCCACATCATCCCCTGATTACCTGGCCACATGCCCTCTCCCCGAAATAGATTCTAACACCTCTGCTAAACTTTGCTGCCCCATCTCCTCAGAAGAAATCACGACAGCCCTCAAGTCCCAAAAACCCTCTAAAGCCCCAGGCCCCGACGGATTCCCCTTTTCGTACTATAAAACTTTCCAACAAACCCTCATCCCCCACCTCACCTCCACCTTTAACCGCATTCTAAATGGAGAATACTTCCACCCCGACACTACAAGAGCCGTGATCACCGTCATACCGAAGCCAGGTAAAGATCCCCAGATGGCCTCGAGTTACCGCCCTATCTCCTTACTAAACACGGACCTGAAACTCTTCGCCAAAATACTCGCTAACAGACTCAACCCCCTCCTCCCATCCCTCATACACCCTGACCAAGTGGGCTTCGTCCCAACACGGCAAGCCCTTGACAACACCAGAAGAACCATAAACCTGATCCACCATGTCAACACTTTAAAACTCCCTTCCATACTACTGGCTCTTGACGCTGAAAAGGCCTTTGATCGGGTCTCCTGGTCTTTCCTAACTCACACTCTCCAAAGGTTTGGGTTCCAGGGACAATTCTTACAAGCCATCCAAGCTCTATACCATAACCCTTCCACATCAGTCTCTGCGGGGGGCATAACCTCGGACTCTTTTAGTATCTCTAACGGGACAAGGCAGGGTTGCCCACTCTCCCCACTCATCTTTGCCCTAATCATAGAACCCCTAGCCAGCAGAATTAGATCCAATCCCGACATCTGGGGAATTACAATTGGGAACTCCTCTTACACAATCTCTCTCTTTGCAGATGACGTCCTCCTATCCCTAACCAATCCCTCTATATCTCTCCCCAACCTCTTCCAAGAACTCTCCCTTTACGGCCACTTTTCAGGGTATAAAATCAACCATGATAAATCCGAGGCACTCCCCCTCCACATCCCTAAACCCGCCCTTGATCTTCTTAAAGCCAACTTCACCTTCTCCTGGCGTAGAGACTCTATAAAATATCTGGGTATTCACCTGTCAAAATCCTACAACAGTTTATATAAGTTCAATTATCCCCCCCTCCTCCGAACCATTTCACAAGACCTCTCTCGGTGGGGAAAACTCTTCATATCATGGACAGGACGCATAAATGCTATTAAGATGACTGTACTCCCAAAACTCCTTTACCTCTTTCAGACTCTCCCCATCGCTGTCCCCAGGAGAACCCTCGCCACCCTTCAGACATCCCTCTGTAAATTCATTTGGAACCACAAAAAACCCCGTATTCGCCGCAACATTCTCTCCAAGCCCCCAGCATTAGGAGGCCTAGGCCTCCCCCTCCTCTCCAAATACTATCACGCCTCCAAACTCAGCCAACTTGTCGCCTGGCACTCTCCCCGGGATGTTAAAAGATGGGTAGACTTAGAAACAGACCTTTCAAAACTGCTTTCCGTTTCCTCTCTCCCTTGGATCCCGCGCCACCTGAGACCCCCAACAGCCCTGGCCATACCCACAATTTCCCTCACTCTCTCTGTCTGGGATTCCCTAACCACTAAGCTCCCACTCACCTCATATCCTTCCCCACTGACACCTCTCTGGCAACACCCATCATTCCCCCCCGGCCAATCCCTCCACATGGCCTCTACATGGTCCTCAGCTGGAATAACACGCTTTAGTCATCTACACGACGGGAACACCCTGCTCTCCTTCGCTAATTTACAGGATAAACACCACCTCCCTCACTCCCTCTTCTATCAGTTCCTCCAAATCCGGAGCTTCATCTCGTCCTCACTATCCAAGACATGCCCCCTTAGAAACCTCACTCCCATGGAATATCTATGTGCCCATAGACCTATGGATAAAGGCATCATCTCCCACCTTTACCACTCAGTCCTCACACCAGACAGCCCCTCATTAGAACCGCACGAAAAAGCCTGGGATTTAGACCTGGAATCCCCTCTGGGGGAGGACTCCTGGAAATCGATCAGACTAAACATCTCTAAATGCTCCATTAGTGTAGCTATTAGAGAAACCTCCTACAAAATCTACACCAGGTGGTATCTGGTCCCAACACGCCTACACACCATCTACCCATCCGTTCCCAACTCATGTTGGCGCCAATGCGGCTGTGAAGGCACATTCTTTCACATATGGTGGACCTGCCCACGCATCTTGCCTTTCTGGTCCATGGTCCAGTCCGTCATAAACTCAACCTTGCCAGCATGTCCCCCTCTTTCCCCTGCCACGATGCTCCTGTGTGCCCCGGCCGACCAGTTGCCCCCCCTCGCAAATAAATTGATTCTCCACATCACCTGTGCCGCCAAGCTACAAATCGCTAAGGCTTGGAAAAACCCTGCCCCCCCAACGTATCAAGAATTACTAAACCGAATCTGGTACGTCGCCAAAATGGAATACACAACCAGCCTCCAAAACAACACAGTGGAGAAGTTCCACAAAGTTTGGGACCCATGGTACACAGCCAGGGGTATCCCTCTACCGGGCCTCGCTTAAAACTACCCACTCTCGCCCCCCCCTCAAACACATCCTCCTCCCGGACCTCCCCTACCCTTTAGTGTCCCAACATGCATCAGCCTGTTCTTACTCTGAGCCTTCCACTCACTTCCCCCACTCACCCCACCCCCCTATTCCCCTTCCTGTCCACCCCCCCCCCACTCCTCCACCAACCGTACATGGAGCCTACTCTATGCCTAACCCCCCCCCATTACCCCCCCCCACCAACGCACCCCCTCCCTCCCCTCACTTAGTTCTTAATTGTATCTTTATTTACAATAATCTGTTTCTTAGGACCCCTTCGCAAACCGATCTGTTTCTTCACCTCTTATTAAGCACCTGGTCCTAAGCTAAATCAGTTTCCATTGCTGACTACCCTTGTAATTCTACCTGTTATTGTCTATATTCCCTCAATAAAATTATTTGAACATAAAAAAAAAAAAAAACTATAAATACATTGGTTATCTCAACAAAACCTCTTGCTCGGGGAAAAAGCCATATAAAAAGTATTGTGTAAGAAGGCTCCGTGTCATTTTAAATAGTTTACTTTGTATTATAGCAGAAATGATTCCAAAGAGAATTCAGAAGACGATTGCGCACAAGTACAGCATTTATGTATTAACCCTTTGAATGCCAAGATCTCTGTGAGCGATTTTCAAAACGTTAGCTAAACATGCCGGCGTCGCTCACATTTGTTATATAAATTCAAATAAAAAAATGTTGCGTAAAAAAAAGATTGTCTTTCCTATATAAGTTAACATTACAGGTCATTATGATGAATTAAAAATGTTTGCTTGGCAATTTTCACACCAATTTTGACAAATTCACTGCCACTCAAATGGTTAATATGTATTTCTTTTAATTCATTAAAGTAAGGCGCCTCTCTATAAACTGATTTTTTTTTGGAATATAATGGCTGCGTCTGTATTTAAGACACATGTAATATCTAGGAACGTGATCATGAATGAAATTTACTGTAGATCAACTGACGGCACGTTACATAATCAAGATCTGGTCTACAGTGCTTCGTCCATGCAGCCTTGGTAATTTGGGGGTGATGCATAATAACTCAAGGGGAAAAGGCAAAGAAGTGAAACCGCTTTGGGAAACATTCTTTTTTTTTTTTTAAATAAATACTTCTTTAACCCTTTGAGTGCCAATTCAATTTGACAAAATGGGTGTAAAAATCCCCGTACTTGCGTGGGTTTCCTCCGGGTACTCTGGTTTCCTCCCATAATCCAAAATATATACTGGTAGGTTATTTGGCTCCCAACAAAATTAATCTGAGAATGAATGTGTGTGCATGTACATGTGGTAGGGAATATAGATTGTAAGCTCCACTGGGGCAGGGACTGATCGTAGAAAAAAGAGAAATTCTTCCCTATGTAGTATCATATTTGACCCAACAAGAATATAAGCCTATTTGAAATATCATCTACCTGTAAAGGACATACAGTATTGGAAAGAATGAAATTATATTATTAACTAAGAACCTCTTGATTTCCTCCTCGTCCAATACTTGTACTAGCCTTTTATCTCTCGGCTTGTATTATTTTTAGAGATGAACGGTTTTGGATTTACTCACCCAAAGTAGCATAAGTTCAGATTTAGCTTATTGGCTATCCAAAATATGTAAGAACAGATAGCAAATAAGATGCTGTTTTTGAGATCCAAGTAAAACCATACCAATCATAATGAATTATTTAATAAAAATAGGTACATTACAGTAGCCACACACAGTGACTCTATTTGCAGTGTAGATGACTGGCAGGGACAGTTTGGGGGAGGAGTTGGAGACTGGGAGGAAAAAACTAAGGTGTCGGCATTTTGGGGTGTGTCACACTGTGCATCTGTAAACCCATAAGCACTAAAAACGACAGTACAGATGGCCACACTGCAAGACCTAAAGGGTACTCACAAGGCAGGTTATCAAAGGATCTGTGATGGGTTTTTGTACGCAGTTGCTTGAATTTGTGAAGACTACGATACAAATGTCTGCGACATATTGTGTGCATATTTTTACACATTCGCAGAGGCGGTGTCAGCATAGATCTACGAATCAGGTCCAGAGGAGTCACCAGATATGAGGACACCCTGCCGCAAAACTTCTACAACTTGCCGCACTTGGGGCGTGGTCACCCAAAAAGGGCCATGTCCTAATTGAAAGGGTAGTGGTCTTGAAGTGATGCTTGCTGCCACAGCAGACTGGGACAGATGTGTCTGCAGTGCTGGCTCTTTAGCAGTGACAGGCGTGTAGTGCTGCTGTAGAGCAAGGGCATAACTACCATAGGTGCAGGGGGTGCAGCTGCTTTGGGGCCCAGAGCTGAGAGGGGCCCACTTTGCCTGTCAATATATCATGTGTTGTATCCATTTTTCAGCATCAGGTGATAAATGGGGGTACTTACAATATTTTGCTATGGGGCCCACATGTATCTAGTTACGCCACTGCTGTAGAGTATCACACTGCTGCTGTATTAGAGCTGGCACTGTGGTTTCACGACTTTTTTTTATGGCGGGACCAAAGTGCGGGCCACACCTGGCTAGTAACATCACTGATAAGGCCCACAGTAGCTGAACTAATAAGCTCACTGAGATTACAACCTTGATGCGCACCCAAGTGTCATCAGCTGTCAAGAACAGTTAGCTTGAGTTCATTTGGAGGCCTAAGCTAAGTGGATGGGTGTAATGTGAAGGACAGCGACACCCACGGATGATTTGTGTGGGATTTAAATTCTATTGTTATACAGAAGTTTTCTATTCATCCTTAACATTTCGAAGGTTAAACAGGCATTCAAATTTTACCAGCGAGCTGAGCCTGCAGCCCGTAGCACAGCAGTCAAAATGATTCATATTACCTTCTTTGTGTCCTACAGTACAACTATCAGATAAGGCATTTGTTTTAAACATAATATTATTCCAAATTCATCTTTGTTGTTGCATTATATGAAAGTCAGCCTTGTAAGGTCCATTCTCTACATCATAAAAATGATGAACTATACCTTGTCATACGTGCAAAGTTATCATAGTTGAGTATACTGTATAATTAATGACAATACTAGCAATAATAGGTTGTGATGCATTTTCTTTACTATTGATGGTTATGATTGGTAGACATTATCAGGAGAAAACTGTGACCTTGACTTCATTGATTTGCAGTTACTTAATAAATGTTCTCTGGTCTCTTTCGTTAATATATACTTTTATCATGCTTTACAGTAAGTGAATTCCTATTCAATTTAAAAAAAGAAAAATGGTGAAAACATTTTTAAACCATCTGTAAAATAATGAGTGAAGGTCACATTTAGCGCTAGAAGAGTTATTGTGATAAGTATGGAGAATAATATATTGATATGCTTTAGAGGAGGATAAAATTGTCTTCTTTGTCCAAGGATGTTAGATTAGCTCCGTTGGCTTAGAAAGTAATTCAAAAGCTCAGTGTATACTTCCATATTTTTATGAAAGACCATTCTGAAGGCTTGCACTAATAAATTAATCTATTGACATAATGTATTCCATGGAAGACTTTGCTGTATATATTAACATATATATATATATATATATATATATATATATATATATATATATATATATATATATTACAATACTGAATTAACAATCAGGGCAATGATTTAAAAACAGAAAATTATTCTATATCTTATATTCATAAAACTACCTGCACCTGACGAGTGCAGCCTTCAGCTGTAGATATTGATATATATAAAGAAAAAACAGGAACCCCAACCGCGCACACCTATAGGGTTGCAGCACTTCTGAAGGTCCCCTGTTAGACAGGACCTGAACTTTTAGAGATAGAGAAAATGTGTGGTTCAGAGTGCGCTACCAGAGATTAATCCACAATTGTAAAAGACATATAGTAAAATTTTATAACAAAATGCCAACATTGGGCAGCATAAAATACATAAAAACTTTTACAGCGTATGTTTGTTAATTTCGTAAATTGGTGATATTTCTGTGATGAAACAAAGGCCTTTGTTTCATCACAGAAATATCACAGAAATATCACCAATTTACGAAATTAACAAACATACGCTGTAAAAGTTTTTATGTATTATATGCTGCCCAATGTTGGCATTTTGTTATAAAATTTTACTATATGTCTTTTACAATTGTGGATTAATCTCTGGTAGCGCACTCTGAACCACACATTTTCTCTATTGATATATATATATATATATATATATATATATATATATATATATATATACAAAGAATAGAGCACACACAGACGTATACCTCCACCACTTAAATGGGAGTTATTTCTGAACAGAACAATATTACACAATTTATTTCCATATAACGTATTTATTAAAACAAAAAATAAAACAAATGCATTTATCCTAACACTCCATTTAACAGTCAGTGTTTGCTGAAATGATAGCCTGGAAACCCAACGTGTTTCATCATGGGGGCGTAAGTTCCAATATCATCATAATAATGATATGGAAGTATTTGAATATTAAATAGGTCCTTTTTTTAGACACTTAGGAGTTTAAAAGAACCAAAATGAACTTGGTGTAGCGTGGATTTTATAAAATCAGTCTGCAGTAGGGGACAGGATGGCTCCAACCACCCTCAACTCCAACTTGCCTCCGGGGCAACTGAGATGAACGCACACCTCTGTAGAAGTACAATAATGGAAAACTAAAGAGGGATCAGAAAATGAGAAAGACATAATACTGGGTTGGAGTCCAGTATGAAAGACTATAGAAAGGCATTCTTTACATGGAAGTACTGTTTATAGAAGACTGTATAAATAATTTTTTTCCAACATTGGATAAAGTGAGTTTCTGTGTCGCCTTGCCTTTCTACATTGTATTGTGTTTTCGCATTATGATAATTTTGCAAGAACTGAGATGATGTTGAGCGAGTCATTATGGGAATGGACAATCCTACAATCCTAATTTAGCACCATAAAACTAATCTCTAGTAAAGAGGTACCATCATGTAAATGCTTTAAAATAACTTGTATCTTATCAGTACAACAAGAACGGATGGAACACGGTATGCCAGGGGAGGAATGTGATAGTGTAATGGACCAAGTTAGTCGTTTACATGACTCAAACTCAAGTTATGCTTCATATGCCTCATAAATCAAAACATAGATCCATTTTAGTCATTACTATTGACATTTTGTTTCTTTTATTATGGAAAAGAAAGTCTCTAACATATTTTGTTCTGAGACGCTATTCATTTTGCGAGCAGACCTTGGATCTAATCATTGAATGAATCATGACTAAGATCACAAATGGTCCGAGTCACTCGTCTCTATTTTAGAAGAGTATGTCAGAGAAAATTGCATTCAAAGAATAGATTGATAAAAAGCTATTTCAGGGAATAAATCTCCAAAATGCCAAGTTGTTTGCATTTATTTAGCTGAAAAAAAGACAAATATTAATCATGACAAATAGCATAGTGTACACTTATTACGTCTTTTTTATGGTATTACTATGCACTTGTTGTTAGAAGTATTTATGGTACTTGTTTCCTAGCACGGCCACACCGATTTCCAATAGGGGTGGTCGTGTCGGAAATATCGGGTCGGTCGCATCGCATGCGACCGACCCGATTTTTTTATTTAATCAAATGTGAATAGGGTCCCTGGGACCCGATTTTACATTGGATTCAATGTAAAATATTCCCTAGACCCCCAATTTTATACCGTAAACCCCACCCCACGATTGACACCAACCCGAAGCGTGGCGAGCGCAGCGAGCCCGTGAGGGGCGGCGGTGCGCGTCCTCCGACCTTTTCATTCCCCTACTATCCACGTCGGCGTGGAGTTGAGAATATAAAGTGAGCGAGCCCAGTGAAGTTATACGCGTCCCCTCGTGGGGCTCTCTACGCTCGCCACGCTTCGGGCTCGCTGCGCTCCCCACGCTTCGGGTTCACGTCAATTGTGGGGTGACGACGGGGCCATATATAATGTGAAATGGGTCATATTGGCCCATTTCACATTTTTTGCTATGTGAGATGGACTTAATCAAGTCCATCTCATCTTGTGCCATTATAATGGCACAAGACCGACGCGATGCTCCCGATTTCAATGTTAAAAAATATTTTACCATTGAAGCCTATGGCAAAATCGGGGGCATCGCGTCGGTCGCATCAGGGCCAATGTTAATGGTCCCGACCGACGCGATGCCCGCGATTTTTCCTTTGCCGGCAAAATAGACCTGATTTCAAAGGAAATCGGGTCCATCGTGGGCATCGTGTACCTTAACTTAAAGGTACACGATGCCCGCGATTGTGGCCGTGCTAGGAAACAAGTACCGTATTTATACATGTGTTGATCGGTATAAACTTGCTGGGAACTCTTAAGTTGCCTATCTAAGGCTGCCTATTCACTGCCACTGTGCTAGTATTCTGGTAGTCTACAGATTACTGTATATCCAATTTACTGCCACCACAATTCCCCTTTGTGGAGACAAAGGATCAATACATTTATGAGATGGAGGATGTAACCATGCCTCCTCCTGTGGCCATGGTCCCCACAGCACCTAGACTCCACACCACTGGCTATGTGAGCACACCTGTTACAGTCCAGTTACTGATCTTCCTCCATACAGAAAGTGGAGACACAATCAAAATATAAACAACTCTCCATAACCAACACTTGTGAACACTCAGTTCTAGACCTTGCACAGTGTGAGAACACATAAGCTACGCTCCACACAGACTTACATTCCGCCCAGACTCCTTTTGTTGACATTTCTTTTGCATCATCCAAATTAATGTTAATGGAAAATCCTTTTGTCTCCTAAAGAAAAATAATACATTTATGAATGAATAGGCAAAAAAAAAAAAAAAAAAAACATGTAGTAGGCTAGGCTTTGATGTCAAATTTGAATTTCTTCTGTCATGGACAATCCCATCTGAAATGACACTTGCTCCCTGAATCCCTACTATAACTGTTTTCTAAAATCGGGTGTCGGGTTGATCACTGTTTCATTCACTGTCCTGTACCGAACGGCAAGACGGGTGAACAGCGGAAGTGGTACACCTTTGAAGCACAGATTGAATAACCCTTCTAAATCATGTAAATTGCTTCATTTTTGCCCTGCCCCTGCCAATTCCATCCTGTCCAGTTCCGTAATGTGTGGGCAGGATGCAAGAGATCTGCGTGCTCTTCCAAAGGAATGAAGGCATACCCCCAAAAAATTGAAGCATCCCGCAACAATAGCCAAGTATGCTTTGCATTCAATCATCACGTTCAATCTGCACAATACATTTTAGAGGCGATACGTTCACAAAACCTTCATATTTATTTATTTTTTTCAAGTCTATTAAGTCTGTCAGGTATAAGACCACACTTTTTATTTGTTTGCTTTATTTTAGTAACTGCAGCATTGCTACCTAACCATGAAACTGCCATATTAAATCAACTCTATAGGAGAATTGACGTGCTTAAATAGACAATAAAGGGTTTAAAAACATCAATTTAGTAGTTGCCAGTGTTGCGTTGCATTATTGTCAATAATAAAATGGAAAAACAACTTCTCATCACTCATTAAAAATCTTTAGTAAACAGCTACCCATAATGCTCTTTGCTATGCTAATATAATATACAGTATGTTCAGTCAAAACAACTAATCAAATTGAATTTGTGCAACGTGCCAAAAATAAACAAAAAAAGATTCAATTTTTTTTTAAAGCATATTGGATGCATAATGAATACTATCAGTAAAACAGAGTAAATATTATCACTATAGTCTTATTTGGTCCTCAAAGGTCTTCATCAACTGCAACCCAAATAAATGCTGCTTGCACTAAAGATTTATGCAGAGGATTGGAAATGTTGGCTCATTTCATTCCTTCGGTTTAACTCCAGATATTTAACAGCTAATGCAATTCAATTAAGTTCAAAATGTTTTATAAGTATCTGATTTAAATTGATATAGAATCACTGCCATCATTTAGAGTTTAACATGTTTTTTTTATTTTTATTTCAGGAAACCACAGCCAAATTTCAAGGGTGCAAGTTGCAATCAAGGTTCTTGATGTTAATGATAATGCTCCTGAATTTGCCACAGATTATGAAGCATTTTTGTGTGAAAATGGCAAACCTGGGCAAGTAAGTAAAGAAAATCCAAATCTAACATCCATGTGTTTCATTTGATTGTCCCTATTGTGCTAATTTTTCTATAAGTGTGAAACTTTAGATCATCTACACACAGTACATCTATTTGGCATATAATATTGTTATTCAATTTTATTCATAAGGCACCACAAGATATTGTCAGCGCCGTACATATAGCACACTTTAGAACAATACAGGGTGCATAGAACTAAACATAAAAGTAAAATAAAAATGCAGTTTTTTTTGCATACTCCCAGGTACTAGTAGTTTCACATACCTCCCAAGTGTCCCCATTTATGCAAGACAGTCCTGTTTTTTTGGGACTGTCCCACCACTCCCCCTTGCCCCCAATGGGGTTGACAGTTGAGAGCTACCCCCCCCCCCGTCCCCCCACACTAGCAGGGCAGCGGGGAATAGACATTGTGCACATTTTATTCAGGGAAACAGAGGGGCTAGGGGAACGGCCAGCAGCTCACACAACGCTGGCCATGCCCCCATAGGGACAAAAAACACACGTTTTTCAACACACTGCGGCCGTTTTCACTGACACGCCCCCTTTCCAACATTTGACAGCCTGAACATTCAATACTGGCTGTAGAGTTTCTATTGAGCTGAGCGAAAAAAGCCCTGGATTTCATCTGTCAGGAGTCGGGACATTTCCGACAGTCATAATCCCAGATTGACTTCCGCCCTTAGTGTGTTGTTAGAGAGATCATACAGCGTTAAAAAATAATATGAGACATGTCGCACACAAACATTTCCAGTCCCCAGCTACTACTTATCTAACAAACTTACAAATGACATTTAGGGAGCTTTGACTACTTCATACCATTTAATGCCTACATATAGACAGCTGATAGTAATTTCCATTGAAATTCAAGGAAGGAAAAAAAATTCCATGTTAACTAGTATAAAATAGAATTTGTCAAGAGAAAATCAATAAACTCTTAGGTAGAGATGATGCTTTTAAAGGCCATAGAATGTTTCGTATATAAGCTTTCAGGCTACTTGCGCTACACAGAGTGGTCGTAAAAGCTTATTTAACCCATTACTTTCCGGTAGCATAACAAAGGATCCCAACAATACTCGGCTAATAACTTTGCCAGCTTCTTCTTCATTCACATATGTAATTTAACAGGGTATATATTTTTTTTATTTTATTCTTACTTACCTTCTATAAACTAACATAGCAGTGAACCTGTACTGGGAGAACATTCTGTGTGACTGTAATAATTATTACCCAAATTATTATTGGCTGCCGGTACAATTAAAGACCAATCACCTGTGTGCGTTTTGCTATTTTTTATTTACTCCGCTCATCTTTCCATTCATTTTATTCCCTGTGATTAAATGCTTTAAACTGGAGATGACATGCTGAATCTTCACATCCTCCATCCCTGAACTCATTTCTTGACGGTTTACATTTTTTATGAACTTGGTTGGTTGAGGTACCTTTTAGTGCACTGATGTAATACAGTGGGTTTATATTGTTGGCTCACAGAAGCTTTCAAAACACCCTTAGGCTTGTACTGCATGTGGTCAACCTAGAGGAAAAAGCAGGCAAGTTATGACAGTTTGAAAGGGCTGTAAATCATTGACATAGGAATAATGTATACCAGTTAAAAGGTATCTGCCTGAACACTGGACCCACATTCTATATATGCTCTGTCAAACATTTAGAATTAAATTCTCATCTTCCTCTGTAAAGAAACAGAAACATTATCCAGTAACATTGAGCCTAATTCAGAGATGTTCGCCAGACTGTGTTTGTTCGCAGCCTAGTGAACAGGCAAACGACACCCAACCGAATGCCCCCCCCCCCACATACACACACACACATGCCATGCAAATCCCCGCATTTGCATGCAAGGGAATGTGTATGTTTACATATCCCCTTGCATGTGACCGCACAGGTGAAAAATTCTTCGATGGTCGCTGACAACTGAATGATTTTGCAGATAAATGTCAGTCTAAACTGGGTTTGGTTGACTCACAAGGGTGTGAATTCGGATCCGAGCGAATCACCCAGTATAACCCCCCTTAGTGTGTGCATACTGTAAGTAGAGATGTGCAGGTTCTGATTTGGGGTGGGCGATGATGTTATTAGCCCCCTGATCACTCCCTTCCCTCCCCTCACAGTGCAAAGACTTCGGCGAGTGCGTTACTCGCCGAAGGCGTTCGCACAGGAGGTGTGCACATGCGCATATTCTCGCATGCACATGTGCAGACCACCACCCTTGAAAATGGGGCCGAATTGGGACCCTAACGAATGGGTTTTGAATTGGCCCATTATCCATTCTGATGTTATTGGATTCTAATGGGCATATTTAGATATATTTACTAAATGCAGGTTAAATCCATAGCAAATTGATGGAAATCAGTCTAAATCGATGTTGTATGTCCAGGCCTAAAACGCACATTTACTAACATTTAAAAATAAATATAAAAAGAATCATCCTTAAATTAGCAAACAGACCCTAAGAGTGGAGACAGACTTGGTCTGCTCTCTGGCTCTGGCATTCCAGACCAGAATGTTGGCAGGCATCCAACCTTGCGGCCATTGGGCGTGGGGCGGTGGTGCGGCCCATTAGCATATGGGAACGTTTTATGGGCGTTCCCATTAGAATGCTGGGTGTTCTCATGCTAATGGGCCAATGACACAGGTGCAGGGGGCGGCTAGCTGACATCACCCACTCTCTTCTGAACATGCACGCATATGTAAGGTTGCTCAGAGCATCGAATGATGTGGGTGTTACCCTGCAGGCTGCGAAGGGATGTTTATGTAAAACATCCCTTTGCAGCCATTGTGAACATACACGCCTTGCAAATGGTGGGCCGGCGTACTACCATTCGCAAGGCGGGTTTAGTTGACTCGCAAGGGTGTGAATTCAGATCTGAGCGAATCACCCAGTATAACTCCCTAAGTGTGTGCATACTGTAAGTACAGATGTGCAGGTTCTGATTTACTCTGATTTCAAAGCACGATCTTATTGGCTATCCCAAATCACATGACAGTTGTTGACAGTTGATAGCCAATAAGATCCTACTTTGAAATCAGAGTAAATCAGAACCTGCATATCTCTAACTGTAAGTGCACATTACAAGGGACATGGCCACTGGTAATGGTAGCGTGCCACGAGTCAGGGGTGCCTGGTCTTGTGGCATTCCCCCATTTTGCTGCAATACAAGCACTTCGCGTGGGGAGGTTTTTACATGAAGAGGCAGAAGGCTGATCTTCGGGCAAACATCCCAGCTCTCTCTCTGCCTGGACCAGCACCCTTGGCACCTGTGTACTGTAGCTGTAAATCCAAAGTTTACTTAGATATTACATTGACTTAATGTGATGTATTATACTGTTCTCTACACATTAAAACACACTTTATTTTATTAATGAATAGTAAGGATTTATCAGCCCTAATAGTTGCTCTATTGATGAACTAAAGTCTTATTTTTCAATATAAAGCAGTGAACCATTTTTTAAATTTTCAATCCATGCAGATTATTCAGACAGTCAGCGCTATTGACAAGGATGACCCAAGAAATGGACACTTCTTCTTTTACAGTCTTCTACCTGAAATGGTCAATAACCCAAACTTCACCATTAAAAATAACGAAGGTAATTATGTGAACTAATGAACAAGTCAATCATATGATAAAGTGAATGTACTAATTTGCCAAGCTGATATAGTAAACCACATTTCCTATCTATACATGGAGTGGTAAATCTAGACATTCTAGAAATGTCATTTAATATACAAAAACACATATTGAGACATAGCAGATATAGGAAATATTTTAACACATGTCAACTGTTAAGTCACATGACCCCACTTAAGAGTGGGGCTCTACATGCCATGAAATTAAGGGAATTCACAGGCAGATGTCACACACTGGACCTTATTCTGATTTGGAATACAGCAAAAAAAAAAACTAACCCAGCAACTAACTGCGCCATTTTGTGGGGTGTGTCCAAACTGAAATTTAAAGAGCAGTGCAAAAATAGTTTGTGGGCTACATGCCAAAGCAAATGGAGAAATAAAGTAGCGCTTACCAATGAGGGATAATCAAAGTAAAAAACATTTAATTGCATATGTAATAAACATAATTTCATAAACACATTAGAACAATAAAATGGTACCATAAAATATGGGGGGAAAATAAAACCTCTCAAATGGCCCTCTCAAGATGCCAGTAGATATTTTGAAGGGATGGATAGGATCCGCTCCTATTTATGCCGCCTGTATACAGTCCCGAATGGAACGATGGAGTCCTTTTGGACTGGGGATGTAAAGGGTTTTCCACTGGATTCGATCATACACAATAAATGATAGGTATAGTTACCACTGTGTGTCCCTTTGGAGATTTGTATCCATGTAGGACTGCTGTAGCGAGCTGTATTCTCCGTTTGCAGGGAGGAGGTAGGTGAAATTTCCTCCTAAGTAGGAATCACGATGGATGTGGAAAAACAAAGTGACAGTGTCCCGGACAAATAATTTTCCAGAAATGGGAAATGTAGACGGCTGGTTGGATCCTGGTGCATACAAGATGGCGATGGCAGTGAGGGGCTTTGAGAGGGAGCAGCTTCCAACGCGTTTCACTGCCTCTAGGGGCATATCCTTGAAAAAGCTGCCCCTAGAGGCAGTGAAACGCGTTGGAAGCTGCTCCCTCTCAAAGCCCCTCACTGCCATCGCCATCTTGTATGCACCAGGATCCAACCAGCCGTCTACATTTCCCATTTCTGGAAAATTATTTGTCCGGGACACTGTCACTTTGTTTTTCCACATCCATCGTGATTCCTACTTAGGAGGAAATTTCATCTACCTCCTCCCTGCAAACGGAGAATACAGCTCGCTACAGCAGTCCTACATGGATACAAATCTCCAAAGGGACACACAGTGGTAACTATACCTATCATTTATTGTGTACGATCGAATCCAGTGGAAAACCCTTTACATCCCCAGTCCAAAAGGACTCCATCGTTCCATTCGGGACTGTATACAGGCGGCATAAATAGGAGCGGATCCTATCCATCCCTTCAAAATATCTACTGGCATCTTGAGAGGGCCATTTGAGAGGTTTTATTTTCCCCCCATATTTTATGGTACCATTTTATTGTTCTAATGTGTTTATGAAATTATGTTTATTACATATGCAATTAAATGTTTTTTACTTTGATTATCCCTCATTGGTAAGCGCTACTTTATTTCTCCATTTGTCCTCTCTTTTTAGGGACCTACTCAGTCCCTTTAAGTAGCAGCTTTTTTGACACTCACCCCATATACAGCGCCCTCGGACTACCCTAGGGCAGTCCTTTCTTGTACATGCCAAAGCAGCCAGTATTTACCCCGCACAAAATAAATTATTAATGAACAGTATGTGTCCACCTTGCATTGCAACATGGTTTATTCCAGGTACAAAGGTACTGTACTTCCATTTTTGTTCTAATTTGTCATTGTTCTCATCACTGTAATTGCAGTAGTTACACCAAGCTACAGCTATATTAAAGTGTCTGCAGAGTTGGGAATTGTATGAATGTAGAGTAGTGTCATGAGGTTGGGAACAAGGTAAGGAGGGGGGAAGAAGAATGGTGTAGTCATTCAAAATTATAAGGACAATGTAATTTTCATTCATTTAATAATGTTTATAAAACTATAGTTAGTAATGGCAAAGAGCTCAAAACTACTCTTTGCATAGATAACGTGGTTGGGATAAGTTTAGTTGAATGCCTTCGAAAATTTTACTAAATATATTTTACTTCCTTGTACATATCATCGAAACACAATTATGGCAGATAGGAACCACTTGGCCCATGTAGCCTGCCCATGTACTGTACATACACCAACTTTTACAATAGGATTATTTTTATTGAGTGGCAATTAATCTACCAGTATATTTTTGAAATGTGGGAGGAAACTGTCACTTACAGGCCCACTGGTGCAGTCTGCGTGACCAATGGAGGTGGTTGGCATGATGTCCCTGTGTCTGTTCCTCACGTGGTTGCATGTCACTCGGTATTGTTTACAAACAGTCCTGACATGGGCGCAGACATGACACCTGTAATCAGATGACTGCTGCTGACCTATCGAGCAACCACAGTGAGCTCAGTGCCATCGGTACCCAGCCTGATACCACTCAGCACCATTCGTAACCAGTCCTGTAAATACCTGTATCATCGGTTTCCAGAATATCCACAGTAATTTCACATACATAACTTTCCTCTCCACTGCCTGAAAAAAGGGAGACACTGGTAGAGGGCCGTGACCTGCCCATCGGGCCCAGCAAAGCCCATAATCCCTTGTGGGACACACTGGTGAAAACCACTGGCGGGTTTGGACTCCGCGCTTCCACCAGAGTATTTGATAGCTCAAGTTACTGATATATTAATCAAATTGAGGACTTAAATTGAATATCATATGAAAAATAACTCACTACAGCAGCTATTATGTATGTGGAATTCTGTTGCCGTAATTTGAATATTGTTGTCAACTGTGCTCCGTAATATAAATTGGTATTGTTTTGTGGCCACACGCCTTCCCCAAGAAGCCACTCCTCTATATTTTTGGCTTAAGCATCCACCAGCAAAAACAAATCGGCACCTATGACTATGTGTGTGGATAGAAGTCTCCACTATCTAAGTTTATATAGTAGGAGTATAACGGAGGTCAAGTCAAATGCCAAATTATCCCTCTTAACAAGTCTAACTAGTCTTTGCTACTGCTGGTATACTTTTATGAAGCCAGTCAATTGCATCCTAAAGTTGGAAATAAATTGGTCCTCAGAGAGCCTCTTCATGAAATAAAAAGTGTAAAACACTGTGCAAAAACCGTAACAGTCAACAAAGTATTATGTGTCCTGCAGATGTGACGTACAGTGAGTGACTTCCTAATGTCTAATGCATTAGTGACCATCTCTAGCAGACAAGGTTGGGTAGTTACTATATAGTCTGAAAGGTCACCTCAAAGTTTTAGAGCATTCAAAGTGTTGTCTAAAGTTCATTTTTTTCAATAGGAATTGGCTATATAATTATATAGACAATTATCTAAAGTTCAAATTTTTCAAGACGAAAAGTCAAAGAGTGGCTTTCCCCTAACATTAAGCTTTAAACAATTAGCTTTAATAATGCACCGCAATGCTAATTGCCTTAATAGCAACTTTAGCACAATGCCAACATTTTCTGTGAATAGAATTAAGGCATCTGAAATAAAAAATCATCTGTTATGTGTTTAATTTACATTCGACATATTAACATTTACATGAGAATAAGCAGAAAAGTATTTTACATCTGATTACATTTTTTGAGATTTATTCTCGTTAAAATTTAATGGCCTTAAAACTACATTACAGCACTTAATATGCTTTTCCTAGTCAAAGACAAATGCTAACACTTGCAGCTTACACTGTAAGCAATTTACAGGTCATTGAGTTCGAAATGGCAACAGCCAAATTTACCTGATTGTCAATGTCATTTATTAATAATTTGTTAATACCTTTTTTATAAATTTTATTGCACTAACCGATTATATATTTTGTTCTATATACTGTAAAGATATTCTACTGTATCGAAGAAGCATAGTGCTCAATATATTGTTGTTGATGGGAAAAGGTAGGAAAAATAGGTGTGCCAACACAAAATGGTCACCATTTTGTGTTGGTACACCTGTTTTTCCATATTATGAACCAAATCAATGTGGGAGATAAACGAACAACCAATCAGCTGCTGTTATTTTTCAAACATTGCCTGTAGTTAGGAGCTGATACCTTATATCTCTCCAGTAAATGCTCTTGGGAGGCAATTCAATTATTCATGAATCCCCGATTTCCCATGTAAAGTGATGGAAGATTAGAGGGAACTTTCCAAATGTTTTTGCATGTCATGTCCCGGTTTAGCTGTGCAAAGCAACTAAACAAGTCTAAAGTAATGGGCTTAACGTGAAAAATGTGCTGTTTAGATACTCAGTCATCTTTTTGCACATTCCAGCTCGCCATCTCCTGTGGCAGTGATCTGAAATACCGCCAACGGTAGCTGTTCAAACACAATTAGAGCAACAGATGAATTGCTCAATTAGTCACCCAGCACTGATAGCCACTGGCACAAACAATGTAATACACCCATAAGGGCCCTACACACTGAGAAATTTGTGCCAGAGATGCATAATGGGTGATGAAGCATGAGAGATTTCCCTTAAACTGAATCTCTCAAATTTAAAATCTCTCACAGTAAGGCGACTTCCAGGGAATAAAAAAATTGTATTCAAATTTAAATAATGGGTTGAAATAAAGACTGGGGGAGTGTCATCTTAATTTGTCTATAATAGAAAAATAAATAATGTAAAAAACTGGCATGGGGTCCCCATAAGCATTACAAGCCCCAGGCTCTCTAAGCCTGTCTTGGTTTCTTGAATACCGGGGGGGGGGGATAAGGTCCCCCTATATTCAAGGAACCAGCACCAGTCCTTTTTCCCAAAATACGGGGGACAAAGGAACTGTATTAAATGCAAACATTTGTGTGCTTCAGCAATAAATAATGCAGTCTATCAACTGACAATGTCATGAATATTCTCATGTTCCTTGCTAGTATTTTCCACATGATTCATAGTATTCATAGGGAAGTATTCAATGAAAAAAAGTCTCTGTGCATGGCGAGAGATTTTTTCTCTCGCCATGCACTCTCCCTGTTCCGGAGCCTCCTGCTCCCACTATTCAATGTATTTAAGACTCTCCGCCACTCGCGGCGAGTCTTAACCCCTGCAGCGGACGAGCGTCCACGGCAGGGAGCTTTCAGGGAGCCGGGGGACGGAAGCAGCCAGAGAGATTAAAGTCTCCCTGGCTGCTCCAGAGGAATGTGGAGGGGAGGAGGGCTCCCCGGGACCCAGGCAGCACAGGCTGCCCCCCCCTATAGCCAGCGGGGGACCCAGTATTCACGGCACCCGATCGTGCATATTAACGATCGGGTGCAGTGAATATATGAATATCTAACGAGCGCTCCGGCCCCCTGCTGGCTGCACTGTGTAAAAAAAAAAAAAATATTTTTAATTAAATATATATTCATGTGCTATAAGCACATGAATAAAAATAACATGCCCCTTCACAGAAAAAAAACCCTGATTTTTTTTACACCAAAATTAAAAAAAAAACCTTTTAGTTTAAAAGTTCACATTCCAGCTCTCCATCAAAAGATGGAGAATTTCTACACTGAGAGAGACGGCGAAAATCACTTAGAAAGACGGCGAATATTTCACATTGAATAGGGTGGTTCACTTTTGGAGAGCAAAATGCTTCGTCCAAGGCGAAAAAAGCAAAAATTCTCCATAAAACACAGAGAATTTTTCTCATTGAATACTGCCCATATAATTAATGGTTACAATAAGGCCACAATATGAATTTATAATATGTTAGTCATTATGATCATTTTTATAATGTACAACTTTCCTGTTATTCCCTTTTACAACATGGGGTAAAATTATCATTTGCCAATTTTTTTTCACAGTGATTTTAAAATCACTTAAAATCATCAATGATTTTAAAACTCTAAGTTTCCAGATTTATTATCCAGCAGTTGGATAAAATGCAAATTTCTGGATGTGGTTATATGCGGTGGGATTGAAGACCCCAAATTGTCAGCAATTTAATCACACCAATAGTAATTGAGTTTTAAGAATCACAACTTTCTTAATTTAACCCATAGTTGACGATGCCAACTATCTCTTTTTTGCAGCAACCATCCATTCTATAAATGATTTATTCCTGTCTTCGTGTAGTGATCAATAGTCTTTTCTTTAAGCAGCGATCAATAGCCCATCTGCTATTGTTCACCATGTATTGATTACTGTACAGTGAAACTTCACTTATTCTCTATGCTTGATACAAATCTCATTCTACGAGATCAAAAAAAAGTATGTCCAACTTCCATCTATTATAGATGAGCAAATCAGATGCAGGTTCAGTTGCAATATAATCTATTGTTAACTGAAGAATCAAGAATCAACATCTCTGAGTGGTGATTCAGGCTGATCTGTACGGTCAATTAGGTTAGACAATTACAATTTGTCTTATCAACAGAAACAAAGTTGATTCTTGGTTGAGACTATTCAATTTGCGCAAGCCACAGGGAAGTTGGACATTTTCTTCAGTTAAAATGATAGTTTCTTACTTCAAGAATCTCCAGTGGGAATGATAAGGGTTGCTTTATAGGGGATGATTTGGTTTCAATGCATAAGAATGATCATGGAGATATTTATAAGATAATCTGTAGAGTGACAGACGAGAGCTGTTGCATACAGTGATTTTCAGGCCAGGAAATCTCAAGATGAAGCACTCTGGTGGGGTATCGTGAACCTGAAGGAGTGCTATTCTCCAGTCATACTGTCATGATCACATTGTCCAAGCGATGCATTATATATTAGATATATTTTATACATTAGATATTTAGATCAAACAAATATTTAATACCGAAACACTGTGACACTTCATAGATCATGTCCATAAAGCCTAGTCAATTTAGGTGACGCTATGACAGCATATCAATATGCTCCAATACATCAATAGGCTCCCCCTTAGCAACAGGGGATCATGGAAGTGTGTGCGTATGATCTACAAAAAAACAGCTTGTGACATCTAGTCAATGTATAAACACATCAATGCTCCACCAACTACTTGTGTGCACTTCATGGAAAGCACAAATACAATACATTTTCATATGCAAGTGTAATAGGTCATAGGGGACTATTGTTCATGAATTCTATTGGTCCCATGCAAATTAGGGATCCAATTAGCAATAGTTTGTTGTGGCAGAACCAGATCTGTCAACAATTCATTTAAAAGCTGCCCCACTAACCTAAACATCCAAACTTTTACCACTAATAAAAGCAAACTGGGTTCTGTCCCGGATCCGTTACATGAGATGCACAATCTCACATACACACTGTGAATGCTAGAGGAAGCGGAGGGACAGTGGTGTAACTAAAGGGCCGCAGCCCCCGCAGTGGCGGGGAGGCGCCAGGGGTCTGCGGGCACTGTTTTTTTCTTCGCCAGCTCCCCACTGCTTGTGGGTGCAGCGGGGAGCTGGCAGGGGGGTCCGTGCGGCGCGGGGGTACCTGTGGTCAGGGACTCGGGAGAGCCTGGAGGTCCCTGCGGCGCTGATTATGAGTTGCCGGGGTCCCTGCAGCGAAGTGGAAATACTGCGCTACCGCCGTGCTGCGGCGCGGAAAGCACTTCTAACTTTGAAAACACTGGCCGCGGCCGCACACTGATTGGCTGAGATTCAGCCAATCAGCATGCACCCAGTGTTTTCAGAGTCAGAAGTGCTTCCCGCGCCGCCGCACGGCGGTAGCGCAGTATTTCCACTTCGCTGCAGGGACCCCGGCAACTCATAATCAGCGCCGCAGGGACCTCCAGGCTCTCCCGAGTCCCTGACCACAGGTACCCCCGCGCCGCACGGACCAGCTCCCTGGGGGGGGGGGTCTTGTCTTTTAACGGGGGGGGGGGGGGCGCGACGATATTGTCCCGGCGTGGGGGAGCAAAATTTTATGTTTCGCCACTGCGGAGGGATGTACTGTACAGTGTTCTTCTTTACAATCCAGACTTCACTTCTATAGGAATGAGTGGGACACAGAAGGCGAATGCCACGTTTTCATTTCTGGAGCTTGGTGTATTGTTCTGATATGTATTATACACATTAAGTCTGTGCTGTAAGCGGAAGGGGATTAGTATGCATGACTGGCAGATGGGTCAAAAGACAGACAGCGACAATGTCAAACAGACCCTCAACAGGGGCTGGCTAAGATTACGTACCCTCTCCCCATAGCCCACTAACCCTAATCTCTATAAATACTGCCTACCCCATACTCTCTCCCCTCCCCACACCCTAACCCTCCCTGTTAATGCCTAACCGTACCCTTCTCAAGCAGCATAATCCTAACTCCCCCAAGCAAACCCTAATAACTCTCCCCCTTAGTGCCCAACCCTAACCTAACCTCTCCCTCCCTCCTTGCAGCCTACCTGCCCCTGCATTCTAACCCTATATACCCCCTAGGGCCTAAATCTAAAATTTATTTCAGTCTGATTTTAATTCATGCAACTAGTTCCGTCAACTTCAATTGAAATTTATTAATAAAAATACATGCCAGACTCAATCCGACAGCAAACAAGAATCGTCACTATGGGAACATACAGCCCAAAGTCTGTCTATCAACAACCAGGCCAATTATCTAACTGTAGGTATGTGCAAGGGGCCAGTCTCCTGGCTCTTCAGGTACATACACCTTGACCCAGTGGCGTAATTTCGTTCCAGTTATTCCCTCCAGCTATTGTTGAACTACACATCCCATACTGCCCTGCTACAGTTTGACTATTTGGCAATGCTAAAACTGTTGCAAAGCATGCTGGGATGCGTAGTTCAAAAACAGCTCGAGGGCTGAAGGTTCCCCATCCATGATCTACACTCATACATTTCTAACACTGAGGAAGGCCTCACAGTGGCTCAAATGTGTTGGATTTGACTACCATTATGACAGGACATATGCATTTCTGTGATTTCAATTTTGAGAAAAAAACGCACTCATGTTTTGGTTTAGATTTGGATATTTTGAACATTTAAAAAAAACCAGCTAATTCACACTCTTTTTTTTGCTGTAGTTTTATTATCATCAATGACACAGCTTTCCAGTTATGTCCACTCAATTTTGCTCACCACATTGGCACCAGAAAAAATGGTCTAATATACAGTGCTATATTGTACAAATATTTTAGATAGGTGTAGAAAAAAATGTCAATAATATATTTGTATCAGTTACCATAATGCAAAAGGAATGAACAGAAGAGAAATCTAAATCAGATCAATATTTGGTATGACCATCTTTTGCCTTCAAAACAGCATCAGTGCTACTGTAAGTACTTGTACACAGTTTTTGAAGGAACTTGGCAGGGAGGTTGTTCCAAACATCTTGGAGAACTAACCACAGATGTTTTGTAGATATAGCTTGCTCACATTCTTCTGTCTCCTCAGGTATTCCCAGACAGACTTTATGATGCTGAGATCAAGGCTCTGTGGGTGTCACATGATCACTTCCAGGACTTGTTCATTTTTACCCTGAAGATAGCTCTTAATGACATTGGCTGTATGTTTGGGGTGGTTATATTGCTACGGATTACATTTGGAGCCAATCAGACAGCTCATTGATGGTATTGCATGATGGATAAGCCCTGGTTATATTTCTTAGCATTGAGGAAATCATTAATTCTGACCAAATCCACAACTTTATTTGCTGAAATGCAGCCTGCAACTTGCAAGAAACCCCCACCATGCTTCACTGTTGCCTGCAGGCGCTACTATGTGGTCTGTTGCAATGCTATGTTTGGCAGCACTGATAGTCTATTCATCCATCTTAGACTATTATTATACTTTTCATACCTCGTTAAATGGAGAAGAATGATGGGGCTGCACTTCTGTGGAGCCTGCATTTATTGTATTTACCCTGCTTCCGCTCAGTGGATGAAAGTCCACCTTCCATGTCCCCCTGCTCTGCAGTAAGGGCTCTGAAGTCATAAGACCTCAGATTCTGAAAGAGAGCTTATCAAAAAGAATTCTGTCCCCCCCCCCCCCCCAAGAAGGGGCTAGGTGATAAACTACCGGCGCCGCTGGCGGGACCCAGCCTACACCTTACATGTGCACAGGGCGGGTACCCGATCATTCAATATGCACTGCACTGGGTCCCCTCTCATTAGTTATGTACAGGATAGGACCAGCTCAGCGCTCACTGCTGCCTGGGTCGCTGGTCAGTTCAGCCAGCGGCGCCCACCACAGACCCCATTGGTGCCGCTCCCCCAAGCCGCCGCGGGGTCTGCCACATATGTAGCTATGCCACTGATCTCTGTAACACAAGAAATGTTATATAATATAAAACATTTCAAGCTCTGTTTTTGGACTTTTATGTGTGTACATTATCTGTGTATGTTCTTAGTGGGGGGTTTTAAAAACTGGATCCACTTTTATTTTAAGTTTAGAGGTCCTTTAACTTCATTCCGATGCAATTAAAGGGATGAATGACTTAATTCACCCATGTATTATGAGTTTTATAACTAGTGTCCTCCTGCCAAATTGATTTGGCTCTGCTGTAAAGCATAAGGAGAAGCTATGCATCCTTTAATTATTTTAAAAGATCAAGGAAAAGGACAAGACCAACACCATTGAAATAAAGTTCTGCCTGTAATGCGTCAGAGATGTTTCCATACAGAACGTTCCAACATCTGGTGTTTCATTATCATTATTGATACGTTGCTGCTTGATCAATATTTACCTTTTATTTGTAACATCAAAGCCCATTGGCTTTGTAGAAATTTGATGGTGAGAGATCATTGAAGATGACGCACTGTCTTGTTCTTTGAGATTGCCTGACATGCTTCGGCTAATTGGCAGTGGTGACTTGGGATTGTGACACCCCCGTTTCCTGGGGATGCATCATTAGGTCGACAGTCAAAAGTCTGACCACTATTGGTCAACTGTGAAAAGGTGGACACACAAAAAAGGTAGACATGTTCAAAAGGTTGACATGAAAAAGATTGACATGGCTTTTCCATGAGATCACAGATCACAGAAGCTGTCAGGAGGCAGCTATTTGCACAAGATGCCTCCTGCGGCATTTTCATATTTCCATAGAAACAGCTGCGATTGCGTAGGGTCCATTTCTGAATCCGGATGATTGACAGTTTGTAGTGTCATCACTTTGTCCTGTGTCTGGATGCATATAATTATATGACTGTTGATAACAGATTATTTAATATAGCCACAAAATGTGAACAAAAATTATTGTCAAAAATTGACGCTTTAAAAAAGTTTTCGACTACAAAATACTTTGCCAGTATCAGCGAAGTAAAAGATGAACCCCTCTAGTATTTTGCATAATACATAACTGTGATTAATAAAGGATAATACATAGCTGTGGTGGTTGACTAGCTGCCAGCAAGCTCTTTCTCTTTGTGCCGCTAATTTTTCATCTTTCCTTGGGTTGCTTTCGTGCCTTATAATAAAAGAACAGGGAACCAATGGAGTGCAGTGGTATAGACTATTCTCTACTGTACTTATAGTGTATAGTTCCAGTTCTCTTGTTCTACCTGACTAAGGGTTATTTTTTACTGTGAATCTCACTGCACAATATGGGGGTTATTCAGGTTGTTTCGCAAGGCTGCGAATTCGCAGCCTTGCGAGTCCACCAAACCCTGCCCGGCGAACGCACGCCCCCCCCCCCCCACCGCCGCCCCAGCAAAGTGCGGTTTTTGCATAAACATCCATTCGCTTTGCTGGGGTGTCCGCTTTGCTGGGGTGTCCGCCCACATCATTCGATGGTCACCGACCATCGAATGATGTTTAGCGTGCACGCATATATAAGTGACTTTTCAGTTGCGTATATATGCGTGCACGCTGGCGTGATATGGGCGGGCAGCTGACATCCGGTGATGTCAACTACCCGGCCCACACACCCGCGTCACTGCCTCATTACCATGAGAACGCCCAGCATTCTCATGGAAACGCCCATGGAACGCTGGGAGTTCCCATATGGTAATGGGGCAGCCCGGCACTCCCCGCCCATCTCCGCCCCCCCCCCCTCACTGCCATGGGTGCGTGCACCCGGTGACCTGAAAGGTCGCCGTGGGTGCACGCACCATGCGCCTGCACATGCGCAGAAACACGCCTGCGCATGCGCAGATGCACAACATCGGTACTGCGTGCGAATGCGCGCAGTACCGATGCAATCTGAATAAGGCCCTATATGTATAACCTAAGCATGTAGCATTCACAGTGCCAAATTCCAAAATTTAGAATGGAGAGAGAGGGAAACATGAGGAGGGCACATGCACTGGTATTTCAGGCACCCTCACATTAGAACCCCAGTCACTATAGGCTATATGTACTAAACCTTTGAGAGATAAATTGGAGAAAGATGAGCTACTGATCAACCAGCTGCCATCATTTTTCAAACACAGCCTGTAACAGGTCAGTCAGTACCTGATTGGCTGGGAGAGTGATCTGATCTCTCTGTGACCTCTGTTCTGATCTCCCTGTGATCTCTGAGTGATCTCATCTCCCTGTGATCTGTAAACGATTGTATCTCCCTGTGATCTCATATCTGATCTCTAAGTGATCCTCGGCCTTATTCTGGTTCGTGCGGCTTGGCCGTACGCGTACGTTCCGGGGTTTTTAATGATCTGCGCATGCGTACCATCTCCAATGCGCAGGCGCGAACACTCCACAACGCTTACGGACGGGTCTCTCCGTGCCAAAAAACCTGTACGCGAGAGTACGGTCATTGGGGGCGGCATAGGGGCGTGTTGAGGGGAGCGGCCGAAATAATGAGGGAAAATGGGCGTAAACATGGGCGTACACGGGGGTGTGCACAAAAAATGAACGGTGCTACTACCGCTCGATCGGCTAAAGCACCGTTCATTTCGGACACAAAACAGGCGGCCTCCAACCGCCACCTCAGACCACCCCTACAGATACCGCATGACAGCGGAAGCCTGGGTTTGCTAATTTACGCTGATTACTACTCAAACACATACACCTGAATGTAATAACCAATGCTGCAGTCTATTAAGTCCAAACCATTATTTCACTACCTGCAAGCCACACACAGCACTGAAACACCTTGGAAGCTTATCTTTCTATACTTCTCTACATTTAAAGGTTTGTTTAATTTAAGGTAAGAATCTTTTTAAGACCTGCTTATATATGCTAAGGTAGGTATTTGTTAAACAGTTATACACATTCACTACGTGCTTTCATAGACTTTACACAGTAGCACACTCAATCTACACAAGTCGACATGTGTCAAAGTTTTCACTGTAACATCAACATAAGTTGATCTAAAAGTAACAGCAATGTGGGGACACATAGATAGTGATTAAAATGCAACATTAGAACATAATAAATATACATGTAAGGAGGGTTAAAATGTATTTTTATTAGGGTGTTCATTAAGGTAGACAATTGAGGTAATATAAAACAATAATTGAATAACAATTAGAATAATTCATTTAATTGCCTTAATCATAGTTGAAAGGCTAGATTTGCAGGTCCATATATGTGAAGGGTATGCCAGCGTGCACGGACGTACGCTCACTCTCATGAGCGGTGACATACGCTGAGTTTTCCATTGAAAACAATAGAGACCCATCCGTGCACGGTGGCGTACGCTCAGATAGCCGCAAGAAGTCGGTGGGAAGACGGACGAGAAACGTCCGTAAACGGGGGCGTACGCTCTGTTGTACGCCAGTTGTCGGAGTCTAAGGGCTGATCCGTCCGTGTACGTTGGCGTACGCTCAATTGTACGCCACTCCCCTTCGAAGTTGTTTCTGGCCGTACGTATGCGGCAGATTTGTGGGTGGACTTAACCTCAACGGCCGCGTACGGAGAGTGTACGTTAATATGGAACGTACGCACGTTTGGCCGCTCCAACCAGAATAACCCCCCCAGTCTCTATGTGGGATCTGATATCTCCAGCTCTATATTTTCTGTGCAGTACAGTTGTTAAACTCAGTGGAAGGCATGCAGTGCACATACACATGGAGGAACATGACACCAAACTTGCCCTCTTTATACTGTAGCTCTCTCTGCCTGCTGACTGGCGGTTGGGGCAGGGCCATCCTAACTGGGCAGGTGCCCTAGGGCCCCATACTTTTAGGGGCCTTCGTGAAGGGGTTAGCTGGTGCCTTTGGAGTTTCTTGTGAGGCTAGCAGAGATTGCTGCCTGGCTGCATTGGTTGTGAATTATACAAAATCAGATCTACTGGGAAACATTCTCTACTGGCCTGCAGCCAAACAGTTAATGGTTGTAAGCAAGGCATGTCCAAACTATGGCCCTCCAGCTGTTGTGAAACTACACATCCCATCATGCTTTGCCATAGTTTTAGCATTCCTTAGAGCAAAACTTTGGCAAGACATGATGGGACTTGTAGTTTCACAACAGCTGGAGGGCCATAGTTTGGACATGCCTTCTGTGAACTAATGCTAATTGCAGGAAGGTTTTTTTTTACGTTATGTTATGTGGGGTGTGCACATGGTTTTGTCCATCTAAGAAGGATTTTGTCAGAAAGAGTGAACTAGAATAAGGCCCATTGTGCACACCCCCTCACATGGCACATGAGAATCGTGCCATTATCCTCACAATAGTGATGCCTACTTCGTTAGGAAGTGAACAGATTTTGGCAGGATAGCCTAGTCTTCCGGGGTGCGGGGGATTGCACCCAAATTCAGATGTATCCCGCAACTTCCACGAGAGTAGGCAAATATGATTTAAAATAGTACTGCAAAATCTAGGGGTTTAATCCTTCCCTCCAGAACAATTAGTATAATGCGTTATCTGCTCACAGATCAGACACACATTTATTAGTGCACGCAATTATTTCAACGCTACGGTATAAAGGTCAAACAAAAGATGAATATAAACCAGAGGCGTAACTAGACATTCATAGGCCCCATAGCAAAAGTTTGTATGGGCCCCCTATTTAGCAACTGTTGGTAATAAATGAATATAGCACATATACCTTAGACTGTAAAGATGGGCCCCCTTCAGCTCTGGGCCCCATAGCAGTTGCACCCCTTGCACCAATGGTAGTTACGCCTTTGATATAAACGTAAAAGCTGCTTCTGTACCAATCTCTCTCTCAGTGCTCACAGCTGCCTGACTCTTAGCTGTCAGTCTGTCCATCTATTTTACATCTTAGCATGTCCTCCGCCTCTCTCTCTCTCTCTCTCTCTCTCTCTCTCTCTCTCTCCCCCTCTCTCTCTCTCCACCCTCTCTCCCTCTCTCTCTCTCTCTCTCTCTCTCTCCCTATCTCTCCATCTCTCTCTCTCACTCCCTCTCTCTCTCTCTCTCTGTCTCCCTCCCTCTCTCTCTCTCTCCTACTACCTCTCTCTATCTCTCCGCCTCTCTCCCTCTCTTTCTCCCTCTCTCTCTTTCTCCCTCTCGCTCTCCTACTTCCTCTCTCTCTCCGCCTCTCTCTCTCCTACTCCCTCTTTCTCAATCCCTCTATCTCTCTCCCACTCCCTGTCTCTCCCTCTCTCTCTCCTACTCCCTCTCTCTCTCCCTCTCTCTCTCTCCTACTTCCTCTCTCTCCTCTCTCCCCCCTCTCTCACTCCCTCTATCTCCCCCTCTCTCTCTCCTACTCTCCCTCTCTCTCCTACTTCCTCTCTCTCCTCTCCTCTCTCCCTCTCTCTTTGTCTCTCCCCCCTCTCTCTCTCCCCCTCTCTCTCTATCGCAGTCTGTCTATGGGCAGTATTCAATGAAAAAGTTCTCCGTGCATGGAGAGCGTTTTATTTCGCTCTCCATGCACTCTCCGTGTTCCGGAGGGCTCTCTGCCACTCCTGCTCCCTCTATTCAATGTGGCTGATGCTCTCCGCCACTCGGGGAGAGTCTTAACCCCTGCAGGGAGCAGGGGGCTTTCAGGGAGCCGGAAGCAGCCAGAGAGATTAAAGTCTCCCTGGCTGCTCCAGAGGACTGTGGAGGGGAGGGGGGCTCTCCAGGACCCAGGCTGCACCCCCCTATAGCCAGCGGGGGACCCAGTATTCACTGCACCCGTTTGTGCATAGTTACGTTCGGGTGCAGTGAATATATGAATATCTAATGAGCGGCTCGAGCGCTCCGGCCCCCTGCTGGCTGCACTGTGTAAAAAAAAAAAAAAAAAAAATATTTTTTTTTTTTAAATTAAATATATATTCATGTGCTATAAGCACATGAATAAAAATAACATGCCCCTTCACAGAAAAAAAAACTGATTTTTTGACACCAAAATTTCTTAAAAAAACCTTTTAGTTTAAAAGTTCACATTCCAGCTCTCCATCAAAAGATGGAGAATTGCTACACGGAGAGACACGGAGAAAGTCACTTAGAAAGACGGAGAACATTTCACATTGAATAGGGTTGCTCGCTTTTGGAGAGCAAAATGCTCCGTCCAAGGCGAACAAAGCACAAGTTCTCCACAAAACACGGAGAACTTTTCTCATTGAATACTGCCCAATGTCTAGCTCACAGCCACTCTTTCATATTATATCTCTGTTCTCATTTGTGTTTCTCACTCTCTCTCAGGGCCTGATTCAGACCTGTCCGCTAGGCAGCATATAGTTGCTGCCTAGGTAAACACCCCCCGCTGCCCCACCAAACCCCCCTCATGTCGCATGAATCCCCACATTAGCATCTGGTACGGCCGCACGGGATAAAAATCATTCGATGGTCGCTCACCATCAATTTTTCTTTTCAATTTGCATAAAAAAGTCAGTCTAAACTGCCCCAAGCATGTCTCAACACACCTGTGTTCCCATTGGGTATGCCCAAAAAATACTGGGTGTTCCCCTGCTTCGACCCCTGCCCGCTCTCTGCCCTCCCATACTGGAGTGAATGCATTCACTCAGGGAGTTTGCACATGCGCATATTCGCGCAAGGGACCGATTTAGACCTGCTACGATTTCGGCCAGGTGGCTGCTGCTGATTGGCGGAGAGACCTCTCTCAGCCAATCAGAGGGCCGCAAGTGTTTTAAATAGTTTTTTTCAAATTCTTCCGCCACAGCTGCCCCGCCACCTGCCAGCCCTACTGCACAGCACTGCAGTGCACAACACTGCCACCCATCGCCAGCGCTCCTGCCACCCACTGATTGCTTAAAGAGATAGATTGGACATGCATACAATCCTTTCAATTTCAATATCGCACAGATGTGGTCTAAAGGATTGTATAAATATTGTCCTAGTGTATGGGCACCATTAGTCTCAGTCAGTATCTTTCAGTATTCAACCTTTCTCTATTTCTTTCTTTTGTCTATCACTCTATCTCTATCGGCCTGTTATCTCATAGTGCTCAGTTTGCCACTCACAACTGTCTTTGTCTCAGCCTAGGGATGTCCATCAATGGCCAATAGATCCTAACCATCAATGTTACATGCCATCAGTAAACATGCCACTATGGTGGCAAGACAGGAACGATTTGATACCACTGTTAGCAACACCAGACAAACTTATTATGGCATTGACCTATAGTGAAAATCCATGTTACCATCCACGACTGGAATATGCCTTACTGAGTGGCTTAATTACTGCGACCTATTGGCTTAATGGATATTCTCCCCATACCTTGCATGGGTTTCCTCCCAGTACTCTGTTTTTTTCCCCCATAATCCAAAATACTGTATACCATAAGTTAGATTGGCTCCCAACAAAATTAACCCTAATGTGTGTGTGTGTGTGTGTGTGTGTGCACATGGGCAGACTAGATGGGCCAAGTGGTTCTTTTATGACATCAAAATCTATGGGCCAAACATAACAGGGTGTGAGAACCAAAAAGTGAGAGATTATGTGAAAGTTTTCCATTTTCTTAAAGCGGCAATCAAATAAACCTGGTTTCTCACTGTAAATGATTGCCACATTTTGAGAACACTCTCCCAAAATCTCTCACTTTGTGATTCTCACACCCTATTACATTTGCCCCTGAATTTCTTAATTTCTCTTTACTTGTCATTAAAGATGGTAATTCCGAAAATTATTTAACAGAGATATCAGGTGTAAATATATAGCCTGCATGTTGCAGTTTATGGGGGACTTTGGGGGTCATTGTACTTCACAGGCTCCCAGTGCGCTTGCAGGGTCCCTGGGTGAATGAACTTGGCCACTTACATAGTCGTTGGGCCGTTTGAACAGGGCAGTGCGGGTGTGGGGCAGGAGGTGGTGGACCCAGGTGCCACCCATGGGAAAGCCCAGCATTACATTGGCTCCCCCATGGGAATGCCCAGTGAATTAGGCGGGAGTTGTGCCGGTGGTGGGCGGCTGATGTCACATTCCGCCCTGTCTTCGGTGGAATGGCTGCAAATATAAGTCTGTCTCCACTTACTTATATTTGCGTGACCCAGATTTGGTGATTATTGAATGAATTTTCCACCAACGAGACATGCGAGGGGATGTCTTAGTGATACATCACCACACATGGTTGCGAGGGGATACGACTGTGGGGGAGAGGGGGGTGTTGATTCAGCGCGGTGGTGGGGTGTGTCCTCTGGGACTCAGTAACTTTTTCTGTGTTCTTAAAGCAGCAATTATTTACACAGTAAAATCATTTAGGTCTTTCAGTGTAAATTGCTGCTTTAGTTCTGTACCAAGGGCCTAATTCAGACCGGATCACTGATCTGCACAGTTGCAGAGGACTGCGAGTAGTTCGCTGCCCCACAGACAGAAAGAAAACCCGCCCTGTGCAAATCTGTGAATGAATTGCATCTGTACAATATATGGGCAATTTCTGTTGCTATTTACCCTCAAACATGCACACTACAATCTGTACACATATGCAGTTATTCCATAATTGTTTGGTCTGTGAATTCGCACATCAGCGATCCTACTCTGCAGCAGACCCAAAGTCCTGTGCAGCCTACACATACAATTTGAATTGCTGCACGGAACTATGGAGCTGACTCAAACCTGATCACAAGGCCATAAATTTGCAGCGGCCAGAGTTCAAGTAAATACCGCCCTGCTAGAAAGATATCCCACCCTGCAGACGAATGTGGTTTCTGTGCGAATAGTGTTCGGCTTTAAATGTATTCACAGCCATGTGAATACCTTCGAAACCCTTTCTTAGATGCTCACAATCCAATGCTTTTTCCACTTGGCACCAGTCCTGGCAAGCTCGGAGTAGCCAGGGACTTACATGGCGGCTGCAATGAATACAGGCATATCCGAGCTGGAGCTGACATACAGTAACACACTCTCCCCTAAAACGCTTGGGCACGCCTGCATTTTCCCCAACACACCCCAACACTCCTAGCATTTTTTCTGGCACACCTGTATTTTTCTTTTTCTCACTCCCAGGTGCCTACTTCCTGTCAATCACCTTAGCAAGCGGCCAGCGATAAAAGAAAATATCAGTGTTTCACCCAGGGCCGGATTATAATGGAGGCAAAAGGGGTCAGTACCCATGGGCCCCCCTCTAGCTAAGGCCCTCCTGTGGTTGGCATGTATTTAATATATATATATATATATATATATTTTTTTTTTTTCTTACAGATGGAGCCGGCCTTAGTGTTGCTGGCGATCCGCCAGCAGCATGCTGCTGGCGGATCGCCAGCAACACGGCGCCTCTATCTGACTGAGACGCACGTGCGTCACCCACGCACACGCGTCTCAGTATCCGGGTGGCGAGGCGGCGGGGCGGCGAGGCGGACGCAATACTGTCCGCCTCCCGCTCGAGGGGGCTGGGGGGGACCCGAGGAGGGGGCGGGGGGTGCGGTCGCCCGGTGTGGGCACCGGGCGACCAAGGGCAGCACCGTCGGAAGGGGACGCACGCGCACCTCGTGCGCGCGCGTCCCCTTCCGGCATACAGATGGCGGCGGGGCAGGGGATGGCGATGGCGACGCCATCGCCATCACCTGCAAAAATGAATCCCGCTACATCTGTAGCTAAAGATTTTGTGCACGGGAGTGGGGTAGTGCTGCAGCTTCACCTATCTGCCAATGTGACAATGATTAATGGTGCTGAGCATTGGGTGCCAAGGCACACTGACAGCACAAGTGTGCAGTGCATTACTGGGAGTTGACTAAGTCCCATGACACTTTGCACCAGATGGCAGAGGTTGAGACGTTTGTGCTGATCTCTGATTGTTGGATCTCATTACATGCTTTTCAGGCCCATGGAGAACAGCAGCAGCAGCCTAGTCATGGGAGGGTTTTTAATCAGAGGCAGCACTGGGACTGTGAGGTCTCCTATAGAGTAAGGTGCAGAGGGACAAACACAGGCTTTTCATGTGGTATGTATGTGTGTGTGTGTGTGTGTATGTATGTATGTATGTATGTATGTATGTATGTATGTATGTATGTATGTATGTATGTATGTATGTACTGTATGTAATGTAATATTCTCCCATGCAGTTTGCGGCCAGTAATGACAAGTGCAAGGGGGCCCCCCTGTCGAAAGTGCCCCCCCCCCGAAGGCTTAAACTGGCACTGGATTCATCGCAGGACAGCATTGCGCATGCGTACTATGGGTCGTACCTATGCACAGTCTATCAATAATCGTCCGCTACTTGAATTTGCAGCTGTGAGATATGAAATAGCCCCTATGTTTGGGAAGACTTTTAGAAAACCAATGTTGAGGGCATCGAGATTAAAATGGTATATGCCAACGTGGTGGGTGTTTGGAGCACCGATACGCCTTGCTATATAGTCATGTGAAGGGATTTTATTTTGAAGAGTATATTTTGGTTTTCAAAAAAAAAAGACCTTGAAATGTACTTTGTATGTTCATGCTTTATAATTGTTTTATGGCTACAACCCCACTTAGTGTTTTTACAATGGACACATTTTCTGAACTGTAGTGCTCTCGGAATCACAAAAGAACCAATGTGTAACGTTTCAAAAATGCAAAAGTTAAATTGTATGTTACAATAGTTCTCCTGCTGTTTTCTAGTATCCTGCTGAAAATCCTTTGTTAAATCTACTTATTCTAAGTTTCGCAAGGTTTTTTTTTTTTCCCAAAGCTGCATTTACTGTTCTCTCTGTCCCTTTATTTTCACCTTTTATGTGTTATACAGTCAGTTTTATTGGATCATATGAGAAAGGAGATAGACATCTACAATTTATAGTACATTATAATACCCATATAACAAAAAAAAACTCAAATAAATACCATCAGTTTGCACCAAGGGGCCAATTCAGTGCACAATGGTTGGGGACTGCGCATGTGCATTTTCCGCAATGCGCCTGTGCAGGGCCCGGTTGTGAGCACCTTCAGCAAATTTCTGTGTTTGCAAGGCGCTAGCAGCCTGAGTGACAGGGGGTGGGTGTGTCGGGGAGGATACCCGGAGTTTCATGGGCATGCTCACAATAACGGTGGGCGGGCTCCATGAAATTCTGGGAGTTCCCGGCAAAATGCAGATGTGCTTATGCCTGCTAGGGGTGAGTGCATGACGTTGGTGTCCGCCCAGAAGGCTATGTGGTGGTTGCGAACGGCAAGGAGAGGAAGAAAAATCATTTTATGGTTAGTAAATATCAAATGATACTCCGTTACGGATCCCTCCCATCATGCCCTGCGGCCGGCACCGTCACTCTGCTCACGCGCAGAGGGACTACCGGGTCTCAGACCCGGAAGTCCAGGTACGGCTCTGCAACATGAACGCATTTATAATCGCATATGTTAGTGAATATGCGATGATTAACATTGCGGTAGCCGGCAAATGCCAGCGAAGTGGGGGCGCAGATATTAGAGCATCCTGCCCAAAATGTACAATGACGTTCAGTTTTTTTCACTGGTTCCACATGTGCATCTTAAGAAAAATATATTTAAACCTGCAAAGATCAAAACTCAGCAAATCGTAAAATGTCTGATTTTGACATATTGAATATGTCTTATTGCGGTGCTGGCGCTAACAATGGACTCTGGGAACCGCCGTTATGTAATACAGTTCTAATAGCGCCGCTCACATGCCAGTTGTCTGTTGGCGGCTCCCCAAGGAAAAGAAGATGCAGAAGATAAGGATTTCTTTGCTATTTCATAACCTGACATTTTGCACGTTCATTTACCTTCACATAGGAACAAAGCCAAGCTGGCATTAATGCGAGAGGGTCAATCAATTGCACAGTGGGTGAATGTCAACTTAGAGCTTATTCGTTTTTCAGACGTGAGATAAATACCTAAGGAGCGCCAATGCTTCTATGGATCTTGGTCAATAGAGGTGTTGTAAATCTAGAAGGTAATTGAAGGTAACAAAAGCACACTTCCGATAGCCATGCTACAAACACACATACGGCAATGTTATTTACTGGACATTGATACAATTTGCTATAATGCATTATATATTGTTATATAGAACCTCTTAATATTTTATATTTACATTATCATTTTGAAATCTCATGACAAAGTATGTAGGTAAAGAAACATGACCCACCCGAGGGGTTATTGCGATAATATTATTAATATGCTACCAGGAACATATGCTCTTAATCAAGTTCTGCTTCGCATGTACAACATGTACTTAAAGCCCCATACACTAACCGATTCACCGGCAATTTGGGCACATTTCCTGCGATTGTGGAGATCAATCGCAGGATAAGATCCCAAATTGCAGGTGAATGACAGCAGGTCCAATGTGATGAGCGGTCCCAGGAACATCGCACCAGAGCATGCGAGACACACAGGCTGCACATGCAATTTCTTGAATTGTTTCAGAGCAAGGCTCGGCTGAGATTGCATGCAATATATATTGCATGCAAAAGTACCGCTTACCATAGGTGCCGATTCTGTGGGTGCTTGAGGGCCCGAGCACCCACGGAAATTGATGAGCAGCCACCCGCCCAGCAGCGGCCCACCCGCCCGTGTCCCACTGCACTCCACATCCCTCGTCGCTGGCACAGGTACTGTGTGGGCATTTATGTATTTGGCACTGTTTCTATAATTTGAATATTAGAGACAACTGTGCTTGCTGCGTAATATATATCAATAATATGTTGTGGCCACGCCCCTTTCCCATGAAGCCACCAGCAAAAACATAAATCAGCACCTATGCCGCTTATGATATATTGCATGCAATCCTGCCACACAGGAAGGTCCTGGGTGACTTAAGGGGGCATTGCTGGTGACTTCTCTGAGGGTAGAAATCGGCGTAGTGTATGGGCACCTTAAGGGTATATTTTTTTTTGCGGCTGATAGGTATCATGCTTCAGAAATTAAGACTTTCAGAGCTTGTACCTGACAGCATACGGGCTTCTTTGCACAGAATTGCATTGAGAGGTACCAGAGGTTTGTATGCAATAAGTGAAGCATGATTCATCCTGATCTGTCTGTCTGCCTATCTATCTATCTATCTATCTATCTATCTATCTGTCTGTCTGTCTGTCTGTCTGTCTGTCTGTCTGTCTGTCTGTCTGTCTGTCTATCTGTTACAAGGTAATTACTCCATCTGCCAGTTCTCTAATTAATGTACAGTTCTCTAATTAATGTACAGGCCGAATTAGGCCCAAAGTTTGCAAACTCTTGCAAATACTTTCGCCCTGTACACACACATCGATTTGCTTTTGATTCGATGTTAGATTCAATTTTCTATTAGATCTGGCATTAGATCTTTACATTCGATTTGGCATTAGATCTGTACTTTTGCATTAGATATCGAATTTGATATCAAATTCGATATACATTCATGGTACATTGTACACATTCAATTTACTGGATCAAATTCGATATTTCCTTGGCTGCACAGTAGATTTTTCTGTTCCATTTTGTGAAAACAGGAGCACGCATCAAATCGAATGTAGATCGAAAGTGACACAAAAACCATTCGATTTTGTTTAGGATTTGATTCGGTTTTGCTTTTATAAGCAAAATCGAATCGACAATGGGGAAAAATCGATGCATGTGTACAGGGCTTTTTACTGATTAAATTAATTTTGACCATTAGCAGTCTCTTCATTGTCCATTGTTACAGTCTCGATACTGTTAGATACTGGACAAACCACACCCCTTCAGGATACTGTACAATGCAGTCACACACTGAAATGATCTCATTGGCTGTACTGTATGATGTACAATACATAATTAGCACCATCCAGTTCTCATAACCAGTTTAAAAAAATTAGTACTTGAGTATAGGTACTTTGGACCTGATTCAGACCTTATTGCTGGGCTGCAATTCTTGGCCCACCATCGAATAAATTTCCACCTGTTCGCAGTTGCTGAGTAAAGGTGGCCATACATCAGAAAGATATTGTACCCAATCATACAATCTCAACTGATTGTAAGATGGATTGTATGCAGATTGTGTGCACATCTTATGTACATAATCATACAATCAATCAGCAGATGGATTGTATGACTGATTGTAAGATGGATTGTATGCAGATTGTGTGCACATCTTGTGTACATAATCATGCAGTAGATGGATTGTATGATCGATTGTGTGTAGATTGTGTGTCCAAAAACCACCAAGGACTGCCGGGGATTTCAAGGGAAATTGTACACAATCATGAGCGCAATCGATCTTAAGATCGATCTTTCTGATGTATGGCCAGCTTAAGTCTAGACTTACTCAGTGCTGGGATGGCTGTGGGCAGTTGCATCGAGAGGAGGTGGGGGGAGGGGTGTTTACTTGTTCCCAAGCCCGGGTCTGCTGAAGGGCCCAGGTCCTGACGAGCAGTGGGGAGAGAGATGACATGCTGCCAAAGCAGCACAACCTCTCTCCCCAGCTCAGCACACACTGCTTGGTGCCGTTTGCTGAGCTGGGGAGATAGACCGCTCCCTCTTTATTTTTTTATCATGGAGCGGTGTCCACACCCCTGGCTGTGGGTAAAAGGAAGATGCTACCGATGTCAGCCGCCATCCCTCCCAACAGCCCGGCGCCACCTGCGTTTTCCAGGGCACTCCGAGAAAATGACTGGGTCCGCCCCCCAAAATGCTGGACGGCTGTCAATCATCTTGCGAATGGCCAGCTGGCTTCGTTCCCAGGGGGACCTTACGCATGCACACAGTGTACCATGCACATTTGCGGTCTATCATTAACTGTCAAAGCTGCGACTTTGCAGTACTGCAATAGAGTCTGAATCAGTCCTTTTATTCCAAGCCATAGCCCCTGCTGTCTATCTTTTGTAAAAGTGTGACCGCTATCAGTTTATCAACAAACGTACAGTAGAAAACTGCATACATTTAATTAAAATGCTTTAATACACTTTTTGCAGCTGCATTTAAACTTTCAAATGAAGCCACTATTATATTCCATATTCCAGCGGATAAATGAGCCATCCTTTACAGTATTAGACAGGAAAGCAATAGATGCTGACGCCTGTATGTTTTTCATTATACCTTATGCATTTCATTGTATTTATTTTTTTCCAAGCAAAATTCCCTCAGGCTACTTCCTGTGATAGTAATTCCAGCCGTTAACTTCCCAGAACGGTGTTTTGAAAATACGTTATTATTGTAATGGCTTTATACGGCTCTAAATGTCTATTTCATCAAAGCAGGGATTTGACAAGTTCTTAGTTTAATTCAATAGAAAAAGACATTATGGAGGAGATATACTAAGTCTTGGAACGTGATAAAATGGACAGAAACAATGTAGCAATCAGTCAGCTTTTAACTGGCAAGTTACAGGCTGTGTTTGAAAAATGACAGGAGCTGATTGGTTAATAGTTTATCCCACTTTATCACTCTCCAAGGCTTAGCACATATGCCCCTATAGATTTAGCAAATATATTTTCACTAAATAATTCATATTTTTTTTACAGATAAATTCATGTGGGAGCATGGTTTTATGGGGTAAAAAACCTTGCTTACTTCACGCCCAATTTTGTATTACCATGGGTATTAACACCCCTGATACCCGTGTATCCAATTTTTAAAAATTGGTTGCGGGGTTTTGAGCACTGAAACTCCTGCAATGCGCGTTAATCAAGATACTCGCCCACAGGGCTTAAAGTTGTCATGCAGAGGTGGGGGAACTCATTTCTCTATGCCACCTGATTAAACCCCCTCCCCTACCCTCATTAGGGCCAGTGGTAGGGTTTTGCAAACTAGAATGCTTTTCTGTGAGAATTACTGTGCAGGGCCAATGTGGAGGTTAAAATGTTCCACCTCACCATTTGAGGTGGTGGAACTCAGTTCCACCCTGTTCCCCCTCACTTTAACCCCTGCTTGCCCATCTGTACACAATTAATTTCCAACTGAATTGAGTAATGGGGTTTTAGTTGGCTAAGTTTAGTGATAGTCATTAGAACCAGGCTGCTTTGAGTTGGGTCGAAGTGTAATTCCGCCTATCTGCGGGTGTTCCGTGTACCAAGTTTATGCAACTGAACAATAATGATTAGGATGGCTGTAAAGCTTAGCGTATCGGCATTGGTCATACAACCGGAAACATAAATATGTGTGTGACCAGTGCCAGCGCCCAGGAAGCAGTGCTCCGCAGGCAGCACCGCGGCTGTTCTAGGTCACCTTTATTTGGCTGTCAGGGTTCTTCAAGGATAACCAACCGCTAGTATAACTGCTGCTGAGTCGCCCAAATCATCCATAGGATACTTATGGGTATATTTACTAAAATGGGAGCTTTATTGAAGATAGGATGTTGCCCATAACAACCGTCCAATTCTACTTATTTATTTAACACCTTCGAGAAGATAACAGAAAGATTCTGATTGGTTGCTATCCATCTTCAATAGAACTCCCATCGTAGTGAATTTACTCCTTTGAGTACTCACTCTGCAGCCTGTGGAGCTGCACAGTGGGAGTAGGCAGTGCTTTTCTTCCTGGTGCTGGTGGACCGCACTCCTCGTTATAATGTCAAGAGAATGGCATATGGCGGAATTTTCCCTGTTACGGCTCAGCATACAACTCTCTATACAGGTGAATATGCCAAGCAAATTGGTAGCACTTATCTTTGTAGGTGTGGCCAGTGTCATGTGGGTGTGGGTGTGACCACTGCTGTGTGGGAGTGACCAGTGTCATGTGGTCAAGTACACCCCCTAAACTAGTAGCCACAACGTCTCTTGAAATACATAAAAGTCTAAAAATCTCATCAATTTCTGTGGAACATAGAGATACAATTTTAATTCTTATGATTTATGGTCGACCATGTGGTTGGTTGGTTTCTGGTCATTACCCCTCTGTCATAATAATGGGTCTATTTTTATGTTTAGGCCTGTAGCTGAAGCCCCATTGCCCCATTGTTAATCTGGCCCTGCACACTTAACTAATAGAACCTATATTTGTGAAGGATTTGAGTAGTTTTGTTTAGGAACAAAATAATAAGTGTCCAAGTGGAACTCCGAGTACCGCTACTAAACACATTTGACAGTTAATATTCTAACATTCCGTCACCTTAGAGGTTACAGAGAAAGGTTTAAAATGTACTTAATATTGAAACTGGACTACTGTATATCAATTTAATGATATTACATTCTTCTTGTGTATTGTTGAGAAGCCGGCAACATAACCTTTACTACATTACCATGAACCGTCTCAATTTGAAATTTTATTAGAAATGTTTTTACATTCTCATTAAAAAAGCTCCAGGCTGTGCGATATTTCTTTGTACCTGGGGCTGATAGCACCAAAGCCGAATGACATTACCGAGGCAACAACCAAGTGTCTTAAAAACACATGAAGAATATCAAATGTTCCCCTTTTTTCTCAGCTGTTTTATATTAGTCGTGACAGGGTTCATTTGCACCTGTCACCTAAACCTAAACCTAAATCTGGAATGAGCCATTTTGTCAGCTAAACCAAACTGCTACTTTTTAATTCAATAGAACATAGTAACATTACAGAAGCCATTTGTGAGGCCTCCAAAGCAGGCGGACGCATTACAGGGAGAGGGGTGGGGCAATATTCAAATGAAATTTATCACTCAATTAGGAACTGATGTCATCATTGAGAGACAGAGGTGGAAGCAGGGCCATCTTAATGGCATAGTGGGCCCTAGACAAGGCAATGTCATGGGGCCCATACTTGGTGGAGAGGCCACCTGCTATCAGCCATCCAGCAATTAGCAGCTTACAGCCAGTAACTGTTTGGCTGTAGGCTGGTAGAGCTGTTTCCCAGCATCTCTGATTTTGTGTAATTCACAACCAAAGCAGCAATCTCTACTAGCCACACAAGTAACTCCAGAGGCACCAGCAAACCCCTGCTGGAAGGCCCATAGAATTGTGGGGCCCTAGCAGTGGCGTAACTATTGTAAGGTAGCCCCAGCAGCCGCTTTGGGGAGCAAACGGCAGCGGAGTCTGTGTGGGTGCCGGCACTCGCTCGACGCACTGAAATGCTGCAGCCTGCCGCTGAGCACCGGAGGCGTGTCAGCCATGACAGAGATGACAAATTGACTATACACAGAGCCAGCTATTGGCTACTGTGTACAGGATGGGCATGCTGTGGCGGACTGGGACGTGTCTGAGCCAGGGAAAGCAGAAGTGTCTGCTGGTCTCTCTGCCTCTCTCCTGCTTCAGCTTCTCCACTGGGGAAACACGCTGGAGACAAGTCCAGGGGGCGCCACAAACTTTTTGGCAGGGGGAGCAAAATTTATAGTTATGCCACTGGGCCCTAGGGCCGCTGTACAGTAAGCCCATGCGTTAAGATGACCATGGGTGGAAGCAGGGACAGCATTGGACGCAAGCAGGCAATGTTTTTAGTGTGTCCATGCATCCGAGTCGCACTGTGCATGTGTCCTGATGGTTACTGCTCTAAAGGGGGAGTAGACTAAGCCTTTAGTATTAAAGTAGAAAGTGATAACGTTCCGTCCAATCAAACTGTCATGCTACAGGCTGTGTTTGAAAAATGACAATTAGGAGCTGCTTGTTTGGTCACTTATCACTCTCCATCTTATTACTTTTCAATGCTTAGTACATCTGTCCCATTTGAATTGCATGCAAATCCATGCAATTCTGATGGACGTTTCTGGCTGGTAAATTGCAAAGTTGGATTGGCTTGTGTGTCTCTATAAAGAGCCACCGGCACCATCACCAGTTTCCAAGTCAAGCCTGGGGCTCTACACCATGATAGCGGGGCCATCTTAACGTATGGGCTCAGAGGCAGAACTCTGGGAGGCAATGGAGACATCTGCCGCCGGGCTCCTGCTCCCAAGGGGGCACCTCTACTCCCCATGCAAGTTTAATTCAGTTATTTAAAAGCCAACGATATTGCTTCTGTGGCTGAGTTCTGAAATATATATATATATGTTCTCTATCTATCTATATTTTTGAACAGACATATTATATAAGGTTATATAGGGTTGTGTGTGTGTGTGTGTGGGGGGGGGGGGCACCAATATATATTTTGCCTCCGGTCAACTGGAACGAACTTACGCCACTGATAATGGGCTTAATTTGCAACTGCCCAAGGGCCCCCAATTCTAGAGCTGGGGCAGATTCTTCCTACTTCTGTCTGCATGCTGATTGGTGGATGTCATGAGCTTTCCACCAATCAGGAGTGCTGACAGCCATATGAATGTATGGAAGCAAGCATGGGACCACAGGAGAGTTGTGTTATGCTTTTTTTCTGTTTCCATTTCTTTCTGTGGCTGGGTGTGGAGAGCCCAAATTCATTGCTTTTCCAGGGGCCTACAATGCTGATAAGACAGCCTTGCATCACGGGATACAGTCATTTGGTCTACAGCATGATGGTCGACAGTCATTAGGTCAACACCATGGGAAAAGGTCGACATGGGTCTAGGTCGACATAGGAAAAGGTCGACATGGTTCTAGGTCGAAAGGTCATTAGTTCGACAGGTCATCAGTTCGACAGGTAATTAGTTCGACAATGTCTAGGTCGGCAGTCAAAATGTCGACATGGGGTTTTTCACTGTTTTTTTTGAGCCGGCATGTGCCGACAGGCGTTATTTCATGCCCTACCATCCATTAGGGCATGGCGGGAGAATAAAATAGTGTGCCCGACCCATGGCGAGCGCAGCGAGCGATGCAAGGGGATTTGGTGCACTTGAAACTGTGTCCATGTCGACTGTGTTGACATTCAGGTAAAAAACAGTGAAAAACCCCATGTCGACCTTTTCACTGTCGACATAGACATTGTCGAACTAATCTGTTGAACTAACGACCTGTCAAACTAATGACCATTCGACCTAGAACCATGTCGACCTTTTCCAATGTTGACCTAGACCCATGTCGACATTTTCCCATGTCGACTTAATGGTGTCGACCTAATGACTGTCGACCATCATGCTGTAGACCAAATGATCCCAACCAGCATCACAGGGGCCACTGATGGTGCACCTTTATGCGCACAGCAGCAGATTAGCGCGGCGGTGTGCATCTCAATAGAACAACCATAGGTTGCAGCATTATAAAAAAGGTGCAATATCAGCTGCACAAAAATACAGTTTATGCTGCAACTGCGCTCTCCTCTGAATCAGCCCCAAAGTGCACAAGACACTGTTTGTTAGGGAATAGATATGATTTTCTTAAATATCAGCCCACGAACTGTCTGTCCAAACCGTGTGTAGGTAACAGATGATCTTTAAGCAGAGCACAGACGTTTCTGACTCATCATATGCTGAAGAACCAGAGCTCATGATCCTGTGTATTTTTGTTGTATCCGTATAAACACATTTTTCATTGTGTGCTGCAGGCTCTGACATTCCTTATTCCACCCTCTTCTCTACATCTTTCCAAAATACATGCACGCAGAAAAAAAGAATTATATACAGCGTGTAGCAAACCTCGCACTCTTCCTAATAATAGGGTGCAGGTAACAAAGTTTTGTGTAGTCTCCTAAAATAATAACTCTAAAGGCCCATACACACTGGGCGATTTTCAGCTGAAAGCCGCTCAAACTTGGTGTTTTGAGCTTTCAGCTCAAAGCCGCCCAGTGTGTATGGGCCTTTATCCGCGCTCCCGCATCATCGCCGGGAAAGCCATTCATCTGCTGGTATTACCAGCAGATAACCGGCTTTGTGGACGGCTTTGCATAGAGTTGTGCTATGCAAAGCCGTCCGCCCCCCCGCTGACAGCGCCGGGCAGGGGGGAAAGCCGATCAGTGTGTATGCAATGAGCGGCTTTCCCCCCAGCGATAGCAGCGATCATCGCTTTTCATACACGCTGGGCAAAGTCGCCCAGTGTGTATGGACCTCAAGTCGATTGCTATTCCCAAAAAAGATGTATCCCCACTTTTAAAAAGGAGCGGAAGCCTCTATTTTAAAATCAAACAAACACAACAGTATTCTTAAGCATAAACTGTACCCTAAGCCCCACATAAAAGTTTTAACCTCATCTACCGAAGGTGCAATGGTTTTGCCTTGTAAATGATTGCCTCAATTGAAAGAAAAGTCTGAGTCGGCAACCTGCTGAACTAAGACGCTATTACATCTGGCTCCGTAGACCTTGTAGTCTCTTACGGTCTGTGCATAATTTAGAAACCAGAATACAATTAAAATTCTAAGCAATCTAAGAGGTCTATTTTATAGTTGGATCCTTCCCACCCAAAAATTTTGCGTCTAATTACCAAATATTTCAAATTAACAACATGCTCTGCTTCTATAATATATTTCGCTAATGACATCAGATGGACTTAACCCTCTGATTGAGAAGGGCATTTGTCAAAATAGGTGGGAAAATTTCCCAAGCAAAAAAAAATGTATTCATCACAATGACCTGTAATTTTTACATCATATAGGAAATATAACCTTTTTTATAATTTATATAACAATGTGAGCGACGCTGGCATTGTTAGCCAATATTTTGTGCATCTCTCACAGAGATGTTGGTGCTCAAAGGGTTAAAGAATTTAATATAAACAAAATACAAGAAAATATCCATCCAAAGGAAAAAAAAAAAAAAACTACTGGTAAACTTGGATGATTTATATATTAATAAAAAATAAGTTAATAATAACTAGCCCTAAACCAACAACATACGGTATGCTGCCAGTAGAGGGGCATAGACATTACGTTTTTTTTTTTTTACTAAGATAATAGGGTACTCTTTACCTAGAAGGGCGCCCGTCGTGGTGATCGCGGGTACATTTATGTGTGGCCGCGACGCGACCGACGCGATGCCCGCGATTTCCCATTGAAACCCATGTTAAACATGGAAATCGCGTCGGTCGCGTCGCGGCCGGCCATAAATGTACCCGCGATGCCCGCGACGCGATGCTCCCGATTTGCCATAGGAATCAATGTTAAAAGGCCCGATGGACACGATTTTACTGTTAAATGCCTCAATGGACCCGATTTGGCCATAGGAATCAATGTTAAATGGGCCACAGAGCCCAAATAAGCACAATTAACCCTTAAATGTCCCCCAAATTTTTAACGCCACCCCACGATCCACGCCAACCCGAAGCGTGGCGAGTGCAGCGAGCCCGCGAGGGGCGGCGGTACGCGTCCTCCGACCTTTTCATGCCCTACTATCCACTAGGGCGTGGAGTGAGAATAGAATAGTGTGGCGAGCGCAGCGAGCCACCGAGCCCGAAGCGTGGCGAGCGCAGCGAGCCCCGCGAGGGGACGCGGATACCTTCACAGTTATACGCGTCCCCTCGCGGGCTTCACAGGTGTCCGTGGCGACGCGGACACCTGTGAAGCCTGCGAGGGGACGCGTCTACCTGTGAAGGTATCCGCGTCCCCTCGCGGGGCTCGCTGCGCTCGCCACGCTTCGGGCTCGGTGGCTCGCTGCGCTCGCCACACTATTCTATTCTCACTCCACGCCCTAGTGGATAGTAGGGCATGAAAAGGTCGGAGGACGCGTACCGCCGCCCCTCGCGGGCTCGCTGCGCTCGCCACGCTTCGGGTTGGCGTGGATCGTGGGGTGGCGTTAAAAATTTAAGGGTTAATTGTGCCTATTTGGGCTCTGTAGCCCATTTAACATTGATTCCTATGGCCAAATCGCGGGCATTGAGGCATTTTACATGAAAATCGCGATCAATCAGCCTTTTTAACATTGTCCCTATGGGAAAATCGCGGTCATCGCGGGTAGCAGATTTTTATGTACCCGCGATTTACCCGCGATGCCCGCGATAACCGCGATTTTTACCCCCGACGCCCGCGATTTCAAACGCTGGCGCCCTTCTAGGTAAAGAGTACCGATAATAGTTCTATTGAAGATGGTATGTTGCCACGGGCAACCAATTCAATTCAATCTATTATCTTCTAGAACAGTGGTGGCCAACCTGTGGCTCTTGAGCCTCATGCGGCTCTCCCCCTTGTAAAGTGCGGCTCCTGCTCCCACTGCTGCCCGCCGCCCAACGTCTGTCCCAGTCCCCCCTGCTGCCAGTTCCCTGAATCCCTTCTCCTTCTGAGGGGAGGAGAGCGCGCATCGCGCATCTCTCCTACCACTTACTGTGCATCCTTGTGACTGGGCCGTCCGCCAATCAGAGCTCGTGGGCCAGCAGCCAATCAGGAGCCGGCCAGCGAGCTTTGATTGGTGGGCGGCCCAGTCACAGGGAAGTGAGGGGGAAGGAGACGCGCGGTGTGCTGTGCTCTCCTCCCATCGGTGACATGACAGGAGGACTGCAGGGGAACACTAGACTGTCCTCTCCCCGCCAGGCAGCAGCAGCAACAACAGTGAGTGCTGCTGGGAAATTTGCACTGTGGGGGCATAGCAGTTTGTGGCACTGTGGGGGCATAGCAGTTTGTGGCACTGTGGGGGCATACCAGCTTTTTGGCACTGTGGGGACATACCAGCTTTTTGGCACTGTGGGGGCATACCAGCTTTTTGGCACTGTGGGGGCATACCAGCTTTTTGGCACTGTGGGGGCATACCAGCTTTTTGGCACTGTGGGGGCATACCCAGCACCATGTGGTGCCTACCTTGCACCGTGGGGGGCATATGTGTATCTGGCACTATTGGCGGCATATGTATATATGGCACTGCACTATTGGAGGCATATTTGTATCACACCCAAGGGGTCAAAATAGACTACGCCCCTTTTTTTTGGCGCATGCGCCTTCGGCGCGTGCATGATGTCGGCTCTTTAGCTTGACTACCGATATTTTTCGGCTCTTTACCTCTGACCGGTTGGCCACCCCTGTTCTAGAAGGTGCTAAATAAGTCGATTCTAATTGGTTGCTATGGACAACATCCCGTCTTCAATAGGACTCTCATCTTAGTAAATAAACCCCTAAGAGATTGGCTAAGTACTCTATGGGTGACAATGTATGTTATTCTATACTGTACAAGTTACACCACACTGTACACCTTAGTCCAGGCATGTCCAACGTTGGCCCTCCAGATGTTGTGAAACTACACATCCCAGCATGCTTTGCAATAGTTTTAGCATTCTCTAATAGCAAAACTGTGGCAAAGCATGCTGGGATGTGTAGTTTCACAACATCTGGAGGGCCAACGTTGGATATGCCTGCCTTAGTCCATACAACTCTCCGTCAGCTCCTGCATTTCCAACAAACGAGCTTGACTGACAGATAAATACTGTACATCCAGTAATATAATCCTAATGGGGAATTCCTAAAGGGCTTACACATGTGATAACCCTGTAAGACAACTGTGTTTGCGTTACGTCTCAAGGCATGTTAGTTAAACCCCTGAGCAGTCCTATAGCTACCAGTGTGTCTTTATTAAAACAACCAGCAGTAATAATGGATTCATAAATGTTCCCTAGAATGCAGATGTGGGTATTGCTCTGTGTTTATTATGCACCCAGGGTCTAGCCGGCAATGAACAAACCAATTAGGCATAAATGCAACTCACATCTGTGAAAACGAGACTTGATTTCCCCTTATAAACAATAACTATCTATCCTGTTGTCGTTATAATGTATTTATGTGCATTTATTTATTACTGCATAATTGTCTTGTATTTTTCTTCTTCCTTTTCCTAGATAATTCCCTCAGTATCTTGGCCAGGCATAATGGATTTAACCGCTTGAAGCAAGAAGTATACCTCCTGCCGATCATAATAAGTGACAGCGGTAATCCGCCGATGAGCAGTACCAGTACTCTTACCATACGGGTCTGCGGTTGTAGCAGTGATGGCATAGTACAGTCCTGTAATGCTGAAGCATATGTTCTACCGATTGGGCTCAGCATGGGAGCACTTATAGCCATTTTGGCATGCATTGTTCTGCTTCTGGGTACGTAATGTTCTTACTGCATTGATGAAAGCACTGCACATAAAATATTTGCTTTCAAACAGCTTTACTTGGGAACATATATATATATATATATATATATTTATATATATATATATATATATATATATATATATATATATATATATATATATATATATATATATATATGATGGCAAACAAGCAGCAGCACTCGATAGGTTTTTTCAAAAACGTGTATTGCGAGACATACCAACGTTTCGGGGACTAGCCCCTTTGTCAAGGTACAAGGTACAAGGTTTTTCACTTGTACCTTGACAAAGGGGCTAGTCCCCAAAATGTTGGTATGTCTCACAATACACGTTTTTGAAAAAACCTATTGAGTGCCGCTGCTTGTTTGCCATCTTCTACCTACTATACCCGGAAGGCACCTAGGTAGCTGCTACACGAGGAGAAGTGCCGGACCGCAATCACAGTCTATATATATATATATATATATATATATATATATATATATATATATATATATATATATATATATATATATATATATATATATATATATATATATATATATAATATAATATACATGGAACAGGTTATGGCGGCACTCAGAGTCGGTCAAACAACGTTAGGTGCTTAAAATCATTTTTTAAGCACCTAACGTTGTTTGACCGACTCTGAGTGCCGCCATAACCTGTTCCATATCTTTGGTGGCTGGGCCACACACGGAAGGCACCAGGGCAAAGACACCCCGGGATTCGGGGCAACGGAGTGCCGGGGACACTGCTGGACTATATAATATATATATATATATATATATATGTGTGTGTGTGTGTGTGTGTGTTCACAAAGCCCGGCTCTCGTCCAATCAATCTCCATAGCTGTTGAATGCTTGGGTGCCATCCATCGGTGCTGAAGCCACAAATAAATAAATAAAGTGGGAGAGATCTCCCGTCATCAGGATGGATTAAACAAGTTGCTTAATTTAATGGATTTTTGTGTGACAGAGTGGCACTGAAAACAGTGCTCTCTGGTACACAATTCCTGGCGCTCTACAGTTCTAATTTGATTTCTTTAAAAATAAATATAGCGATTATTAACAAAATTTGCTACAGCTGCTGCAGTAACTCCTGTGGGCCCGTCAGACCCACAAAAAAGGAAAGACTAAACACAAGAGGGTTGGAGTAAAGTGCGCTGCTGTTTAAATAATTTTAGTATCTGTAACACATAGGCTGTTCAAAAAGGAATGAATTATGGACACACTGTTGCTTTTAGAAAATATTTATCACAAGTAAAAAATATATATAATACATACAAATACACAGCATATAAAAAATAAGACAAATTTAAAAATAGAGAGAATGGGATCCCAATCAATTAATTGATAATAGCTTTGATGTAGTATCAGTAGTAATTCTTTACTGAAAAAATTATTATTCTCCTGCCAATTGATGAAAGTTAAATATAAGCAATCAGGTAATGAAACAGAGTTCCAGTTTAAGCAGAATGGTGTAGCTTAGGAAGCTGGTTGGTAACTTATAATAGGTACAGTCACAATGATAGTATGCTCACCCGTATGGTGGACCTCAATCCCCTGGATGTATTTGCGGGGAGAGGAAGGTGGTGTACACTAGCTGATGTCCGGCAGCTCAGATGGAGGGAGAGCTGCACTTCAGCTGAAATGTATAGATGCACCTTGCAGTAAGCTGGGATGGATTTAGCCAGGTAGAAGATGATCACACTGCGGAGGTCTCCGTCCCCTTGATGTAATATGGGGAGAGGGACAGGGTACAGCTGCTGATGTCCGGCGGCTCAGGAGATGGATATGCCGCGCTTCAGCAAGATGGTAAATGGGTGCCTGTCAGATACCTGGTTTCGGTACACCGCGAAAAGCTCAATCCCTTTGATGTGACGTGGGGAGAGGGACAGGGTGCAGTCGCTGATGTCCGGCGGCTTCAGGAGAAGTGAAAGCCGCGCTTCAGCGAGATTGTGGTGTGCACCTGTCCTAGTGCGCGGTTGTGCTTGTATGCTGTCGGGCAGCGTGGGGCGGCTAATTGCCGGCTGCTGGAGAGGACTCACGCTTGTACAGGGAGGCAGGAAGGAAAGTAGGTGTTAGATGATGGGATCACCGTCTTGATAAAGTTCCAGCCAGACTACGGAACGAAACGCGTTGACGCAATCTATTCACCTGAGACGGTGATCCCATCATCTAACACCTACTTTCCTTCCTGCCTCCCTGTACAAGCGTGAGTCCTCTCCAGCAGCCGGCAATTAGCCGCCCCACGCTGCCCGACAGCATACAAGCACAACCGCGCACTAGGACAGGTGCACACCACAATCTCGCTGAAGCGCGGCTTTCACTTCTCCTGAAGCCGCCGGACATCAGCGACTGCACCCTGTCCCTCTCCCCACGTCACATCAAAGGGATTGAGCTTTTCGCGGTGTACCGAAACCAGGTATCTGACAGGCACCCATTTACCATCTTGCTGAAGCGCGGCATATCCATCTCCTGAGCCGCCGGACATCAGCAGCTGTACCCTGTCCCTCTCCCCATATTACATCAAGGGGACGGAGACCTCCGCAGTGTGATCATCTTCTACCTGGCTAAATCCATCCCAGCTTACTGCAAGGTGCATCTATACATTTCAGCTGAAGTGCAGCTCTCCCTCCATCTGAGCTGCCGGACATCAGCTAGTGTACACCACCTTCCTCTCCCCGCAAATACATCCAGGGGATTGAGGTCCACCATACGGGTGAGCATACTATCATTGTGACTGTACCTATTATAAGTTACCAACCAGCTTCCTAAGCTACACCATTCTGCTTAAACTGGAACTCTGTTTCATTACCTGATTGCTTATATTTAACTTTCATCAATTGGCAGGAGAATAATAATTTTTTCAGTAAAGAATTACTACTGATACTACATCAAAGCTATTATCAATTAATTGATTGGGATCCCATTCTCTCTATTTTTAAAGTTGCTTAATTTGCATTGCAAGCCTTGTGAGTGCCGCTTTATATATATATATATATATATATATATATATATATATATATATATATACTCTATGAACATTAAACTTTAAAGAGTTAAGGGTACATTTGTTAAGATGGCAGTTCTATTGAAGATGGGATGTTGCCCAAAGCAACCAATCAAATTTGAATTTCTTATTTATTTTGAAACTTCTTTACGATAATAGCATCTGATTGGTCACATCCTCAACAGAACTCCCATCTTAGTACATTTCCCCCTTAGACTGACAGTAACATTGACTTGAGAAATAAATGAATATTATCTGTTGTGAACTATGAACCTCAGAGGTTGTAGCCTTTTGGGAACTGACAAGAATAAGACACTAGAGGGCTAATGTAGAGTTTAATGCTTACTCGTTATCATGCTGCAGAGCTGAGAGCATTTACGTTGAATGTCCAATGGTGACTTTGTTGGCCTTAATGGCATAGACACTGGTCAGTGAGGGTGTGACATTGGTATTATGGGCTATGCACCGTTATGCGTATAGTGGAAGTAATTTATGATGATTGTGGGCATCAGCACTGAAATGCAGATGGAGCAGAGGGGCTTTAAAAGAGGAGGAGGTTGCAGCTTCCTCCGTTTGGGCCCGCTTCTCTATCCCAGCTACCGCCGCAGTGCCGCACTAATGCTCAGCACAGTAGAGTCTGAGCCAAACAACCTGCATGTTTAGCGTGTCCCAGAGATGTCCCTGAATGATAACAGCCACCAATGTGAACGCACAATATCATCCGCTTGCAGCAGGGATGGATAACTACATCGGCAGCGGCCAAGTTGGCTGTAGGTCGGTTAGTGTGTATGTATATAAAAACATATTCATTTTTTCCTGATTTTCCTTGACTGTTATATCAAGACAATCATACAATGCATTTATTTCCTTCCGCAAAAATATGCTTGTTTTTTTCTTGTCGCCCAAAATTATTTATAGGGCAGCCACAAAACAAATTGTAATCAAAAATCAAAAAAGAGTAGATTTTAACTGGTTTAAAGTGTTTCAATTTATTGAAATGATTTATTTAAAAAAACAGAGGTCTGCAAGATGAGAGCATCATTCTAAAGCTCCCAACATCTCTCATCTATTGTGTATAGAAATACACAATGGAGGAAAGATGTTAGGAGCTTTGAATTATGCTTCTCTGAATCCGGCATTTGTGCAGAAGTTTATTGTAGGTGGACCCCATGCTGTGGAAAAGTAAGAGCGGAAAACTTTTAAGCAGCCTCACACTGTTTAATGAAAACCAACCAATGAATTAAAATAATGTAGACAAAAAGGGAACATACTTGATATATTCCCTGCTACTATATTATCAAAGTATGCCACTCTGGGGAGCACTTATTTCTGCTTTGTGTCACCACCAAACGATGTCTTCTAGAAACAAATCTCAAACAATTTTATTTAGTCAGAGAATTATTTTATTTAAAGAGGATATAAAACAAACCTTATTCACATTGCAACTTCTTTAAGTCCCACTTCTGGAACCGACATTGATGGGGATCATGTGAAGAGGAATATTTAAATGCATATGCTGAGTATGAAGTTTGAGTAGAGTAGTGTACCTCAGAAAGAAAGGACATACAGTATCGGTGAAAGGATGTAGTAAAAAGGTTGACACTGGCATTTATACTTATGATAAAATCTTAACAAGCAACATGTCCTCAGATAAAATGTTGACATTGCAGGAATGTCAAAATTTTTGGTAGATTGCGGTTAGAATACAGTATGTCAGAAGAAGGTGGGGGTTAGAATTAGGTTGCAGGAAGGAATAACGGTATAGAGAGGGAAGTTTAGGGGTAGAAATCCCAGAATGCAGGAGGAATGAGCTCTGACCCGGAAGTAATGATCACATGACTGCCAGTACCCGGAAGTCACTGCTGGAGTTTCTTAAGTTGCCAAGAGAAGGTAACTCACAATTGGGCCACCAAAATGAAATATTGACATTCTAACATGTCAATATTTTATCTCTGTCTACATGAAGAATGTTATCATAGTCAGCATTGACATTCTCATGTCAACGTTATGATTGGTTTGGAGTTTTTAATCTACTGTAACTATGCAATTCTATCAGGAAATTTGCAGTGAAACATACAAAGTATGAAACTTTAGGTGCTTTATTATGATTGTTTGACTCACAAATATTATTTTTTTCCAGTGATTGTGGTGCTCTTTGTTACCCTCCGAAGACACAAAAATGAGCCACTTATAATAAAGGATGATGAAGATGTTCGTGAAAATATAATACGTTATGATGATGAAGGAGGAGGAGAAGAAGATACAGAGGCTTTTGATATAGCAACTTTACAAAATCCTGATGGAATTAATGGATACCTACCTCGCAAGGATATCAAACCTGATTTTCAGTTTATGCCCAGACAAGGTCATACCTCTACTCCCAATGGCGTTGACGTGGATGAATTTATTAATGTCAGGCTGCATGAGGCTGATAATGACCCCACGGCACCTCCTTATGACTCAATCCAGATTTATGGTTATGAAGGACGAGGATCAGTGGCTGGTTCTCTAAGCTCCTTGGAGTCTTCAACGACAGACTCAGATCAAAATTTTGACTACCTCAATGATTGGGGTCCTCGTTTTAAAAGACTTGGAGAACTTTACTCAGTTGGAGAAAGTGACAGAGAAACTTGACAATGAATCAACTCTTTTGCATCCTGGACTTTACAAAGCTGTAATATTTTAGGGTCATTGTTAGCCAAGACTAATGTGGCCAACTTGTTTTAGAGACCAATTAGCACCAGTCATCTATAAGAAAAAATCAAGTACATTGTAATGTTGAACCAAAAATTGTGTACGTTAGGGGGTCAGTCTTGTGGAGTAAAGTTTGTGAAGTATATAGAAGTCAAGTCATTGGATGTTCAATATTCACTTGGACCACCATGAAGATTGGAGTTTTGGCATCTGGGATGTCTGGAAAAAAAAAACAGAGCACTTACAAAAAGTTGGAACTTCAGGCAAGTGGATTGTTGCTCTGTGATAACGTCTTCTACCAATAAAGTCTACTGCAACATTTTGAAAAAAAAAAAGGAATTAACCACTTTTTACAAAGCAATATTTGGTCTTCTGATGAATTTTGATAACTTACTAATTCCCAACTGACTTCCACTGTGCGATGACTATACATTGTACATATTTGGTGGACAATAATCCACCAACTACACATCGTTTTTACATGTTTTTGAGCCTTAAAAGATTCTCATGTTCTATCACAAATAAAAAAGAAATTTATAATGTTCAACTATGGTGTGTAGGTGAAGTGATATCTCCCCGCAAGAGGTCATTTAATAAGGCATGCTTTTCCTGAGCCTTAATGCCAAGAATTGCAAGCACCTCTAACTAAATTCGAATTTTAATATATAAATATATGTAATTGTTGTATGTTGTTTCAAATCTTATTTATTTGTTAATTTCTCAAACTGCTATTTTATTACCTTTATTTTTATCTCATGTCATTATTTATTGAAGAAAGAAATATGTTTAAAAAAAATATATTGATCTATATCCATTAATTGATTTTTTTTTTTGTATGCACATATTAAATGTTAAAATTCATATACATTTTAAAATGTTAAGCGGCTTTTACCACCGCAAGAGGTAATTTAATAATAGGGGAATGTATATTTGCAGTAGTTGAATTTTAATGGAAGGCTGATAGGAAAAAAAACTTTTTTTCCCGAGAGACTTTGTCAGTTTTTATATTTTGTTCAAAATTACAGTATGATATATGGTGTTTTTTTATTACAAGCACAAACATCTGGAAGTAAACAGGTTCATGTGAATATTTAAACTTTAGAATTTTAGAGTTTTACACATTACACTGTACAGTGACAGACTCGCGCTTGTAGTTATCCAGTGTTCTAGAGCAAAAATCAGTGTATATATATATAATTTTAGTGCTTACGTCAGCATTTATTTCTATGATATTTGGTAGTCACGCACAGGGACACTTGCACATAAAATTGGGCAGCCTCAGCAGCTGCATTCATAATAAATTTGCAATTATAAGTAGAAATTGTATAATAAAGTATCACATGCAGAACATTTTAATTTTATACTTTGCTCTGAAGCTATATTATCATTTGTTTATTTACTTCATGTATTGAAAAATTCCTGTATTGTTTACTACATGGTGAAATATATTTTTATAAATATCTTTTTGGTCTCTTTTCCTTGCAGAATTGAATTGTAAAAAAAAAATGTGTGCAGTGGTGTAACTAAATATATTTAGGCCCCATAGCAAAAGTTTGTAAGGGCCCCTATTTACCACACAATGGAGGAAAAATGTATATACAGTAGCTTATGTTACTGTGACTGGGAAGGTTGGCCCTTATCAGTTTCAGGCCCCTATAGCAGATGCACACCAATTGGCTATGTTAGTTACGTCCTTGGTTGCATGATTTGGTTTCAATTATGAATCTGATTCAGGGGCGGATTGGGTTAGAAATTCAGCCCGGGAACGGGGGGGGGGGGGGGGGTGCTGACGCTATAGCCTGGGGGGGGGGGGGTTGTTTGTGCTGCCGATACAGCCCGGGGGGTGCTACTCACCAGGCACCGCCGTCGTCATCATCGGACAGTGACCAGCGGCCGCAGCCCAATACAAATATTGGGATGTAATATGTAGATGTAATATATTCATATGTAGATGTAATATATTCATATGTGCGGCGGCCATATTTGTTTTGGGCAATGGTGCCGTTTGTGACCAGGCTGCTGGCGCTTGGTTCGGGCAGCCCTGGAAACAAGTGAGGCGGCCCAGCCGGAGGGACATCTGGCCTGGCCCGCCGGGAAATGGCCTGGTTTCCCGGTGGGCCAATCCGCCTCTGATCTGATTTATGTGTAACAATTTTTATATATAACTATATATATATAGTTCTATATATGTTGACCCTATCAACTTAGAGTATATTTGTTTCAACCAACACATGGCCAACACATAATTTTGAATGCTAAATTAGGATCCGTGTTCTCTGCTTTCTGTGTGGAATTGGGAAAGGAGTTTAACAAAATTTAGCTCACTAAGGACCTTATTCTGGTCCACACGCAATGCTGCGGAATTCATAGTGTTTCGTGTGGATGAAACGCAGCCTGCAGTGTTGCCCCTCACACCTGCGATCCCCGGCACGGCTGCAAATGGATAATTTGAATAATCATCCATTCGCAGCCTTGGGTACGGGGGGAGAAATCATTAGATGGTAGGTGACCATCAAATTATTTCTCCAGCGCTCGCAGATCAGAGACACCTCTTTGGTGTCTTTGATCTGCGAGCACCCTTTGTGACATTTGCTGACATCAGCTGCCCGCCCCCCGCACCCTCGTCACCGGGTGATTATCATGGGAGCACCCAGCATTTTTATGGGAATGTGCATGAAATGCTGGGCATTACCATGGGCTGTGGTCCCCGCTGCCGCGCATCCCTCATGCACTTCTAGGTGCGAGCGGGACTGTGAAGATATATTTCGCAGAGCCCGCTCCTACCCTGCATTTGCACATGCGCAGAAATGCGCCTGTGAATGCACAGATGCAAAACATCTTTCCCCCGTGCAAACGCGCAGGGGACCGATCAATTTAGAATAACCCCCTAAATGTGGCATACATAACTCCCATATTTTTCAAAGACCACTGATTTAAGATCTATTGGCTAATGAGTTGATGCTTCAAAACAGTCCTCTACGTGCACACCTACCATTATACAGTATGTAGTAGTCTACGGTCTCTTTGTATAAGAAACTATAACTAACTGTAATATTATGAGTCTATGACCACCACAAGTGGCCAATATTACAGTATATCTGGGATGCCATATTTGAATGAAAGGTAGCCAAACTGCTTCTACGAATTCATAAGAAGGCTAAATTCCATTTTGAACTATCCCACTAATAATATACAGTATAGGTAAATCAATGTTTGTGGCTAATAAGACCATTGTTGTGTAAGGACAGACATCCGTGTTCTGAATTCTCAAATTCATAAATAGTCTCAGAATGTATATAATATACTTTTTTAAATGTTTAGTGAACTTTACCCACTGGCTATCCTGTACTACCCCATACTGTACCTACTATCTCACAAATGGCCACTATTAAATATCACTTATTTCAGCAGTTGATTTAGACATAGAAACATCTTACTGCACGGGTTGCTCCAGTATATCTTTTTAGATGATTTTGATGATTTATACCCCTTTCACATCGCACTTTTAAAACGGTATATTGCCGTTTTTTTTCCATTTTAAATGTTTAAGGCTGCAATGTGAAAGTGCCAGAGTTGATTTACCGGTTAAAGTTAACCGGTATTTCAACACGGTTAAAAAGCAGAGTCCTATACATTTTAAAGCCATTTTTTTGGCAGTTTGAACAGCTCTATTTCAATGGCTTGAAACGTGTCCCTTGGGGGTTAAACGGGTTGAATGTTTGAATGGTATTAAATGATTTTTAAAACGGTTTTCACCTGCAATGTGAAAGGTCTCAAGGCTCAGACCCGTTTTAAAGTCCCAGTTAAGAATACCGTGTCATTACCCATTTCTGCAATATGAAAGCAGTATTATTGTATCACGTGAATGTTATTTGTATTAATTAAGAGATGTAGGCAGGAGGTAATTGTTTTGAAGCCATTACCTTAAATCCGTTTCAAAACACAAAGACATGCATTAGGAATATGGGGACAATTATGAAGTACATCAGATGGCAGCAGTACCATTAGATGCCTTGTTACTCTTAGTGGAATATTCATCAAGCTAATTCTGCCCTCACAACCGGCAAAAATTTATTTTTCGTCATGCTTAAGGACACAATTAAGTGCCAACAAAATGCAAAATGACTGAAACATTAGATATCATAAATCTCTTATTCCTGAAAACTGCCATCACAGGAGCCATCGCCTTGGATTCCCATTAGATGACACATACGTGATACTGGAGCAAAAAAGCTAAATTTGCTTGATGTAAAAACAAACACAGGAAAATAAGACTCTTTTATTGGTGAACTCATTTACGGATTAATGGTTATATTGGGGTTAGTTAGACCTGATCGCATTTCAGGCCAGACGATAATCGATAGACTGCACATGCGCACAGTTTATAGTATGCATGCGCAATGCCATCCTACTGTTTTAATCGCTGGCCTATGTAAATTGATTGGCAGAGGGCCGGCGTTTGTGGGTAGAAACAGGACATAGGGCGGGATGCTATATCGCCCCCCTTCACCGGGTACTTCATTGTTAATAATCGCATATGCTATAACATATGCGATCATTAACACAAGGGACAGCTCTTGTGATAAGAGCTGTCCCTTACGATGCGGCTCCGGCGTTGGACTTCCGGGTCTGAGACACGAGAGTCCGTCTGCGCATGTGCAGAACACCGGAGCTGGCTGCAGGGCATGCTGGGAGGGATCTGTGACAGATCCCTCACACAGTGCGGCGGTAAGAAGCCCATAGGCTTCTGCAGGGAATCGGCAGCTTTTGCTGGCGATTCCCTCCGCAGCGCTGACACTGCGGAGGGGGGTTACAGCATACAGAACTGCGGTAAAAAACGCATTTGTGCTTTAGAACATCCCGCCCATATTATGGGAGTGCCAGGGAAACCGCAGGCGTGGTCAGGTGTTTAAAGGGAAGTTCTGTGACATCATCTCTGGCCTCTAACATCCTTGATTCTGGCTATGCACAGACTGCACAAACTAGAAAAAGCAATCGATGGTGAATGATTGCGAATGGATTTGCAGCTAATCTCAGGCTTATTGCAGCCTTGCAAAGGGCAGGATTTCACTGTAGCAGGGGCATCGTATAACTGATCGCAGGGCTCTGCAAAGTAGCAATTGTTTGATTAAGTCTGTAGCACGAGAGACCCTACTGCTCCCGGAACGGCTCCTGGCAGAGAGGAAGGGGTCTCACCGAGGAGGCTGCACATGACTTTCCTCCTCTCTTCCGTATCCATTATGTGTAGTGAAAATACCTATTCCAATCTGAACTTTATTAGGTATGTACTGTATGTGCATCTACATATAAGCCTTACCCTCTGCAATGAATTATATGTTGCATTGATTTAAGAAGTATATTTGTGCAGTTTCGGTTTTCTTTTTTCTTGGTTGTTGTAGTTTTACCATCTTTCAAGCCCTGAGAATAATAAGAACAAATAATGCTATAAAAACAACAAGGAATCTGCAGCATAATATATACAACCAGTAGCAGAGAGGGATTGCTAACATGCAAACCTAGGGGTGGTGTCCAGTTGTTTGGAAACACTGCTTCCAGCCTACATACTGACTCTTTATGCTCTGTTTTAGCCATTACATAGTGAATACAGAAGCTACAGCCCTGGCTCAATATCTGAGGAATGCCACAGTCAGTGAGTGGTTGGCCCAGGTGCTCAAATATAAAGGTGGCCATACACACGCAGATTTATCTTCAGATCTGGCTGGTTGGAACAAAAACATGGTTATGGATGAGATCTGAAGATAAATCTTACTAGTTTATGGGCACCTTTACTTGGGCCTTGCTCATCCACTGCTATGACACACAACAGTTGGTAGCAGGAGTGGGCCTCAGGGGCCCCTGAGCAATGGTAATTCTGCCTCTGGCCACAGCTGCATCACTCTACTGTCTGCTGTCTTCCTTTTACCTTCCACATCCACTGGCAGCTACTGTCCTTGTCCTTTTACCATTCTACACACTAGATGAACCATGACATGGCTTTGCCGTGGTGGATGATATTGTGCATACACACTGGACGATATCATCCATTGACATCAGCCTCCACCGCTGAACATGCAGGTCATTGGCTACATAGTCAAAATTGACCTGCATGATCCCACAGTGGTCTTTTAAGATGTGCGGGAACATGCATAATTAACAATATGCAGTATTAGTTTAAGAAAGCTGCTAGTGGATTTTTCCTTTAAATGAAGGAATGCTCATTTGCTTAGAGCTGGTGTATTGTCAATATATTTATTAGGTTATGGTTTAATGACCAGAAGGATTGATTTAGAGCAGGGGGTAACCAAACTGGTCCTTGAGATCTACCAATGGTCCACGTTTTCCAAATCAGGCAGCTGAAGCACAGCTGTAGTCATTACTAACTGTCACATTCCCCAGATCACCTAGCTGGTGCACAGCTGTAGTCATTACTAACTGTCACATTCCCCAGATCACCTAGCTGGTGCACAGCTGTAGTCATTACTAACTGTCACATTCCCCAGATCACCTAGCTGGTGCACAGCTGTAGTCATTACTAACTGTCACATTCCCCAGATCACCTAGCTGGTGCACAGCTGTAGTCATTACTAACTGTCACATTCCCCAGATCACCTAGCTGGTGCACAGCTGTAGTCATTACTAACTGTCACATTCCCCAGATCACCTAGCTGTTGCACAGCTGTAGTCATTACTAACTGTCACATTCCCCAGATCACCTAGCTGGTGCACAGCTGTAGTCATTACTAACTGTCACATTCCCCAGATCACCTAGCTGGTGCACAGCTGTAGTCATTACAAACTGTCACATTCCCCAAGTCACCTAGCTGGTGCACAGCTGTAGTCATTACTAACTGTCACATTCCCCAGATCACCTAGCTGGTGCACAGCTGTAGTCATTACTAACTGTCACATTTTCCATATCACCTAGCTGGCGCACAGCTGTAGTCATTACTAACTGTCACATTTTCAAACCTACTGCATTCATTCCTACTATAAATCCGCAGGTTGTCTGATATACATGACCTGCTGATAGATCTTGAGGACAGATTTGGCCACCCCTGATTTAGAGTAACTACTGGTTGAGAAGACTTCCTGACTTCACTGACTCATAGCTGTCATCCTGTGACTGTCACCCTATCACCAAGTCTAACAGTCTTTATATAGGTAGCCTTTAACATATGTGTCCTCAATTATTCATCCTGTCATCAATTTAGTGCAACCTTCACCTTGTATATATGGGTCCTCATATACTCTGGTTTTCTTCAAGCTAAATATCCTCTCTCAGTAGGCTGATTCCTGGGCATATCAGCCCCACCGAGCTTCTTAATTGCTCAAAATCTGAAAAGACCGACCCTGGCATCTCAATACAGAGAATCCCAAAGGGCTCCTTACGTACCCTAACCCTCTCCCCCTAAACCCATAACTCTCCCTTGCAGCAGCCTAACCTGAATCATCCCCCGCAGCCTGACCCTAACCCTCCCCACTAGTGCCTAAACCTAACCCCTGTACCCTGCTGCCTATACTGTACCTAACCCCAAATTCCCTGCAGCCTAACCCTAAACCTCCTTCTAAGTGCGTAAACCATACCCCCTTCCATACAGCCTAACCTTCCCTTCCCTGCAGCCTAACCCTAAGTTCTTCCATTAATGCCTAAACCTAATACCCCCTTCCCCAGCCTGACCCTAACATGCACTGGCATACTTACGGTACATTTGGGTTGCCGACTGTCGATATTCTCGCATCACCATCTTGAGGTTTTCAGAGTTTCGGAAATGGGGTTCTGGCAGCAGTAGGGATGCCAGCATTGGTATACTGAACCCTGGCATCCTGACGGCAAGGATGCTGACCAAATCCTGTATACTTCACCTCTCAGACAGGCTCATTCGCACCAGGAATCTTGCTGTATGGTGTACAGATGTCCTCACATGTACTAAATATACAAGGGAAGCAGGTCTGTTTGTACAAAATTAAACATTTTGAATCCACACCCTCTCTAGGAATTTTGTGTTAACCCCTGCAGCTTGTGCTGATTATCAGTATAGCAGTGAATCTTCCATTAAAATAATGTCAATCTCTCCAACTAGGCAAAATATGAAATGAGAGGCCGGTGGCATTTTTTTCTGCAGGGGGTTGGGGGGGAGATAGAAGAGGTTTTGACCTCTACAGCTCTTGGGTTCTTCTACGGAAGATTGGCTCTGGCTCACAAATGTGAAAATTGCTCCCAGCACGAATCGAGAGTACAAGTTGCAGCTACAGTACTGTATGAGGCTTCAATATTCTACAGAACGAGTGTGGTCCTGAATTTAACTTCAGCACAGTAAGAGTTACAGTGAAGATTCATTTTCCATATTATATATATATATATATATATATATATATATATATATATATATATATATATATATATATATATATATATATAATTTGCACAGACAGCGGCACCTGGCAGGTTTTTTCAAAAGTGTTGTATTAAACAGTGACCAAACCAACATTTCGGGGACTCGTCTACACCTTGTTTTTCACCTACACCTTGACAAAGGGGCGAGTCCCCAAAGCATTGGTTTAGTCACTGTTTAATACAATACTTTTGAAAAAACCTGCAGAGTGCCGCTGTCTGTGCAAATTATTTATCATTTTGGATCCGGATGGCACCGAGGTGGCTGAATATTTAGAGGTGGAGTGCCGGGCCGCAACAAGGCTCTCTCTCTCTCTCTCTGTATATATATATATATATATATATATATATATATATATATATATATATATATACACTCTGCAGTAGAGCTGGCACTCTTTAAACGTAGATAGCTTGGCCCCGGTGCCTACAGATCACAGCAGCGCTGAGATCATATATACAATCCAACTCCAGTGGCACTCGGGTACAACCAATAATGACGACACACAGCGGTGTTTAACGACGTTTCATTTCACATAACGGAAATTTCATCAGGTAACCTGATGAAATTTCCGTTATGTGAAATGAAACGTCGTTAAACACCGCTGTGTGTCGTCATTATTGGTTGTACCCGAGTGCCACTGGAGTTGGATTGTATGTATATATATATATATATATATATATATATATATATATATATATATATATATATATATTTACCATGTTGAGTATGTCTTCTCTTTTTCATTTTCACAAAGAGATAAAGAAATATACATTTGTCTACAAATTATCTGTGTAATCTATAGGTAACACTAAATATTAATAATTTAATGTTTACTTCATTTACCTATCAATATATATATATATATATATATATATATATACACATATATGAATGACAATTATTCACTAATGCATGTAGCTACATAGTTAAGGTCAAAAATTATTAATTTGCTTCTAATGCCTTTTATACACCCTCCTATATTATATGTTTGCTTACGCTTTTATACTACATTTCTTAATTATTATTATGTTTAGTTGTCTGTAGTAATACCTGCTGACAATGGTGACCTCATTACTACGCATTAAAAAAAAAAAATACTACAAACACTGCTAACTGCCTGAATTTACGATTTCCAATTCATATTATACTTTCGTTTAATAACAGCTGATAGATTCAGGTTGCACACAGTTTTTCTAACCAGCAGGTGTTACCATGCGTAATTTTGGAGTGCTTGGAAGCTGCTGAGGTCTTTCTCTATTTTATATATATATATTTTTTTTTGTCGCTGAGCTTACAGATGCATAACCTTCTGATTGCCTTTTTGATTGAAAGTCCCATCTGAGACCACGACAGTGCAACCAATAATAGGATTTCAAAAAATCCCATCAGAGGCTCTGTAGGAGAGGTAAAGCATGACAGCAATCCCATCATTGTTAGTCAAAAGGATAAGGTAACCACTACACGCGAGTGTCATTCTAAATTGTGTATTTATAGAGCTTTTAAACACAAAAAAATCACAATAAAGGAAAGTCTGAAGGAAAGCGGATTCCAACAGTAATTCTGATTTTGGGGGGAAAAAATAAGACAATGACCTCGGACACCTTTTGATATGGCATTTGGAAAGAAATGTTGCTGTGAGCCACATACAAAGAGATAGATTTGTCTTTAAACAAACCCTACTTATTTCACTATCCAACAGTGTGTGGATGCGATAACCTGTCTGCGGGCAAATGTCATTTCTCCAGTGTAAACTTGTGAGGCTTGTTGATAAGTTATATTTGATGGAGCAGGGTGCCGTATGCGACAAAAGAACAGACTTAATGGCAGATAATCTGTTTAAGCACCAATGACCTATTATTTCCTTATTGAGTTTGAAAAAAAGACGTATTTGTTCAATTTTCAATTCATTCTCCAGTTGGTCATCCATTACGCACCTTCACTCATGTCTCGCTGGCAGCCTTTATCTGAACCGTTTATATACATACTAGTAGTGGTTGACAGCAAGAAGAGTTCCTGGGTTCTGTTAGACCACTGATTCTCAACATGTGTTATCTAGATCACAGGTTCTCAAACTTGGCCCTCAGGACCCCAGGCAGTGCATGTTTTGCAGGTCTCCTCACAGAATAAATTGAAATAATTAGCTCCACCTGTGGATCTTTTAAAATGTGTCATTCAGTAATGAGGTCACCTGTTGGGTGACCTGGAAAACGTGAACTGTGTGGGTCCTGAAGACCGACTTTGAGAATCACTGATCTAGATACATAAGGAGACCTGTGTCCTTATGATTTATAGCCCCATGCATTGAAGTACAGCAGGACTCTAATACTTAATTGAAATGTCTATACCTGTATCTTTGTAAACTAAAGTAAGCCTGGACTATAGTTTTATTTTCCAAAAAGCGTAATATGTTTTTATAAATAAATTCAATTCTTGAGCCATTTATTTTTTTAAATTTTGTTTGCATAAATAGCACATCTACACATTTTGGCAATTTATAGTATCAAACCTTGTAGAGAGAAACACAGTCAAGTGGAGAAGCTTTCCCAACAACTAATCAACTTCTTAAAGTCCACCCTGAGCGATATTGTATAGCCTACGAATGATAATCGATGCAGCTCTAACTGATCCGTATCGTCAATGAGATATGTATAGAGCTGGGAACACAATGATGTCACTGAACGATATTGTTCAGTGTTTATGCACTAGATCATTTGCCAGGGACTTCAAGAAAAATCACAAACAATATCACTCATGGAGTGAATCGTCAAGTGTGTATGCACCTTTTCTGTAATTTATCTAGTGTATGCAGAGGGGGTGGGTCTAAAATGTGATTTGCATCATTGTAAACCTGAGCCCTCCCCTGAAGAGTGGTGAATGGCAGAATTTGACAAGCGTATTTGGCGTATGTTGGGGAGGTGGGGTCCAGGTGCATGCACAGCCATACTGTGTAGGCAAGTATGCTATGAAATAGAAACATTGATGATAATTATGCTGGCCACACATGAGACCAACTTTCCTCCAACCATCCAACTAGTTGCTTGGATGGAATAAAAATTAAAAATTAAATTGAATAGGTTCTACTACAGTACCGTGTCTGAGCGACAGTTTTTGTCCTTTTCCAGATTTTGGGAGCATATTTCTGAAATAAATATTACATTTGCTCCCATCCAGTACCATATTTTAATTCCATGCAAGCAACTAGTTGGATGGTTGGAGGAAAGTTGGTCTGATGTGTGGCCAGCATATGAGATTACAGTAATGCAATAGTATGTGATTGCTGCTATATTCTCACATTCTTTACAAGAGTCATTGTTCAGGAAATTGAAAATAAAGAACATGCAGACTGGCACAGCTAGCTCTACTGTTCTTATATAATATAGTTTATTTTATACAGTAAATACAGGTAAATTGTGTCAAATACAGTAGAGACTTTTTTTTTTAGAATATACGTCATAAATGCTAAAAGGAGCAAATCGTCAAATGGACAACTTCCCCAACGTGACCTCTCTATAGGAGGCAGAGGTGGAACTGTTTGAGGCAATGGAGTCATCTGCCGCTGGGCTCCTGATTTCAAGGGGGCACCTATCCTCCCCTGCAAGTTTAAATCAGTTAATTGGATTCTGTGGCTGACTCCCCCTCCTAGCGGGACCATAGACATCATACTCTATATTAAATATAAAATACATACAGTAACATACACACACACACATATATGCATACATACATTATTTATATGAGGTGTGTGTGTTTGGGGGGGGCACTATTTATCTTGCCTCTACTAAGACGAACTTATGCCACTGATAGGAGGCTTCATAGTTCTCCTTCTCTCAATCTACCGGAGAGTCTGCCAAGCAAACAATTAAAGATAAGCGTATGGTTACATTCAGAAAACACATGCAATAAATGTATTAAATGTATTTAAAAAAAAAAAAGGGTTCACAAAGGTGGACACATCATTTCATCATTTAAATTCCACACTCACTAAATTCTCTTAACTCCCAGTGTATGGTAATTACAGGTTCAGAAGCGATTTATTATTGCAACATCCATTTAATCCTATTCTTCATTTAGAAACACATTCTCTTTAAATGTACGGGCACACAGCCATATTCATCAGGCATACAGCATTTCCGTGTGTAATGAGACTACAGTCACTTATGGCTGATGGAGATATCATAGGCAGCTTACCAGAGAGTCTTCATCCAACGCATTCAATAAAAGTTGTTATGGTTCTAGTGTAAAAGCTTCCTAGTCAATAGTGGAGTAATGGCTATGACAATATTGAGACATGTTAAAGTGTCTGTTCTCACACTCAGGGCGGTATGTACTAAGAGGAAAATGCGGTAAAACCCCCGTTTTCAAATGTATTAATGCCCAGCCACCCCGTCATCTCCTACCCCCTTCCCCGTCCTCCTGAAACTCCTCCCCCATGTCACAGTCAGATGTCCTTCTGGCTGCAGGGGGGAGGAGAAGGTGCCGGGGAAAGCCGCGCTGAGCCAGGATATGACGGAGTCCCCCCCCGCACAACACATCACTCATATCATGGGGGGCCTCTGTCACCGCACTGTGATGCTAGCTGCATATATTAATACATATGTGCTAGCATCGCCGCAGTGGTGCGGGGTGAGGGGCGACAATGTATTTTAATACATCCTGCCCTCAGGGTGGAATGTACTTACAATGATCTGACATTTTCTGAGATTTTCCATAATCCCCATATGTATCAAGCTGCAGAAAGAAAACTTTTCTATGGTTTGTAATCTGTATATGGTGTTGCCTCTAGATGCCATTTGGGCTCCTATCCCAAAAAATCTTCGGGTCTAGAACTTGTGCCTAGCCTGAGAATTCTCAGTAATTAGTAATCATTAATTACCTGTGTTGTGTCTCCTATTGCTGTTCATAATCTTTGATTGCTGCCTTGATTAGAAGTTTGGAGTTAAAATAATCTCGCAGTTGTCGGCTGATGACCTCAAAACTGGCGTCTTGGAGAAGGCCCACCTGGAAATATTAAGAGGCGTGTTCCTGATATACATTGATATTAATTAACATAATCACAAATGCATCTATATATCAATGAATTTATTATATATCAATTTACAATAATTGTATCTATTTATAACATATATTATTAGTCTATCTGGTACTCTTTACCTAGAACGGCGCCCATCGCGACCATCGCGACCATCGTATGCACTAAAAAACGGGTGCGATGCGATGCCCGCGATGGCCGCGATTTCCCATAGGGATCAATGTTAAAAGTGAGATTGGACGCGATTTTAGTGTTCAATGCCTCAATGCCCGCAATTTTTCCATAGGAAACAATGTTAAATGGGCCACAGAGCCCAAATAGTCACCCTAAAGTCTGAAATGGCCCCCACAATTTTTAACGCCACCCCACGAACAACGTGAACCCGAAGCGTGGCGAGCGCAGCGAGCCCGCGAGGGGCGGCGGTACGCGTCCTCCGACCTTTTCATACCCCCACTATCCACGTCGGCGTGGAGTTGAGAATAGAATAGTGTGGCGAGCGCAGCGAGCCACCGAACCCGAAGCGTGGCGAGTGCAGCGAGCCCCGCGAGGGGACGCGGATACCTTCACAGGTAAACGCGTCCCTTCGCGGGCTTCACAGGTATCCGCGTCCGCTCGCCACGCTTCGGGCACAGTGGCTCGCTGCGCTCGCCACACTATTCTATTCTCAACTCCACGCCGACGTGGATAGTGGGGGTATGAAAAGGTCGGAGGACGCGTACACTAAAATCGCGTCCAATCTGACTTTTAACATTGATCCCTATGGGAAAATCGCGGGCATCGCGTCGCACCCGTTTTTTATGTGCATGCGATGGCCGCGATGGCCGCGATTTTTTACCCCCGACGCCCGCGATGCCAATCGCGGGTGCCGTTCTAGGTAAAGAGTACCGTCTATCTATCTATCTATATATATTTCTACGTACAGATGTAGCTATGTTCATCGTTGCCATAGCTTGCACAACTAGTGCATTCTGGGATGGGTTTTGAAGCGAAGCATGTAGACATCTCTAGGTGCGAATAGTCGAATAGTCACAGCACAGTGCTCCATGCATCCTGTTCCGATGTGTATGGATGTGCCTATTCATTGCAGCAAAGCTGAACACAAATGCTGCATCTGTATCTATATATGAATTATCTATGACATATATATTTGTCTATATATTTATTATATACATATCTATCTTCATATATAACAATGCTATAGCTGGTGCAACTAGTCTGCATACCAATTGGTCAATGTATACTATAAAAATATAATGACGCCTCTTCAGGTCTAGAACTTCTAGAATTCATATTAATTAATAATAATTAATTAATTGTCTTGTGTCTCCTATTTCTGTGGTTCATCTTTGATCGTTGCCTTGAGTAGAAGTTTGGAATCAAGATGATCTCACTGTAGTCAGTTGCGGAGCTCAAAATTGGCGTCATGGAGAAGGCCCACCTGGAATAATTAAGAGGTGTGATAATATGTTCCTGATATACATTGATATTTATAAATAACATTACACATGCACCTGTATATAATTGTATCTATCTATCATATATATACTGTACACTACCGTTCCAAAGTTTACTTGGAAATTTCCTTATTTTTGAAGAAAAGCTATTTTTTTAAATGAATATAACATTAAATGAATCAGAAATACACTCTATATATTGTTGCTAATCACGCTAGAAGACTAATGGATTATTGGAAAGCCCTTGAAACCCTTGTGCAATTATGTTAGCACAGCTGAAAATGAGTTTGCTCTTCAGAGAAGCTATAAAACGGGCCTTCCTTTGAACTAGTTGAGTATCTAGAGCATCACATTTGTGTGTTTGATTATGCTCTCAAACTGGCCAGAAAAAGAGAACTTTTATGTGACTTCTCACAGCAGTGTATGTCCATCTTAAGAATGTTATACAGTACATGTGGACTAGCAATGACAGGGGAAGGGATTTCCAACTGTCTAAAGTAGCATTTAATTATACAATTATGTTCTGTTTATATAAATGATAAATGTCAGAAGTCACGTAAAGGCCTAAATATTTAAAATGTTGAAAAGATTTGTCAACATTTTCTTCTCACATAAATTTTACCTATGATTTACCTCAAGTGTACAAAGAGGGGCGTGGCTAAAATTACACAAATTTTTGCATTACAAATCATTTGCGCCAAGTCCCCTCCTCGGAGAGCCGTGATTGCAAGCATTTGACCAGCGGGAGGGGGTGCGGTGGTGTCCGGGAGTATGCGCGAGGCTTGCCCACCTTCCCACGAGGCCAGAAGGGCCATACATTTTTCGGGAGCAAGTAGGATTCAGAAATTGTTAAACAAACCATAAACAAACATGCTATCTAATAACATTATTTATAATCTTCTCTATACAATAGATTTAACTGTAGATATTTTCTAGCACTTTCTGTTGATGCTGTAGTACCTGTATTAGAGAATAGGGAATACTTAAGTATACATTTTTTCATTTTTTCTTACACTCTGTTGAGTGAATGAATCATTTATTGAAATACCTTTTAGATAGCAGACTCTTTGCACTAGCTAACTTCACACAATGCTAATTGAATCTAGCACATAATAGCATATCTTATCCCTTTCTCTATTGTTTCATATACACTGCATTATTCAGTCACTGCTACAGTAGGTATAAAGCTCAGCTTGTGCAAATCCCTTTGATCTACAGAAACCAAAGGGCATTATATAATTAATTCCTTCTGCATCAATCAAATGTCACTGAGCCTGTCTGTGACCGTTCAGACATATATAGTACCTCAGGCCAGAGCTGGATTAAGCCTTCGGGGGCCCCGGGGCACTTTAGAAAGGGGGGCCCCCTCCTACTTGTCATTACTGGTCGCAAACTGCATGGGAGAATATTATACTGTCAAAACACAGAGTAAAGGCAGCATAAACTTGGTCAATAAATATATATATATATATATATATATACACAGTATACAGTATATGTATAGACACAGTATACAGTATATGTATATATATATATATATATATATATATATATATATATATATATATATATATATCCATGTTGTGAGGATAGCACTCTCCACTTTCATATGCCAACAGCCAGGGTGCCAATGCCAGAAAGCTACCACACTCCAGGTACTTCCATATCCACAAGAAAAAAATGCAGACACTCACCTTAATTAGTGCATAACAGTGGGTACAGGTCGACGTTTCGGTCCTATGCTGGACCTTTTTCAAGACCCCCTTCCTGCCTTCTCCAGTGTGTGGAAAGAGAAGGCAGGAAGGGGGTCTTGAAAAAGGTCCAGCATAGGACCGAAACGTCGACCTGTACCCACTGTTATGCACTAATTAAGGTGACTTAGTAAAAAGCTACAAGCAAGTCCGGTGAGTGTCCAGAGTGTCGGGCTCACCGGAGCTTTGGGATAGCACTCCTCAACTCAACACTGTGCCCGGTGCCTTCCCAGGAACTTCCTTGTGTGGGGCCCAAATATGGATGCAGTTTGACGGCGGCACTCGGAAATAATTCACCTCAAGCAAGCAGTATTTGTCAAATATGAAAAGCCTCTGTCTGTTCCTCTGTACCTTACTCCCTTACTCTGTTGGAGCCCTGAAAGGCTCAGTGCTGCCTCTGATTAAAAACCCTCCCATGACAAGGCAGCTGCTGCTGTTATCCTTCATGGGCCTGAGAAGCATATGATGAGCTCCAATATGCAGAGCTCAGCACAAGCCTCTCAGCCTCTGGCCTTTTGTGCAAAGTGTTATGGGACTTAGTCAACTCCCAGTAATGCATTGCACACTTGTGCAGACAGTGTGCCTTGACTCCTGATGCTCAGCACCATTAATCATTGTCACATTGGCAGATAGTTGAAGCTGCAGCACTACCCCACTCCCATGCACAAAACCATTAGTTAAAAAAAAAATATATATTTTTAATTACCCTACTACAGGGGGCCCCTAGATAGAGGGGGGCTCAGGGGTACTGACCCCCCTGTGCCTCCATTATAATCCGGCCCTGCCTCAGGCCCTTATTCAGGTTGGATCGGGCGGCCATGTGTGCGGACGGACTGTCCGAACGGATCGCTCACTCTTTCGGTGAGCGTGAGTCTGCCCACAGAACAAACACGCACGGTCAGTGGGAAAAGCCAGCAAAGGGGAGTAGCGTGTATATGTCTATCTCTTCACTGGCTCACCTAATCACTTCCTCCCACTCCCGTGTCCAAGACTTCTCTCGCGCTGCCCCCCTGCACTGGAACAACCTCCTGCCACCCATCAGGCTTTCTGATTCCCTTACCTCCTTCAAGCACTCCCTCAAAACCCACTTCTTCCGAGTGGCCTATGCCTCCTCCTCCGAACCTCTTTCGCTCCTCCTATCCTACGTACCCTACCCCTCCATCAGTTACCATCCGTTTCTACTTATTGTTCTATCCTATTGTTTTTCGTTCATCCACCCACCTCCTTTTAGTCTGTTAACTCTTATGAGTAGGGCCCTCCTTCCTCACGTACTCACCCTACCTCTTTACCTCACCTGTCCTCCTGTCCTGTTCTTCCTTTCCTCTACTTCATCTTCAGTCTCCTCGACAATTTCGACACCTACTTCAGAACTGGTGCTGATTTTAGTTCTACCAGCTATACCCCTATTTATGCTGTATTTTATCAACACACCCTGTACGTTACCTTGTAATTAGTTTTTTGTTTGCTATGTACGACGCTGCGGATACTTTGTGGCGCCTTATTAATAAACATACTACTATGAGCGTACGCTACCGTGCTCGGACAGATCTCATCTTTTTCGGTCGGAAACTAAGTATGTTTCTCCATCCATAGGAGGAAGCGTACGTCCGATCATGGTGGCATATGTTTCACATATATGGTCCAGCAATTATTCCCTTTGAAGTTACCTTTTAACAGTTACCCAACTATGCTAAGTTTTATTGATTGATTTCTTTATATTACCTCATTTGTCTCCCTTAATTAATATACAATTGAACCCTCATTGCATGTAATTTCTTTTGTTCTAATGTGGCACTTTCATCACTATCTATGTGTCCCCCAATGTCTTATTTTTTACATTTATTTTGGTGTTTGTATGCATGCTGTAAATAATGTTAATAAATATTATGGGCCTTATTCTAGTTCACTCTTTCTGACAAAATCCATCTTAGATGGACAAAACCATGTGCACTGCAGGTGGGGCAGATGTAATTTGTGCAGAGAGAATTAGATTTGGGTGGGGTTTTACCTCAAAGTGAGATCTATATTGCAGTGTAAAAATAAAGCAGCCAGTATTTACCCTGCAAGGAAACAAAATAACTCACCCAAATCTAATTCTCTCTGGACATTTTGCATCTGCCCCCCTGCAGTGCACATAGTTTTGTCCATCTAAGAAGGATTTTGTAAGAAAGAGTGAACTAGAATAAGGTCCAATGTCCCTATTTATTTACATGTCTCGCTACCCTAATGATATGTGTGATGTTTAACTCCACCAGCAACTAACATTTATGCATGTACATTTATTTAAATGTAACCCTAAAACCCTCACATGCAAACAACATTCATTCCTTACCCTTCACTTTAAGTTACATATACAAGTTACATGACACGTTACATGTACCTATGTCCACCTGCCCTCAGAAACACTCTAACATATCACTATAAAAACCACAGACAACTTCTAACTATTCAGAAACTTTTATTTTAAAAAAGAACAATAATTATATAAAATAATGAAAGTAGGCAGTGCAGGCGACCAAGGACCATGGCAACGTGCTGAAATGCCCCCTGTAGTTCTGCCACAGTCTTGGCCACGGCCTCCTGGTGCTGTTGAATTACTGTTAGGAAGGAAAAAAATATTTTATAAGTTTAACACAAAATCTTGGTCACTTGTCAATGATTAATAAGCCGTCAGTGTAATGTGAAGGCAACACACATTTTAAAAGAGCATTGAAGAGGGACCTGCTGTGAAGATGTTACATACTACTATGATGTTGACACACACAAACATATTACATGACTTCAAATAAGTGCCCTTTGCCTTCTTTGCTGGATGTATGCAGCATCACATTTGGGAGATTTGTGCTGTGGGAAACAGGTCAAACCTCTGGACTAAGGTGTGCAGTGTGAGGATCATTGCATTGTTCATGCTTTACCACTTTATCCTTCTCAAACTGTAGGGCAGTTGTGTCAAACTCATGGGCCTCCATCTGTTGTGGAAATGCACGCCCCAGCATGGCCTGCCACAGTATTAACAAGCCAATATCTAAATGTATGTGGCAGGTCATGCTGGGAAGTGTAGTTCCACAACAGAACGAGGCCCATGAGTTTGACACCAGTGCTTTAGGATCTTGCAATGGATGTAAGGTGTGTCAATCACTGAAGGGGGAGGCATGGCCACACTCCAAACCTACACCAACAGACCCATTGTTCCTGGAGGACAACCCACAGGTCATGCTGGGAAGTGTAGTTCCACAACAGCTGAAGGCCCATGAGTTTAACACCACTGCTCTAGGATCTTGCAATGTATGTAAGGTGTGTTAATCACTGAAGGGGTGATGCATGGCCACACTCCAAACCTACACCAAGGGACCCATTGTTCCTGGAGGAGGACAACCCACAGGTAATGGTGGGACTGAAGTGTTGTGGAGGAACTAACAATGTTTTGGAGTGCACATATGTGGGTGTTGTGAATGTAAATGTGTATGTCAACAGTAAGCATATTGTTTACTTATGTCTGTGGTGTGGTGGTTGGGGATGGGGGACCAAGGAAGGATGAGGTAAGGATGTGAGTAGGGATCAAGGTTGTGGGGTGTGGAGGGGATTGGTAGGGGTTAGGGGTGGGGAGTAGTAGGAGGGTTGGAAATGGGGTTGGATGGGGGCAGGGGAGTGGGTGGGGGTAGAGGAATGGGTGTAGGTAGAGGAGTGGATGGAGGCAGGGGAGTGGGTGGGGGTAGAGGAGCGGGTGTAGGCAGGGGAGTTTTTCTGGAGCATGAACTACTGTACAGATTTTGGTACCCCGAGCACGGGAATGGATTGAGTTAACCGCCAGGTAGCTGACCCCCTCTGCAAAGAAGAAGATTTGGGCCCAAATTACAGATGAAGTCAATAAGGTGGCACCACTGCACAGGGATGAGAAGTCTGCGCAAAAGGCAAGTCTGTTGAACTGATATGTAGTTGTTTTTGTAAAAATACAAAAATTTAATATACCTTTTAGGATAAAGGTGTGTTTGTTGTTATGCATTATTATAGGTATTTAAACTTTACATGCCATTGCCAGCATTGAGTCACCATCACTCTGTCTTGCATAATGCATTATTATAGGTATTTGTGCAATTGTATTAAGAATTAAAGTGAGTTAGAATGGTATCAAAGCGACACAGAAAAAAAACAACAGCCACTCAGAAAACCAAGGGACTGCTTTGAGTGAGCTCACTTCATACTGACAACATACTACTCCTGGCTGCTTAATCTGGCTATTCATCTATGACAGGCATGTCCAACGTTGGCCCTCCAGATGTTGTGAAACTACACATACCAGCATGCTTTGCCACAGATTTGCTTTTAGAGAATGCTAAAACTATTGCAAAGCATGCTGGGATGTGTAGTTTCAAAACATCTGGAGAGCCAACGTTGGACATGCCTGATCTATGATATCACCATCTCTACAACTGATAATGATTTTTTGAAAATGCCCAGCTGTAACTCTAATGACTTCACCTCACCTGCTCTTCCATTTATAGTAGGTGTCCCCAACATTTTATTCTTGACCCTCTTCTTCTCAATCTCTGTACGTCCTCTCTGGGTGAGCTTATTTGCTCACTCGACTTCCACTCTCACCACTATGCTGATAATACTGAAATCTACCGCTCCTTTCCTGATCTCTCTCCCTATATCCTCACTCATATCTCCAACTGTCTCTCTGCTGTCTACTCTTGGGTGACCAAGCGCTTTTTTAGACTTAAAATTTCCAAGATTAAGCTGACCTCTTCCCACCCTCCTGAATAAAACCCGACCATCTCTCATCCTAACCTGTTTATGGCCACTTCTTCCCCTTCTGTGTCACCCCAGTCTGTTTAACCTTCCCCTTTAGAATGTAAGCTCTCACGGGCAGGGCCCTCTCTCCTTATGTGCCGTTCTTAGAATATATTAACCTCTGCCACCCTGATGATTGCTGCAGTGTCCTGTCCTCTGTTGCATCTATCGGTAAAGCGCTGCAGAATTTGTGTGCGCTATATAAAAACCTGTTAATAATAAATATTAATAAATATGTTGTAAGTTCATTTACACATGTGAGCACATTTATAGAGGGGAGTGCTGTCCAGGTGGTGTGATTATGACACCTTGCACCATGGACAATAATTCTAGATGTCATTGGTTCCCAAACGTGCTCCTCAAGGCAGCCCAACATTCCAGGTATTAAGTGTATCCATGCTTGGCCACAGGTCACTTAATTAGTATCTCAGTCAGTCTGATTTAACCATCTGTGCTGAGCCATGAATATACCTATAACCAGGACCATGTGCCCTGAAGAGGAAGCTGACTGACTGGTGGAGGCACAGCATGACCAACGGGAGTGGACCTATGCCATCAGACCTGGAGCTGACCTCCCTGGATCGTATTGCAGTAGATGTCATTGACGAGGCAGAGATCAGGGGGGTAGCTACCATGGATAGTGAGCTCCCGGTGGAGGATTTTGCTGCAGAGTTAGCAGGTAAATGTGTCAAATGCCTTGTTGATGTTAACAAACATTGTATATTGTTGTGATGGTGACAATGTTTTTTTTCTTTTCACAGCTGAGGAAAAGCCTCCACTGTTGCCAGCAGCTTCCACTTCAGGGCCACACCAAAAGCAGTGCACCACACAGCCTGAGGAGGATGTCCGAACCCAGCTGCTGAGGGACATTAGGCAGCTTTGGGTGGAAACTGGTGAGCGCAATGAGCAGCAAGTGAGGGTTCTGGACAAGGCGGCTGCTGCCATTAACAATCTGGTGCAGCAGACCAGCCGCCAGAGTTACATTCTGGCGGCTGCCATTAACAATCTGGCGCAGCAGACCAGCCACCAGAATGATATTCTGGCGGATATTGCCAGCACCACCAGGGCACTTGTAGCAAGTCAGGCAGCCATTCCATCTGCTGCCCCACCCCATGCTGCCAGAAGGGACCCACCACAACCCCCTTCCTCAGCAGCTGAGCCTCCTCAGGCCATGGCCCGAAGAGGATGCAGACTGGCCGCCCCCAAGTCAACACCACCCAAGGGTAAAAAAGGCCGGAAGAAATAATGTGGTGCCACCTTATTGACTTTGTGTGTGGTTTTGCCCCAAATCTTTTCCTTTGCTGTGGAGGGCCACTTCCTGTGGGCAAACTCTTTCCATTCCCGTGCAATGGGTACCAAAATCCCAAATTCATGTGCGGTCTTGTTTTTATGTTGTTTTTCTGCATAGCATAATTCCTGGATGATGCAGATCCTATGCTGGGGTGGAATTTAATTTCAGAATGCAGCTATTGTGTCTCAGATGTTTTAGTTAATGGCAAGTTTTGTTCTGTTTTTTTTTTTTTTTTTACATTATTACAAAGATTTTTATTTTTTATTTTAGCTGTGACGATTAACAGCAATACAATCTACCAAAAATGTTTAAGTCAACAAGTTTATTGTGAAATGTTTTTTGTGCAGTGTTGAACATCTATTAATTATTTGTGTGTATGTGTCACACACATATTGTGTAGGGTCTTGAAGTGGATGAAGTGATGTATTTATGTGACATTTGTAAGAGAGGAATAAAGATGTGTGCACAGTTCCCAAAGAGCAGTGATGGATGGTGAGAGTGAGTGGTAGAGGGCCAGATGTGTGTTTCCGCCAAAAGTGTAAAAATATAGAGTGGTAAACAGTCAGCTGAAAAACTCCCAAATTCCATGTTACAGAGTGGTGGGCAGATGTAGGGAGCCTTAACCAGAGTCTGAAAAATACAGTTAGGAGCAGACTGCCTGCTTAAATATCAGTGTCCTAGTTAATAATTTGTAAGCATGGCACTTGTGTCCCATAATGTGTGCATGAGCAGGACAGAGTAAAGACAACTATTTATTAGAAACACAACAGTGGTGTTGTTAGACCTGATAAAGGGTGTGTAATTTAATGATGTGAAGTGTATGGTTTTGTGCAAGTGTGAATGTTGACACATGTTGACTCCTGTGAATTGTGTGTCCAATTGCCCTAACGAGTGTCAGAAGGGGTCCCCACAGTCAGGATCCCAACAGTCATTTACCCAATGTCAGGATCTCGACTGTTAAAACACAGACAGACAGGTTCCCGGCAGCCACCGGCTATTCTCCCTCTTGGGGTTCCATGACCCCCAAGCCGTGCTTGGCCGTCCATGTCCATGCCCGCAGTATGGCGAGCGCAGCGTGCCCACAAGGGGCTTTGTTGCACTTGCCATGCTGTCTGAGTCCGGCCAGTTGGGATCCCGACGTCGGGCTAATGACTGTCGGGATCCCGACTGTCGGAACCCTATACCGCACCCCTCCTAACATAACAGGCACACTTGCATTAAGGGTGTAAATGTTTAAAAGAGACCTAATTCAACATATTTCAACATGTGTATTTGGCCTAACAAACAATCGTACCTTGGAACGGTGGTGAGTGTAGAAAGTGAACCTTCCAATGTTTTTCAGATCTGTGTATAGCTTGCAGGTACTCAAATGAGCGATTATACTGAATTGCCTACAGCATTGCTTTTTATTGCGTTCAGGTGTCAGTATTTTAGGTGTGGTGCGCGTTAATTAGCCAACCTATTGCCAACCTATTGCGGCCGTACTCAGCCGGATGGTCTAAGAGTGCTAGGGAGCAGTTTTTGCCAGACCGATGGTTTAGAGGCAAAAGTGTCTTGACCACTCTCCGAGCCAGGCGGATGCACATCCATGCTGTTTAGGTACACAACCTGTGTACGCCCAGGGATACGCCCAGTTTCGCCCTGTTTTCTGGCCTCTCCCATAAAAACACCCCCAATACGCCCACTTTGTCCCTCTGTGATCAGTCTCGTCTTTTTGATCGGAGAGTACCGTCCGCTAGCGGGGTGCTGTCGTCGCTCATGCACATTGCGTAAGGTACGCATGCTCAGTGAGGGAAAAAAATGCGTTCCGTCCACGCACGTAGCGGACCGATTCAACCAGAATAACCCCCACAGTGTGGATTAGACACAATCTGCAATGCTTTTACTGTTGGTGTTGAGTACTAGCCTCTGAGTGTTGTCAGATCTTTAAAAATATACAATTTATAGTATCTAATTTATTTCATGTCATTTTCCCTGTATAACCCTAAAAATCCAATAAATGTAGCAGACAGAATTGATCTTATTTCACAAATGTTTAGCTGCCTTTCATCGGAGGCTTTCAACAGTTATTTATGTAGAAGGATCACACACTGACAATGGGAGAGAGAATATTGAAAAGGGCGTTCACAGTCAATACGTTTTGTGAAGAGAAGAGGATGAGACTGGTAGTCGGCACTTGTTATCTATTCACCGTGTGTAGCTTAGAGTAAATTAATTAACATATTGTGCGAGACTATTTCGTTTTATCATAATAAATGACATTTCCCCTATGTCGCTTTCAGTAAGCAGCCATGTTACTCCTTCTACAGTTTTGCTGTGTTCAGCCTTGCATAATCACGCTAGCATGCCGTTTAGTAATGCAGTACAGACTTCTTGACTGCTGAGAAAAACTGCCAGGGAGAAGAGATTAGAGTCATACGCTGTATGTTCAGGTAGGCTGACAGTGCAGTTCAGAGAAGAGCGCTGAGCGAATCTGACAGTGAATTTTAGAGGAGGTGAAGATGATAGAGAGGTAGATGCGAGAATGAAGAAACTTCACAAAAGGGTTACTGTGACATTCAGTAAAATTACAATAAAAGAATTCGGGAAAACAGAGTTGTCAATATAGTTCTTAAAAATGATCAAAATAAAGTAAAATAATATTTTACGCCGGGTATTTGCTAACTGATGGTATGTTTAGCTTTTGTAGAAAAAAACATAGATACAATTCCTAGATTATTAATAGTGGGCTCTTGTAGTGTAAGCTACCCAGGGAGTAAAGTATGTGTGGGGAGAACTGGGTGGAACTGAGTTCCACCACCTGTAATGGTAGGGGGAGCTGAGTTCCACCACCACCACCCTAGCCCTGCACAGTAATTTCAACAGAAAAGCCCTTCCCATTGGCTTCCTTTTCTGGTACAACGTAAGTGATGTCATGTGTCAAGTGAGGAAGAGCCACTAGAAGCAGCAGGCTCTGTGCATGCTGAAGACAAGGAGAGGGGATGGAGGGACACAGTGCATGAAGCTGCTGGAGTGACAGAGACATATGTGTGTATAAGGGGCACTAATGTGTCCATTATTTATATAAAGGGCATTACTGTGGGAATTGTGTGTAAGGAGTACTAATGTGTAGGCTAACTTGTGCAATATGAATCAGTGGCACTGCATGTGGTGTAATGTTAATATGATTGTAATACTGTGTGACGTAATTTTAATTGGAGTTACTATTGTGTGACCACACCCCTTCCTTGTGGTATCCTTTTATAAAGTATGGGAGGTAGGGAACAAATTTATAGTTTGCTGTGGGGTCTAAAACCCTGGCACTCACTCAAACTCCATCTCTTGGGGGGGTCAGGGTCAGGGAACATGAGTTCCACCACCTCTCCAAGACCACTTGAAGCCCTGAAGCCTCCAATTATATATTAAACCTACAGAGTTGAAGAAATTATCTTCACCTAAAGAAGTCCAATTTTTCCTTAGTGCTTATAATCAGATGTATTTGGATTGGAGGCCTGATTCAGACCTGCTTATTGGGTTGCGTATTTTCAGAGCCTAGCAAACCGGTTAACACCGCCCCGGCAAACTCATGCCAAACTCAGAATTCTGGGGTGGGCACTGACATCATGTGATGCCATCCGCCCAGTGGCGTAAGTTCATTACAGTTGCCCGGAGGCAAGATACATATTGGTGCCCCCCCCCCCACACACACACACACACACACACATACGCACACACACACAACCCTATATAACCTTATATAAATTATATATTTCTGTTAAGAAATATAGATAGATAGATAGATAGATAGATAGATAGATAGATAGATAGAGAACACATATATCTTTAAGAACTCAGCCATAGAAGCAATATCATTGGCTTTTAATTTACTGATTTAAACTTGCAGGGGGAGTAGAGGTGCCCCATTGGGAGCAGGAGCCCGACGGCAGATGATTCCATTGCCTCCCAGAGTTCTGCCTCTGCATCCGCCCACCCAGAGTAGGTAGGGGAATGCCTGCATTCACAGGGGCCTCCTTCCATTTTTGTGGGCACGCCCATGATACGTAGGGTGTCCACCCAGTAACGTCCCCTGCCTGTCAATCATGCTGCAAAAATTTCATTGCGGGGGTCTGCACATGCGCATTAGTGCTTATGAACATGCGCAGACCACCTCCATCGGGGACAGGGACAGATTTGCTGTTAACAAGCAGGTCTGAATCGGCCCATTAGTGCAATGTTATGTGATATTACTATTCCGGTGCATACATAATATTAGTCTTAGTGCTTTGAGTAAGTACTGTCACCGAGCATAGGCAGGTGTAACACAAGAGCAACACACAGCAAACAAGCAGAATAGTAGGATGTCACAAACAGTGATCAGTGCGTGAAGCAGACCAGGAGAAAATATTACTAAATTAAGGTTAATTCTGTGGCAGAGAACAATGATATGGGGTAACAAACCGTGGTCAGGGCAGGTGCTAGAGCCAAAAATATAAAAGATAACCAGATACAGAGCACAGTGCCTAAACGCCTAAATGAACGTGCGTGAATCGGGTCAGTGGTTCTTCTTTTTAGAAAATATATACAAATATATATCTGTTTAGAAAATACCTACTATTGGTTTAGAATACCCCATTTTAATCTCCTTTATTATCCACATTACTCCTCGGGAGGAGTCTTCTATATGTTCCACAATAAATCTACCATAATATATAATACACTGTTATATATATAATACACTGCTATGTATAGCCAAGATGGCCGTGCGTTCCATATAAGAAGGTTGTGCGTTCCAGGTAAATACAACTACGCTGGCTCATTACCCCTTCATGGTAAAAAACATCCGTGCGTTCCATTCTATAAATGGCTGTGCGTTCCACTGACCCGATTCATGCACGTTCATACACTACCATTATAAATAAAAGCCTGTGCGTTCCAGCGAAAATGGCTGTGTGTTCCACAGCGTAAACGGAACTACACACCACTTAGTTACATGAGTATAGTGGCGGTGTACACCGGATAGGGACCCCGTTGTGGCATGCACACTTCCTAATACACATGGGAGGTGCAGGGGAGTTTGAAGTCCCGAATGTCCATATATGGAATTCCGGGTTAAATTTTAGGTGCTGGTCCGAAGCAAAAATGGTTATATATGTATAGTTTTTAACAATTATAAATATATGCATGTTCTAATTATGTCTATCATGTACTACTGTATGCCATGTTTATTATAGAATTTTTGTGAAATGGAGGATGATTAATATGCAATTAGAACCCGCCCCTCAATCACACCACCCACCACCCTGGGTATATAAACCCATCAAGCAATAGATGTGGCACCACCTTGAAAAAGACTTCCCATAAGTCGAAACGCGTTGGTGGGGTGCCACTACTACTGAAGTGTTGTTTTGTTACCGAGTTGCCCCCCATACCAGCAGAACCGTGAGTGTGCTTCCCAAGCTTCCATCTGGCCACTTTTGTGTTTTCTGGTTTTGTAGTCCATCTGGCACCGGTTTTTATGTCGTTGTTTTATAATAAAAAGGAAAAAGTTTTTATTGAATGGAGTTGGAGAAATTTTCTTGCATAAAGAAACCTTGATGAGAGTTCCACCATCTTTGCACATGTGAGCCATAAGTAAGCACCGCTTTATTGATTGGTACAAAGAAAAAGAAACATTTATATAACGGGTTCTAACCCTTCCTATGTAAGCAAAGTGTAAGCAATAACCGTATCCTGGCACGAGGTGATCCCCTAAAAAGAAGGCCCTTTTTATTACCACACAAGGGACATAGCGGAATCCACAGAATTTATCTAGCTCCAAGGGACCCCTGCATATATAAGGACTATATGTTTTGTGGACTACTACACATTTTGCGTGTCTTTCTGTTTTTTGTTTTTTTTTGCATGTAAACCATATGGAGTAATACTGGAAAGGACACAGTCCAGGGTTCCAAGTTGGTAAAATATTATCAATATTTAAATTGTCTAGTATATCCACAGTAGAGCGCTGTCCTCCCAAAATATTTTTTTGATATAGACAAAAGGAGCTGCGAAGACTCAGAGATTTAAGGTAGGAGTAGATAGGGACTGGGAGTGGCGTGGAGAGTATGTGGGCTAAAAACGGTCACAGTTCAAAGTGAAAGGGGGAAAACTGTCACAGTTCAAAGTGAAAGTAAAAACGGTCACAGCTCAAAATGAAAGGACATTGCAGAAGCCGTCATTTTGACAGGCTTTTACCTAGTGTGAAAATAAGGATGTCACACTAGCCTTTGTCATCATATCCGTTTACCACTGTATGCAATATTTTTAACTTCATATTTGCATATGCTGTGCTAGTCCATGCACAAGTAAGCCTTTCAGATTGTAGATATGATAATGATAATGGTGACTAAACCAGAGACAACTACTGGCTACCAGATATATTATCAGCTCACTGTAAAGGAACTGCAGTCTAACATAAGCATTTACACATAGGACAAACAGTGTAACATCATGTCTCCAGGTTCACCAATCAGATAGACCAGTATCTGGTACATTCCAATAAAGTGAAGGATCGTAGTGGTGACGTTTGAAGCTTGCCCCAGAATGTGTTCTGAGGTGTATGTCAGCTATAAAATCAAAATTATATCAGCTTCTGTAACAAAATGTATTGCTCCATTCAGTGATGTTATAACTTGGTGTCTCGCTATGGCATCTGTAATAATAATAATAATAATAATAATAATAATAAGAAGAAGAAGAAGAAGAAGAAGAAGAAGAAGAAGAAGAAGAAGAAGAAGAAGAAGAAGAAGAATAATACAGGTTGAGTATCCCGTATCCGAATATCCGTTATCCAAATAATTCCGAAAACCATACATTCCAGAAAGTGCAAAAATGGTTAATGTTTGGAAATGTAGTTTAACACTGTCTGTGGTATTTAAAGGGTTAATGGAGGTTTCAGGTTCCCACCTCTAACTCTCCAGACATTATTGTCTTTCATAAGGGTGGCCGAGTTCAAGATATTTGGAAAGGTTCACAACATATTTCCATTTAATAACAGTCCAGAGATTGATTTTTTTTTTCCCTTCTATTTGAAGCACATTGACTCACCATGATATTGCTATTCAGCTATGTGCATAGGATGTATGAAATATCCTACACATTAGCATATAGAAAAGATGAATGTGAAAGGCTTGGTCTCCGAACACCACAAATCAAAACTCATGAAGGTAGTGCTGGATCATATCAGCAAAATACTGTACCACATACGAGTATTAAGTGTATCTTCTGTGACTACTGATATACAGGGCCGCCGAGAGGCAGGGGGGGCGGGTACATTTTACCTGGGCCCGGACCTATCAGGGGGCCCGGGTCCGAGAACTCACAAAATTACTTTTTTTTTTAATTCAGCAACTGGTGCGTTGCGCGGTTCTGTGTAGCGGGGGAGCGCAGGGGCACCGGTACATCAAAGGAGGAGAGGCCGCGGGCAGCGAGCGGGTGATTACCGCCAGCTCACCCGCCCCCCTGTCAGTGTGTGTGTCCATGGGCGCACCGCCCGCCCGCTCACGGCTCCCCCGCTGTGTACGGGAGAGAGATGCGCTGTGCTGCTATGCAATATTAATATCTCCCGCTGGCTGGACCACTAGCCAATGGGCGCTTGCGGTCCAGCAGCCAGTCAACTGGTGGCTGCTGCACCGCGAGCGCCTATTGGCTAGTGGTCCAGCCAGCGGGAGATATGAATATTGCATAGCAGCACAGCGCGTCTCTCTCCCAGACACAGCGGGGGAGCCGTGAGCGGGTGGGCGGTGCGCACATGGACACACACACACTGACAGGGGGGAGAGGTCGGTGTACAGCTGCATCGGCTGTCAGTGTGTCAGCACAGGGGGGGAGGGGTGCGTAACCATTGTGTACTCCCACCCTCCTGCAGCCACCCACCTGCAGCCACCCTCCTGCAGCCAGGCACCCACCCTCCTGCAGCCAGCCACCCTACTGCAGCCACCCACCCACCTGCAGCCACCCTCCTGCAGCCAGGCACCCACCCTCCTGCAGCCAGCCACCCTCCCACCCTACTGCAGCCACCCACCCACCTGCAGCCACCCTCCTGCAGCCAGGCACCCACCCTCCTGCAGCCAGCCACCTTCCTGCAGCCACGCAGCCACCCTACTGCAGCCACCCACCCACCTGCAGCCACCCTCCTGCAGCCAGCCACCGTCCCACCCTACTGCAGCCACCCACCCACCTGCAGCCACCCTCCTGCAGCCACCCACCCACCTGCAGCCACCCTCCTGCAGCCAGGCAGCCACCCTCCCACCCACCCTCCTTCAGCCACCCACCCACCTGCAGCCACCCTCCTGCAGCCAGCCACCCTCCCACCCTCCTGCAGCCAGCCACCCACCCTACTGCAGCCACCCACCCACCTGCAGCCACCCTCCTGCAGCCAGGCACCCACCCTCCTGTAGCCAGCCACCCTTGCACCCACCCTCCCGCAGCCACCCTCCCACCCTCCTGCAGCCACCCTACTGCAAAAACTGCAGCTACCCACCCACCCTACTGCAGCCACCCTCCCACTCTATTGCACCCACCCTGCTGCACACTACTGCAATCCACCCTGCTGCACACTACTGCACCCACCCTGCTGCACACTACTGCAATCCACCCTGCTGCACCCTCCCTGCTGCACACTACTGCACCCACCCTCCCTCCCTGCTGCACACTACTGCTCCCACCCTCCTTCCCTGCTGCACACTACTGCTCCCTCCCTGCTACACACTACTGGCGGTGCATTGAATTGAAAATAGCGTTGGGGAGCCAGGAATGGGCCACTGCACAGTTCTGTTCCCCTTGGCAACGAGCAAATTCAGTCCCCCTTGGCATTGAGCATGAAGCCCCTTGGCAACGAGCATGAAGCCCCTTCGCATCGAGCATGAAGCCCCTGGCATTGAGCATGTAGGTAAGTGGCACAATGTGTATGGTGTGTTATATAGTATGTTATGGGCAATGCGGTGTGTTATATAGTATGTCATGGGCATTGCGGAGTGTTATATAGTATGTCATGGGCATTGCAGAGTGTTATATAGTATGTCATGGGCATTGCGATGTGTTATATAGTATGTCATGGGCATTGCTGTGTGTTCTATAGAATGGTATGGGCATTGCAGAGTGTTATATAGTATGTCATGGGCATTGCGGTGTGTTATATAGTATGTCATGGGCATTGCGGAGTGTTATATAGTATGTCATGGGCATCATGTGTGGGCTTATGTGTAATTGGAATTACAAAGTTCACTAAAATGTGCAATGGGCATTACGGTGTGTGGTATAATGTTGGTCTGTGCCCACTTTTCACTGCGCAGGAGCCTCACGTACTACAAATTGAGGGGGGAGGCGCAAAACATGCCCTTGATCCGGGCGCCGTGGCACCTAGCTACACCACTGGTGATTACTATCTCTGTCTGTGACTGTCTTGCTGTGTGCAGACAGTGCACGGCAGGCAGAGACATTCCACCGCTGAGGAGCTTCCGTGCAGAGAGTCCTGCGAGATGATGATGTCATCATCATCTCGCAGGTCTCCTGACTGTGGATCAGCAGACTGCAGGCCAGCAGCTGGGACCCCCTAACATGCAATGAGCATTAAGGTGTGTGGAATGGGATGCAGTTAAAATCCTGGTGGTCGGGATCCCGGCGTTCAGAATCCCGACGCCGGAATCCCGACCACCGAAATCCCGACACTTTCTCCCTCCTTGAGTGTCCACGACACCCATGGAGGGAGAATAAATTAGTGTGCCCGCTGCTTGGCGAGCGCAGCGAGCCCGTAAGGGGGGGGGCGATCCCTGTCCCCCCCTTGTCGGGATTCTGAACGCCGGGATCCCGACCACCGGGATTCAATACTGAATCCGTGTGGAATAACGTGTAATGGGCATAATGACATGTGGTAAAATATGTAATAGGTATTATGGTGTATGGCATAATGTGTACTTCCCACTACGGTGTGTGGCATAACGTGTAATGAGCATTATGGCATTTGGTATAATATGTAATGGGTGTGTGACATGTGTAATAGGCATTATGGTATATACATTTTTGTCCCTGTATCCACCTTGGAAGCAGTGACGTAACAACGGGTCGGCAGAGTGTGCAGGGAGCTCCGTCCGTGGGGGCCCAGGAAATTGTTGTACCGGGGCCCAGGATTTCTCTTGGCGGCCCTGCTGATATACTATACAGATATAGTATAGAATCTCATGGCAGAATGTATTAATACAGCAGCTTGTATACTTTATTACCGGCTAGGGTTATTATTTTGCTAATTGGCAATTTCCTCACTTCCAAGGATGTGTGCCCGTGGCAGTGCGCATGTGTGAGTCCTTAATCTGCGGTCACATTCAGGAAAATGCAACCGCAGTCTGAGTGGGGGTGTATTGAAGTGGCTTTGGGTGGGCATTGACATGGCATTGGGTGGGGGGCATGGTCTTGACAATGGAAACATGTCCGAACTGTTTGTGGGGCAAGATGCAAAGGCTGCATGATGTCACATACAGCCACTGCCCCTGGAAAATAGAAGCAATCGATCAAATTCAAAGTCAAATTTCTGCAATGTGTTTGCAATATTGCAATTATTTTTCCAATCACTCATCTCCTCTTAGTCCTCCAATCCCCACCACCTCTTTCATACTTTCAGCATCTACTTCGCCCTTCTTCTCTTCCCCTCCCCTCCCTTCTCACTGCCACTGAATTATCCTCCTTCTTCTTCTCCAAATTGAGGCCATGCAATCTCCTTCAACCTTCTTTCTTTCTCATGGTGTGCCTTGGCAATTTAAAAATCTTATTTAGTGTGCCATAAGGTAAAAAGGTTGAAAATCACTGCACTAGGGCATGGACCTTCCCCGTGTCGACCAAATGCTTGTGTTGATCTAATGACCCTACAGTTGACCTACAGCCATGTCGACACCTAAGGCCATGTGGACCTTCAGTGGTTGACCCAATGCATGTTGAGCTTCCTGTAGTCAACTCTGTGATCCATACCCGTACACATGCGGTGACCACGATCAAGGATCGGCTCAGCAGCAAAATCTGTAGTGCGGTAAAATGGGCTTTTTTGGACACAGGTATATTGTATGTGAACGCACCAGTACACAATAAAAAAATGTCTTCAGAAATGTATATTACATTGTTAAATGCTTTTATTACAGTACATACACATTCAACGTCTTAGGGGGGTAATCAATACCAGGTCAAGATTGTCGATCCGTCCCGAAAGCCGTGACCCTGACCCATTTTCCTGTTGTTTGGCTGCAGATCACCAGGTGCGATTCAATGTCCCGCCTGCCAATCGGCAAAAAGCGGGCATGTCCATGTTAATGGCCGTTGATTGACAATATTTGTCCACAATCGCAACAATTCATGTCCAAAATCGATAAAAAGGGACCCACTACTTTTAAAGTCAGGCCTGTTTTGTCGATCTGCCTCTTCAATGCTGTCAGGAAAGACAGCATTTAATAGGGGTTTGCCACTATTTCCCCTGACGCAAATAGTGGCCGGAATTGAATACCCCCCTGGCTGATAAGAGTCATTGTGATATGCCTCATCTTTAAGATAGTTCATTAAAGGGGATACCCCACAGGACTACTTAAGGACAAATTTTAAAAAACAACACACTTATAGTAACCGTTTCAAATTCGCAACAGCGCACAATGTTTTCTTACTACGCATGCGCATAAGCATGTGAGTGGGGCGACGGCAGGTAGTCACGCCCATAGGAACATCCAACGCTTCATGGATGTTCCCATGAAAAAGCTGGGTGTTCCCATGGTAATGATCCCGTGATGTGGGTTCCGGCAACAGACACACGCAAGCCTAAGACACCTGTGAGTGTCATCATTCGATGCAAAACATCCATTCGCAGCCGTGTGGGCGAATTCGCCCTGAGAAGGGGGGGTCGCATGTGCAATCGGCTAGCGGGCTAAAAAAGACACGCAGTGCTGCGAACTTTGCAGAACTGCATGTCAACCAGAATCACCCCATTGTGGCATAAAAGAGATGAAGAACACATACATGGTGGAACCGAAAGTGTTTGTGTACTGTTATCTCGCAGAACGATCTCAATTGAGCCTTGAGAATCACACAAAGGGACAAATGTAACTAACCGCGATTAGTAAAATCACAGATCTGCTATTTTCTGCAAGATTTGAAGATTTTCTTAAAGGCAAAACCAAACAAGCTTTGCCTTTAAAAAAAATATCTGCTTACCGCCTGTTTTTGGGGAATTTTTTTGAAAAACTCTTGTCAACCTTCCCATTGTAGGCCTAATGCACTGTTGACATTCTGACAATGTCGACCTTAGCCATGTTGACCTATTTCATGTGTCAACCTAAGCAGGACTCTGTAGGGCCCCTCACCAGCAATGGCAGCCTGGCCACACATGCGTGGTCAGTGGATCGCACAGATTCAGAAGGGCTGCAGGTTTCAGAAGAGATGTGAAATGATCACATCAGCCATCAGTTCACGTCTTACACATCATATGGACAGAAATCTCTCCTAGCCCATGTCTCTGCTTGTGATCAATGATGCATGTTGGCAACCCGTAATTTCTTATTGCAGTGAATAGTTATAATTAACTCGTCCTGATAATTGATAAATATGCCGTAAGAGAAAAAAGATAATTACCGGAACTACCTCTGCTGTTAGTAAAGTGCTATTCATAGGACAGTGGCATAATTGCCAAGAGCGCAGGGGTGCAGATCAGGGGCGGATTAAGGTCTGTGGGGGCCTTGGACAACATAATTGTGGGGGCTCCCAAAGCCCCCCCCCCTCCCCCCCCCAGGGCCGGTGCTCGGCACCGGAGGGCCCCAGGCAGTCAGGGAGGCGCCCCGGTGCTCAAACACTTACCTGCTCCAGGGGGGCCACGCTGCCGGGTCCAGTGATGCAGCACTTGCTGTGCGCCACCGCGACTCTCCCCAGGGAGGGGAGAGGAGGGGGGGGGTCCGGCGCTGTGACGTTTCAGGGGGGGGCTTGCCGTGCGATGCGGCGCTGCCTGCCGCAACTCTGCCGAGGGACAGGAGGAGAGGGCGGGTGTCCGGCGCCGTGACTTTCCAGGGGGGGGGAGAGCTTGGCGGGTGGTGCGGGTCGCAGCGACTCAATGCTCCCCATGGATGCGGCGGCTTGCTGGGTGATGCGGCGTGGACCAGCTCAAAACTGCCGCCCTCCAGCGGCCAGCGCCCTAGGCAAATGCCTAAGGCTGCCTAGTGGTGGCGCCGGCCTTGTCCCCCCCCCCCACACACAGACACATCCCCCTTCCGGGGAGGTTGGTACCTGAACAGCACTGGGGTTCCCTGCAGTAGTCTGAGCAGTCAGCGCTGTGGTCCCTGCAGTGTATGGGAAGTTAGCAGCGGGGTTCCGGCAGCAGATGGGAACTAGTAGCGGTATTGGCTACTAGTTCCCATCTGCTGCAGGAACCCCACCGCTGACTTCCCATCTGCGCCAGGGACCCTGTCGCAGACTGCTGCAGGGACCCCCTGCCCATCTGCGCTGCGCCAGCCCGCCTGCGCTTCCCGATCCCACTGCTCAAGCACGGGTCGATAGGAGCCCCAAACTGGCAGCAGTGCCCAGGGAGACTGCCCCTGTCACCCTGTGCTTAATCTGCCACTGGTGCAGATGCTATGGGGTCCGAGCTGCTGTGACTGCTCCAAGGACCCGCAGCTCCCCCCTGCACCCAGTGCACTGACAAGATAGTACCAGCATCTGCTATGGTGCTGCCAGCTATGAATCTCTATGGCTGATCAGTGATGTGTTCTGAAGGTCAGAGGCTGATTAAGGGAAGGGGGCAGAGGAGGCTAGTCACCCATGTCAGTGTACCTCCTTCCCCTGGCCATTGTAAACAGCTGAAGTGCTGCAGGAGGTCACCCAACTGTTACTGCTGCTGAGTGCTGACTGAACGGGTAAAAGGACAGGAGCAAAAGCAGAGGTGCAAGGCTACACATCTCAGCTAGACCTGCAGCGTGGAGAGGAGGGATAGAGGGAGGCACTAGTACGGAGCTACCCTGGAAGCTGAGAGAGAGAGGAAAGGGGCTATATAAAAACATTTCATCTTGGTATAATATTGGTGCAGTATTTAGCACTTGGTTCTAATCTGTTTAGGCGGGTTCCAAGGACCAACTTGAGAGATGTGTCATTTACAGCTCTCATAATCTGTGAACGACATTAATAGGAAACAGCATTTTATTCACCACTAATGACATAAGCACTTACTGTAGATACCAATTTTCAATGAAGATGTTCTAGACTATGTTACAAATAGAGAGCAGGCATTTGGATTTAATATTATGGAATGTTTCATTATTACAATTTACTTTGGCAACATGTTAAGTGTCCTCTAAATCATCTGGCAGAAACTCTGATGGCTCATTGCCATTGACTGCATGACGATGATGCAACTGGCAGTTTTAATAAACAGTGATATTCAGATTACAGCGAGACGATATCCTGCATAGAGTGAACCAATATTTAGCTGAACCAATATATAGCTTACTATGGGGCAGATGTATTAAGCCTGGGGGAGAGATAACCTCGAGATAAAGTGGAGATAAAGTGAAAGGAGACAAAGCACCAGCCAATCAACTCCCAACTGCCATATTCAAACACAGTTCATTGGCTGCTGCTTTATCTCCTTTCACTTTATCTCCGGTTTATCTCTTCTCCAGGCTTAATACATCTGCCCCTATATTACAAATGGATGCCTCATGCCTAATTTACTTTCTAATGATTTGAATGACTTTATATTAGCTCAATTCATAGCTTATGATATAGCAGATGGAAGCTGTCTAGATTGATCAGGTTCTGGTCAACCACACTTAGTCAAACCCTTCTAGATAGATGCCTAGATCAACCGAGTTACAGCGACAGGGGCATGGTTAACATGAGTTTCTTCATGTTTTTTTTGGTGCTGGATGTCACAGGGGTCCCCGTGGACACTATTATAATCTCACTCTACAGTATGTCCAATTGGATAGTAAGTTATGAGCCAAGTCGACCTACGGCACTAAAAAAAGTCTTGTCTTCCATGTGACTGTTGCCCACGCTCCCCTCGCTCTAACACTAGTGTATAACTTCCAATACTCTCGATCTAGACACAGTTGACCATAACATGGTCAATCTAGACATCATAGATCCATCGACCAGATACCGAATCCATGTAACTGTGCGTAAATAACAAGTGCTCAAGCTTATATACTGTATATCTCTAGGGATTTTTTAAAGACCCATTGCAACCCTTTTTATCTTATCAGTGTCAAACATCTAGAGTTAACCCTCCTTTCATTATTTAGTCCTCCCCAACTATCAGGAATAAGGGCACTGGTAATTATTTATGGTCTTCCATCCTCAATCAGTAACTATCTCTCTCTGAACATCTAAATCTTTAACTACACATACACTTTTTACAGTAAGTAACGAGAAGTCGCTTTAATTTAATTTGTGATGACAACATGTTGATGTGTGTTTCGTTCTGTTCATTTCTTTAACTAGGGGAAATAACCGTCTTTACCTTGTCTGGCTTTGTGGTGATAGAAGATAAAGCGTATTTGTGATGAAAATAAGCCAAATGTTTATTAACATGTAAATCACAGCAGATAAATGGTTTCAATAAACACTATAGTGAGTCTGCTACTTCCGTGAGATCCTGTATTTTAACATGTTAAGCACAGAAGGCTGTAAGCTGAGCACTCAGCGGAGAACCTCACACATATAAGAATTTGATGAGATAGAACTGTGCTTTAAGGCTCAGATGCAAAATTACTGGCAAACTTCATAAAGGCTCTTTTTACACTGCTTCAGGCATGATACATTATAGAGCACTACATGGCTGGACATCATTGTGTTTGGTAAATGCAGAATGCAGAGTTGAGTGTATTGTCTTTTCTGTATCAAAATGTTTAAACGTATTCATATTGTTAACACTACCTATGTAATAGACTGAGGGGGATATTCAATACCTGGTCATGACAGTCGGGCTGGGCCGACAACCGTGACCCTGTCCTGTTCTCGGCTGGCTTGACTGGTACTCGGCAGGTGGGATTCAATGTCCAGCCTGCCAGATGCTGTAAAGGGGGCATGGCCGCGAGATACGGCTGTGGAACGCCGAGCAACGGCCGGGAGCTTGACAATCCACGGACATTCTTGGCAGAACTGTCCCGGCTGCTTCTAAAGTCGGGTCCATACTGCCGAGATCCCTGTTCAATGCTTTCGGGGAAAACACCTTTGTACAGATGGAGCGCCTCTAAACCTTGCCCAGGGATCGTCAGCATGCCTGCGCTGGCGATCGCCTGGGACGGCGATCTGACTGGGATGGCGATCTGACTGGGACGCTCGTGCCCAGTTTCAGGATGGCGCCATACTGCCGTCTCCCCTTCAGGGAGATGAGCAGGGATAGGGGCTACGGCGGGGTGGTGAGGGGCAAAGATCTGCCACTGGTGCAGATGCTATAAGAAAGCTCCATTGCCACGGGGCTTGCTCGAGCGTCTCATGCGAGCGCGCCCCTGGCAAGAGCCAGCCCCTGCAAAAAAGACGCTGGCTCCATCTGTATAGGGCCCACCGCTATTTCCACCATCAGGAATAGCGACAGGAGATTGTATACCCCTCATAGTCATGCAATAAATATAGAAGCTGGTCTTAAGCCCTGTGCACACGGGGCGATTTTAGCCAGAATCGCTGGCTAAGTGGTTGCTGAGCAACCATATCCCCCATGTGTACAGGGCGATATCTCATGGAGCATGCTCCCACAACAAGCCCTATACTGTCCGCTGCATACTCCTGCGATTTTATCTTTCAGAGTGTGAGTGTCTACGTTTTCTTTAGCGACCATCGCTGGTCACTGATGAAAACGGGATACTCAGTGATTTGATTGCTGAGCGATATTAAGACAAAATTACGAACCTTTAGGGAATTCCAATAAGAAATTAAGTCAATGGTCAAATATATGTTGTTTAATGACATCCAACTAGAAATTGAAATATGTAACTGTTCCTAGATACTTCTTATTATGCATTTAAATGTTTCCCATCCCAAGTTGCACTCTTAATGTTGCCATATAATCCACAGAACAGAATTCCATATAGATTGGTAGAAAGATTGTCAGGCGCTGTGGAAGCCTTGTGGAGCTATATACTGTAAATTAACATATTTTACAATAATAATAATAATAATAATAATAATAATAGATAATACAGAGAGACTACTCGGGAGATCTCAGGCGCCTGGACTCCATTATGACATTATCTTATAAATCAGGGGTGCTCAAACTATTTTGCTCTGGGACCCCATCAGACAATAAAAATTACTACAGGACCCCAGCAAGTTACTACTGAATGGCAGCCACCTGTGTGGTCATTGAAGGGAAGTGACCGCTAATGTGGCAGGGAGGCAGTGGGTAATGGGGGGGATGATAAAGGGTGACAGGGGGGTGTAAGAAGGAAGCAGTGGGTGTTTACTTGATGATTTATACCCTGTCCCCCCCTATATATAGATTATGGAACACGCTGTAATGGCCATTATAGAATATGACACAATCTGGACCCCATCCTTATATGTGCAGAATTGGTCCTGTACATTCGCAAAGTATCAATTATTGGTACTTCGGGACGCAGCGCCTCCAATTACATCTGAATGAGGAACTTCTGTGCCCCTTCCTAACCCATTGGTGATCAATGCTGGGCTAGCCTGTTCATACTTATTTCTCGTTACCTGATAGTGGCTAGGGACTTGTTCCTGAAGGAGATTCGGTATAAAATCCCGACGGTAAAAAATCCCGGCATGGTCAAAATCCCGAATGGGTCAAAAGATAGACAAGGACAAAATCCCGACAAGGTCAAAATCCAGACATTTAAAATCCTGACAAGGACAAAATACCCATATTTAAATCCTGACAAGTTCAAAATAACGACATATAGAATGTACAGGTGAAACAGTCAACATGACTTTCGGTCGACAGGTCGCCATAAGGCCAACAGAGCCCAGCCTTCTCTTTAGCCAGCAGCTGCTAGGTCCAACATATTTAGCACCAGGAATGTCCTGGGATGAACACGCTATAATCCCGTGAGTCACACCCACCAGATCGCATGTGCGGCAGCTCCTCCCAGCGTACTAATATAATTAATTTACTTCTGTCCAGCCCGCTACTCACCCGGCGCCTCCCGTCTTTGTAGGAACACCCACCCGGCTTTCTACTCACAGCCACCCGGCACGCTACTCCAGGCGCACTGATATCATTTTAAAAATACAAAGTAGTACACCCTGTGTAGTTCCACCACTGGCAGCCGCGGGTGTGATAGCCGCTCGCACAGGATAAATTCACCAGGCATTTGCCAGAAGTGCCAGATGGCCAGTCCGGCCCTGTTTTGAGGCATTTACAGAGACAGCTGCGGCCCGAACAGCCTGCTTCAATTGCACCTGCCGTGTAAATCCTGGGCTACGCACAGAGTGTACACAGTGGAAAAATCATTCAGTGGTGAATTATTGCAAATGGATTTACAGCTAATTGAAGGGCTGCAACATCTTTGCAAGTTTATTGCAGCCTTACACATGGCGGGCTTCCACTTTGACCGGGCATGATTTCAGGGCTTTGCAAATTATCAGCTGTGTGATCAGGTCTGAATAAACCCCTTAGATTTTATAATTTGACATTTATGCAGGGATTGGTTTACAGTAGCTGTGATTGGTATCAAGTTGTGACAGAATTTTTGGATACATAATTGAGCAACTGAAGTTGCAATGGTGGAATTTGTGAGCGGTTGGCCCAGGTGCAAAATATATAATTTGGGCTCTCCTCCTCCACTCCAACCCAAGATCCCCATAAGCCACATAGCAGTGGGTGGCAGCAGTGGGCCCCGTTGTCGTCAGTGCAATGTACAATACCTGCTGCACCAATGGTAGTTCCACCTCTGGAAGAGAAACTTAAACTAAATGCTTGTAATAGCAGAATTTTGGATTTCGTTAGTGAGTGTGACATTATTTGGTGAATTTTACAATTTTTTTTAAACAAACCTGATTTTTTTTAAAAGGTTAGATATTATTTTGGAATTTGCGACCCATATATTTTGTATTGTAGTGATACTTCTCTTTAATGCCCAACATCCCTATATAGATTTACAGTACAGTAGGGGTCATATTTTACAGCATATAAAACATATAAATATACTAGTATACAGGCTTGTGTTAATAAAACATTTATTATCCCATAATCCTATGCTTAACAATACATCACATACATCTTGACAGATACTGCACCTGATTCAATGTTGTTATTATTATATGTAACTAGTAAAAGCCTGCAAATATGACGGCTACTGCAATGTACTTTCACTTTGAGCTGTGACAGTTTTTACTTTCACTTTAAACCCACAAACTCTCCACCCCACCCCCAGTCCTTATCTGCTCCTATCCCCAATCATTTCACAGCTCCCTATCTCCATATCCAACTGGATTGTAATAGATCAGCATCCTTGCAAAAATGCTTTCGCTTTCTGCTATGACATATTTTAGCACACAAAGGAGTATATTGGGGGCATCACGGATAGTGTAATGGTTAGCATTACTGCCTCACAGCGCTAAAGTCATGGGCTCAATACCCACCATGGCCCTAAGTGTGATTAGTTTGTATATTCTCCCCATGTTTGCATGGGTTTACTCCAGGTACTCTGGTTTCCTCCCACAATCCAAAAATATACTGGTAGGTCAATTGGCTTCCAACAAAAATTAACCCTAGAATGTCTCTGTGTGTGTACATGTGGAGGGAATATAGATTGTAAGCTCCACTGGGGCAGGGACTGATGTGAATGTCCAACTATACTCTTTAAAGCGCTGCAGAATATGTGTGCGCTATATAAGAAACTGTAAATAAATAAATAAATATTGGTCTTTTGAGTGGCCTCTTGTGGGCACTGGTGGTACTACACCTCATAGAGGTGAGAAGTAGTTAGCCTTTTATATATATATTTTACAAGTAAATGGTACGGATATGGGGTCCAATTTGGCCCCAGCTTATGCCAACTTGTATATGGCAAATTATGAACATACCCACATCTTTCCCAAATTTGGTACCAAATTGTTTTTTTACCTTCAATATATAGATGACCTTTTTTTTATTTCGACTGACGCTGCTTTCTCGAAAATTAGTCCTGTTCCAACGATGTGTGCCTACCGACGGGGTCGGAACTTAAAAGACCTACTGATGCGACCATTGTTACAACCTACATGGCCACTGGCTTCCATCACCTAAGAAAGGCTGTTACCGATGCAGTGATTGCATAACATGTAGTTCGTTACTTACGGGCCCCACGTTTGACCACATAGTGGGAAGAAAATAAAGATTCAGCACCGCTTACACTGTAGAATGGACTATGTCATTTACATTCTACTGTGCCCGTGCAGCCTTTACTATGTTGGACTTACCAAGAGGAATTTCCGCGATAGAATGGCGAATCATCGCACATCTATCCGAGCGGCCCTTGAAACTAAAACATCAGATAAACCCGTTGAGAAACATTTTGCGGCTATGGGACATAGCATAGCGAGCCTACGCTGTATGCTCATTGACTATGTTCAAAAACCGGTGAGAGGGGGAGACCGTGTCCATATGCTCAAAAAAAGGGAGGCAAAGTGGATATTTGACCTAGACATGATAGCCCCTAGAGGACTAAACGGATACAATACTCTTTCCATTTTACTCAAATGATCTCTTCAGATTCCCAAGATCCTTTTCCCCCTTTTTTTTTTTTTTTTATTATTTTCTCCATTGCCTCAGTTGCGATTTTTTTTATTTTTGAGACGTGATGTGGTGTCTCCAGGCTATTCCTTTTCTTTTCTTTTCTTTCTTTTTTCTTGATTTAAACATATTGTATTCCTGCATTATATCTCAGTATTATATTTTGATATGGTTTATATGGTCTGTATACACCTTATTAGGTGTTCCATTCTGCACACCTTAACTTTTGGGATACCTTATGAAATACAATGTGAATTGAATAATTACAATATGTGTGTGACTTTTGCCCACCATACTGGGGACATGATATGATTTAATATCTGCACCTTTAGGCTGGTGAGCTATATAAACAAACACGTACATATACATATTAGTGTATTATAGATAGATTTTTTCAATGTCAGTTATGACTTGTATTTTGTGTTATTTTTTTTCAATTTCTATTCAGTATATATATATTTTTGTATATTTTGTATATTTATGTAAATGCTTCACTGTATATATATATAAATTTTTCACTGTGTAGTATAGGGCTAGAGTGATGCCGATCGGGTTGTCCTACATACAAAACCCATACTCATGCTTCCGTTTATCCACATATTTATTGAGCTGAATTATTAGAGACCTGGCTGGCATACATAGGTATATGGAACGTAATGCTAACCAATGAAATACAAGATATGCGCCGACACAAGTGTAATATCACTTGGTTCCGGGTTGCTGGAACGCGTGTCAAGCCTCCTTCTGATGGTTAAATGCTCACAGCGCTTCTAATCAGTCTACTGCCGAGACAGATGCTTGGTTCCGGTCAGATGGAACGCAAGCGTCACTTCCGCTCCGGCAAATGGAACGCATACAGCGTTTTCGGCCGAGCGAGCACTTTTTTTACAGTTTCTTTGGCTGTTTGAGCTGCACGATTGAACTGTAAGTTCTAAGTATTACTGGCACAACCTATATAACGCCACATAGGTCTCTATTCATAACCATATTAACATTATGTGAAGCTGAGTGGGGTGCGGACAGGCAGTGATGTCACTTCCGGTCCAGGGGTATTTAGGCTGACCCGGTGAGGCAGTATAGCTGTGTCCTTCCCCAGGGATGGATGTCAGGTTGTTTATCTGCTGGATGTTTTGTTCATTGCTGCACTATTCCTGATGATGGTCTCATGTAGACCGAAACGTGTCGTTACGTCGGATGGTATGTCAATTTGATACAAATAAAATGCCGTTTTGATTACCTAGACCTTGGTGAGTGCCCATTCTACTTCCTCTATACCATGATGCCTCTTTATCTTATGGAGCACCTCACTTTTGCACTTTAATGAAATACGAGTGCGGATTCCTTTGAAAATATTTATATATATATATATATATATATATGCAGGTAACTGGGAAAGGCAGCACACCTCACAATGCAGTAATAACTCCGGTGCCTTCCAAGAAACACCCCCGTGAACGGGGTGCGTGTACAACAACGGGAAGTGGCGGCACTCAGATGTAATAAATGACACAAACGCAGGTACTTGTCAAATGTTTTCGATGTATTTACATCGTCATCAGGACAACCAAATAACAGTGCAAACATACCTTATATCTACCCTCCAGCAAGTAAGCAGACACCCACAGACCGCCGCGCTGAAGCTGATGCACCCATCAGTGACGTCATCATGCCCCGCCGGTTACTATGGTAGCCTGTAATCCAAAAAACATAAACAAAGTAAAACAGAGTTGCAATGCGTGGCGATAGCAAATATACATATAGCAGTAGACGCATTATATTAGTACATTAAGCAGAATGACATGGAAACAAGCGAACGTACTGCAGTGCCACCGGCAAAAGTATACGGAGCCAACTGTGCGAACATACGCAACAAATCACTGAAAGTAGCTATAGAAAACAATGCAATCCTGTGGATTCATTAAGGCCTTTGGGCGAAAGTGTCCCTAACCTATGGATCCACCTTGCCTCTCTTTGGAGAATGCGCAGTGCCCTGTCACCTCTCCTTGCTGTCAATGGCTCATGATCAATGATCATGTATTTGAGTTGTGTGATGCTGTGTTTGTTATGCAGGTAATGCCTCGCGACTGGTTGATCGCTGTGGCCGCTAGAGTACGCTGCCCGTATCGAAGTCTTGTGCGCTGCCATGCGCTCCCTCAAAGTTCGCTCGGTCTTTCCCACATAACAAAGACCGCAGGGACAAGTGATAAGGTAGACAATGTACCTGGTAGTACATGTCACCCTGTGCCTGATCTCGTACCTGCGACCCGTATGTGGATGGGGAAAGTCCTTGCCAACAGTGAGGGCTCCGCAGACAGCACAGTTAAGACAACGAAAACAACCCTTTCTAAGTTGCAAAAAGGAGGAGGTTTGTTCAGAGCTGGCGCCTCTCATGCTAGTGATATCAGTGCGCATAATGTAATCTCTGATATTCTTTCCCCTACTGTAACATGACATAATGCGGGACTCATTAAGGTTGAGATCGGGGTCAGTGCCTAGAATGGGCCACAGCTCGCGGGTGATTGTACCAATCTCACCACTGTTGAAATTGTAGTGGTTGACCCATGGTAGAACCTTGTTAAGTTTCTTTTTGGGCCTTGATGCAAGAGTATCCGAGCGGGAAGTGCGAAGTGCTTTAGTTTTGGCCCTGGTCAATAAATCCAGAGGATATCCCCTGTCAACGAAATTGGTCGACATCCTGTCGATGTGTGCAATGGCGGTGGACTGGTCAGAACATATCCTAATGGCTCTCAAAAATTGTGAATAGGGCAATGATAATTTAAGCTTAGGGGGATGAAAGCTCCCTGCATGCAATAATGTATTGCGGTCAGTTTCTTTGCAAAACAATTCAGTAACAATCCTGCCATCAACCAATTTTACACAGACATCAAGATAGTTGACACACGCATCATTAATATTGTAAGTCAGCTGTACGGGATGTCCCGTAGAGTTGTGGGAGTTAATGTTCTGTTCAAGAGAGGTGGCATTGCCATGCCACATTATAAACACGTCGTCGATGTATCTTTGGTAACACACAATATTGGACGCAAAAGACACATCGCTCAACCAGAGATCGTCCTCTACGGCATACATGTACGCATTGGCGTACGATGGGGCCACGGAGGACCCCATCGCACAGCCAGATGTCTGGAGATAATACTTGCCGTCAAATATAAAGTAATTACACGTTAACACCATTTCCAGCAGGTCAATGATAAAATCAGCCTCGGGACCTGCATAGTGGGGATTATTAACAATCAGCCGGCGTACAGCTGCCATCCCTTCAGAGTTAGGTATAATGGTGTACAAGCTGGAGATGTCCATACTGCAAAGCAGTGTGTCGGCAGGTATCTCATCAATATCGTGCAACCTGTTGAGGAACATCATGGTATCCAGCAGATGACGGGGATGGTTGACGATACAGGGTTGTAACACAGAATCAAGATAGGTGGATACTTTGTGGAAAATCCCCCCTCGAGCCGAGATTATCGGTCTGCCGGGCGGTTTGTCCAGGGTTTTGTGTATCTTAGGCAAAGAATACAATAAAGATACAGTAGGGGTTTTCGGTGAACAGGGCTGTTCCGAGGTTCTTGCTGATCACTTTATTATTGACGGCCAATGTAAGTTTCTCCAGAAGTTGTTTGTTGAATGCATGTGTGGGGTCTGCACTGAGAACTCTGTAGACACTTGTGTCAGCCAGTTGGTGTTGTAATTCGGAGGTATAGTCAGATAAGTCTTGAATGACTATAGCTCCGCCCTTATCGGCAGGACGGATAACTATGTCATTGTACTCAGATAGTGCCTTAAGAGCTGTAGACTCTTCCTTACTGAGGTTGTGTCGAATAGAGGTGTCCACATCACTGACCTTGTGACTCAGGAGTCGGTTAAAGGTTTTGATGGAGGCGTTATTAGAAACAGGATCAAATCTTGACCGCTTCTGTAGTTTTTGTAAATTAGGGGGTAGGGTAGGCTCAACTACAGTGGATTGTATGGCTTTCATTCCATTAAAAAACTCATGGAGTTTTAACTGGCGATTGAGTTTATATTTCTCAATTGACCACTGCATATCATTGAGTGGTACAGTGGGAACAAATGACAGGCCACGTCCAAGCACATGTTCCTCCATCGGTGTCAGAGGATGGTGTGACAAATTGAATATCAGGTCCTGGGATGCAGTGGGGGGCGACCCACTCTGCTGCGTCCTTTTCCACCTTTGTTCCCTCTGCCTCTGTCCCCCTCATCGGGTCCTTTGCCTATGGCGCTTCGCCCACGGCGCGGTTCCCGCCTAAAGGGATTTGCTTGCGCCACATATATATATGGAACAAAAGAAACTGTGTGCGCTGCAAACAATTTGGAAGTTAATCCAGTCCAAAAACGATCCTTGTGTAAAACAAGGACAACAAACACCAGAGTCCTAGGTTTTTGACCCGCAGCAAATCTTCCAAGGATGAACCCTGGGATCCACAGGGGGAAGAAATCTAGGCAAGAACAGAAGAAATGCGCTTCACGGTGTAATACCCAAGATACATTAATGTTAAAAATGATGAATTCCAAGGTACATATAATTGGGACTCGTACCAAGTGAATAACAGCTGTGGGCTGGATACCACACAATATAAATATAAACAAGCCAAACGGCAAAGCTGCTCACGATCAAGCCGGGAAATAGCTGGTTCAACTCGCTGGAAGCCGGAGGGCTGGATTGCGATGCCGCTGCCTGGAGGGAACAGCCTGGTTGAAGTCACCGGAGAGGGAGACAGCCACGGAGAACGTAGTTAGCCACGCTCTGACGCGTTTCATCATAAGACTTCGTCAGAGGGCATGGCCACTACGCTCACCAAATGAATAGATATACAACAAGGCCTGTCAATCACCTGTACGGTGAGAGAGGACCATCCCAACTGGGCAGAGGTAGAAATAACACGCTGCCGCTTAATTTGGCAGTGGGCGCACCACCCAATGGGGGGATATTAAAGAAAAAAAATAATATATATATATATATATATATAGTAGGTGTGGGATACCGCACTCAATATACTCTTGATTCAACTCGGCGGTGCTACCACTTTTAGAGGCAATTAAGTCCCAAATATAACAACAATTTTGTAGAAGCAGGCACTCACCATAGGCAATTTTTCAGGGTCGAAGCAAAAACTTTTATTCAGTCATAGCTGGAGTCGACGTTTCGATCCTCAACAGGGACCTTTGTCAAGACAACAAGTATCCAAAGGACTGGAGGCACAAGGCAGTGTGACCAGACAGCTTCTCCACTGGCCATTTATAGCATACAGGTGCTGATTAGCAAACACTCCCACTTCCTGCCAAGACTGAATGCAGGAAGTGGCCAAAAACACCATACATACTCAATTGGCCTAGTGTATTTATATGTGTATCGCCAGATACAGTGGCGATTAGTAACTGAATGAAATTGCAGCATCATGTGTTCAAAGGCAGATCAGAAAAAACGCAAATAAGCAACCAGCGCGATACCGGAAGTAACGTGCGCTCCAGAGCCCTGGAACGCACGCCAATCCCGGAAGTGACGCGCGCCATAGGCGCTATGGAGGATTACAGGAAGTGTCATGCGTTCCAGAGCCCTGGAACGCATGCACGCGCGCCGTGGGCGCTATGGGGGATTACAGGTATAAACAGGAAGTGTCATGTGTTCCAGAGCCCTGGAACGCATGCACCCACCGAAAAATGGCAAAAAATAGCCAAAAGACGCCAGTGTGGGGATAATACAAAAGCGTCTTGCCTGTCAGAGCCCTAACAAGCAGGCGCCAAAGAAAAGGGGGCCAACAAGCATCACTGGAGTATTTTGAAAAAAACAGAATACCAATAACAGGAAGTGTCATGCGTTCCATAGTGATGGAATGCAAAACTACGCTGGATACCACAATAATTATGGTCAACAAGTTGCAAAAAACATATTAATTGAACACATGCGATGCCACAATGTCTGATAGAATGATATTCAGTATATTATGCCTCAAATAGCCAGTAGAGAACTGCCTCATCATACGTCATATAAGTATGACCAATTAGCTTATGCAGTATATATTAGACGTACACTTAAAAACAAGGGGTGGAAAAAGAGAAAATGAGAAATGGGGACTACCATAAGATGCACACAACATATATATGTGCACCAATAGTCTCATCCCAAAACCATATAAACTGTGAAAAATAGAAAAATAGAAAAAATAGAAAAACATTTGCTGCATTGTCAAAAAAGATTTCTTTAAAGAAACACATTATAGCTTATCTGTTCATTAAGGCCCTGAGGGGCAACTGTCCCCAAGTCATAAATCCAACGGGCTTCTTTTTGATGTAGCTTTCTACTTCGATCTCCACCGCGGAGTAGAGGGGGAACATAGTCAATTAGCATGCATCTCAGACTAGCCACCGAGTGCCCCATTGCTAAAAAATGTTTTGCCACCGGTTTATCAGACTTTTTCTGTTCCAAAGCCTGTCGGATTGACAGGTGATGGTTTGCCATCCTTTCTCGGAACCCTCTCGTAGTGAGTCCAACATAATAAAGTCCGCACGGACAAATGAGGATATAGATAACAAACAATGCCATACATGAGAGTCTATGGCAAATTTTTATCTTCCTCCCTGTGTGTGGATGTGGGAAGGTCTGGCCCACCAGCATTGATCTGCACGTAGTGCAGTCTGGACATCGGACACAGCCCAGGCGCTGTGATGGTAACCACGTCTGATTGCTCATGCTTGGTTGCATATGTGGCCGCATGAGTAGTTGCTTTAAATTCGGTCCTCGACGGAATGACTGCATCGGAGGACTTTTATCCAGATGACTCATTCTGGAATCAGTAGACACGATCGGCCAGTATTTCCTAATAGCCTTTTCCATGTCATCCGAGGCCGTATTGTACGTGGATGTGAAAATCATACGATTAGAGCCACTTCGTGCCTGTTTTGGTTGCTTAGTCTGATGCCTGGTGAGTGCCTTCTGTAGACATCTACTGATGGTTTTGGTTTTATAGCCTCTTTCTCGAAAGCGTTCACTCATCTCATCCAACTGGATTTTTGCAGTGCTTTCGGATGAGTTATTACGCAACACACGAGTGAATTGCGATATGGGCAAACTTTCTTTTAGAGAGCTCGGGTGGTGGCTGGTGGCATACAGCAATGAGTTGCGGTCGGTCTCTTTTCGATAAAGAGTATACCCAACCTTACCGTTTTCCTTGAACAATGTAACATCAAGGAAATTGATACTGGCAGAGTCAATGCAAGAAGTAAATCGAATACTAGTGTCAAGGGAATTAAGACAGGACAGCATATCAGAGAACTCCTCCTCCGTGCCCATCCAAAATAAAAAAATATCGTCTATATATCTTTTTAGACAAAGGATTTTGCTAGAAAACATGGGCATAATATGTACATTTTCATATTGATGCATATACAAATTGGCGTATGAAGGAGCCAGGGATGACCCCATAGCGGTCCCTGATCGCTGTATGTAGTAATCTTTGTTGTAGCAAAAATGATTATGTCTCAGGACTAGCTCAGCTAGTTCTAATAGAAATTCAATGGGAGGACCATTGTGCACATTGTGTTGCAAGGCCTGACAGAGTGCTTCCAACCCACCTTGGTGGGGGATCACCGTGTAAAGCGATGCAACATCCATAGTTGCAAAAAATACTGTATCTGGAATATCACCCAGTAATTGTATCTTTTCCAAAAAATCGGAGGTGTCTCTCACATAACTCCACATTTGTTGCACATGAGGCTGTAGATAGCTGTCAACAAATTCAGCAAGTGGCTGTAGTACAGAGCCAACAGCAGAGATGATGGGGCGGCCAGGTGGATCATCCAGTCTCTTATGAATCTTAGGTAGCGTATAAATATACGGACAGACTGGATGATCCACCCGCAGGTAGTCCCCCACCTCCTTTGTTATCCAACCAGCCTGTACTGCCGTAGTGACAGAAATATCAACCAGACGTTTCACATTCAACATAGGGTTAGGAACAACTTTTTCGTAAGTGTCTGTGTCAGACAGCTGTCGACAGCTGTCTGACACAGACACTTACGAAAAAGTTGTTCCTAACCCTATGTTGAATGTGAAACGTCTGGTTGATATTTCTGTCACTACGGCAGTACAGGCTGGTTGGATAACAAAGGAGGTGGGGGACTACCTGCGGGTGGATCATCCAGTCTGTCCGTATATTTATACGCTACCTAAGATTCATAAGAGACTGGATGATCCACCTTGCCGCCCCATCATCTCTGTTGTTGGCTCTGTACTACAGCCACTTGCTGAATTTGTTGACAGCTATCTACAGCCTCATGTGCAACAAATGTGGAGTTATGTGAGAGACACCTCCGATTTTTTGGAAAAGATACAATTACTGGGTGATATTCCAGATACAGTATTTTTTGCAACTATGGATGTTGCATCGCTTTACACGGTGATCCCCCACCAAGGTGGGTTGGAAGCGCTGCGTCAGGCCTTGCAACACAATGTGCACAATGGTCCTCCCATTGAATTTCTATTAGAACTAGCTGAGCTAGTCCTGAGACATAATCATTTTTGCTCCAACAAAGATTACTACATACAGCGATCAGGGACCGCTATGGGGTCATCCCTGGCTCCTTCATACGCCAATTTGTATATGCATCAATATGAAAATGTACATATTATGCCCATGTTTTCTAGCAAAATCCTTTGTCTAAAAAGATATATAGACGATATTTTTTTATTTTGGATGGGCACGGAGGAGGAGTTCTCTGATATGCTGTCCTGTCTTAATTCCCTTGACACTAGTATTCGATTTACTTCTTGCATTGACTCTACCAGTATCAATTTCCTTGATGTTACATTGTTCAAGGAAAACGGTAAGGTTGGGTATACTCTTTATCGAAAAGAGACCGACCGCAACTCATTGCTGTATGCCACCAGCCACCACCCGAGCTCTCTAAAAGAAAGTTTGCCCATATCGCAATTTACTCGTGTGTTGCGTAATAACTCATCCGAAAGCACTGCAAAAATCCAGTTGGATGAGATGAGTGAACGCTTTCGAGAAAGAGGCTATAAAACCAAAACCATCAGTAGATGTCTACAGAAGGCACTCACCAGGCATCAGATTAAGCAACCAAAACAGGCACGAAGTGGCTCTAAAGCTGTCGACAGCTGTCTGACACAGACACTTACGAAAAAGTTGTTCCTAACCCTATGTTGAATGTGAAACGTCTGGTTGATATTTCTGTCACTACGGCAGTACAGGCTGGTTGGATAACAAAGGAGGTGGGGGACTACCTGCGGGTGGATCATCCAGTCTGTCCGTATATTTATACGCTACCTAAGATTCATAAGAGACTGGATGATCCACCTGGCCGCCCCATCATCTCTGCTGTTGGCTCTGTACTACAGCCACTTGCTGAATTTGTTGACAGCTATCTACAGCCTCATGTGCAACAAATGTGGAGTTATGTGAGAGACACCTCCGATTTTTTGGAAAAGATACAATTACTGGGGGATATTCCAGATACAGTATTTTTTGCAACTATGGATGTTGCATCGCTTTACACGGTGATCCCCCACCAAGGTGGGTTGGAAGCACTGCGTCAGGCCTTGCAACACAATGTGCACAATGGTCCTCCCATTGAATTTCTATTAGAACTAGCTGAGCTAGTCCTGAGACATAATCATTTTTGCTACAACAAAGATTACTACATACAGCGATCAGGGACCGCTATGGGGTCATCCCTGGCTCCTTCATACGCCAATTTGTATATGCATCAATATGAAAATGTACATATTATGCCCATGTTTTCTAGCAAAATCCTTTGTCTAAAAAGATATATAGACGATATTTTTTTATTTTGGATGGGCACGGAGGAGGAGTTCTCTGATATGCTGTCCTGTCTTAATTCCCTTGACACTAGTATTCGATTTACTTCTTGCATTGACTCTACCAGTATCAATTTCCTTGATGTTACATTGTTCAAGGAAAACGGTAAGGTTGGGTATACTCTTTATCGAAAAGAGACCGACCGCAACTCATTGCTGTATGCCACCAGCCACCACCCGAGCTCTCTAAAAGAAAGTTTGCCCATATCGCAATTCACTCGTGTGTTGCGCAATAACTCATCCGAAAGCACTGCAAAAATCCAGTTGGATGAGATGAGTGAACGCTTTCGAGAAAGAGGCTATAAAACCAAAACCATCAGTAGATGTCTACAGAAGGCACTCACCAGGCATCAGACTAAGCAACCAAAACAGGCACGAAGTGGCTCTAATCGTATGATTTTCACATCCACGTACAATACGGCCTCGGATGACATGGAAAAGGCTATTAGGAAATACTGGCCGATCGTGTCTACTGATTCCAGAATGAGTCATCTGGATAAAAGACCTCCGATGCCGTCATTCCGTCGAGGACCGAATTTAAAGCAACTACTCATGCGGCCACATATGCAACCAAGCATGAGCAATCAGACGTGGTTACCATCACAGCGCCTGGGCTGTGTCCGATGTCCAGACTGCACTACGTGCAGATCAATGCTGGTGGGCCAGACCTTCCCACATCCACACACAGGGAGGAAGATAAAAATTTGCCATAGACTCTCATGTATGGCATCGTTTGTTATCTATATCCTCATTTGTCCGTGCGGACTTTATTATGTTGGACTCACTACGAGAGGGTTCCGAGAAAGGATGGCAAACCATCGCCTGTCAATCCGACAGGCTTTTGAACAGAAAAAGTCTGATAAACCGGTGGCAAAACATTTTTTAGCAATGGGACACTCGGTGGCTAGTCTGAGATGCATGCTAATTGACTATGTTCCCCCTCTACTCCGCGGTGGAGATTGAAGTAGAAAGCTACATCAAAAAGAAGCCCGTTGGATTTATGACTTGGGGACAGTTGCCCCTCGGGGCCTTAATGAACAGATAAGCTATAATGTGTTTCTTTAAAGGAATCTTTTTTGACAATGCAGCAAATGTTTTTCTATTTTTTCTATTTTTCTATTTTTCACAGTTTATATGGTTTTGGGATGAGACTATTGGTGCACATAAATATGTTGTGTGCATCTTATGGTAGTCCCCATTTCTCATTTTCTCTTTTTCCACCCCTTGTTTTTAAGTGTACGTCTAATATATACTGCATAAGCTAATTGGTCATACTTATATGACGTATGATGAGGCAGTTCTCTACTGGCTATTTGAGGCATAATATACTGAATATCATTCTATCAGACATTGTGGCATCGCATGTGTTCAATTAATATGTTTTTTGCAACTTGTTGACCATAATTATTGTGGTATCCAGCGTAGTTTTGCGTTCCATCACTATGGAACGCATGACACTTCCTGTTATTGGTATTCTGTTTTTTTTAAAAATACTCCAGTGATGCTTGTTGGCCCCCTTTTCTTTGGCGCCTGCTTGTTAGGGCTCTGACAGGCAAGACACTTTTGTATTATCCCCACACTGGCGTCTTTTGGCTATTTTTTGCCATTTTTCGGTGGGTGCATGCGTTCCAGGGCTCTGGAACGCATGACACTTCCTGTTTATACCTGTAATCCCCCATAGCGCCCACGGCGCGCGTGCATGCGTTCCAGGGCTCTGGAACGCATGACACTTCCTGTAATCCTCCATAGTGCCTATGGCACGCGTCACTTCCGGGATTGGCGTGCGTTCCAGGGCTCTGGAGCGCACGTTACTTCCGGTATCGCGCTGGTTGCTTATTTGCGTTTTTTCTGATCTGCCTTTGAACACATGATGCTGCAATTTCATTCAGTTACTAATCGCCACTGTATCTGGCGATACACATATAAATACACTAGGCCAATTGAGTATGTATGGTGTTTTTGGCCACTTCCTGCATTCAGTCTTGGCAGGAAGTGGGAGTGTTTGCTAATCAGCACCTGTATGCTATAAATGGCCATTGGAGAAGCTGTCTGGTCACACTGCCTTGTGCCTCCAGTCCTTTGGATACTTGTTGTCTTGACAAAGGTCCCTGTTGAGGATCGAAACGTCGACTCCAGCTATGACTGAATAAAAGTTTTTGCTTCGACCCTGAAAAATTGCCTATGGTGAGTGCCTGCTTCTACAAAATTGTTGTTATATTTGGGACTTAATTGCCTCTAAAAGTGGTAGCACCGCCGAGTTGAATCAAGAGTATATTGAGTGCGGTATCCCACACCTACTATATATATATATATATATATATATATATATTATTTTTTTTCTTTAGTATCCCCCCATTGGGTGGTGCGCCCACTGCCAAATTAAGCGGCAGCGTGTTATTTCTACCTCTGCCCAGTTGGGATGGTCCTCTCTCACCGTACAGGTGATTGACAGGCCTTGTTGTATATCTATTCATTTGGTGAGCGTAGTGGCCACGCCCTCTGACGAAGTCTTATGACGAAACGCGTCAGAGCGTGGCTAACTACGTTCTCCGTGGCTGTCTCCCTCTCCGGTGACTTCAACCAGGCTGTTCCCTCCAGGCAGCGGCATCGCAATCCAGCCCTCCGGCTTCCAGCGAGTTGAACCAGCTATTTCCCGGCTTGATCGTGAGCAGCTTTGCCGTTTGGCTTGTTTATATTTATATTGTGTGGTATCCAGCCCACAGCTGTTATTCACTTGGTACGAGTCCCAATTATATGTACCTTGGAATTCATCTTTTTTAACATTAATGTATCTTGGGTATTACACCGTGAAGCGCATTTCTTCTGTTCTTGCCTAGATTTCTTCCCCCTGTGGATCCCAGGGTTCATCCTTGGAAGATTTGCTGCGGGTCAAAAACCTAGGACTCTGGTGTTTGTTGTCCTTGTTTTACACAAGGATCGTTTTTGGACTGGATTAACTTCCAAATTGTTTGCAGCGCACACAGTTTCTTTTGTTCCATATATATATGTGGCGCAAGCAAATCCCTTTAGGCGGGAACCGCGCCGTGGCCGAAGCGCCATAGGCAAAGGACCCGATGAGGGGGACAGAAAAATTGCCTATGGTGAGTGCCTGCTTCTACAAAATTGTTGTTATATATATATATATATATATATATATATATATATATATATATATAGAATACAAATGAAGAAGTATAATCATGTGAATGTTGACTGAAAAAAGTTCCCTTGTGTTCAATCATTATATCATTATGCTTTTAATGGAAAAATGTATCAGTGTTTTATGGCAACCCGACAGATTAACAACAACAAAAAATGTCCAAATTGGATAATATTGATCATTTTTGCAGCTTTTTACCACTAGTACTGTTTTTGCCTGCACCTTAGAAGATAAGAATAGCTATTAGCTGTTGCTTTTTGGTTGATGTTTGAGCAGTGTTAAAATTATTTGTTCTCTAAGGGAATGGATGAACCCGATAAACTCCTATTTTCTTAAATTCTAGTCCTGATGATAATCAGCAACAAGAAAATGTGCATGGGGGTAATGCTTTCAAAGTCAATACGGAAATGTTATCCTTTAGTATACAAACAGACCTCAGGTGCTGGATTTGTCATATAATTCACACTGCAGGTTACTTACTATATCCTCACCAAATAAAACACTCGGATTTGCTCTAAATTATTTATTTGCATTCTGCGTAACACTGTGAAATGTATATAATATTGATCTGCTACAGATAGAAACGCATTAAGTCTCAGAAATTTTTATGTATCCATAATTCATTTTGAGTTTCCTCCACTTGGCTCGGGACCTCAGTGTGTTTGGGTATTGCAGAATAATTTCTGATTAATTTGGATACACATCAGGTGGATGCTGTGTTTTAGAGTGCAAATAACACAATGCTGTTTACATAGTTTAGTCATCTTTATTGTCGGAAAAAAATTGTTTTGCTGGTGAGAAGGCTTGTGTGGTATATGTACAGCTGGGTGCATACAATATAATCATTTTTGTATGAATACTAACATATACTGTAGGCTAGCGATATCTGGAATATGCCGCAGTGGAGGGAGAAAATACACTTTTCTGCGCTAATGATGAGTAACTAAGCTTACATTAACAATATGGAGCAGCTCTACTCACTCAGTCTCCTTTTAGCGAGAACTACAAAAGACATACACAACAATAGTAAGTTAGAACCCTGATGTACCATGAATTTGGACCAGTATTTATTGGTCACTATAAAGCCTTGAAATCCAATAGACAAATGCTGGACAATCCAAGTATACATATTGGGGGCCATTCTGGCTGAGCCGCAAAGCTTAAAAATTCAGAGCTTTGTGGGTCATCTACAGGGCTGCCACTAGGAATTTTGTGGCCCGGGCCTGATTTACAGTCTGCCCCCCTCCCATCTCCCCTCCCTTCACTCACTGCACGACTCCTGCATCAAGTCCCTCATCCCTACCTGCTGAACGCACAGGCCTCTTCAATGAAGGATGCTGGTGGGCAATTTAAATGCAGCACTGGCTGGTGGCCCAATCAGAGATGATTGATGATGGTTTTTGGGTTCAATTTTGGAATTCTAATTTTTTATTCAATTGTGGATCCGTTTGTTGTTATAATCCCATTTATCTCTCATAATCTTATGTTTCCTTGTAATAATATTGTTTTCCAATGGATCAAGCTTGCACAGAAGTTCTGTTAGATCTCTTAAAGTCCTCATCTACTGAGAATTTGGAGAGGGCCATTTCCAGTTTAGTCAATTTCTCCTCTAATTTAACAAGTACTTTCTTCCTTTCTCCAATGATAAGCTCCTCAAGTTCGGCAGTTCCCTCATCTAAAATCTTATTCCGGCAGATGAGAAAATCCTCATTTTTTAAACCTATAGTAAAGATTTTATTAAGATGTAAGCCTCAGGTTTTTCATCCCACTTCTAAATATTTCTCAAGGGTAATAAATTCATTCCAGCCTTTCATCTCCTTAGTGGCTAGTTTTCCATATGATTAAGTAAATTATAAAAATCCTTGTTTTCACCCTTGTTTTCCATCATCTGACATTCCTCCAAGAAAAGAAAAAAGTTTTTAGGATAAATTCTTAAAAAAACAGTACTTGCGCTAATGTCTGAGCTGCCCAAGATCTTAAGGTTTAGAAGAATTGTGGGATAAGCTGAAGAGAAGCAAAAGTAGACTGGGCGCTTGGGGGGGGGGGAGTCAGAATGGAGAAAAAGGTGAGAATGTTTAAGAAGAAACAAATAATACAAAAATGTAATAAAAATAAACTTAATAAAATAGACGAACACTGGTGATATTGTTTACAGTCCCTTGAGGGTTATTTGGAGATTAATAGTCCCAGGGAGAAGAAGTCTAATGCTGACTTGCCCTATCTGTTCATACCTGGAGTCCATTCAATCGGATCTCCAATTTGTGGATAGGCGCCAATTGCAGGTCCGCGGCTTTGGTATGCACAGGTGTGCGGGGGTGATATCACCACTAGTTTGGCAGTATAGGTCAGCAGTCCATAAGATCAGAATTCTCTTCTGGGGTCTCTCTTCTTAGTCCTACCAACGCGTTTCACGTCGCTGGGATGCTTTTTCAAGGATTCTTCCAAGAAAATTGATTTGCACTTCTGTGTTCTGTTGGTTCTATCCTTTAAAAGAGGCATAATGCCTAGCTGTGATAGGGGTCAGCTAACAGACTGAAACCTTAATCACAGACATACTGGTAAAGGTATGCTATGTCCCATTGTACATTCTTATGCTTACTTCAATGTCACATCATAGAAGCTTTAATTTTATAACAATGGATTGCATTTTCTCTAGTTAACTCTAGTTAATGATATCCAGATGTTCTGTATTACACAACAGGATATGTTATAAAATGTTCCTTCCAGAATAATCTTTAGAAATTATGGTACTTGTGAGTTATCCGGGCTGCCGATTTTGTCCTTAAGTTTGGTTAACTTAAGGACACCCGACCGACGCGATGCCCACGATTTAGCTCCAAATCGGGGGCATCGCGTCGGTCGTGGCCGTTATAAGGGGCCGCGACGCGATGTAAGTAAATTATAAAAATCCTTGTTTTCACCCTTGTTTTCCATCATCTGACATTCCTCCAAGAAAAGAAAAAAGTTTTTAGGATAAATTCTTAAAAAAACAGTACTTGCGCTAATGTCTGAGCTGCCCAAGATCTTAAGGTTTAGAAGAATTGTGGGATAAGCTAAAGAGAAGCAAAAGTAGACTGGGCGCTTGGGGGGGGGGAGTCAGAATGGAGAAAAAGGTGAGAATGTTTAAGAAGAAACAAATAATACAAAAATGTAATAAAAATAAACTTAATAAAATAGACGAACACTGGTGATATTGTTTACAGTCCCTTGAGGGTTATTTGGAGATTAATAGTCCCAGGGAGAAGAAGTCTAATGCTGACTTGCCCTATCTGTTCATACCTGGAGTCCATTCAATCGGATCTCCAATTTGTGGATAGGCGCCAATTGCAGGTCCGCGGCTTTGGTATGCACAGGTGTGCAGGGGTGATATCACCACTAGTTTGGCAGTATAGGTCAGCAGTCCATAAGATCAGAATTCTCTTCTGGGGTCTCTCTTCTTAGTCCTACCAACGCGTTTCACGTCGCTGGGATGCTTTTTCAAGGATTCTTCCAAGAAAATTGATTTGCACTTCTGTGTTCTGTTGGTTCTATCCTTTAAAAGAGGCATAATGCCTAGCTGTGATAGGGGTCAGCTAACAGACTGAAACCTTAATCACAGACATACTGGTAAAGGTATGCTATGTCCCATTGTACATTCTTATGCTTACTTCAATGTCACATCATAGAAGCTTTAATTTTATAACAATGGATTGCATTTTCTCTAGTTAACTCTAGTTAATGATATCCAGATGTTCTGTATTACACAACAGGATATGTTATAAAATGTTCCTTCCAGAATAATCTTTAGAAATTATGGTACTTGTGAGTTATCCGGGCTGCCGATTTTGTCCTTAAGTTTGGTTAACTTAAGGACACCCGACCGACGCGATGCCCACGATTTAGCTCCAAATCGGGGGCATCGCGTCGGTCGTGGCCGTTATAAGGGGCCGCGACGCGATGCCCCCGATTTCCCATAGACAGTAATGTTAAAAGACACGATATCGGGGGCATCGCGTCGGTCGTGGCCGTTATAACAGTAATGTTAAAAGACACGATGGACCCGATTTCCCATAGACAGTAATGTTAAAAGACGCGATGGACCCGATTTCCCATAGACAGCAATGTTAAAATAAAATTACAATGTGAAATTGGGCAATATGTTTTTAAAAAAAATGTTTCATGGCCCCCCACCACCGTTAACGCCACCCCGCTATTGACGCCAACCCGAAGCGTGGCGAGCGCAGCGAGCCCGCGAGGGGCGGCGGTACGCGTCCTCCGACCTTTTCATGCCCTACTATCCACTAGGGCGTGGAGTGAGAATAGAATAGTGTGGCGAGCGCAGCGAGCCACCGAGCCCGAAGCGTGGCGAGCGCAGCGAGCCCCGCGAGGGGACGCGGACACCTGTGAAGCCCGCAAGGGCACGCGGATACCTGTGAAGGTGTCCGCGTCCGCTCGCCACGCTTCGGGCTCGGTGGCTCGCTGCGCTCGCCACACTATTCTATTCTCACTCCACGCCCTAGTGGATAGTAGGGCATGAAAAGGTCGGAGGACGCGTACCGCCGCCCCTCGCGGCCTCGCTGCGCTCGCCACGCTTCGGGTTGGCGTCAATAGCGGGGTGGCATTAACGGTGGTGGGGGGCCATGAAACATTTTTTTTAAAAACATATTGGCCAATTTCACATTGTAATTTTATTTGAACATTGCTGTCTATGGGAAATCGGGTCCATCGCGTCTTTTAACATTACTGTCTATGGGAAATCGTGTCGGAAATCGGGTCCATCGTGTCTTTTAACATTACTGTCTATGGGAAATCGTGGGCATCGCGTCGCGGCTCCTTATAACGGCCACGACCGACGCGATGCCCACGATTTCGGGCGTGATGAAAAAATCGACAGCCCGGATAACTCACAAGTACCGAAATTATCCTTTTGCACACATTGAAACTAAGCCATAAGACCGGCCACAATATTGCCAAATATACAAATACAGATGGAGCCCTCCTAGTTTTGCCTGTTAATTAGATTAAGTGAGTAATAGGATTACTGTGCTAATCCCTTACTGTATTGTTCTTTGTATTGTATTGCTACTGAGAACAATAGGATAGCCATGGTGAGCCACGGTAAGCCACGACCTAAGGAACAAAGTTGACAGGTGCTTCAACTGTATACATAATCTGAGCCAAGTAGCACACGCAGTTATAATTACCATACATGGACATATATGTCCTAAAGAAGGACGGGTCATGACGTAGTAGGAGTGTCTGCCCATAATTTATAAAATTAGCCACAACCGCACCCAAGTTGGTTGTCATTAGGTGCCGAATGAGAAGAGAAGCAGGAATGAGGGAGCTGACATGTAAATATGTCTTTTCATGTGGTATTGTATTATTGTGTATGGTGAAGAATAAATAATTATGTATTTTTACATGGTTTTCAGTAATGTTATTCTTGCATCAGCATTGCAATTGCACTATGTGGAATAACCACGCTTCAACAATACTCATATGAGAGAGTTGTTGTTTTTTTGCCTTAACAAAAGGGTAGCACTGGAATCCAAGTTTTCATTTATTAATGCAATGTCCATTTTTAAACAAACATGTATAAATATAATGAAATAGTGTGCAGTATATGATAGTGTCATACTACTATACATGTAATAAAACAGCCTGAATACTGCATATCCTTACTAACATAATTTAAAACGCAAAATAGGCTCAGCTGGGTCATATTGTCACATTGGTGCAGCCTGTTACCTATGCCTCTTTTTTTTCTAATTCTAGGGGTAGATTTATAAAGCTCTTGTGTTTGTGCCGAGTTGCAACTTGGCTGGTTATGAGCAATGTTCTCTGAATTTGTGTTTTCCGATGGTGAAGTGATTTGAGTTTGGCTGTTGAGTTTGCCAAACTCTGCCAAACATCAAGCACACAGGGATCAGTCAGATATATGCAGTGCTTCTGTTTGGAAAAGAAAGAGTTCCATTAAAAAAAACAGGGTGCCCCCTCCATATGTATTTGTATGACAACAGGTATGCAATGCTTTGCATAGGTTAATATCAAGCAAGTTAGTGTACAGATGTTGGATACAGTTTGTAATGTTAAAAATAAGTCACAATTGTCTTGAATAATTATAAAGACGGTACTGCAGGCAAAGGTGCCGATTCTGTGGGTGCTCAAGGGCTTGAGCACCACGGAAATTCAAGAGCACCCACTGGCCGCCCCCGAGTCCCGCTGATCGCTGCTGGGATGCCGTAGGTAGTACTACTAGTGCACTGCAGGCTGCAGCAGTGCTGAATCTGACAAATCAAATCATACCTAACCTGCCGCTCTACTCTCTTTTGCCTTATCTGTGCAGTCCACACCCTGCGCACTCTCTTATGTGTCATGCGTCATGCTCACACACGCCTGGTGCTATTGCCAACCTCCCTCTCCTCCACGCGCGATTACACAGCGCGCCTTGCCAGCTGGAGTGCAAGGAGGATTTATCAGCTTACCCATCCCGGTACCCCACAGCCACAGGTCAGCGCCGAGTCTCCCAGCAGGTCAGTGGCATTCGGACTTCCTGCTAGTCAGTGGCGCAGGGTCACCACACAGTTCAGCAGGAATAGGTCTCCTCGCACTTCAGCAGTGCCGGGAAATCCCGCAGGTCAGTGTTGCAGGGTCTCCCGGCACTTCAGAACAGCAGCGACAGGACTTTCTGCAGGTCAGCGGCGCCTGGATATTCCAGAGCAGCACCAGAAAGCATTAGGAGAGGACAGATCAGCAGTTCCTCCTCCTTCCACATTATGTAAACCAGCCACTTAAGGGCACGGTTCCGCTGATGTCCCTTGTACCCCCTCCACTGATGGTTCCGCTGATGTCTTTTATTTTTTTGACAATACTTAAGGGTGCAGGGGATTGCCTGCTAGTCCTCGCCCCCCCCCCCCCCCCCCCCCAAGCCCCGGGCCCCATTGCAGTTGTTTTTCCCCGCACCCTCCATAGTTACGCCACAAAATATAAATTGGTATTATTTTGTGGCCACGCCCCTTCCCCATAAAGCCACTTCCCTATAGTTTTGGCTTGAGTACCCACCAGCAAAACAATAAATCAGCACCTATGACTGCAGGCTTCAAGTGAATTGCAGCTTACTCAGAGTATTCTCAGTTTGTGCTGGTGAAGACCAAGGGGGAAATTTACTAAGATGGGAATAAGACTTCACATGTGATGTTGCTGTGGGCAACCAATCAGAATCTACTATTTATTTATTTAGCACCCTCTAGAAGATAGTAGACAGGATCTGATTGGTTGCCCATAGCAACATCACATGTGAAGTCTTATTCCCATCTTAGTAAATTTCCCACAAAATGTTTCAAAAGTTTAACTTTAATATTTATATATTTAATATATATATATTAAATATTTATATGGAGCATTGTAACTTCAATATTATAGAAGTTTTATTAGATCCTACTCACATTTACATATACTTTATTTCAAGCGCTGACCCACATTCAATGTTTAGTCGAATTTATAGTATATTATTAGGATATGGAATGTTATAGTTGAGGCAAGGTTTGAAAGAAACAACAATCTGTAAATTAAAATAAAAAATCACATAGTCAAAACACCTAGTCACAATCTCACATACTGTAAGACACATAAAAGCAGAATATTTGCCCAAAGCACAGTGTGGCCTTTAAAAAAAAAAAAAAAAAGTGCATTTATGTGTTGTCAGATGGAAACCTATAATAATATAAGTATATTATTTTTCAGAAAATTGTAAAACACTATTTTATTAACATAATTTTTTGAAAAAAATAAAATAAAATTAGACTTAACCAACAAAATTTTTACTTTTTTGCCAATATATATACTACTGTAGCTATTTGAAGAAAACAGTTTATACTCTTTATTTATAGAAAAGAACATCTAGACAACCATTACAAATGTGAGTAAAGCACCACCTAATCTTATATTTTACTGATATATTTTGTCCCATCTTTTAAATACAGTAGCTTACTTTCACAGAGTGGTGTGAAGTGCTCAGAGTTTTAAAGTTGCTACAGGTTGAGTATCCCGTATACGAATATCCGTTATCGGAATTATTCCGAAAGCCATACATTCCAGAAAGTGAAAAAATATATATTTTGTTTTGCTAAAAACTCACTGGGGACATTTGTAACAGCACTACTGAGGACATGATATGTAACTGGCACTACTGAGGACATGATATGTAACTGGCAATACTGAGGACATGATATGTAACAGCACTACTGGGGACATGATATGTAACTGGCCACTACTGAGGACATGATATGTAACAGCACTACTGAGGACATGATATGTAACTGGCACTACTGAGGACATGATATATAACTGGCACTACTGAGGACATGATATGTAACTGGCACTACTGAGGACATGATATGTAACTGGCACTACTGAGGACATGATATGTAACTGGCACTACTGAGGACATGATATGTAACAGCACTACTGGGGACATGATATGTAACTGGCCACTATTGAGGACATGATATGTAACAGCACTACTGAGGACATGATATGTAACTGGCACTACTGAGGACATGATATGTAACTGGCACTACTGAGGACATGATATGTAACTGGCCACTATTGAGGACATGATATGTAACAGCACTACTGGGGACATGATATGTAACTGGCCACTACTGAGGACATGATATATAACTGACACTACCGGGGACATGATATGTAACTGGCCACTACTGAGGACATGATATGTAACTGGCACTACCGAGGACATGATATGTAACTGGCCACTACTGAGGACATGATATGTAACTGGCACTACCGAGGACATGATATGTAACTGGCCACTACTGAGGACATGATATGTAACTGGCACTACTGAGGACATGATATGTAACTGTCACTACTGAGGACATGATATGTAACTGGCACTACTGAGGACATGATATGTAACTGGCCACTATTGAGGACATGATATGTAACTGGCACTACTGAGGACATGATATGTAACTGGCACTACTGAGGACATGATATGTAACAGCACTACTGGGGACATGATATGTAACTGGCCACTATTGAGGACATGATATGTAACAGCACTACTGAGGACATGATATGTAACTGGCACTACTGAGGACATGATATGTAACTGGCACTACTGAGGACATGATATGTAACTGGCCACTATTGAGGACATGATATGTAACTGGCACTACCGAGGACATGATATGTAACTGGCCACTACTGAGGACATGATATGTAACTGGCACTACCGAGGACATGATATGTAACTGGCCACTACTGAGGACATGATATGTAACTGTCACTACTGAGGACATGATATGTAACTGGCCACTACTGAGGACATGATATGTAACTGTCACTACTGAGGACATGATATGTAACTGGCACTACTGAGGACATGATATGTAACTGGCACTATATATGTACAAGAAAATGATTGCTTGGCATTTAAATTCAATATCTGAGATAGTACACAAATTTTGTTTCATGTTTTGAAACCTTTTTTTTGAGCAAATAAAATATATTTGTGTTAATTTCATGTGTTTGATGTGTTTATACAGCATAAATGCAAGATACTTCAAAATACATCATTGAAATATTAAAATATTCAGAAATACGGAATCATCCGTTATCCAAAATTCTCCTGGTCCCGACCATTTTGAATACGGGATACTCAACCTGTATTAGGTATGGAAAAACAAACCCCTTATAAAGTCTGAGGATAAAACGCATCATTGATATATCTTAGGGTGCATACACACGTTGACATTTTGTCTATGTACAATCTAGACTATGTGATTTCCCCAGAGCCCAGAGCCACACAATAGTGACTATATTTACTTAATATTTTGACTATGGCTGATTGTAACTATACTAGAACACTAGACTAAACAATATAACAGTGGTTCCCAAGTGCCCTGGGGTGCCTCAGGTTACTTGCAGGGGTGCCTTGGGTTGGTGGACTGGGATCAATTCATATTATTAATGGGCAATGTAGCACTAAGGAATATGTATGCACTATATAAGAAACTGTTAATAAATAAAATGTAACACGCAAAACCAGAGCTGGTGGCTCCCAACCATAACATATGTGGACAAACAGAAGCAAATCCTGTCCCTCCCCACATAACTGATATATAAAAACAATGTAGTTAATTATTTTATTTTTTTCTGAATTTCTTAATAAGAAACATTTGGCCTAGGGGTGCCTTGAAAACATTTTGATGCTCTAGAGCGCTGTGATTCAAAAAAAGTTTGGGAACCGCTGCAATATAATTAAAATTGGCTTACCTGCTCAGTCTATTTTGTCTTGCAATGCCGATTCCACGGGGCCACGCATCGGCATCGCAAGCTGTGTACACATTGTGCCGTTTGTGCTAATTTTTATTTTTGCTTTTTGACTCTATAGTAGAATCAAATGCTCTATTCACTCTGACTGTATGCACCTTTACTGTTTCATCATTAAGAATGTATTTGGTTATCTCTTCTGTATCCATCGCTATCTCTTGAAAAAGTTTTTAACTTTAAAAAAGTTTTTAAGTTTAAAAAAGTTTTTAACTTTAAAAAAGTTTTTAACTTTAAAAAGCATAGATCCAATTCTTTGCGACATACATTTTTTATTTTTGTTTTATTTGTAAGATTTTGTAATACCTTTATTTCATTAAATTATAATTGTTTTTCATATAATACAATTAACTGTTGTTGTTTTTTATTTTTATTACATTTTTGTAAAGGTTTTTCCCATTTCCAAGCCACTTTTCTGCCCTTTGCAAAATATTTATCTTCAGATTATAAGTGGTATTCAATGGTGCTGGCAAAGGGGTTTTTTACGGCGATGATAGCTTTTCCTCACCGAAAATAAGCCATCCTTGTCGTGAAACCAACTCACCGTATTCAATGATGAGGCCGAATCCTTCCCGTGAGAGGCCGGCAAGGAACCCCTAACACGGCAAGGTTTCCACAAATGCAGCGAGTCCACCAAATTTTGTGGCGAGCGTTGTTATTTTAATGGCCACACTCCCCACTTCTACCTCGCCTCAGGGAACAGACGAGGAAGCAGATGACGAGGGAACCTCGCCTCAGGGATGGTGAGTTATCGGCACTTCCATGACTCGCCTCAGGACATTAAATACCCCTCTGTGACTTTTTATAGATCTCTACTGTCTATCAAGTTAATAGTTAAAAAAGGACTTTATAAGTTGAATATACACATGCCACATTATGAGATATCATCATCACCATACTGAAGATCAGGTGTCTTGGTTGCCAGTTATTGAGGCCCCTGAGACGTGTTACACTAATGACATAAAATAGTACAAAAAAATAATAATAATTTTCTACATGTCAACGAGTGAGTATTTTAAATGCAGATTATAGCCTTGGGCAACAAAACAAGTATATACCAACGTGACCTTTTAGGTCAGTATTCTAATTAGCAGACAATTCATGCTGTCTAAGGAGAAAGATGTTACATGATAATAAAGAAAAAAACACTAAATGTAATTATCTGGAAGGCTTTGTCAAAACAAATGACACAACTGTTTAAATAGCTGCAAGGCATAACGCTTTCATTTTTAAAGGGAAAGCATCACTTGGTCCAAAATAGTTGATAGTTGAAAAATCTTGTGTTTGGGCTTTGATAAATAATGTGACTATTTATAAATCTGTTAAAAAGAGATGTACATTTATCTTATTTATTTTTAAGGAATCTTAAAAAAAAAAAAAATTCTTAAATGATGCGTCAGAAGAACAAAGATTACAAATTTCTGGACTGCCTGGATTAAGGTTTAGAGATTTCCTGATTATGCGAATATTAAGCCTTTGAGTGCCAACTGTGAGAGATGTTCCAAATATCCACTAAAAATGCCATTGTCACTCACATTTATGATATAAATTCAAATAAAAAATGTTGTGTAAAAAAGATTATATTTCCTATATAAGGTGACATTACAGGTCATTATGATGAATAAAAATGTTTGCTTGGCAATTTTCACACCTATTTTGCCAAATTAACTTTTCACTCAAAGGGTTAATTTAAGTTTGGAGAGAGATACAGTTAAGAGTGATAACTGTCCTATCATTTTTTCAAGCACAGCCTGTAATATTACAATTAGAAGCTGCCTGATTATTTCTTTCTCACCATATTATCGCTTTACGAGCTTTGATAAATCTCCCTCTGTTCATTGTTAAAGAGAACATCTGGCACAATTCCCGTACTTCTCAGGATCTTGTGTTAGGAAAAAAGGGGGCAAATAGATATTTTCCCTAGACAATCTCTAGTTTGACTTTGCTTGCAGTTGAGCATTAACCCTTTATTGATGCACACTGGGGCCCGTAAATGGATTTTGGTGTGTGTCACCATTACTATAAGTGCAGTGATTCAAAGCAGTGTGGAAAAAAATAATTATAACTGGTGTGTTCAGGGCTGTGCAGTGCAACTGCATTATAAATACAAGCACGATAAGTTGTATAGTGATTTGGCAAGACCACACCACAATGTTAATAAACTGAAAAGACTGTAAGTTGATAGAAAAGCAGAAGCATCAACCAAGTACTAGTGTTTCAGCTGCTGTCAGCAAAGAGTAAAATATATCCTGGAGACCAACTGATGATGAGAATGAGTCTACTCGGCATACCAGAATGACACATAATTTTGATGTCTTGTCAGGTCTCAAATTAATTATCCATTAGTGACCCCTCTCCTGTTACTCATTATGTTACAGTACTAACTTATAGAATGGTGGAGAAATATGTAATGACAGTATACAAATGAGCATGTTAGAAAGTCCGATTGACTACTTGGAGATAATAAAGTTATTTGGAGCCAATTTTACAAACTTAATTTTCTCAAGCTAATAACCCTCCAGTGTGTACTCAGAAAGAGTTTTCAGCACAGCAAAGAACCTTGTGAGCAGTCACCATTAAAGGATACTTCCTCAAAATGTATAACATTCCATGAGTAAGGCTTTACCCACCAATAACGTAAAAGTACAGAGGCTTGTGTAATGGTAGATTCCAGCAGGGCTGAGTACCTTGTGATGATGATGATTCTGTTAATTCTAAAGATGTTTAGCTTAAATAATATTAATGACATCATCTCCCCACTGTAGCGAAGAGATCATTAACAAAACAACACTGCCTTAAGCATATTGGTGGGTTGTTTTGTGGGTGCCCAAACAAATCAAGCACTTCTCCCACAACAGTGGTATCCCTGTGACTGAAGTGCTTGGTTTGAAAAATTTTGGCTGGCCTTTTTTTTATATCCAATATAATGTTGGATCAGAGGCCCAGGACAATTCCATCTTGCACCACTTTTTCATTTCTGCCAATGCTGTATGGTAAGGTTTTATAGGGGCACTTTAACCATTTGAGTGCCAACATTACTGTGAGAGATTAGCAAAATATACGCTAAAAATGCCATCCTAGCTCACAGCGACTGTTTTTTTGGGGGGCGATGCAATATTTAACTAAACTCCAATTATTTGACTTCTGATCGTTTGCTGGTAATAACTTAAATGATTCATATTCCTCGACTATGGCCCTTGTACATCTCTCACAGCAACGTTGGCTCTAAAAGGGTTAAGCTGTCATGTGTTTGTGCCACTGCTCCGTTGCTTAGTAATCAGCCACATTGCTGCAGTCTTTGGCTAATATTTGTTAAAAGAAAATGATGACTGTAAAGTGGTCAGAATGGATTGGAAATGAATATTATTGGGGTTAATAATACTGTGGGGACAAAACATGCCCAAATTATATGATTTTAGCAATTTTTTTGCTTTTTTTATTTTTATAATTCAGATCCAATATTAAAACACGTAAGCATGGTTTCACTCTTTCTGACAAAATCCTTCTTAGATGGACAAAACCATGTGCACTGCAGGTGGGGCGGATGTAACTTGTGCAGAGAGAATTAGATTTGGGTGGGGTTTTACTTCAAAGTGAGATCCATATTGCAGTGTAAAAATAAAGCAGCCAGTATTTTCCCTGCACAGAAACAAAATAACTCCCCCAAATCTAATTATCTCTGCACATTTTACATCTGCCCCACCTGCAGTGCACATGGTTTTGTCCATCTAAAAAGGATTTTGTCAGAAAGAGTGAACTAGAATAAAGCCCTGTATTCTGTGCACATATCTTCTTCCCAATAATTGTTATTCAAAGTCTGTAGAATACAAGGCACCATATGTATTATCATCTGTTTTTGACTGATTAATGTGTCCTCTGTGCTCCTTTCTATACAGTATTGCTGCTGTCAGTTCTGCCACACACAGTTTGAAGCAAACTGTGATACTTTCTCTTTAAATAATTGTAATATGTTGACAACTCAGCAGTATCATTTATAGGAAACCATATTGTAGGTTTATAAAAGGTTGCAATCCCTATGCAGCAATTTTCAAGTCTCTAGAACAGATTTAATGAATGCTTTTAAGCCTAATTATTTTTACTCACATTATGAATTCCATAAATAGAAATGCAGCTTTTTATTAATTTGTAGCCAACCCTGCAAAATATTCCATTATTTAAAATGCAACATTATGGAATTGATTGCTCGTTTACCGTAAACAAAGGAGAAAAAAAGTCACATTTTTATACACATTTTGCTCAGATTTCCGGGCCGACATAGTTATGTTTGGATCAAGGGCCTGATTCTGGTTCACTTGCAAGAACAAATTCTCTCTCTAATGTACAAAACCATGTGCACTGCAGGTGGGGCAGATGTAACATGTGCAGAGAGAGTTAGATTGTGTGAGTTATTTTGTTTCCGTGCAGGGAAAATACTGACTGCTTTATTTTTACACTCCAATATAGATATCAGTTTGCACAACCCCACCCAAATTAAAATCTATATGCACATGTTACATCTGCCCCACCTGCAGTGCACATGGTTTTGTCCATTAAAGGAGTTTGCTTTTTAGAGCCAACCAGAATCAGGCTATACTGTAAGTATGTCTTCCTTTCCTCTTCTTTCATGTGCACATGTCTGTGTGCAGCTATTGGTACTTGTTTCCTAGCACGGCGCCCATCTGGTCCCATCACATACCTTAACTTAAGCTATGCGATGGGACCCGACGGACCCGATTTCGGGCTTTTTTTGAGGTTTCCCAACAAATGTAAAATCAGGTCCATCGCATGCCATTATAATGGCATGCGATGCGACCGACGCAACCGACCCGATTTTACATTGTAAGCATTGTATTCAATGTTAAATTCCTATGTAAAATCGGATCCATTGTATGCCATTATAATGGCATACAATGCGACCAATGCGATGGACCCGAATGTACATAGGAACCAATGTTAAATGGCCCCCCATACCCAATTTTTGATTGTATACCTACCCTGATTGGTAATTTCTATGTCAAATGCCCCCCCATTGTTAACGCCACCCCACAATGAGCACCAACCGGAAGCAAGGAGAGCGCAGCTCGCCCACGAGGGGTGACGATACGCGTCCTCTGACCTTTTCATAACCCCACTATCCATGTCGGTGTGGATTTGATTTTATATAGTGTGGTGAGCGCAGTGAGCCACCGAGCCCGAAGCGTGGCGAGCGCGTAATACGTCTGAAGTAATGCGCAGTGAGCTCGGTGGCTTACTGCGCTCGCCACACTATATAAAATATAGGGTCAGAGGACACGTACCGCCGCCCCTCGCGGGCTCGCTGTGCTCGCCACGCTTCGGGCTCACGTTGATCGTGGCGTGGCGTTAACAATGGGGGGGGCATACAATAAAAAATGGGGTCTGGGGGGCATTTAACATTGGGGCCAATGTAAAAAATCGGGTCGGTAGGGTCAATCGCATATCATGCAATTTGATTGCATGCGATGCGATTGACCCGATTGCATACAATTAAAATCGGTGGCGCCGTGCTAGGAAACAAGTACCCAGCTATTTTCTATTCTTTAAATAGTTATTCCAGTCTCTCTGTCATTCTCTTTCTTTCCTGTGCAAGCTCCAGTCCATCATAGAAACATAGATTTTGATATAAATAATAACCACTTGACTTGTCTAGTCTGCCCCATTTATGAAACCTAAACCCTGTTTGATCCTTAGATCTTATATATGCTTATATACAGTAGCTGTACTGACTTAGCAGTAGCGTAACAATAAATGATGTGCCCCCCCCCCCCCCCCCCCCAGTTAAGGATAGAGATGTGCAGATCCAGCTGTACCCGGATGTACCCGGATCTCAAAACAGGATCTTATTGGCTATCAAAAACATGTGACAGCATATAGCCAATAAGATCCCATTTTGAGATGCAGGTAAATCCGGATCTGCACATCTCTAATTAAGACCCTCCCGCCCTGGCTTACCCCTCCACGATGGTCTGTGGCCTGAATTCGGGACACTGGCCTGCCGCCGCATCTGCTGTGTGCAAAATCTGCAGTGACCACTAATGGGGATATCTCCCGCAGTCATCTCCCGACGGGGCCCTATTTTACCCGACAGCATTGAACAGGGGATCTCGGCAAAACAAGCCCGACGTCACAAGCAGACGGGCTTGTTCTGACAAGAATTGCCGAGCTCCCGGTTGCAGCTCGCCGATTCCCGGCCGCAGCTCGCGGCCCTGCCCCCTTCTCATCCCGCGGCTTAGGGGACATTGAATCCCGTCTGCAAATTCTCGGTCGAGCAGACCTAAAACGGGACAGGGTCACGGCTGTCAGCCAGCCCGACAGCCGTGACCCAACATTGAATGAATACCCCCCTTAGTCTGAGAAATCAGTGACATATTCAATACTGCAGTAAACATTACAAAGATTGCACATGTATGGTTTGCATCCATTTCCAAATCAGGGACCCACTGATGTGCCAAAGATGAAAAGAACAAAAAGTTGCCAAGTTTCCAAAACTCACCATTTCAGAACCCAGTACATATTCAGCGAGACAATAATGCAATTTCATTTTGCAAACAAATATGAGTAGTGCAATCAACAACAATACAAGGAAGATGTAAGTACAAAAAATGCTAAATTTAAAGCCATGTAAGTTAACCTACTGTAACACACATATACATTCACACAAATATATAAGGCTGTTTTTGTCTTACAACTTTTAATTTTAATGTTCGGTCATGATAACTGTAACTTCTGCAGGCTTAGCTTTTAATGATAAGAAAAGTAAATTTGTATCAACAATTCAGGATTTGCATTCATGAAACACTTGTCCTATTCTAATGATTTTGTAGATGAGACAGTGATAATTGTTCGTTAGAGAGGACGAGGATGGGAGATGACAGCTAAATATAATTGGACTTTGAAGAAGACTATTGATTGTATACGGAAAATGTTAATAGGCTCCGCGATAGTGGCTACAGATAAGTGCTACATATTATGCAGTAATAAGCAAGAACACAAATTTGCAATATAAAATAATCTTTATGCAAATGAGATGGAAGATGGAATTTTTGTTCTGATGCATATACTGAACTGCATATACGGAAATGCTAGGTGGACACCTGTGAATGCAGGCGTGCCCATGACTGCTTGGGGTGGGTGGCTGACGTCACATGATGACAGTGCCCGCCCCCAATTGGGCCATCAGCGTGAAGTATATACTGTAAGTAAGTCCAGGCTTACTTTTATCTGCGAAGAGAGGAAAAATCATTAGATCCTAAAGCAATGGATTTAGGAACTTATGGTAAGTGGTGCAAAATGTATTGTACAGTGTAACCAGATAGTAATACTGTACGTTCGGACCCTCTGTGACACATTTGTAAACCAGATATGGTAGAAACGCTTGTACCATGTCCAGGAGGCTTCCAAAAACCGGGTCCCCTCCTAGCCACCCAGAAGGTGGGCAATTATCCCGCACCCCCTTACCTGCTGCACTAAATAACAGGTTTTGGCCCTTATACTGGTTTACTCGCAAAGGCAAATGAACAAAACCATGCAGGTGGGGCAGATGTAACCTGTGCAGAGATATTTAGATTTGGGTGAGTCATTTTGTTTCTGTGCAGGGAAAATACTGACTGCATTATTTTTACACTGCGATATAGATCTCACTATGAAGTAAAACCCCACCCAAATCTAAGTCTCTCTGCACATGTTACATCTGCCCCACCTGCAGTGCACATGGTTTTGTCCATTTGAGAAGGAATTTGCCTTTGCAAGTGAATCAGAATACGGGCCTTTGCTGGTCCACAATGAGGGGGCTGGGAAAAAAATGGTGCAAATAACATGATTTTAGCCCCTCCCCCAATCAACAGAAACATGAATTGTCGCGTTTGATTGTCAAGGAGTCGTGGCTTGGTGATGTCACCCTTGTTCCGCCCCACTGAAAAAGTAGGCAAGTATGCTTGTATTCTGTTAAAACATGAGTGAATCACATTTTTTGATGCTGTCCTTGGGGTGGCCATCGATGCCATTGTCATCAATGGTTGTCACTGATGGCAATGTTGCAACTGGCCATTGATAAAGTTAACCCATGCAATGGATGACCATCCATGTTTATATCTATCAATGTTCATCCATTCATTTTTTTGACTGATTGGACTGTGGGTAAATCAAAATACAGGGGCGGTGCTTCATGGGTGTTGGTTGCGGACTTCTACTATGTGTCCCAACACTGAAAAAAACCCCATAATTTTTGCTGTGCCCTGGATGGAGGGAAACCATCTGGTTCCCTCCATCAATGGCAAAAGTATTCGACATCGGTCATAAACCATCAATGATTTTAAATAATCAATGGTCGAAGGCTATCCCTATGCTGTCCTCTGTAAAGGCTGGGTTTGCACCGAAGAACTGGTGTATACTGGGTGCAGTGTATCCGCCATGGCCGGATTAAGGTTTGTGGGGACCCCGGACCAAAAAATGTCCCCCCGACGGAGGCAGCCCCCCCCAACGGAGGCAGGTCCCCCCCCCTCCGAACGGGGGCAGGTTCCACACACAGAGGGCTCGCAGCGCTGTGCAGCGTGACAGCATAAAATCTTCTGTCCCCCTGCGCTGCGTACTTACAGCTGCTCTGCTGGGCAGCGTCTAAGATCTCCTGTCCCCCTGCGCCACATACAGCCGCTCTGCCGGGCAGCGTCTGAGGATGATCTGATTGTTCAGTGAGCGCTGCCCGGTATGTGCTGCGGCTGCCGCCCAATCCCAAAATCTGGCCCGCCACAGACTTCAAATCCCCCGCATGGACCCCCTTCCCACTCCACGCTGCCCGACCCGGCTGCCTGCCACCCTCCCGCTCACCACCACCGCAGCAGTGGGGTGGCAGGTGTGGGTGCCCCGGAATATGTGGGGGCCCCAATGCCACCGCCCCTGTCATCCCCGTGGGTAATCCGCCACTGGTATCCGCACCTCACACCCTGCACCCATTTTATTTCATAAGCAGTCTACGTGATTACAAATAACAAATGCTGATACATTTAGACCTAACAACAATATAAAACACTCAGTTTGCAGCAAGAAAATGTGCAATTTTCTATTGATTCCAAGCATTTGCTGCTGCCCAAGACGGCTGCTTAGGGTTGCTATAATTATAAGCAAACCGCTGCGTGTGCCTAATACGACAGGGTAATATATTTCCTACTGGTCTGACAAGTCAATATGCCAGTGTTCCAGTGATTAAGCTGTTTAAGCACGCAGCAGTAACATTTTGCGTTTACATGGAAACAAATGTGCAGAATATACCTTAATCGCGTAATGTACACATATCTGGAACAAAACACGTCCCTTTTGATGCATTTATTCTAAACCCAAGGTCAAGTAAGCAATAAAACATTGAAAGGGATTTGATTATTTATTAAAGGGGTAAGGGATTTCAACTGAACCATAGGCAAGCTGTACATAGTTAGTATTTAACTCAACATTCTTACATATCCAAGTACATTTATAATTTATACATATACAATGATTTTTTTTCTTCTTTTTATAATTAAAATACAGTAACAACAAATCATCTCTAGTCCTCTACTGTCTTCTACCCATCTCATCTCTTAAGATGGGTACACACTAACGGGCCGATTCAGGATCACTTGCACAGATCCGAATTTGGCCCCAGACACTTCAAATTGCAGCCATAGTGGTTTATATGAAAACGTTATGTAGGGACTAAGAGCTTGTTTAGGAAGTGTAGGTGGTGCTACGCTTCCTAAACAATCTCTTAGTCCCTACATAACATTTTCATATAAACCACTATGGCTGCAATTAGCCCAGGACTCGATCTCCCCCAAACATACACAATGGGAGAGATACTAGTCCTATCTCCACATAAACTCAGTGTATACTATTTGCGGTCATGTGACCCACAACCCGGAAGTACTTCTATATATTATATTATGTTTTTATGTTTTACTGAGATTCTAGTAGGATTAATAAATGATTATTATTTAAGCTATATCAATATGTTTGTCTCCTATTCCACAAACGCATACTGAAATTATGATTATCATGGTTTATTGTTTTGATTGATTGTTAATTGGCTACCCATTACTATGGGTATATATACCCCTAGCCAACATACCAGAAGTCACCTTTGAAAAAGCCACAAGCTAGTGGTGCAGCCTCTCACTCTTGCCAGATTGGACCCCTACCAACATCCAGTCCATCTCTGCCTAAAATTGGGAACTTCTACCTCGAATCTCCCTCCAGGATTGTCCACAGTACACTGAACTCCAGGTGAGCCACGCCATCTCTTGCCACCTGTATGAGAACAGTGTCCCCTCACCAAGACATTGGCCGTCTCCATTACAAGCGACCGGGGTTACCTGCAGTGTTCCCCTCCAGGTGAGCAAAATACCATCTTAGCCACCTGTCAGAGGGTCCTGCCCCCTCCCTCAAATCAAGTCCAGACTGGAGACAATATGCCCACCCTCCTCCAGTACAAAAAATCTTAATAGTGACTTTCCACTACAAACAGGAGGTGCTCAAATTGGGTATTGAGCCAAAAAAGTCTTTCCCAAACCGACAGAGGGACTCCAGAGGGATATAATATGGACATTTCTCCATCGATTCCTCCAGCGGCATTAACAACCAATCCGTAATAATAGAGAGGACCGGTGGACTGCCCCCAGCACAACCCTTTGATTCCTGTTTTCCCAATACAGCAGAAATATTAATGGTTAAGTGCACTTTCCATTTGGACTGATATCCAATTGGGCATTGGCCCCCACAGATTCCGATCCAATCAAAGAGTGAGACCTTCTTTTTATTATATTCTTATTACATTTTATTGTGTCATGTTATTATGTATAATTGTATGTAAATGTTTATTTTAATCTGCTATATAAAGTAATTTTTTCACATTAACTGGTCAATCTTTTCACTGTAAACCCAGCTCTGCTTCCTCGACTCTTTTGTTTGCAAATCTTTTGTGTAAAAAAACACAGGGAGTGACTACCCCTGTACCCCAGCAGCCGCTTGGAGAAACACCTCATATTACAGGCGCCCTTTACTTCTCTCTGGTAGAGCAGCCTCTCTCTTTTATCCTGCAGGTGACAGCTGACGAATAAAAAAAATTATAGCCTTCCCCTGTCCCGATGTACTGTGTTGGGTAAAGTTCTTAAGGTGACTGCCAGATGACTGTGCCAATGTAATTTACTGATGGAACCATTATTATATGTTCATTGTGCAACAGCGCGCCAGCTGGGCAGCCTAAAGCCAAAGTCTCCTTCACACGCCACAAGCATTAGATGCTATATGCCAGCTGTAGAACCTTCATTACATGTAGATGAGCAGTGTAATTGGTAAATCCTTGAGCGCACATTAACATGTGTCTAACAGCATTACAAGGGGAGCTACATGTGTATTAGCCTAGGGCACCTGGAACTTTTCATCAGGCCCGGCATCTCCCAATTGTATGATGTATGTTTATACATAAACAGGGGTAGATTGGGATAGAAAACCAACCAAGAAAAATTTCTGGAAGCAGCCCTCATGGAGGCGGGGTCTTTGAAGTAGTGGGGTCTATGGAAGGGGATGGATCCTACTCATGATTCTAAGTTGGACACAGTTAAAGCCCACTTATGTCTGTTCCTGCAGTTGTCTCTGCAATTTTATACTTTCCATTACAACACCCTTCCCTGGTGTAATGGGTGGATCGGGAACTTAAAGTGGCCTAAAAAAATTCCAAAAAGAGGCCACTTTACACGGCCAACATTGTCAGCCAACCTCATCTAACCCATAAGTGCCCCTTACACTTGTGAGATTTTGTCAGATTTGACCCTATTCAGATGGATTGGGCCAATTTATCTGTCAAAATCTGATGTGTAGGACCCAATTCCCAATCCCGTGCGCATTGGTGTAACCGAGAGATTGATCCTCCTGCACATAGGATAAATCTCAAGTCAATTAGGTCCAACTTGGACAACAATTTGGACAAGTGTAAGGGGGTCTTTACACATCCACATCACCGGCCTGACACCTTTTACTCCCTAACATGCCCACACTAACATGGCCCTTATTCAGATCTGATCACAGTACAAATTTGTTTGAAAAATATGCAAAGCCATGTGCACTGCAGGTGGGGCAGATGTGACATGTGCAGAGAGAGTTAAATTTGGGTGGGGTGTGTTGAAACTGAAATCTTGATTGCAGGGTAAAAATAATGCAGCCAGTATTTACCCTGCATGGAAACAAAATAACTCACACAAATCTAACTCTCTCTATACAGGTTACATCTGCCCCACCTGCAGTGCACATGGTTTTGCCCATTTTCCAAACAAATTTGTACTGCGATCAGATCTGAATAAGGGCCCATGTGTATGGTCCCCGGCGACGGAGATGCGCTCTCCCCAGAGTACAGGGGCATGACAGATCACACAACAGACTTCGCTGGTGCGGTGCTGTGTGTGCTGAGCAATGCTAGATTACTCAGCACGGAGGCTCAACTTGCCCCATGTGTACAAAAATTTTATAGAATGAGAGAATCAGAAAGTGAGAGAATTGCTAAGAAATCTCCAGTTTTTTTTTTTTTTTTATATACCAAATCTCTCACTTTCTGAATCTCTCATCCTAATAAATTTCACCCTCTTCTCTCTCCACTTAGGGGGTTATACTGGTCGATTCGCAGCCTTGTGAGTCCAACAAACCCTGCCGGTGATGTCAGCTGACCGCCCCCCGCACCCGCGTCATGGCCTCAATAGCATGAAACGCTGGGTGTTCTCATATGCATATGCTGATGGGGCCGTCCCCTGCCCCTATCTGCCCCCACCCGCCGTTGGTGCACTCCTCCTGCGTATGCACATGTGCCGAAATGCGCAGAAAACATCGCCCCCCGTGCAAACACAGGGCCTTATTCTGGTTCACTCTTTCTGACAAGTTCCTTCTTAGATGGACAAAACCATGTGCACTGCAGGTGGGGCAGATGTTACTTGTGCAGAGAGAATTAGATTTGGGTGGGGTTTTACTTCTATATTGCAGTGTAAAAATAAAGCAGCCAGTATTTACCCTGCACACAAACAAAATAACTCACCCAAATCTAATTCTCTCTGCACATTTTACATCTGCCCCCCTGCAGTGCACATGGTTTTGTCCATCTAAGAAGGATTTTGTCAGAAAGAGTGAACTAGAATAAGGCCCACAGTCCTGCTGCATAGGAACCAGAATAAACCCCTTTATCTGTCTGCAAGGTTCGATACATTTTCCTTTTAGAAGCTTATAGGCTGCCTCTACTAAAGTGACTTTTTATTACATTAAATATAAAAAAAATACTGAAACATTTTATAGTATTTTTGTTAAATAATAAACAGTTAAATACACAGTTTAAATACACATGATGCTCGGTATCCACGCTCTTCATGAGACCTTGATTTACAATAAGGGGATGACTTTTGAGAGGAAGATAAAGACATTGGGATGCAATAAAAAGTTGCAAAATGAAACCAGAATCTATGATGAAAACGATTCTGGGAACAGGTTTGAAAGCAGCCAGCAGCAATAAGGGAATGGAATAAATGTGAATCTGCATCAGTGAGAGGCAGTCTGAGCAGAAAAACAACATATTTGGAGTGGGATTTGTTGTTCTCTAGATCTAAAGGAGTATGCAATCTGTTTTCATTGTGTGGAACTCCGCCACTGGAAACAAATGGTAGTCAGAATGGAAATATCTGCTGGTAAATGGCATTTGTGAAACTGCCTCTCAAATAACATTTCTCCTACTTCAAATGAGTTTTCTGAATGCTCACAGTGGGTGGTGCACACGGGGCTTGTCAGATGCAAGGCTTGTGATTACAGGGGGGATTTATTAAAGTTTGGAGAGAGATAAAGTGGAGAGAGATAAGGTACCAATCAATCAATTCATAACTGTCCATTTAAAGCATGTTTCTAATTCTCTCTGAGACATGATGCATCTCCCCCTTTAATTATTTGATAAATCTCCCCACAAAAATGATAGGAACAGACCAGTACTCTAGGCCTGATTCAGACCTGCTCGCTAAGCAGCATTCTTTCGATGTTAAGCGAGCGGCTAAACTCTGCCCGGCCGGCGAGGGGTTGAAGCGGCCACGTCTGAACTGGCCCACCAGGAAATGGCCCGGTTTTCCTGTGGCCCAATCCGCCTCTGTCTGCACCTTCCCAATTCATTGCGCTCCATTTTCTGCAACTATTTTTGTTTCTTGGATAGGATAGATACAGTTAAAACAACTGGCTAGCTAATGCAAATTAGATCAAATAAAAATGAATTAAGATGAAACGGTCTCATTTCCACCCGACAATATCATTATCTGTTCTCGTTCGCAAATGAAAAGCCGTAACACAAATTTTCATGAGCACCTCTTTATTGAGAGCTTAGGTTAACACCATTTTTTTCTTCTTCTTTTTTCAAGAATGACGTTCCCATCTTTCAAATATCACTATTTCATTTGCTATAAAACATGCAAAGCCGAAATTCACATCATAAAAGGCTTAGCAGTTCTTTTTAAGATACACTTCGCCATTTAGCAATACTCTACATCACTGATTTAAAAGACTTAAGTGATTTAATTTAATAGCTTGCATGCACCATTGATTTGTTAATCTAAAGATTGGTTTTTGTGAACTGGTTCAGATGAACTCTTGTCTGAGAATATATTTAAAAGAACATAGAGTACTTTGTACATGCAGTAATCCTTTGTTGTCCATTATGTGAACACAAATGCTCGACACTCAAGTCGCCCTTCCCCGAAAGTGCTAGGACAAATGTATCTAACTGAAGGAAATGCCTACCAATGTAAATGGATAGAACAGGACAATTGTGTCCAATTTCCAGCCAACGTTTTCTTTGCAGTAGTTTTCTGAATTGTATATAGTGTTGGGTCCCGCGGCGCTAGCGGGGCAGCCTCTCCGTCGGGTCCCGGAGTGCGCGTCCCGACTGTTGCTAAGCAGCCGGGACGTCAGCGCACTTCCGGGCCCGAACTTCCGGCTGCCGTCGCTAAGCAACCGCGACGCCGGCCGGCTTCCGTCTCCCCGCTGCCGCAGCGGTTGCCTAGGCAACGGAGACGCCAGGCAGCCGCCGGCAGGCGGGAAATTATCAGCACAGGTGGGGGCAATTATTAGGAGGCTGGTCCCTCAGCAGACTATTGGATCAGCCCCCTTTATATACCTTTTTGGACATCAGACCCACGCCGGATATAGTGAGTTCTTCCTGGTCCTTCCCAGTTTGTCTTGCTGTGCATGTCCGGTCCTCCGTGGGTCCTTGATCTGCTGTACTCCTGCCTTGAGTCGCTTGCTGCTTCTATCCAGAGAACCAGTTACCACCCCGTGTGTTCTACCTGTGGGAGAAGCAGTGGTGCCGTTGTCCGGGACAGTTCCCTCCGAGACTCCTTCGTCACCGTGAGTCCGGGTGGGATACCCTCCGGGGATTCCCCCCGGTATACCCTTTGCATTCCTGATTTATCAGTATTGTGTTATTGATACCAGCTTAAGCATTGTTGCTATTTATTATTTGGGATATTCCATACTGTCCCTATTGTTTGGTTTATTGATATCTTTAAGACCTTTACGCATTGTTGCGTTTACCCACGTTTCCCATAGTCTAAACGCCAACGGGTCCTTCACTGTATAGGCGTTTCCCCGGTGTCATCTTCTCACCAGTGGTTCTGGGGTTCCCCGCCTTCATAGGGTCCAGCTAGTCATCCCCTTGTGCTCTCCTGGCCTCGGCGGACAAGTTGTCCATCCCTAAGACCTGCCTGTAGCGGAGTGGGGCGGACCTAATTCGCCCTTCAGCCGAGACGGGCCCAGGTGAAGACTAGCCTAGCACTTGTCCGTCGATTCCAGGCGGAGACAACGGAGTTAGGGTTGGCAGGGACACCCCAGATCCTAACATTATATCCGGCCATAACCGACACCAGTCCCTGGGGTGATGGATCCCTCTCAGGTTTTAGCCGGTCAGGTGCATAACCTAACACAGAGGTTGCAGGACCTCACCCTCCGGGTTAATGCACAAGATGAAAAGGTGGCCCATTCCCTGTCATCTTCCCGTGTGGTCGAGCCCAAAGTAAATCTCCCGGATCGGTTCTCGGGAGACCGCTCTCAGTTTTTTAACTTTCAAGAAGCATGTAAACTTTATTTCAAATTGCGTCCCTCCTCTTCTGGTTCTGAGACGCAAAAAGTAGGAATAATAATTTCTCTCCTCCAAGGAGATCCCCAGACATGGGCCTTTGGCCTCTCCGCGGATGCTGAGGCTCTCTCCTCGGTGAATAACTTCTTTTCCGCCATGGGACTCCTTTACGATGACCCAGACCGTACCGCCTCGGCAGAGGCGAATCTCCGTTCCCTTAAGCAGGGTCGGGGCCCTGCCGAGGTATATTGTACAGAGTTCAGGAGGTGGGCAGTCGATTCCGGCTGGAACGACCCTGCACTCCGTAGTCAGTTCCGAATCGGATTGTCGGAACGCGTTAAGGATTCTCTAGTTCAATATCCAGCACCCACATCCTTGGATGAGCTAATGAAACTCACCATTAAGGTCGACCGACGTCTTCGGGAGCGACAAAGAGAAAAGACCTCAGGCATATGGCCTTCCAAACCTCTTGAGGAGAATCCTCCCGAACCTGACGAGGAACCCATGCAGTTGGGGGCGATGCGGCTTACCGTCGCTGAGAAAAATCGCAGAAGAAGTAAAGGATTGTGCCTTTACTGTGGTGGTCAGGGTCATCGGGCAGTGGGTTGCCCTCTCAAGTCGGTAAAAGATCAAGCCTAAGTGAGGGTGGGGAGATTCACTTGGGTTTAGCAGGCTTCTCCCCTCTTAACTCGTTACTAGTGCCCGTTAAGATCGGGTTTTCCGAGGTCACCACGGAGGTCACTGCCTTTATAGACAGTGGCGCCGCTGGTAACTTTTTTGACATAGGCCTTGCCACCACACTAGGCATTCCTCTTCAACCCCTTAACACTCCTGTTTCAGTCTGTGGTCTTGATGGTCTTCCTCTCCTCAATGGGACCATTACCCAACAAACCTCACTTCTTAAGTTGTCTATTGGGGCGCTTCACTCCGAGGACATTTCCTTCCTACTCCTTCACTGTCCCATGGCACAACTGGTCTTAGGTTTACCGTGGTTGAAAAGACATAACCCCAACATAAACTGGGAGTCAGGGGAAATAACCGGATGGAGTCCGACTTGTCGAGAGAAATGTCTTTCTCTTCCACTTCGCTTAACTCAGCCTCTCCTTCCCACGTTACCTCCGCAGTATCAGGAGTTTTCGGATGTTTTCTCCAAAAAGGAGGCTGACACGTTACCCCTGCACCGCACGTTTGACTGTGCCATTGAACTTGTCCCCTGTGCTCCCTTGCCCAAAGGCCGATTATATGCCCTCTCTATACCGGAAACCCAAGCCATGGATTCATATATTCAGGAAAACCTAGCCAAGGGCTTCATTCGCCCATCCAGATCTCCTGTAGGGGCAGGGTTCTTTTTTGTTGAAAAAAAAGATGGGTCCTTGCGACCATGTATAGATTATCGGGCCCTGAATAAAATTACCGTAAAAAATTCCTATCCGTTACCCTTAATTTCAGTTCTTTTTGATCAGGTCCGGGAAGCGGTGATTTTTTCTAAAATTGATTTGAGAGGGGCATATAATCTGATAAGGATCCGCAAGGGAGACGAATGGAAGACGGCATTTAACACACATACAGGCCATTACGAATATCTCGTAATGCCTTTTGGGCTGTCTAACGCCCCTGCGGTCTTCCAAGACCTGATCAATGAAGTCCTTCGACCATTCCTGGGGTTCTTCACCGTGGTCTACCTCGATGACATTCTCATTTACTCCAGGAACTTGCAGGAGCATCGGCAGCATGTTAAGATGGTGCTCCAAAAACTCAGTGAGAACGGCCTATACGCCAAATTGGAGAAATGTGAATTCGAGGTAGACCGAGTGGCGTTTCTAGGGTACATTATTTCTCCCGAGGGATTCTCTATGGACCCGAACAAGGTGCAGGCCGTTCTCTCCTGGGCTCGGCCTTCCAGTTTGAAAGCCATTCAGAGATTTTTAGGCTTTGCGAATTATTATCGCCGGTTCATTCGCTCATTCTCAGATATTGTTTCTCCGATTGTGGAACTAACCAAGAAGGGAGCTGACCCACAAAATTGGTCCGCACAGGCCATAGCTGCCTTTGAGAAATTGAAAGAAGCCTTTTGCTCGGCTCCCATCTTGAGGCACCCTGATCCGAAACTACCCTTCCTTGTAGAAGTTGACGCTTCTGAAATCGGGGCTGGGGCCGTCCTCTCACAAAAAGATCCCGGTGACAAGAAAGTCCACCCGTGTGCATACCTTTCTCGTAAATTCTCTCCTGCCGAGAGGAACTATGACGTAGGCAACAGAGAGCTCTTGGCCATCAAATGGGCATTCCAGGAATGGCGTCACTGGCTGGAAGGGGCTGAGCATGTTGTCACGGTCATCACCGATCATAAAAATCTGGCCTACATTGAATCTGCCAAACGTTTGAACCCCAGGCAAGCTAGATGGGCCTTATTTTTCACCAGGTTCAATTTTGTTATCACATTTAGGCCAGGTCCAAAAAACGTCAAAGTGGACGCCCTGTCTCGTAGCTTCCAGCCTGTCCAAGAACCCAGACTCCCAGAGGTCCCGATTGTTCCATCATCTATCATTATGGCAGGGCTCACCCAGGATCTGGCTTCACGGGTTCTAGCGTCTCAAACCCAAGCTCCCAAAAAGACCCCAGCCGGACGCCTTTTTGTACCAAAGGGTCTTCGTAAAGTGGTCCTCAGGGAATTCCACTCCACTAAAGTCGCTGGTCATCCTGGAATAAAGAAGACACTAGAATCTCTGTCTAGGGCAGTCTGGTGGCCTAGTATTTGCCAAGATGTTTACCAATTTGTAATGTCCTGCGAGGTCTGTGCTCAAACCAAGCCGTCCAGAAGGTCACCTATTGGGCGACTCCACCCTTTGTCCATTCCTCATAGGCCCTGGTCCCACGTTTCGATGGACTTTATTGTAGAGTTGCCTTCGTCTTCTTCCTACAATACCATCTGGGTTACTGTAGACCGATTCAGTAAAATGGCGCACTTTGTGGCCTTACGGAAGATTCCCAGTGCTCAGGAACTGGCTCGCCTGTTCATCCGTCACATCTTTCGACTTCATGGTCTTCCGATGGATGTAGTTTCGGACAGGGGGTCACAATTTGTTGCCCGATTCTGGAGGTCCTTTTGTACCACTCTGGGTATTCATGTAAGTCTTTCCTCGGGGTATCACCCTCAGTCCAACGGTCAGACAGAGAGGGTAAATCAAACCTTAGAACAGTACTTAAGGTGCTTTGTTTCTAAATGCCAGAACGATTGGGCTGAATTGCTCCCCTTAGCGGAATTTTCCTATAACAATTCCTGCCACACAGCCTCAGGAAAATCCCCTTTTTTTTGTAACACTGGAATGCATCCTAAATACACTGCATTTGATGTTTCTTCAGATTCTCTGTCCTCTTCTTCTTTCGTGACTCACCTGAGGAAATCTTGGAAAAAGATTCGTGCTGCCCTTAAACGGGCATCCCTTTCTTCCAAGTCATATGCGGACAAGCGCAGGAGACCTTGTCGGTTTAGGGTGGGTCAAAGGGTATGGCTATCTACCCAAAATATTAAGCTCCGCCAGACCACTTCGAAGCTGGGTCCTAAATTCATTGGTCCATTTTTAATCCTGGAAAAGGTTAATCCGGTGGCTTTCAAGTTGTTGCTGCCCAAATCCCTGAGGATTAATAATGTGTTTCACTCTTCTCTCCTCAAACCCGTATTTTTTTCTACCCAGTTTGGTGTCAGACAGGCTCGTAAACCCAAACCAGTCTTGGTTCAGGGTCATAGAGAGTTTGTGGTGGAGAAAATTCTGGATTCCAAGAGGGTTCGAGGGCAGCTCAGATTTCTCGTACACTGGAAAGACTACGGGGTAGAAGAGAGGTCTTGGGTTCCGGAAAGATTCCTCCATGCTCCTCGGTTAAAGGAAATCTTTTTCCGACAGTTTCCTTGGAAACCTGGCGCTAAGGGTTCGTTGACCCCTCCTCAAGGGGGGGGTACTGTTGGGTCCCGCGGCGCTAGCGGGGCAGCCTCTCCGTCGGGTCCCGGAGTGCGCGTCCCGACTGTTGCTAAGCAGCCGGGACGTCAGCGCACTTCCGGGCCCGAACTTCCGGCTGCCGTCGCTAAGCAACCGCGACGCCGGCCGGCTTCCGTCTCCCCGCTGCCGCAGCGGTTGCCTAGGCAACGGAGACGCCAGGCAGCCGCCGGCAGGCGGGAAATTATCAGCACAGGTGGGGGCAATTATTAGGAGGCTGGTCCCTCAGCAGACTATTGGATCAGCCCCCTTTATATACCTTTTTGGACATCAGACCCACGCCGGATATAGTGAGTTCTTCCTGGTCCTTCCCAGTTTGTCTTGCTGTGCATGTCCGGTCCTCCGTGGGTCCTTGATCTGCTGTACTCCTGCCTTGAGTCGCTTGCTGCTTCTATCCAGAGAACCAGTTACCACCCCGTGTGTTCTACCTGTGGGAGAAGCAGTGGTGCCGTTGTCCGGGACAGTTCCCTCCGAGACTCCTTCGTCACCGTGAGTCCGGGTGGGATACCCTCCGGGGATTCCCCCCGGTATACCCTTTGCATTCCTGATTTATCAGTATTGTGTTATTGATACCAGCTTAAGCATTGTTGCTATTTATTATTTGGGATATTCCATACTGTCCCTATTGTTTGGTTTATTGATATCTTTAAGACCTTTACGCATTGTTGCGTTTACCCACGTTTCCCATAGTCTAAACGCCAACGGGTCCTTCACTGTATAGGCGTTTCCCCGGTGTCATCTTCTCACCAGTGGTTCTGGGGTTCCCCGCCTTCATAGGGTCCAGCTAGTCATCCCCTTGTGCTCTCCTGGCCTCGGCGGACAAGTTGTCCATCCCTAAGACCTGCCTGTAGCGGAGTGGGGCGGACCTAATTCGCCCTTCAGCCGAGACGGGCCCAGGTGAAGACTAGCCTAGCACTTGTCCGTCGATTCCAGGCGGAGACAACGGAGTTAGGGTTGGCGGGGACACCCCAGATCCTAACATATAGTCCCATTCCATAGGGGTTGTAAAGTGTCACATATTCACCATGCTTTCTGATCCATCATCCTCCAGGCTCTCACAGTCTCTGTGTATATCTGGACTGCAAGGGTTCTATCACATCATGCCTACTCGCCTGCAGGGTTCAGGAGACTCCTGAATTTCAGGTATCCTGATCCCCAGGACTGTGGTTCAGCCTCTTGGAAGCAAGCACTACCCTACTTGGATGCTACCACTCCCCCAATGCTGTGTGCAGCCCTGGAGATAAATTACATACTGCACAGATGGATCCCTCCTTATTTAGCCTGTTAATTGGATTAAGTGAGTAATAGGATTACTATGCTAATCCCCTACTGTATTGTTACTGGGAACAATAGGATAGCCATGGCTAGCCATGGTGAGCTACAACCTAAGGATCAAAGTTGACAGGGGATCCAACTGTACTCATTGATGATGTGACTCCTGATGCCATGTCCCTTTTAGGGGAACCTTAGGAACTTAAGACATGGAGGCCCTCCACCTCGCTGTGAGTTTGTGTGTGACTCCTTCCACACGAGGCAGTTACAGCAGCACAGGTTTTGCCTGTAATGAGGCAAAGAACCCAACTTGTTGATAAAATTACACCTGCTTCCCTGGGTTCTCTATGAGGAATGCTGTGTCTCCAGCAAAAGTTCACCAAACAACCCAGACATAAAAACCTATATGGTGAGCTTGTGCTTTTGGCTGGGCAGACACAGACAATGCTGGGAAGTGGGACCTTGTTGTTAGACAGAGGTGGTTCTAGGATGACATTAGCATAGAGAAGACTGCAGAATGCCTAGGCTCCCTCCAGGGGAAAGTGCTCTGCAAATATATGCTAATTCCAATATAAAGCCCTTCCCAGGTGAACAACTGTGCACCTGAATATGCAAAGACTGAGATGCCCACTGTGTCTACAGATGCTGCAATCATCCGTTGTGTATCATTAGACACCACTATTGGTAGCTCTATTGAAGTGCAATCTCTGCGAAGAGTATTGCAGCTGCACCCCCACACAACAACATGTACCAGCTCTTCCTTGCTGGTTATACTTCTGTAGGACTAGATGATGCAAAGCATGTCTTTGTAGCGCTGCCCACAAGGACGTGATCATTCTGGTCCAAAACTCAATTATCTCCTGTAGCTCCACCTCCATCCCTCCCCTTTCTCATCCTTTCAGTGGTCCTGCTCCCCTGCCTCAAGGAACTGGCTGCCCTCTCCTGGAGAAAGTATTCAACCTTGATTTTATTATTCACATTAGCATGGTGAGAATATAATTAAACTAAGACCTCAGTGCTGTGAGGCAGTAAGGCTAGCCATTACACCATCAACTATCACTTAATAAACTCCATTCTATTTCTGAATACCTCCAGCACAAATTTAGTGGTTATTAATAAATATTGAAAGTTTTCCAGGAATCATGTCCCACAGATCTAGCACAAGAGCAGTTGTTCCTTAGGGATAGTAACTCTCCCTATTGTTCTCATACAAATGGAGCCACTCTAGTTGTTTCTGCCAGCTAGCCATATCGGCTATAGCAAGCGTCTCACATGCTTGCGCGTCCCATTGCAGAGAATCAGCCTCTTGTGCATGCGCGCCCCATTCTTGGAGGATGGTGGGCCTGGCGCATGGTGGTAGTCACACCAGGAGATGCTGCAATGAGTGCGGCTCTATCTGTACATGGCCCTGTGCCTCTCATGATCTCCGGTAGCATGTTGTTAGCACTTCACTAATTTTTTTTTTTTTTTTTGTTTTTTTTTTTTTTTTATCTAATTTGTCATCAGGTTTTGACAAAACCCCCCTTAATTGTTTTAGTTCAGATTTGGATTTCTGCTCGGTTTAAAGTCGATGTTAAAAAAAATCAATAATAATTGTGAGAAATCAATAAAAACAGCTAAAATCATGTGGCTTTTGCAAACCAAACCTCAAAATCTGCATTAAAAATCAAAATTCAGAACTGCTCAGCTCTCCTTGGGGATACTGACCAGGTTTTGGTTCAGTCCAATCCACAACATTCAAGTAGATTCAGATTTCAGAAGAACCAAACAACGCTTGCTCAATGGTGGGTTATTCAAGAGTCTTGTGCGCTGGTGGCCAATAGATGGTGGCTGATGTGAAATTTCAAGTGTTGTTTCATTCAGATGCACTGACATTACTGTTATGTTGTTCCAGCTTAGTTGTTACATAATGATCTACACATTGAGCATAGGTTTAGAAATAATACAATACATAGTCAACAAATATAACATTTTATTTACTTCTATCGTGTATATTTATTTGCAACTTTGCAACTTTGTTCTTAAGCTACAGTGGATATTTAAAAATGTTCTATTGGCCCTCTATGTAATTAAATATGTGTAAACTGTAATATCTGTAATTGAATGTACTGTATTTTATAAGACGCAATGCAGTTTGCATCCTGGCGGTCAGAATGCTGGAGATCAGAAAACCAATGCAGGAACACCAAAAACATCAGGATTCCTGAGTATGTGGGCCGGTCTAGCAGTCTAGCATGCTGCCTAGAACATGGGGGATAGGTTTATAGACACTAGTCATGGGACTAAGGCTTAGGCTGTGGGGGGGGGGTTTGACTTTGGCTGCAAGTGGTTAGGTTTAGGCACGGGTGGGGGGGGGGGGTAGGGCTAGGTTCAAGGGTTGGGGGACTAGGTTTAGACAGTGGGGTGTGGGTTAGGTTTAGGCACTAGGAGGAGTTGGGGGTCAGGCTGCAGGGAATAGGGTAAGGCTACTAGAAGGTTGGGGTAGGGGGATAGTTATGTACCTTACAAAGCCTCTGTTCGTATACTTCATATCGGGATATCGCGTTTGGTATTTTAACCGCTGGAATCTCCAATGCTAGGATATCATATGTACATCCATAAGACTATATTATGTTTTTTTTTTTTTTTATGTTTTACCACCTAAACTTGTCACTATAAGTTGTTGTTTTTTTGGTACTTATGTATTATCTGGGCTCCCATGTTAAATGCACCCCATTTTTTCATACCCCTACTATCCAACTACGCATGGAGTTGACTTTATATAGTGTGGCGAGCGCAGCGAGCCACCGTGCCCGAAGCGTGGCGAGCGGACGCGGTCTCATAAGAAAAACGGGAGCCCAGATATTACATAAGTACCGTTTTTTTTATATATAAGTAAACAATTTAGATTTTCATTTTATTTTAGGTTGAGCATATCTTCTATGAAACAGAATTGGCATTCCACATTCCTCTTAATTATACTCTTATGTATAGAGTGTGCTGTAAGCTACAGTACTGTATTTTTCTAATTGTGCTATGTACCATGTTCCACAAAATCATCACCTTAATCTGCAATCTGAATATATAATGACAATGATGGGAAGTTGCTAGGAGAAACAGGATTTCTTTTAAATGTATACTGATTATTTATCTTCTCATTGACTAGTGGTCACCTCGAAGAGACTCTGGTCGATTTTTTTTCTACACCTCATTCCATTATACAATCATCAATACACTAGTAAATGGAAATACAATATTTTGGTTTGATTTTTATCGTGACCAGCAAAATCTTATTTGACAGATTAAGTATTTTACCCTATACCCAGTGACACTAAAATCTCAATCTTTTTGATTTACAGTATACACACTTTCGTAAAACAATGAGTAAATACAGTATTTCCAGGAATAAAATCATGTCACTATCCTCCATAAGACAGATTTATGTAGCAGACATAATTCTTGACACTGATAAATCAAATGAATTGAAGAGATTTATGATGTATCGCTGATCTAAAAACTGAAAGCTACTTGGTTCTGTTCTTTACAACTGTCTCAGATAAAAGTATTGCATATCTCTGGTTGACGTCCTTTCTCTATTTAGGGGGATATTCAATACAGGGTCACAACTGTCTGGCTGACACGACAGCCGTGACTATGTCCCGTTCTCTGCCGCCTGGACTAAGAATTGGCCAAAAAGGGGACGTGGCCGCGAGATACGGCCGTGGATCGTCGAGCTGCGGCCAGGAGCTTGACCATCCATGGCCATTCTTGACAGAATGGGCCTGACTGCTTCTAAAGTCAGGCCCACTCTGCCTGAGATCCCTGTTCAATACTGTGGGAATTCATCTGAATTGTTACAATTATTAGAAATATTGAATAGCTGCTCCAAGCCTCTTGGTCCCTGTTACTTATGAGAATGATAGGGCCTCTAAACTTCAATAGCATTAGAAATGTCAGTAGATTGAGAGGTGCAGGAAATTACGTCATGTCATTACTAGCCACACGGGGCACCCTATTCACACAATCGTCGTTCTGATGGGAACATGGTTGGCGATAAATCCTAAGTATTAAAATGTCATTACTTTTTATATTTAGGGAGGCATTGGGGCTTATAGTGTATGGGTTCTACATGCCTACATGACATTGGCCTCACCTCTTCCACGTCTCATAATAGGCACTTGAACCTTTTCAGCTACAGGTCTATTAGACATTCAGGGCGGGATGTATTAAAACACATTGCCATCCCTCGCCGCCCGGCAACAGTGATGCTAGCGATACCTGTGATGTGGTGTGCGGGGGGGTTTCCCTCACATCCTGGCACAGTGCGGCTGTCCCCGGAACCTTCTCCTCCCCCTGCAGCCGGAAGGACATCTGGCTGTGACATATGCTAGGGGAGGATGAGTTTCACGGTAGGATGGGGAGGGTTGGAGTCTGCGGCGGATGGTGGACGGCGGGCAGCGGGCGGTGATAGAAGCCCATAGGCTTCTATAGGGTATCTCCACCCAAAGGTGGCGATACCCTGCCCTGCGATGACACGGCAGCCGGGTATTAGTACATTTGAAAATGCTGTAAAACGGGGGTTTTACCGCATTTTCATCTTAGTACATCCCGCCCTTAATCCAGCCCTGAGGAGCAATGACATTGTAGCTCAAATAAAAAATAATAAAAAAAAACATCTTGTTGGTTGATATTTTTTGCACCATACACCATACACCATACATCATCATGACATTTGCTCATCTAAATCTAAACACTAGATAATGAAACCATGTCTATACAGTATACAGGGGATGCGGACACTAGGTCTAGAGGGTTTTTTTCATACTTTAATATCCAAGTGGGCATAGAGTGAGAATAGCGAGGCACCGTGCCCGAAGCATGGAGAGCGAAGAGGGGAAGTGGTACACTTATACAGTATCCATGTTGAATTAAGTCGACATAGACACAAGAAAATGAAAACCCATGTTGACCAACTGCTTGTTGGAGGTGGAGCTTAGGTAAAAACGCTTGCTGACAGCTTTCTGCTCAAGAACCCTAATTCTGGACTACTTTAATTCCTGTATCAAAAATAGTTTATTATCAGTGTTCCAACTCTCCACAAGAAGCCTTAAAATGATCTTGTTGCTTTGATTTTCACACACACAGTAGCTGCATCTGCTACAAATGCATGTAATAAACAACACCTACATTTGATATTTTAAGCATTTTGTATAGTTCTCCCTCAGGGAGTTTAGACAGTTTTTAAAAAGCAAGTGCAGTAATTTTTTAACTGGGATCCCATGATACTAAGCAAATTCAAGTGATTCATGATTTGCATGTACAATGTACTATTAAAGTTTCACAGTTATTTGCAAACTTTGAGTCAAATTTTAAATATTTGTATCGCATAATGAATGTTTATTTTTGGTCACAAATATGCACAGACATAAAAGGCATTCTCCTATTCAATCCGGTGTGAGTGAAATATTCCTTAAAAAATCATGTTAATGGAACCAAGGTAAAGGGTGTGAAGTGGACAGGGAAAGAACACAGGCCCTTATTATAGTTGACTCGGACGGATGCGGATGCGGCCACCGAGTGTTCTTAGCCCCGCCTACCGTACGGATTGCTCACACCGACCATTGAATGATGGACCGAGTGGTCAGACAGCTCCGAGTGCTCCAGACCACTCGGACATTTCTCCGTGCGATAGCAGTCTAATGGGTGGATCTGGTTTCACGGCGGCACGCTATGCTACATTTTCAGTGCAGGCTAAGGGACGTTGTCAGCATAGCCCAACGGCTGCCTAGCGTAGTCAGCATAGTGACTCCATGGCAGCCCTGCGTAGTCAGCGTAGTGTCCCTGTCAGGTAGCGTAGTCACCATACTGTCTCAGGGAGCTGCAGCTCTGTCCACAGCGTCCCTGGCAAGCCTAGTGAGCGCCTCTCACACAGCGATGGTAACCGCCAGATCCCCTGCTCTGGCAGACGCCGGCGGAGAGGGGACCATGCGGTCGCTGGTGGAGAGGCTCTCCATCTGTCTGAGACATACCCCCACTTTTCATACCCCCACTATCCACGTCAGCATGTAGTTGATTCTATAAAGTGTGGCGAATGCAGCGAGCCATCGAGCCCAAAGCATGGCGAGAGGATGTGGATTACTTAACATGTATTCCGCGGCCCTGCGCGGGACTCGCTGCGCTTGCCTTGCTTCGGGCTCGGTGAGGGGGGGCGATGCCCCATAGAAGCTTCTACCGTGACCCATCACCACCCCGAATGGACCCCCGCCGCCCCACACGGACCCATGCAAACCCCCCATCACCTGTCTCCGGGCAGCACAGCGCTGTCCTGCCCGGACCCATGACCTCCTCCTCCCTGCACTGTAAATCCTCTTCCAGGTGCAGGGAGGAGGAGGAGAGTCCGGCCACCAGCAGCAGCAGAACATAAGCTGGGTAAGGGAGTGAGGGAGGACCCGCTGCGCATCGCAAAGGACAGCTCTTAACGCAAGATCTGTCCTTTGCCATAATTATTGCGTATGTTAGAGCATATGCAATAATTATGTCAGCAGTAGCCAGTGATGTGCGGCGGATGGGGGGGGGGGCGCGGATAATTTGTATCTGAATATCTTTACATTCTATATATAATTGCAGATTTACAACATTGAGACGTCTGCTCTTTATACAGTCCTCAAATGTCTTTATTACTATCCATTAGCCACCTAACAAAAACCTTTCTGAAGACTCTTTATAAACCCATATTTTCCCAATTGATCCGAAGCAGCAAGAAACCTATGGATCTTATCTCATATTTATGAGGGCACACTGTTACCATTTTCAATCACTTGGTTTTCTTCTGCCAGTGTAATTTATAGCAGGTTAAGCTAAGACCAAAGTACCTTCAGCAGAAAGATAGAAAGAAAATCAATTGCTTGCAAATTCCGTAAAACCCTCCATGCCTTCTCAAAATTGTGAAAAGTTTTCAGAAACCTCTAGAACATAACAAAAGCAATATCCTCTTTTGTGATTAATATTTTACATTATGCACATCAATGTTTTTTTTTTTTAACTTTGCTTTAAAATTAAAGATTAAAATAAGCCCGACAAGTGCTGAAGATGGAAACTTTCCAGTAATAGCAATGAGTGCCTTGGTTTATGCAGAGGCAGATTAACATTTTGAGAAGTTATAATGCAACAGGTAGTGCCAGACGCAACTAAAGCAAAAAACAAACAAAAACTAATATTGAAAATTTTTTGGAATATCAAATATTAAACTGAGATGTTAGCCAATCTATAAACGGATTAAAAAAAATAAAAAAAAATTAATAATAGTGTAGGAGAAAACATTTAAAATACAAATCACGTAAAAAAAATCAGATTATAGGATGTATACAGTATAAAATATTTTTCACATATTCATGTACTGTAGCTAGCATAGGTGCCGATTTATGTTTTTGCTGGTGGGTGCTCAAGCCAAAAATATAGGGAGTGGCTTCAAAGGGAAGGGGCGTGGCCACAAAATAATACCAGTACGCAGCACAGTTGTCTCCAATATTCAAATGATGGCAACAGAGTTCCCCTTTTTACAAATAACTTGTGGACCTGCAGCTGTTTCTCTATGATAACCGTATGTACCCCAATGCACAGGAATGGCGGGACGATGCTTCTGTCAGCTCTATTAATGGCGCTGGTCAGAATCTTTTAGGCGGCAGCCGCCGGGTCACTAAAGAGCGGACAGAATACACTCTTCCCGGCATACTGTTTGCCAGGCGGCAGGGCTGGCGATGCGGGTGCTGCACAATATATTCACAAGGAAGCAGCGCTATTATTTTAACCATGAATTAATAAAAATAAAAATAATGTAAATGGGATTGCCTGCAAAAATAACAATTTATTCAATACATAATACAATATTTTAAAAACAATTTGGGCAGTGAGCAGTTGTGGTGGGGACCTGAATAGGATTGGAGGAGTCTCTAAGTGTACACAAGTCCTCTTTTTAGGCTTTAGTTTACTGGGTTAGCAGCTGTTTTATCTCACCAATTTAGGGATTTTTCCAGGATAGGTCCAGAGTTCTCACTAGAGTGCAGGTGTGCAATGATGGTATATAGCCGCTGGAGGATGATCACGGACCTTGTGGGGCTTCCCAAAGCTTGGTGTAAAATGGATGATTGCTGTGCCAAACGATATCCAGTTTGCTATAGCCAATTGAGGTAGATGTCTCCAAAGCCGGCAAAATTGGAGTGGATCTTTCAAAGTGGAGTTGTTCCAATCAGGGGTCCTTTCAATATGTCACCAGAGTACTGCTCACTGTGCTGCAGCTGCAAATTAGCAAGTTAATATGGCGGCCCAACAGCGCGACTCGGGCCCGTGGGTGCTCATCAATTTCCATGGGTGATCGGGCCCTTGAGCACCCACAAAATTGGCACCTATGGTAGCTAGTTAAATATTCTTTTTACACGATACAATAACCATGCTGGTGCAAGGCCGGCCTCCTGTGCAAACTTGACTGCTGTAAAATACAAATACTTTAACAATGATTACCTAATCCTAGCCGGCCGGCTGGTGGGGCTAGGCAAGGCACAATGATATCTGATGCAGATGGCTGCCTGGTGCGGCTAGGCAAAGCACAACGATATCTGATGCAGATGGCTGCCTGGTGCGGCTAGGCAAGGCACAACGATATCTGATGCAGATGGCTGCCTGGTGCGGCTAGGCAAAGCACAACGATATCTGATGCAGATTGCTGTCACAATATATTCCAGCGTATATAATTTACCTCTGCTTTATTCATTTATTTTCCCCCATCATCACACTTCATCATTTCCCCCATCATGACCCATATGTAATAGCCTGGGAGCTATTCCATTTATCCCATAGATTTTAAGTGCCAATATATTAAAAGGTAATAGCAATCTGATTTATGCTTTGAAATTATTGCTGTTTTAACCCTTTTAACCCCAAGCAAATTTGTCAAAATAGGTAGAAAAAGGCAAGCAAACATTTGTATTCATCATAATGACCTGTAATGTTTACCTAATATTGGAAATATAATCTTTTTTTACACATTTTTTTAAATTTGAATTTATATAACAAACGTGAGCAACGCTGACAAATTTATACTGGATATTTTTAATACCTCTCACAAATATGTTGGCGCATAAAAGGTTAATTCTATAGGCATATAGTAAATCACTGGAATTCTGCTATTAATTACAATGTTAAGGCTATTACATATGTACACTACCGTTTGGGGCAAACTGAAATAGGGGGCAATTTTCTTGCACGTCCCGAAATCGCACCAAATTGCACTTTTCAAAATCGCATTTTTTGCCGTGAATCTGAATATTCAATGAGATGCCAATTTGCTGATTTGTGATTTTTAGTCAAGAAAATGTGCGCTTTTTAGTTATGAAAATGTGGGTCTTGTAGTCCACCTGTAAATAGAATGTTAAAATAAAACACACACACAGAAAAGTACAACTTTAATACACACACACACCTCACTTTTACACCAACATACTTATCGAACCAGGGTCCAGCGCTGCCTCCCTCCTCCACAGCCAGCTCACCCCGCACTGACAGTGGGGTGAGTCGGCTTCCTCCAGCGCTGCTAACAGCTTCTATAGTGCTGTCTCCATGGAAACTCATAGCTCAGCCCTGATTGGCTGAAAGCGTCTCCATGGAGACTCATTGAGCCAACCACGCTAACAGCCTCTATATCACAGTCCCATACAGCAGATATCATTTATACATAACCAGCACTGGGCAGATCTAATGAGATTTCAATACAGCTGCCTGATGACAGGACTATACAGGGTAAATTTACTAAAAATTTACTGAAGCTTCCAAAAATGAAAAAAATAAATGATATTACTCATAGCAACCGATCAGATTTTTAAAGAAACCAAGCAGTGCTGATGCTTCAGGCAATACCTGTTATAAACTTATAGTCATCATGTTAACAGCTTCTGTCATAAGGAAGTTTTACAGCACCAAGAATAACCCTAATTGGGGTAGTACACAGAAAAAACAGTGTAATTGTTCCTTGCAGGCGGTGCCCACAGTTGCTATGCACCTTCATTACTTCAAAATGTTGCATACATTTTTATTGGTGGATCTGACTTACAGATGGAGCCAGGCTCCCTGTTGCTGGCGAATCGCCAGAACGTCACCGCTGGCGATCCGCCAGCAGCCCGGCTCTCCTCTGACTGAGACGCATGTGCGTCTCACGCGCACGTGCGTCTCAGTGTCCGTGCGCCGGGGCGACAGGACCCCATCCGTCTCCGCTTCAGGGATACGGACAGGGGTAGGGGGGGTGCGGGGAGGCGGTGAGGACCCCGGGTGACCGCCAACAAGCCGGCGGGGACCCGGGGGAAGCCGTCGGAAGGGGACGTGCGCGCCTCTCGTGCGTGCGCGTCCCCTCTCGCAAATACAGATGGCGGGTGGCGGGGGATGGCGGCGCCATTGCCATCCCCTGCAAAGAAGAGCCCGGCTCCATCTGTAAATACTGCGTACTTTTTTGTTAGACAATATACAGAAAAAGAAATATAGGATATGACCCTTACTTGGCGCACTGCTGCCTCTAGTTCGTACTATCCCGTAGTTATCACCCAATAACTAAAACAATAACAAATAATTACAAGAGTGGACTTTCCAAACTCCCTGAGGCGCAACCTGTCCAGATATTGTTCAGACCGTCAATATTTCAATGAGTCTCTCCACATTTGTGTATCCTCTCCACATATATTTCCGATGGTTCAGGAAATAAATCAAAGGAGAAACCACCAATTACTGTAGGTACAATTCAGTGATAAAAATAAAGGTTCTACCAATGGAGTGAATCAGGAAAATATATACGGGGTATATAGTGTACGGTTATCTATATTTTTCTGCTTCACTCCATTGGTAGAACCTTTATTTATTTTTTTTCACTGAATTGTACCTAATTGGTGGTTTCTCCTGTGATTTATTTCCCGAACCATCGGAAATATATGTGGAGAGGATACACAAATGCGGAGAGACTCATTGAAATATTGACGGTCTGAACAATATCTCGACTGGTTGCGCCTCAGGGAGTTTGGAAATTCCACTCTTTTAATCATTTTTTGTTAGACAAATAGCTGTGAATAAATAAAACTTATTTAAAATTAATATTGATGTAAGAAAGCTTTAATGTTATGTATTAAGATGGCAACTTATGCATTGATTTTGACCCTGCAAACTTTTAATGTGCCCCCTTTTTATCACTGGCATGGGAGGAACAATGCGTGAAACAGTTTCACAAGTAAAAAGGACAATGATCTTTCCATTTCTATATGATTTCTCTAGTACCAGCCTGTCCAACATATGGCTCAACAGTTTTCATCTAAGTTCCAGTAAACTTTACAAGCTGATCGGAGGTAGGCTATGCTACGATCTGTAGTTTTACAACTGTAGAACCACATGTTGGCTAGTTATATCCTAGTACAGTGGTCCTCAAACTATTTAAAGGTATTATCTGCTCTGGGACCCCATCAGACAATAAAAATAATTATGGGACCCCAACAAGTTACTGCAGAAGGTCATCACATCACATGTGTAGTCAGCAGATAGAACATACATGACAGCATTGTGGAGGCACAAAATTATGTGAGGAGTCTAATATAACATAACCCATCATATCACACGTGTAGTCAGCAGACAGCACATACATGGCAGTATTGTGGAGGAACAGAGTGATGGGAGGAGTCTAACATAACAGCCAATTAAACAAATTCAACAATTTTTTTGACTCCTTCAATCACTGACTGAGATTAGAAAAGTCATCAGCCTGATGGTCAGCAACATGGAGTCGCGATGCCATGCTGAGAAGGTCGGGACCCACTTTGGGCAGGACCCACAGTTTGAGAACCACTGTCCTAGTACTATTTACGTAACTAAAAAACATCTACTTAGGTTTAAATGTTTTCTCCACAGTTGCCTGTTGAAACATTTTTTGAGGTATTTGACAAGGTGTTGACAATTTTACCAAAACTCGGCATGCCATAACTTACTGGTATATAGCTCACCCAACATAAAATGGTGATATTTTAATTAGCTCCAATTAGATAGGTAAATAAAGAACTGTAAATATACTTTAACAATATTTGCTAAAAGCACATTATTGTATGCACATTTTTCTTTATTTACAAAGTGTTTTATGGATTGCAACTACTATATAGGGCTCATTAGTAACCACAATTCAATAAATATGATTCTGTGGTAGCGGACATTTTGAAATCTCTCTCATCAAATGCTATCTAGAATTCTCTAAGCCGTTTTTTCTGTAAAATAATCCCTTATATAGGTCAATTGATTATTGACACTGAATATCCTTGTTTCTCAAAATCTGAGCAATGAAAAGAACTGCCTAGTGAGAAGAAAGGTTGCTACATTATATTAGATTATTACACTTTCAAACCTAATTAACCCCACAGGGACTCATTGGTAGCTTAATGCGGCTCAGTATAGCAGACTAGATCTCCCTTTCAACTTCTTGCAAACGTCAGTTACAGACAAGTCTAGTTTTATGGATGATTAGGTCTTTATAAAACCATGAGATTTTTTTTTTCCAAGATCATTTTTAGTTGGGAGAAAATAGCTTCTATTACTCAATATAATATTTTTACATTGAAAATAGGGTACTTGTGTACTTTCACGGCGCCATGATGGCGCCGTACATCTGTGTCCCCTTGCGAGGCTCACTGCGCTCGCCCACGCTATGGGCTAGGTGACTCGCTACGCTCGCCACGCTATCTAAAATCAACTCCATGCCAACGTGGATAGTGGGGGTACAAACTATCCACGTTGGCATGGAGTTTACAGCTGGTGCCGTTAAACTACACAAGTACCGAAAATAGAAACAAATCGGATGGATCCATTTGAGGTGAAAACACTGAACTTTTTTAATCCAAAGTCCCAATAATAAAATAAAAGGGACTGTACATAGATAGTTTGATTCCCCAATTGCCAATCCCTGATTCTCCATTGATTGGCAAAGTCTAACCGGTTTGATACCTTCAACTCACCAAATCTAGCCAATTACAGGTTAGAAGCAGCATATCAGAGATACCTAAAGCTGGGTACACATATGTACAATTTAATTTTTCTTGCGACCGTTCGATCGACCGAATACACGTTCGGCCGTCCGAAACATACGACCGATCTGCGCGTACACATATGTACAATTTTACTTGCGACGTCCGATGTACTCCCGTCCAAACAATCGCAAGAAAAAGATTGTACCACCGTACACACTCTCCCGTTCTGGCTATTCGCACGATAAAAATGTACACAACATTATCATAATGGGCTGGATTTAAAAGAGCATACCAAAACGAGGCGTGATCACGGAACAAAGAATCGTTCGTGTAGTACAGTGAATAGAGCCGTGACTATTCAGATCATTGCTAGCTGTACTGGATATACGTACGTTCGTTCGTCTATCGGTGCATTTGGGCCTTTTTAATCATGAGCTTGAGGAGAAGGAAGGCTCGTGCGTGCATTTTGGCTGCTATGGCCATTAGATTGCGGGCTATTAAAAAAAGAAAAAGGACCAAGAATCGGAGCTGCTGGACCAGAGACTGGCTTCTGAGGAGAGACACCTTCTCCCACATGCCATTGCTACAGGAGATACGGGAGAACAATCCTGATGATTTCAGGAATTATCTCCGTATGGATGACGCTACCTTTATGGAGCTGCTGACACTGGTTACCCCTTTAATAGAGAGAGAGGACACCTATTTCAGGAGGCCCATTTCTGCAGAGCAGAGACTGGTGGCAACGCTGCGTTACCTGGCAACAGGCAGGACCCTTGCCGACCTGAGATTCACCACCGCAATATCATCTCAAGCGCTGGGGTTGATAATACCAGACACCTGTGATGCCATCGTCCAAGTTCTTCAGGACAAATACATGAAGGTAAATATGGAAATTACATACATGTCCCCCATATGTATAGCTGTGCACATACCTGTACCCTATATGTATATCTTTACAATGCCTGTTGATTTAATCTTTTACACCAGTGGGTGGGGGGTCATTTTGATAAGGCGGGTAATAGCTTTGAGGCTGCAATGGGGGAGGGCTGATGGGTCTAAAATCAACCAAACAGATTATTAATACGCATATACTTTTATATTGCAGTTTCCATCGACCAAGGAGGAGTGGCAAAATATTGCACGTGATTTCCGTGATCTATGGAATTTCCCTAATTGTGGTGGAGCTATCGATGGCAAACACGTCAGGATCATGCCCCCTGCAAAGAGTGGATCTTTTTATTATAATTATAAGGGGTTCTTCAGCATTGTTCTAATGGCCATCGCTAATGCCCGATACGAGTTTGTATTTGTGGACATTGGGAAAAATGGTAGAGTTTCAGATGGAGGAGCCCTGGAGAATACCTTTTTCCACGACCAACTGAAAAAAAATGAACTGAATCTGCCAGAGCGGACTGAAAATGAGCACGGTTTGAACTTTGTTTTTGTTGCGGATGAGGCCTTTGCATTGCACCCTAATGTCCTTAAACCCTACCCACAAAGGGCACTGAACAGGGAACGACGCATTTTTAACTATCGCCTGTCACGTGCCAGGCGAGTGGTTGAAAATGCGTTTGGGATTCTGAGTAATAAATTCAGAATTTTTCACAGTCCCATCAATCTGCGCCTAGATAAGATTGACAAAGTGGTGCTGGCCTGTTGTGTGCTGCACAACTACATGCGCAGAAAAGCGGTGCACACACAACAACTGGGGGCTACAGTGGACGAGAGCCAAGTTGTTGACGAGCCTATTGGTCTGACAGCTTTGGCAACTAATTTAAACACCAGAAATGCATCAACGCAAGCAAAGTTGTCAAGAGACGAGTACTTGAATTATTTCAATGGTGTTGGGGCTGTGGAGTGGCAGAATGACATGATTGCTTAAAAATGTACCTTTTTGTCATTGTAAATATATTGTTTTTTGGTGTGTAATAATCAATATTTTGCCAATAAAATTTGTATACTCACAGTTCCGCACAAGTTGTCCTCTGCGTCTTCTTGCAGCAAGGAGGGGGAGGTGGAGGCCGAATCACGGCAAGTGAGTGGTAGTACTCAGGTGCCAGGCATTCCAGGAGGGCACAATGCCACGGCACCTGGAGTGCAGACTGTACCCAGTACTGGTGTTTATGTATACTGGTGTTTATGTACTAGCAAGTAGTTGCTCCACCACACCTATTTCTATGCCAATTTCTCCTGGTACTTTGTACGTATGTATATCTGTGCCCTATAGTCACCCTGCATGGTAAATGATATTTTCACACGGACACCAACTAGATTACAGAATTTTTAATTTTTATATAAATTATTAACTTATAAACTTATAAAAAATATAACATAAATAACAAGTAAATAAATAATAAAGAAATACTTAAACATAAAAATATTTAAAACAATAATGCACTTAAATAAACTATATAAAATATTTACATATGGTGGTAAACTTGTCCCACCCCATAATCCCCTGTATCCATCGGTGGTTGGGAGGGAGATGGACTTTCCAATAAACTCTGGAAGGGGACACCAGGTGGACCTGGTGGGAGCGTATTAGCCAACGTTGCCGGTTGGTGCTGCCTTTGCCCAGTTGGTGGCTGTAAATGTTGATACTGGGGATATTGCACCGGGTGAAATACCGCTTGTTGGGGTATAGGAGCTGGGCTGATGGGTTGAAATTCAACCCTAGCCAGAGGGGTCTCATCGGTGAGACGTGTGTTCCGGGACAGAGTCCCCACACGGGCCCGGTACAGCGTCTCATAAAATATGCGCTCTACCTCCACCCTTGTAGCCGGGTCCAACTTTCGCAAATTGTCAGCTAATACACTCCCCACCCGGTCCGCATCATCCTCATCCATGCTCATCAATCTGTTGGCAGACTCCAGGATCTTGGTGGTTGCCACGTCCGCAGCATCTGGAGTCTGCCTCGGCCTTTTGCGCCCTCTTCTTGATGGCGCTTCTGCTGGAGGTTGAGCGCTTGTTTGCGGTTCAGCGCTGGTCATGGCGGTTGGTGTGGGGGTGGAGCAGAGGGCCGGTGAAGGCAGCTGTGATGCCACCTCCAGCGATGCCGAAGATTCATCCTCGGCAAATAGCGATGGCTGTAACAAAACAAGATGACAATGATGTATCACTATCGATTTTTAAGACTTCCATATATTTTTATATCTACGCAGAAGAACGCAGCCCATACACCACCATGTTGCTGCCATGGATGAAAGTGAGCTAGTTGAAGAGGCGTTATGACTGGCATCTCTGGAAACTAATTATTTAGATACCAGACATACCAAATACTAATTTAAACACCAGAAATGCATCTATGCGTGCTAAATTAACAGGGATGAATACATGCAGTATTTTATTGGTGTTGGCGCTGTGGATTGGCAGAATGATATTATTCCGTTAATTTTAGACAACAAAAAATATTACAATAATCCGCGCCAGAAAGACTACAACAGTGTAGATACCAGGGATTACCAATGACAACCAAAAGTTCCAAATACAAAAAATGTGGTAAATGCACTTGCGATGTCTGAATATTGATCACTGTGTTCTCAGGCGGATAACAGTATACCTCCACCACTGAGAAGAACCAGAATTAGGGCCACAGAGAAGGTCAAATTGACGATGTATAACCAAAAGGGGGGGTATCGCCCCCTGCAACTGACCTCTCTGTTGTGCCCAACAGAGAGGTCAGTTGCAGGGGGCGATACCCCCCCTTTTCATTTTACATGTTCACAATTTTTATACTGTACTTGCTGTTATATTTATCTGGTTTAAAAAAAAATTTTTTAAATAAAATACGTCTACTTACTGTGCCGCAAATGGTGTCATCAGAAAGCTCTTGGTTGCACGCGGAGGTGGAGGGGGCAGGCTGGTTCCTTGTAGTGTTGCTGACCGAATCCCTGGGCAGCTCCTGGTCCACCGTGAAGGCCAGCAGGTCGTAGTACCACAGCCTGGGCACATAGACTTGGTCTGCCCCTGCCCCAGACCGCTTTGAGGACTCCACCTTATTTAGTTCCTTTTTAAATACGGTCCTCATATTAGCGATCCGAGTCCGGACCCACTCTACATTTGCTGTGGGGTAGTAGGTCTGGCTCACCCTCACCAGCTCCTCCAGAGCAGATAGCCTCTTCTGCCGATTCGAATGGTCTTTGGATTTGGTATTCCAGAGACAATTCTGATCCCTGTAGGCCTCAATGAAGTCCTTCATAAATTCGACATTTTTTTCTGCCATGGTTGAATTTCTGTTCCAAAAAATAAAATAAAAAGGCATATTATTTTCTTGATACACAAAGCACACCATAAACCATTTAATGTACAGGTGTTCAGTCTGTGGGACACTAGATATACTGTAGCTATAGTACAGGAGTTGAAACTCTGTGGGACATAGGATACACGGTCACTACAAGCCCCAGCATACCCATGGCCCACAGATTGAAGTCCCTGTCATAGAAAACTACACATTTTGTTTTAATACTCACCGAAATAATTGTCGATACAGTCCGGAAAATTCGCTGCGCTGCTCCGATCAATCCAACAGCAACGACGGAATATTCTTTCGTGCTGAACGTGGCTTGAAACACAGTGATTGGATGAGCACACGAATCTCCGCCCCACTCACGTGCTTCGCGTCACACAGACACGGGACATCGAGGAGCCATGTCGGAGGGTCTGGCGCCACCGCATATGGGGGAGGCCAGTACAGAACCTACAGAACCTTTGTTTTCCAATTCAGCACTGATAACAACAGATAAAGAAATCGCTGACAACAAGGAGAAAAAAGTGACGCGCGCATCCGCCATGTCATCTGCAGAGGTGGAACTGATGGTCAAAATGCTGGATAGAAGGGACTACGATTGTTCGAGAAAAACATACCCCAAGACAAATTATAGAAAAGAAATTATTATGCAGCGTGTATGCAAGGAGATAAAGGAGAAGTTTGGGAAAAGAAGGTCCAAATACCAGCTCCAAAAACGGTGGTCGGACCTGAAGCACAAGGAGCAGGCCAAGCTCAAGAAAATTCGTGGAATTATTAAAAGAAGTGAGTCCAATGCCCTAGGTAGCTTTATTAATATACTGTCATGATCCATTACATTTTGTGTGTTTTGCTGACATGTTGCTTGTTTTTACTCAGAGGAAATCCATCCCAGGAGAAGACATGAGGAAGGCAGAGACAGGGCCTCCAACCTAAAAATAAAGAAGGAGAGTACAACAGGTAAGGTTTTGTACCAGCACACCAACAGAACAACACATGTTTTATACACACAACAAGGGGTAGTAATATGTCACTTTACCTTGTCACTATAGATGATATCCAGGCTGCGCAGCCGATGGAAGGGACCGCAGAGGGCCACCAAGTGATTGCGATCACCAGCAGTGTAGATGGTGAGTGTATACTGCAAATCATCTTTATGGGATAGTGACGTATCATTTGTGGAAAGGTAAACCTTTCTTTATCTGTACTTATTATAGATATCATCGAGATTTCAGATGTCAGTGCAGAGGGGGAGAAGAACACACCATCACCTGACACGTCCAGCGACGAAAGCACAATGCAAGAAAACATGACACAAGTCCATAAATGTCTACAAGAACTTAGCGGGAAAGTCCATACCGTAGCCCAAAAAATTTCAAAAATCCAAAAAGGCGTAGCAGTAGTACACTCTTTATATGAGAAAATTTACAACGGTTTGCATTGTAAAGTCAAAAAATAGTTTGTGTACTTTATTTAACTTTTTTTCTCCTTCTTGTTTATTTGGAGGCCAGAAGCATGGTGCATGTCGTGGCAAGCAGACTCACGGCAGCAACGCATCCCATGTGAGCAGGCCGGGATGTTCCCATGTGATGCGTTGCTGCCGTGGGACCGCTTTCCACTACATACACCACCATGTTCAAATGTGTTTTTATGTTTTTTGGATGGGTGGGCTTTCCTGCTAAACCTTCACACGTGGCACTTATGTCATGGCAAGCAGTCCCACGGCAGCAACGCATCACATGTGAGCAGGCCGGGATGTTCCCATGTGATGCGTTGCTGCCGTGGGACCGCTTTCCACTACATACACCACCATGTTCAAATGTGTTTTTATGTTTTTTGGGTGGGTGGGCGTTCCTGCTACACCTTAACGCAAGCACCTGTATAGAGAAAATATGTCCATTTGCACATTTAGATTTTGGCAGGTACCACAGCTGATATACTGCATGTTTTTTGGATGGGTGGGCTTTCCTGCTAAACCTTCACACGTGGCACTTATGTCATGGCAAGCAGTCCCACGGCAGCAACGCATCACGTGTGAGCAGGCCGGGATGTTCCCATGTGATGCGTTGCTGCCGTGGGACCGCTTTCCACTACATACACCACCATGTTCAAATGTGTTTTTATGTTTTTTGGGTGGGTGGGCGTTCCTGCTACACCTTAACGCAAGCACCTGTATAGAGAAAATATGTCCATTTGCACATTTAGATTTTGGCAGGTACCACAGCTGATATACTGCATGTTTTTTGGATGGGTGGGCTTTCCTGCTAAACCTTCACACGTGGCACTTATGTCATGGCAAGCAGTCCCACGGCAGCAACGCATCACATGTGAGCAGGCCGGGATGTTCCCATGTGATGCGTTGCTGCCGTGGGACCGCTTTCCACTACATACACCACCATGTTCAAATGTGTTTTTATGTTTTTTGGGTGGGTGGGCTTTCCTGCTAAACCTTCACACGTGGCACTTATGTCATGGCAAGCAGTCCCACGGCAGCAACGCATCACATGTGAGCAGGCCGGGATGTTCCCATGTGATGCGTTGCTGCCGTGGGACCGCTTTCCACTACATACACCACCATGTTCAAATGTGTTTTTATGTTTTTTGGGTGGGTGGGCGTTCCTGCTACACCTTAATGCAAGCACCTGTATGTGATATACTCTGTTCAGGTCCGACCACCCAAATAAACAAAGTGTTCACAGTATTTTTTGTCAGTATTTCTTAATAAATGTTAAGTGTTTATGCAGAACAATGAACATCACATATCTATCTATCTATCTATCTATCTATCTATCTTCTATAACTATATCTGTCAGGAATGCACACACAACGATTATTTATTTCAAAAGGAATGCACACACAACGAATATTCTTTAACAGCATGGCGCGGAAAGTACGGGGGAGAAGACTTCCTGTTGTTTACATGCTGCGCTGATGGAGGGATGACGCAGCTAGTCAACACCCACATGGGCGTGCTGCTTTTGGGAGGAATGATCGCAGGAACGGGCTGCATATCGATCGAACGTGCGTACACATGTCACTTTTCTTTCGATATGGAGCCGTCCTGTCGGAAGAATATTAAGCAGCAAAGAACCTGCGACCGACCGACCGTGGACGGCCAAGAGCGTTTTTGGCCGTTTATCGATCGCAACGAAGGGATCGGGACAGCGTACACATATATACAATCGAACGGCCGTTCGTCCGCAGATCGGAAGAACGGCCCGACGATTGTACATATGTGTACCCAGCTTAAGATATTGGATTGTTTGACTCAAGCATTGGCAAGATGCAGAATTTTGCACCATATGGCACAATATATCACTCATTAGTAACCACGATTCAATAGATAAATAAGATTCTGTGGCAGCGATATTTTAGAAATATCATATATCAAAATGTTTTACTCTGTTTTGCATCCATATTTGCATAAAGTGAACCAGTTAACTAGGATTATTTTTTTCTATTTGCAAACCATAAGTTATACCAAAGTTATACCAAAATTGAACATAGGTTATGGTTAATTTTAATGATTTAGAACTTTAAGGGGGGTATTCAATCCCGGCCGCTATTTGCGACGGGTGAAATAGCGGCGACCGCCTATTCAATGCTGTCTTTCCCGACAGCATTGAAGAGGCAGATCGACAGAATGGGCCCAACTTTAAAAGCAGTCAGGCCCGTTTTGTCAATTTCAGCCGTGAATTGTCGCAATCGCGGCCGAATATCGACAATCCACAGCTGTTTACACGGACACGCCGACTATTCGCCGATCACCAAGTGGGACATTGAATCGCACCTGGCAATCTGCGGTCGAACAAAACAAAATGGATTGAACCCCTTTGTCTCAAGTGTAAAAGTTTAATGGTTTACATACTGTACCTGCATCGACCCAGGTAAATCAAGAAAAGATATCTGAATTACAAAGTATTTACTCTTTAGCATTTGATAAAAACTTCAGAAAATTGATCAACTTGTGAATTAAATAATTTTAAACATATTTTAAAAAAATTATATTTAACAAAAAATAGTCATGCATTTAAAAGAAAAAAAAAACTATAAAGTTTTACATTTTATATTTGTCAAAATTAATCTTTAGTAGATCTCTCATATCCAAAATGTTTGGGACAAAAGTATTTTGGTTATTGGAATTATTAATATAATAATGGAATTATTAATATTTGTAATTTTTGCATACCATAATGAGATATCTTGAGGTTGGGATCCAGGCCTAAGCAATGAATGCATTTATGTTTTATATAAACCATATATTGTACACATAGCCTGAATGCTATTTTCTATTTAACCCATCTCTGTGAGAGAGGTGCAAAATATCTGATAAAAAAGCCAACATCTCTGTGAGTGATATGGAAATATTCAGCTAAAAATGCCTGCCAGCGTTGCTGACATTTGTTATATAAATTTAAATAAAAAATGTGTAAAAAAAAAAGATTATATTTAAACATTACAGGTCATTATGATGAATAAAAATGTTTTCTTGCCAATTTTCACACATTTTGACATATTAACTTGGCACTCACAGGGTTTATAAATGTATAAATGATTTGAATATGTGTACTGTAGTATAAGAAAAATTTAGAATTTGCAAATCAAAAACCTTTTTTTTTTAGTTTTCATATATTCTACTTAGGGTTCATAGCATATTATTAAAAGCTCACTAGAATACTGTAAATCATTTATTAAAAAAATAAATAAGGTTAATTATCATATCCTTTTGACATATATAATAAAATAGATATTTTTTTTATATTTTAATTAATACACTTGTATACACTTTTATTCATCCCTCAGTGTTAGTACCCCCAGGGCTGGATTAAGGGGGGGTGGTACAATGGGGGTCAGTAGCCCTGCCCCCCCCCCCTCTATCTAGGGGCCCCTGTGGTTGGCATGTATTTAAAATATATATATATATATATATATATATATATATATATATATACATATTTTTTTTTAAGCTAAAGGTTTTGTGCATGACAGTGGGGTAGTGCTGCAGCTAATTATTAATGGTGCTGAGCATCGGGAGCCAAGGCACACTGACTGCACAAGTGTGCAGTGCATTACTGGGAGTTGACTAAGTCCCATGAGACTTTGAATAAGAGATCAGAGGCTGAGAGGCTTGTGTTGAGCTCTGCTTGGTGGAGATCATGATATGCTTCTCATGCCCATGGAGGACAGCAGCAGCAGTGGCCTTGTCATAGGTGTTTTTTTTACCAGAGGCAGCGCTGAGCCTGTCAGGGCTCCTACAGACACAGGCGTTTCATGTAGTATTTCATATATATATATATATATATATATATATATATATATATATATATATATATATATATATATATATATTTATATATATATATATATATATATATATATATATATATATAATATTCTGGAACAAAGTAGCACTCCTCAGACTTCTTAGCAGGTAAAACTTAGTCCTTTATTTAGGGTGCCCAACAGCGTTTCGGGGCGTACCCCCGTCTTCAGGGACAAGCAGTCCCTGAAGAGAAGACGCGGGTACGCCCCGAAACGCCGTTGGGCAGCTTAAATAAAGGACTAAGTTTTACCTGCTAAGAAGTCTGAGGAGTGCTACTTTGTTCCAGAATATTGCATTGGGTTGTTGTATCAATCCTAAGGAGGCACCCCAGCAGGATACATAAGTGGAGAAAGTGAGTGCCGGTTTATTGTCCTATATATATATATATATATATATATATGGAAAAGAGGGGGGTATCAGAGTGCGCTAAATACAACAGAAGAAGATTTAAACAATCAATGTTTAATATAAAATATAAAAGTATAAAAAATTATAAAAAATTATAAAAAGAGCCCTTATATTTGAGGGTATCTTCAAATGTACAATTGATGAACAGAGATGATTGTTGTTTAATTCAAGTAGTCTTGATCACAATTAGCCCAACGCGTTTCGTCAAAACATGACTTCATCAGGGGCGGATATAGTAATCAGCAATGACTGTAAAATTGTAATACACAACATCAGTGATACATTCATGAACAATTCCATAAGAAAGAGAGATGGAGAACAAATGGAGGAGATGGAGGTGGAAAGAGAAGGAAAAGATGGATGACCCAAGACTTTAGGGGTATAACTACCCGTAAACACCACATGGTGATAATATGCGGTACATACCCATATATGTCATAAACACAATAATTAGCCGCTCAGTATTCCAGAATCAATTCTGATATGACAACAGCAATCTACATGATTTTACAAAAAATCGTGTCAAAAAATACATCAATAAATTTAGGGCAAAAACAAACTTCCAAGTTGAAGATGTTTTACATACCGTGAAATAAATGCAAGATCAAAAACAATTTTCATCGAGGTGTCTCAAAGATATTCCAATATAATTTCTGCAGTCTGTATAGATTTCACAAAAAAATATATATGTATATATTTTTTATACCTTAAAACAGGATTCTTACAAAAAAGAATCATGTTTTGACTCATAAATTAAATTAAAAAAAGTTTTACATACCATAAAGGTAGGGTGATTCCAATAGAAGTTTCAAGAGTATTGCCAGATATGCAAAAATCTAAATGATAGAATCATCCTAACATCAGTGACAGTCCAAAAACAATATGCATATTCATCTCTTTGGTCATATCTAAACAAAGTACTTACTAGTGGAGAGCTCAAAAACTAGCAACCAGTCAGCAGGGATTCACCAATGCAAGTGAAAGACCTGTGGGACCGGTGGGTATATATAGTAAAACGGGTGTGACATCACTTCCGGTTTAGAAAAAACTGGACGTTAAGGGGATGAGAAAAAGGGGAACACAAGGGGCCTTTAAAAGTATATTTTAGCGGTGGAGTGTACTCTATGTTCAAAGCGCATATTGTAACTCTGTTTAGGAGTTTAGGAGCGGTATGATATATAGCTTATCAGCCTGTAGAACGCCGGTGGAACGCATAATACATTGCGTGCGTTCCATTCGGCGGCCATGTTGAGAGAATGCAGGAAGTAGGAAGTAGAGATGGTGCAGTATAGTGAGCTGCATATTGGCGTGTAGAAAGCCGGTGGAACGCACAACACATCGTGTGCGTTCCATTCCGCGGCCATTAAAAAATATAAACAGGAAATGGGGTTGGATGAATGATACGTATATAAATTTCTATACACGCAAATGAAGTCATGTAATCAAATATAAAAGAGAGAGAAGCTCTCATCAGTAGAACGAGTCTATACCTTTATAATAATGTGCAAATAAATGTGGATGTGATAATATGTGTGAAACGCTCCAAAGTCCAGCAAATGACTAAGTTATAGTGGTCTAAAGTGCCTTATATAATAACACTATAAAGTGTATTCTATTAAAGAACATTTAATAATTGGGTGAACATGTGTGTCAAAATTAATAGTATTAAGAATATTAAAGAATATTTAAGACTATTCAGGGTGCATATAAATGCGATCCATCTAGTGGATTTATACGTGAATTGCAATTCTGTGCTTAGGTGTAGAGAAATGTATCTGTAGGGCATCTAATATTTACCATAATCATATAATTAGTGGGAATCGAAGGGTATTGATGCCATTTTATTAAGTGTAGAAATAACGATACCCAATGTACTCAGCAGTGCATCCATTACTAGTGTTATTTAGGAAAAAAACCGGGGGATTGAATGTATTAAATACACATAATAAGTGAAAGTGCTATATATTAATAGCTATTTGATGCATTATGTACATAATGGGTGAACGTGCTATGTATTGATAACTGAAAGAGGGGAGAATATATTAAGTTCAAATGTATTCCACCATGCGAGCGATAAATTCAAATTAGAGTGCAGCCTATTGATATTTTTAAGAGAAATAGGTCTGTTGGAATATGTGTAGATATGACCATTACAAAGGAATTTGCATTTACATATATCAAAAAAAAAAAAAAAAATTTTTTTCTTTGGTCAAAAGATTTTTTTTTTTTTTTTTTTTTTGATATATGTAAATGCAAATTCCTTTGTAATGGTCATATCTACACATATTCCAACAGACCTATTTCTCTTAAAAATATCAATAGGCTGCACTCTAATTTGAATTTATCGCTCGCATGGTGGAATACATTTGAACTTAATATATTCTCCCCTCTTTCAGTTATCAATACATAGCACGTTCACCCATTATGTACATAATGCATCAAATAGCTATTAATATATAGCACTTTCACTTATTATGTGTATTTAATACATTCAATCCCCCGTTTTTTTTCCTAAATAACACTAGTAATGGATGCACTGCTGAGTACATTGGGTATCGTTATTTCTACACTTAATAAAATGGCATCAATACCCTTCGATTCCCACTAATTATATGATTATGGTAAATATTAGATGCCCTACAGATACATTTCTCTACACCTAAGCACAGAATTGCAATTCACGTATAAATCCACTAGATGGATCGCATTTATATGCACCCTGAATAGTCTTAAATATTCTTTAATATTCTTAATACTATTAATTTTGACACACATGTTCACCCAATTATTAAATGTTCTTTAATAGAATACACTTTATAGTGTTATTATATAAGGCACTTTAGACCACTATAACTTAGTCATTTGCTGGACTTTGGAGCGTTTCACACATATTATCACATCCACATTTATTTGCACATTATTATAAAGGTATAGACTCGTTCTACTGATGAGAGCTTCTCTCTCTTTTATATTTGATTACATGACTTCATTTGCGTGTATAGAAATTTATATACGTATCATTCATCCAACCCCATTTCCTGTTTATATTTTTTAATGGCCGCGGAATGGAACGCACACGATGTGTTGTGCGTTCCACCGGCTTTCTACACGCCAATATGCAGCTCACTATACTGCACCATCTCTACTTCCTACTTCCTGCATTCTCTCAACATGGCCGCCGAATGGAACGCACGCAATGTATTATGCGTTCCACCGGCGTTCTACAGGCTGATAAGCTATATATCATACCGCTCCTAAACTCCTAAACAGAGTTACAATATGCGCTTTGAACATAGAGTACACTCCACCGCTAAAATATACTTTTAAAGGCCCCTTGTGTTCCCCTTTTTCTCATCCCCTTAACGTCCAGTTTTTTCTAAACCGGAAGTGATGTCACACCCGTTTTACTATATATACCCACCGGTCCCACAGGTCTTTCACTTGCATTGGTGAATCCCTGCTGACTGGTTGCTAGTTTTTGAGCTCTCCACTAGTAAGTACTTTGTTTAGATATGACCAAAGAGATGAATATGCATATTGTTTTTGGACTGTCACTGATGTTAGGATGATTCTATCATTTAGATTTTTGCATATCTGGCAATACTCTTGAAACTTCTATTGGAATCACCCTACCTTTATGGTATGTAAAACTTTTTTTAATTTAATTTATGAGTCAAAACATGATTCTTTTTTGTAAGAATCCTGTTTTAAGGTATAAAAAATATATACATATATATTTTTTTGTGAAATCTATACAGACTGCAGAAATTATATTGGAATATCTTTGAGACACCTCGATGAAAATTGTTTTTGATCTTGCATTTATTTCACGGTATGTAAAACATCTTCAACTTGGAAGTTTGTTTTTGCCCTAAATTTATTGATGTATTTTTTGACACGATTTTTTGTAAAATCATGTAGATTGCTGTTGTCATATCAGAATTGATTCTGGAATACTGAGCGGCTAATTATTGTGTTTATGACATATATGGGTATGTACCGCATATTATCACCATGTGGTGTTTACGGGTAGTTATACCCCTAAAGTCTTGGGTCATCCATCTTTTCCTTCTCTTTCCACCTCCATCTCCTCCATTTGTTCTCCATCTCTCTTTCTTATGGAATTGTTCATGAATGTATCACTGATGTTGTGTATTACAATTTTACAGTCATTGCTGATTACTATATCCGCCCCTGATGAAGTCATGTTTTGACGAAACGCGTTGGGCTAATTGTGATCAAGACTACTTGAATTAAACAACAATCATCTCTGTTCATCAATTGTACATTTGAAGATACCCTCAAATATAAGGGCTCTTTTTATAATTTTTTATAATTTTTTATACTTTTATATTTTATATTAAACATTGATTGTTTAAATCTTCTTCTGTTGTATTTAGCGCACTCTGATACCCCCCTCTTTTCCATTTCTATCATCTGGGTCTTGTCTAACAGAAGATCCTTCAGAGGTGCTGCTTCCATTTCTATTAGCGCAGGAAGGGGTCCCCCCGTATATATATATATATATATATATATATATATATATATATACATATATATATATATATATATATATATATATAAATTCCCCCTCCCCCTGCAGTTACCCATTGACCAAGTTTTTACTGCCTTTACTCTGTTTTTTGACAGTGTAATATTCTCCCATGTAAGTTTGGGGCCATTAATGACAAGTGGGAGGGGGCCCCCCTGTCTGACATGCGCCAGGCCCCCCGAAGGCTTAATCCGGCCCTGAGTACCCCTATAAAATATAACACACACTAAGGCAGGACTGAATTCCACTTTGATATGTAGATCTTATGGTTAATAACATCTGAACTAAAATTGAGTAGAATGATGAATTTCATTTAAAGTTTTGTTCCTGAAAAGGATCACGTGTCGTAATTGTAAAAATGATATTGCTTTATAAAAGCCATAACAATTGCACATTGTAGATCCCTGTTTTGCATATACATATATATTTAATCCAATTAATGTTAATCATTTTAAAAAGTAATGTTAAAAAGTATAAATATACTTGGATTTAATCTATGCTGGAACAGAATAAAAAATGTAGCTGTTGTTGCTAATTTAAGATGGTTAATTTATCAAGTTACTACTCATTATAATAAGTAATAGCAGGCCAGAAAATAAATGCCTTTTTTGCTCTTCAATCACGTATAAAATCAAGCCCCGAGCAGTTTCGTTCTAGAATACAGATTTTGAAAATGTCAAGCCAGTGGGAACTTTTTATACACAATGACTTAAAAAACATTAAGTGATAAATTGAGATAACAAACACAGGTATGCTGTCACATTCCCATTAATCTAAATCTTGATGGATTCTAGTAAAATGTATAGTTTTATTTAAAGACATATATTTTAGTAAAAAAAAGCGTTGGCAGCAATAATACATATTTTTTCACTTTTGTTCATTTAATTCACATTCTCTTTTAATGGAATAGAAAATAACTAGTAACATTGTCTTTGTTAATGCTATGTAGTGTTATTTTTGTTTAACTGTTTTTGGAGGTCGAAATTATGTTCTAGGCCACTGTTACTGTAGGTACAGCAGCAGCTGGGAAGTACAGAAGATCGCTAATTACATACACTGTATACATACAACAGTGGTTCCCAAACTTTTTGAATCACGGCGCCCTAGAGTATAAGAATTTTTTTTTTATGGTGCCCCTTGACCGAAGTTTCTTATTGAGAAATAATAAAAAAAAAAAAAGAATTAAATGAAGTAAATTGAGTTTATAGGTCATCCTTGGATTCAGATATTTGCTACGGGAAGGATTTGCTTCTGTTTGTCCACATATTTTTGATTGGCAGCCACCAGCACTGGTTTTGCCCATTACAATGACCATAAATATTTTGAATCTGTCCTGCGCCACCAACCCAAGGCACCCCTGCAAGTGTCCCAAGACACCCCAGCGTGCCACGGCACATAGTTTTGGAACCACTGACATACATGTTATCATGTGTGTGATACATGTGCTTGATTGATCCTATGGGGATGGCCAGCGCTGAACACATATGGCAGGATGCGGAGGCTAGAAATCAGCATAAGCCATTACATACTGTTAGGTCAGCCCTCAGACTCGAATTGGCTAGTTTTACAGAATTCAGGGGTGGGCTTAACAGTGTGTAACGGTTTATGCTGATTCCTGGGTAATTGCAAGGTGCCTGGTGCATTCAGTGCTGACAAACCCCAGGGGATTCATCCAGTAAATTTGTTACATACATGATAGTAAGTATGTATACAGTATATGCTTAACAATACCCCCTGCACTTTATGATTGGCACTGCAGCCACCACTGGTTAGGTAAGAGATGAAGGAGATGTGTCCAGCTACAGCTGTTACAATGCACTGTAGCGGAATCACAATGTGAATACATTGCAGCATTCCACAAGCTTTTCACATCCCAGAGGGTCCTGCATGCACACTTTGGCTCCCCTTCATATCTATGTCATATAAACGACATGTGATTGCACATGCTCTGCCATGCAGTTCTGGCCTTGCTGCCGTGTAAGGATTGCATTGAGAATGAAAAATGACACATTTTACTGAATCTCCTAAATTTTACTGCTGTTAAAAATGATGTCATCATGTTGGAATGTAATTACAGTTGATATGAACTATGAACCCTCCCACCGGTGTCAGTGATGCTCAGGAGAGCATGAGGAGTAGAAAAAAGATGATAGACAATGGAGAGAAGGATAAGATGTTGAGAAAAAGTGTTGGAAAGGGGGAGCTAAAATAGGGGTAAGAAGGAAAAGGGAGGTGGGGATAAAGATTTGGGGTGATAGAAAGAGAGAGGTTGAAAGAAACATTGGAGACAGAGGTACAATTAAATAACAGGTAATACTGCACATTTCAGTTTTAAATCCATTTTTAGTGAGGATATTTTAGTTGAAGAAGGATCGGCAGTAAATTTAAGGTGACATCGGTGACATCTTTCTCTAGTCCTAGTATTTTATCACTGTAAAGAACTATGTATTGCCATGGATCATGAAACTTCTAGCTTAATGATTCAAATAAAGTAAAATTAAAATTGGCAATCTGAAGCTCTTCCAGCATGTAATGATAATACTATAACTTTGTATTATTATATATTTTGCAGCTTCCATAGTGATGGATTTACCTTGTATGATTGCATTAAACCCTGGTGATTGTTTTTGTTAAAAATGTCAGAATTCACTTTGAGTTTTCTTAATTTTTTGGGGCCTTTAGGAACCAGACCAATTTTGTCTTTAGTGACTTCAGAGTTAAGTGTGTTAGCCATTTATTGAGATAAATTGAGTTCTTGTTGCTGAGCAATTCTATCTAAGAGTTGTCAAAATTTTTGTAAGAGCAGGTAGATATTCTGGAATTTAGTACATTTTAGGGGTTATTCAGACCTGATCGGATAGCTGCATCTGATTATTGATTGACTATTGAGGCGGCTAGAGTTTGGGGATAGTAACCAGCCCTTTACTGGGAATGTCAGGGAAAACAATGTGTGTGTAGGTGCCGGATTCTGGTTGACTCGCAAAGCAGCGATATTTTGCTGCTTAGCAAGCCAAGTAATGCCACCTCCCGGGTGTGTGCGAATGCCCTCCGCCTAGTGAATTTCCCGCTGCAGGCCCGAAATCATTCGATGTTCGCCGACCATTGAATGATTTCTACAGTACTTGCAAAAATAATTCAGTCTCTGTTGACTTAGACTTGCAAAGTCCTGCTCTGAGAACTGGGCAGGCGGCTAACATCCTTTGACATCAGCCACCTGTACCCTGGAAGGCAGGTGCCTCCCCACTTTCACATTTTTCTGGGCACACCAAGCATTTTTGTGGGGACGCCCTGGTAGCACAGGGCATTGGCATGCCCAATTTATAAATATACAGGTTGAGTATCCCTTATTCACGAGCATTGTGGATAAGGGATTTTTTTGAATTTTCAAATAATTTTTTTTCACACTTACCGGGTCTTCTAGTGGTGTTCTGATGGTCCCCCGACATCCACAGTATCCCTCGGCATCCATGGTGGCCTTCAAGATCCTCTTCAGCAGAATCTCAGGTCCCAGGGGTATATTTCACAAGTGCATGGACGCGTCGGTGACATCACCGGCGTGCCCCCGCATTCGTGCAATGCACCCCTGGGACTGAAGATGCCGCTGAAGAGGATCCCAGAGGCCACCGTGGACATTGGGGGATGAGATAAGTATGAAAAAAGGGTCTGGGGAAAAAAACAAAACTAAAAATTCTGAAAAACCACGGTTTTCAGAATATTTCTATTTTTGAAATACACGGATAAGGGAGACCTGCACTGTATATTTATGTTAAAAAAGTAAGTGTTCCATGTTTATCAAAGCACATTAATTTTCACTTTGATATATCCTCACAAATGCTTGTTACATGATAATTTCCATTGTAACATTTTGACAACAAAATGGTCAAGAGGACAGGTTTTTTTTTTTTTTTCGTCTTTTTTTTTTTGTACGGTATTAAGTGCCATGACCTATTTCTGGCATACAGACTCATTAAAATAAAATGTGTATCTTGTGTTTCTATTGAAGAATGAACCATCTAATCCAATTAATGATAAAGAGATAAACAATTACTTTACATCTGACATCAGAGCAAACATCTTAGTTGACATAGGACAATATTTGTAAATAACTTGAATAAAGATCAAACACTTACTGTCGATGCAAGCTAATGTCAGACAAACAAGTCTAATTATGTTTGAAACGAAGAGAAATAAATTGGTTTAAAAAAAAAAAAACATGTAAAATGTTTTTATAGGGGTACATAAACAAAATGAAGACACGACCAAACGAGAAAAGGTCTTTTTTGCAATTTTCCAATATTTTGCTATGATTTCGTTTTCAGATTTTACTTTCAGATATCGCATCTGCAATGGTGGTGAGAGAAGCAGCAGCTGTGACAGAAAGGGTGCAAATTCATGTTTCATGGTGGCAATGCCAGTAAGGTAGTTGTTCTCATTGCAGAGCTGACTGCCATCTCTGTTGAGCCTTTGGACCTCATTCAGCATTGAACAGAAACATACACTGCATTGACAGAAAAAAAGGTGCATTTTGTTACTTCCCTCTTGCAAGTAGTAGGAGCAGAATCAGCAGGAATGTAAGAGGAGTAGTATGATTGTGTCATGCCTTTTACCAAAGGCTTTTGTTAAATCGACTTGTTTTTCATACACACTACATGACGGGGGGCCACGGCCAATATTGGCCATATCATTCAGTGGTGTCATATATATTCAAAAGAAACAGGCGTCACTCACAAACACACTTTACTTGTGTAAATGGTCTACGCCGTTTCGGGATTACTTTCTTCGTCAGGACCAACACAACAAGACAACAAGCATAAAGTGAAATATATATAGTGACTTACAAACTGGAGACCCGCCGTGCTGCATCTTCCTCCAACCGGAGACTGCCGATGACCACTTCCGGGGGATGCTCGGAAGTGACCTGCCCTTGCTACAGGAAGCGGAGTAAGTAGGACTATCTGAGGGATTCTTGAGAAATTCTAGATTCATTAGGCAGCTATTTTACTCAGGATATCCACTCTGTGATTATTTGAGTCCTATGAGACTCAGTATGTTTACCTTGGCACAGAATTTTCCTCACATCAAATGCTGATTTTTGAAATTTAAGTGATTAATCTTCTTGAGACACACCTCTCATAGAATCACCTAATTGATCTATGAGTTACCCTACTTCAGTGTAGATCGTTGGATATTTTGGAAAATCCTTCTATGTGCATCATGTTTCTGATTCATTGCCCATATGTCTGAACACCTGATGAAGTATTTTTAAAGACAAAACACGTAGGATTAGAAATTTCATCTGGATAAGAATGATCAGACGTGAATCATGAGTTTTTAAAGAATTTTAATAAAAATACAAATTGTACTGTATTCAGTTGTATTTATCTTATGGGCCCCACATACAGTGCGATATTCAGGCATTTTCTGAGCGATTTTAATAAATCACTCAGAAAATGCCTAAAAACGCTTGTGAATCGCTGTGTGTATAGCCCACAAAGCGATTTACATGCGCGCTGCTGCCATTCTGAATCTGCCAAAGATTGAGAACAGACCTGCTGGACAATTGAGAGCAGTCGCTCAGAAAGCTCATGTTCATCTCCCACATATGTGGCTGCGGGCAGATGAGCAGGGCTGAGTGACTGAGGATGCTGCAGACACCGCTGCAGACCGCGCCGCAGAACCCGCCGGCACTCCTGACTCCCCACCAGCAGGAGCACCGATCGCCACCTACACCCCCACCGAACCCCACCTCACCTCTCAGCAGCAGCCAGCTGCGGGAGAAGTAAAAAAAAATTCAAATTTCAAAATTTCCATGACCAGCCAATCATGGCTCGCCACGTCAATGCCCTGCCCCCTAGAACTGGCTAAATTAGCCAGCTCAAGATAGGAGGCAGGCAGTCTGATGGCAGAGGAAGAGCAGAGAAGAGCTCCAGAAGAACAAGCCCTGGGATGCGGCGGCCATGCAAAAGAGCTGCAAAGGCTTCCGCCCCAAGGTGAAGAACACAGATGAAGAGGCAGAAGCCCTGGGAAGCAGCGGCCTTTCAAAAGAGCTTAAAAGGCCGCTGACCCAGATGAAGACTCCACAGGAGCCCCCCTGGTGAAGACAAGATGCAGTTTAATAAAATATGTAAAAACCTGTGTTTGTGTTTGTATATTAATATTTCCTTCACAGGGAGGCTATAGGTACCGGCAGGCCTTTAATTGCCCACATGCTAGTACCTTGTGTTCTCTCAAGTACCAGCATGTGGGGCAGGCTTGCTGGGACCTGTAGTCCTACTGTAAAATACAATATTACTGTTTAAACAAGCTATCAACCCTGCACCCTCCAACCAGGGGTGCAGGGGATAGCCACAGGCTTAAGCCCAGGCCTGGGGTGCCATGGAGATGGGGCACCCCCTTATTTGGGGGGGTCCCCACCTCCCCAAAAACTCCCGGCCTGGGCTAATTAGTTAGGGTGGGTAATGCTTTGGCCACGGGACCCCATCAAGCATGTCCCCTGGCTATGGCATTATACCCCCTGTTAGTGGAGCCTGGTGCTGGTACCCAAAATACGATGGACCTCTATTAATTTTGTCCCCTGTATTTTGGAAACCAGGGCCATCTCAAGAGCCTGGTGCTGGTCCCCAAAATACGGGGGACCCCCACTCACTTTGTCCTCCTCATTTTGGGAACCAGGAACACTGAAAGAGCCCGGGGCTGATCATGCTTGTGGGGGGTGACCCCACTCCTTTATTTTTTTAAATTATTTTTCTATTATAGAAAATTATTGTCTGTAGGACTGAGAGGATGCAACAATGGACCCCGGATTTGGTAAGAATTTTTTTCTATCGGTCCCCACTGTGCCACCAACTTTTAAAAGTGTGCACGGGGGGGGGGAGTTTAAAAGTTTTTTTGGGGTCCACTAGCCCACCAATGATATAAGTTTTTTTTTAGTTTTTTTTTTTGGGGGGGGGGGGGGGGGGTTCACTAGCCACCAATGATTTAAAAGTTTTTATGGGGGGGGTCCACTAGCCACCAATGATTTAAAAGTTTTTTTGGGGGGATCCACTAGCAACCAATGACTAGACTTTTTTTGGGAGTGGGGGTCCACTACCCACCAATGATTAAACTTGTTTTTTTTGGGGGGGGGGGGGCAGATTAGGGGGAGGGGAAAGAATACTTATTAAAGAATACATTATTTATGTGGTAGATGTCTATACCATATAACATTATTTTTGTGATGAAGTGCGGTGTTTTACGTCACTTTCTGTGACAGTTGTGACAGATTTGAAATCTTCCATGCTGAATCTCCCATTATGAATCTCTGCCACAAATCTCTGCGTATGTAGGGCCCTTTACATAGTTACAAAGTACATAGTAGATAAGGCTGAATAAAGACTTGCGTCCATCTAGTTCAACCTACAGTAGGTTTTAATAGCTTATCCCTTGTTGCATAGTATGTTTTGAAATTTGTAAAGACAGATTATGTTTCTTATTTGTACCCATGGATGTTTTTAACCAAAAAAATGTTTATTCAACCTTATTTAAAACGTATTTATTGTGTCTGCCGACACCATTTCTCCAGGAAGAGAGTTCCAGTTTGACTGCTCTTGTTACATACCATTGGTGAAAACCAGGTGGTGGTTAACATCAGCGCTCTCTATATATTCTATCTCTACCCTTACTTTGTCTCCCACTAACAGGGGTGATTTATAGAGTAGCTGCATGACCACTTGGGGTGATTCTTTGTTTTATATATATATATATATATATATATATATATATATATATATATATATATATATATATATATATAGGATAGTGAAGAGACAACAGCGGCACTCTGGGGATTTTTTGATTATACGCACGTATAACCTTGACAAAGGGGTGTCACATACCCCGAAACGTTGGAAGCTTAGTTTGCTGAAAATATATTTTTTCAAAAAATCCCCAGAGTGCCGCTGTTGTCTCTTCACTATCCTGTACTTCTGTTCCTAAAGGCACCTGGGTTACCTGTACTGCTGGAGGAGTGCCAGGCCTACACCCCTACCTCTCTCTCTATATATATATATATATATATATATATATATATATATATATATATATATATATATCTCGCAAGGTTTGTCGGGCACTCTCATCAATGGGGTTAACGCTGGGGTACCTTCCTCTTATTAAGATAGAAGCAATCTGTGTCCATGTAAGGATCCTGGTTGGGACCTCAAAAGAACAGGCGGCACTCGGTCAGCTTTAAGGAATAAATCCTGTTTTTATCTTAGGTGCAGAAGAATACAAGCATTTGCCAATACAAGGCAAATGCTTGTATTCTTCTGCACCTAAGATAAAAACAGGATTCATTCCTTAAAGCTGACCGAGTGCCGCCTGTTCTTTTGGGGTCCCCACAAGGATCCTTACATGGACACAGATTGCTTATATATATATATATATATATATATATATATATATATATATGTATATATATATATATATATATATATATATATATATATATATATATATATATATATATATATATATATCAAAGTCGATGCATTTTGACCCTCCTAGCCTTTTGTAGCCAGTCTAGCAAAGTAGTCTTTGCCAAAGAAGCTGAAAGTAGCCATTTACATTCCCCACATGGACATTAGTTACATGAGCCAACCTGGTATAGCATCCGAGGGTGTGGTATGATGGCCCAACAGTAGGAAATCCAAATGTCATAATAATACAATGAAGACGATGATCATCATCATCATCATGGTTTTGGTAACTTTAAGTTTGTGCCTTCAAGCATGTAATTTTTCTCTTTATTGCTGCCTTTTCTCCTACTGACCCACGGTAACCCCCTGGTGCACAGGGTTGTAAAAAACACATAGAAAAAAAAAAACAAAACATTGGACATGAAAAGAAAACAGCAAGTTGAATAAAAAAAAAAAAAAAAAAACTACAATTCTGAGGACACTTACATTCTCACTGGGCTTGTTTAACTTGTATTCAGAAGTTACAGTCTCCACCTACTGTATGAACCAGTGTACAGTAGTTGCAAATTTTCTTGTTACTACCGATATCTCCCCATATGTGTATCATTGGATACATGTGTTTTATACACCTTTTCATTTTTTGTTGCAATTCCATGTTCTACTTATACTCAGTTAGGCGTATTGTGGAAATACAATGATTTGCCGATTTCGAGTCAAAAAAATATCAAGATCAGCAAAACGTAGATTTATACAAAATGCAGTTTTTTTGCTGATTCCCCAATAGATTGGAGATCATCGATATCTGTCAATCTGCATTTTTGATGGCTAATCGTCATAGCTAGAACTGTCTTTTAGATGACTAGGGCCTATAAGCAGTGTTCCCTCTAAGCTGTGCGCATGTGCGCGCGCACACAACTCTTCGAGCGTGCGCACAGACATTAAAACAGAGCGCACAAAGCAGCAGTGGTCCCTTTTTGCAGTTGTGGACTCAATTAATGTGTGTTTCACCCATTAACTACATTGTTTGCTGTGTTTTGAATGTTTAAATGTTTAATATCATTTTAAAGTAAAGTTAACACAAATGCTAATGTCATTTTCCAGTTATATATAAGTGACGCACAAAATTTTTAATTTCCTTCCAAAGTTGCACAGCCAAAATCTTTTGCCGCACACAGCCTTCGTAAAATTAGAGGGAACATTGCCTATAAGAGTATCTGGTTGTAAAGTACAGCAGAATATGTTGCCAATATGTCATCAGAATGATCACAATGACAATCGGTAAAACAAAAGGTTTATATAACTTATTTTATACACAATAGAGTCCTGCAAGATCTCAATATCACTGGAGATATTATTGCTCCAAGAAAATGTTGCATAATCTTTAGAAGAAGTTTTTGTGTGCGTATACAGTCTGGACTGTAACAAAACTTGCAATTTTTTTTAATAGTACTATAACAAAAAGACATGATCTAAAGAATGCAACATACAAGTTGGAATACATTAGACTTTGGCTGCTTCCATTGTTGGGTTTGAATTCCTGTCTGAACTGAATCGCAGGAGGTTTGCTCACAGGGGAATTTAATGATCAAAGAAGAATTGTTCAACATAGTGGTTTACATAGTGGTTTCAAATGTTATGACAAGTATAGTAAGGAACTTCAATATAAAAGCATATTTAACAAATATACATTAAATACAATTTTATTTAAAACCACTTTAAATAGGTTTTAACATTTGAACCACATAAAATACAAGAGATTCGAAGATTAATTAAATAATCAATTAAATGAGGATATTCCTAATATCATGAAGAATACAATTAAAAGGGTAAATCAAAGATATGCTTATTATTAGTAATACAAAGTGATATAAACCAAAATGTTCAGTAGAATTGTATTCACCTTTTCATTGGGCTGGTCCTGTTGTCTATTCACTGGCCACCATCACCCCTCCAAAGGACAGTCGCCTTCTGCAATCATTTAGCATTAATAGCTCACTCAAGTTTTAAAAAAGATAACTGACAGGGGAGCTGCTGTGCCAGCCCAGCTGTAGCTCTCCTCTCATAAGGCTCTGCAGAGTCCATTATTTATCACTGACAGCTCCACCTCCAGCCCGGTCATGGGAAGTTCACATTCATGGTGGCACTCAGCCCATAACTGCTATGACTTCCCCCTATGATAATACCCACACTTCCCCTACCGGTTCCCGCACCTCACGCAGCTGCACCCTGGATCGGGACCATGAGTGGGGTCATTAAATGGGTATTTTCTCTGGTTAGGTTTAGCTACCCCCTCACCTCCAGTACTGACTGCTATCTATCTACCTGCCATGTGCTATCTACTAACCTACCTATTTGATATATACCTAACTACTAACCACTACTTACCTACTGCCCACTTACAGTATATACTGTCTACTCTTTAGTTATCTACTGTATGTACCACCTGTATATGTATTACATACTGTCTATGTACCTGCACACTGCTTACTGTCCACTTAAATGCTTTGCTATGTACCTATTTTATACTTATCTATTATCTGTTACCTTTTCTCTACATACCTACCGGCCTAAATACTACCTACCTGCTATATATATCAGGTTACCTAGCTGGTGCACAGCGGTAGTCATTACTAACTGTCACATTCCCCAGATCACCTAGCTGGTGCACAGCTGTAGCCATTACTAACTGTCACATTCCCCATATCACCTAGCTGGTGCACAGCTGTAGTCATTACTAACTGTCACATTTCCAAGACTCTCTAGCTGGTGCACAGCTGTAGTCATTACTAACTGTCACATTTTAAAACCTGCTGCATTCATTCCTACTATAGATCCACAGGTTGCCTGGAAAACATTGGTAGATCTTGAGGACAGGTTTGGCCACCCCTGCTCTAGTTATTTACCACCTGCCTACATACTGTACTACCTACCTTCTATATACTTCTTTACTTTCCTACTGCCTACTCTTTACTTACCTATGTACCACCTGCCTACATACCTTTTATATACCTAACTACTGTATAAGTACCTACTGCCCATCATTTATACTGTGGTGGCTATTGTGTTTCTTATTTTCTTGTTTGAGGCCATTGTTTTATTTTTTTCCTGTTGGGGTTTAATGTGCATTTTTTTTCAAAGTTGCAAAGAGCGTACCAACAAATTTTGATCACGCAGAGTTGCAGTACAGAGTTAGATGTGCACACAAAGAAGGGTATTAAAATCTTGTTGGGCATTCCTAAGCATTTACAGGGGGTTGACTAATCAGACACAGATTTAACGAGGTGTAGGTGTGTTGCTTAAAGTGGTTGCATACAGAGATATATATTGAATAGCTCAAGTTGGAGGCCATACTCAGACGTTGTGCACCTAAGGACACAAATCATGATTGCAGCTTACAGGATGTAGATACTAAATTTTGGTGTCTTAAGCTGACCATACACTTCTGTGATGTATTGCAGTTGTGTATGGCCATCCAACCCACCTTTAGCCGCCCAAGACCTTCCCGGGTGGCATGAATGCATATGATAAATTACATGCAGCCCTTTCACATGCAATGTATCACATGCAATCCTGTTCCCCCCTGCTGGGAGGGGATGCGGTCATTTGGTCTACATCATTATGGTCAACAGCCATTAGGTCGACACCATTAGGTCGACATGGGTCTAGGTCGACATGGAAAATGGTCAAAATGGTTCTAGGTTGAAAGTTCATTAGTTCGACAGGTTGTTAGTTCGACAGGTCATTAGTTAGTCATTAGCTGCACTGCAGAGCTGCAAAGGAGCGGAACCTACTGGTCAAACATAACCTTCCTTCCTTATAATATCCCCTTTAGTATATGCACTTGCACTTGAGTCAGATGCATCCCCGCTCCTTTGCCTATGGCGTTGGTGACTGTGTAGGCTTGAATGGCCTTTTGCTGCTCCTCCATCCTCTGTGGCATATAAAGGGTGGAGTTCCAGCGTGTCACAACCTCTTGTTAGAGGTGATGGCTGGGCAGGTTGAGGAGTTTTTGCTGCTGCTCCAGCCTTCGGCAGGCAGTGTCAGAATGACAAAAGTGTCCAGCAATTTTGAAGGCCACCACAAGCATCTCCTGCACGCTCCTGTAACTTTTTAGGTTGTCTTCCGATGGCGTCTGGTTGTGTGATGCAGGGTGAGAGCCGAAGCGGCGGGCTCCTGGAATAATATTTAGAATACCTTCATCTGCATTACAGTGTGTCTGTGAATATGACACAGTCATGTACATGTTATCTGTGCTTAAGGTACAGTGCTTCCATTAACACTGCAGAATGGCTTCACAGAGACACCTGTAACACGCTATTTAAGTGTGATTCAGTAACAGGACAGGTGTGAGAAACAGCCGCCATTTTTAATCCTTGTCTGGCACTTGTGATTTCAGTATATGGTGCAATATTTAGATTAGTGTAGGGTTCCATTAAAATAAAATTGGCCTTGCCTTAGTTTAAATCTGGGTCTGCTATTGTGATATGTCATCATCATCAGCAGCATCCTCCTCCTCATCAACTTCCTCCTCAGCACCAGCTACATCAATTTCCTCCTCCTGGTGTACAACATTGACAACTTCAAAATTAGGAACAGGACTGTGGGTGATTCTTCCAGCATATGCAGAGGGCGTGCTGAAAATGGTGGAAGGAGCCACCTCTCGATGGGAAGGTCAGGCTTCGCAACCACCAACACCCTTGGACTCACCTTGGGGATTTGTGATACTGTGTATTTTAGGAGGCTGAGTTGTTTTCTGTCTTTTTGTCGACAGCTTAACTCTCTTTACATTTCTAGGGGGGGAGGATGAGGAGGAGGGCTTTGATCGTCATGGGAAGCTGGACCACTAGTCAAGAGCATAGGCCAGGCCCTTAGCCGTTCCTTGCCACTCCGTGTGGTAAATGGCATATTGGCAAGCTTAAGTTTCTCCTCCAAGGATTTACATTTATTTTTTTCTTAAAAGTACTCAACTTTTTCTATTTGGATTTCACACGCCCTTGACGATGACATCAGCATTGGCAGAAGACATTGATGGCATTTCATCATAATGTTCTATGTCTTGACTAGTGGCAGCAGCTTCAGTACTTGGAGGAAGTGGTTCTTGTACTATTGGAGCCTCCATATTTTGGTTCCCCATTATCTTTCTGGAGTACAGCCACACAGCAGCAGAGACACAGAATTTTTTTTAAGGATTATTATTTAGTAACCCTTATTGTAAAAAAAAAAAATAATAATTTATTATTTTGGGTACTCTTTACCTAGAAGGGCGCCCATCGCGGCCATCGCGGGCATTGCATGCACTAAAAAATCGGGTGCAATGCGACCGACGCGATGCCCGCGATTTCCCATAGGGAACAATGTTAAATGTCTCAATTGACCCGATTTTCCTGTTCAATGCCTCAATTGACCCGATTTTTCCATAGGAAACAATGTTAAATGGGCCACAGAGGCCAAATAGGCACCCTGAAGTGTGAAATGGCCCCCACAATTGTTAACGCCACCCCACGATCAACGTGAACCCGAAGCGCGGCGAGCACAGCGAGCCCGCGAGGGGCGGCGGTACGCGTCCTACGACCTTTTCATACCCCCACTATCCACGTCGGCGTGGAGTTGAGAATAGAAAGTGTGGCGAGCGCAGCGAGCCACCGAGCCCGAAGCGTGGCGAGCGCAGCGCGCCCCGCGAGGGGATGCGGATACCTTCACAGGTATCCGCGTCCCCTTGCGGGCTTCACAGCTGTCCGCGTCCCCTCGCGGGGCTCGCTGCGCTCGCCACGCTTCGGGCTCGGTGGCTCACTGCGCTCGCCACACTTTCTATTCTCAACTGCACGCCGACGTGGATAGTGGGGGTATGAAAAGGTCGTAGGACGCGTACCGCCGCCCCTCGCGGGCTCGCTGCGCTCGCCACGCTTCGGGTTCACGTTGATCGTGGGGTGGCGTTAACAATTGTGGGGGCCATTTCACACTTCAGGGTGCCTATTTGGCCTCTGTGGGCCATTTAACATTGTTTCCTATGGAAAAATCGGGTCAATTGAGGCATTGAACAGGAAAATTGGGTCAATTGAGACATTTAACATAGTTCCCTATGAGAAATCGCGGGCATCGCATCGGTCGCATTGCACCCGATTTTTTAGTGCATGCGATGCCCGCGATGACCGTGATTTTTTACTAACGATGCCCACGATCAAAATCGTGGGCGCCGTTTTAGGTAAAGAGTACCTTATTTTGCAGCACCGATGTGCGGTGTGCACACAGGTGAGTTGAGACTTGTACTACCCTGGCCTGTCCCAGATAACAGTCACAAAGCAGCAGACACAGAAAAATGTAAAAGGATTTTAAGGAATTTATTTAAGTCAGTAACCCTTATTGTCCAAAAAGAAATAGATTGATTATTTTGCAGCACCGATTATTTTGCAGCACCGGTGTGCACACTGGTGAGATGAGACTTGTAGTACCCTCTCCCGGCTTACACACACAGCAGCAGACACATACATTTTTTAAAGGATTATTAATAAGTCAGTATTATTTATTAACCCCTTTATACTAAAATAAAAATATTTTGCCATTTATTTTGCACTGACGTGTGGCCAGCACAGGTGAGGTGAGACTTGTAGTACCCTGTTCCAGCTTAGTCACACAGCAGCAGGCACACATTTTTTTTAAAGGATAATTATTAAGGAATTTGGTGGTAGTGAGTGGGACTGGACACTGGAGGACAGGTAAATCAATCTATATGAGGCACAGGCACATACTACAGGGATAAATATATAATATACAGCACAGACTCTGTCAGTGTACCACCACACTACACTACACTTCACTTACACAGTCAGACTCAGCAGGTTGTCAGTCACTCTCAGCAGTGTAGTAGTTAAAACTACTGCACCACGCAGGTTGCCCAGCTTGGTGGGAGAATGAGTTTGCGGGCAGGCGCCAGGGAATACAGCCAGCCGTGCACACTGTTCAATCTCCTAGACTGGAGTGAACATGCGCCCGCCCCGGCTGTCCTTATATACATATAGGGCCTTATTCTGGTTAGGTCGGTGAAACGGACGTATGGTCCGTTTCACTGTACGTTTCCGTACGCGGACGGTAAACGTAAGTCCACCCACAGAACAGCCGCATACGGATGGTCACAAACACCGACAATGGGGAGTGGCTTACACTTGAGCGTACGCCACCGTATACAGATGGGTCTCCGCTTAGACACCGTTAACTGGCGTACAACAGAGCGTACGCCACAGTGCATGGAGGGGTCTCGCCTTTTTTCATTGGAAAACTCAGCGTGTGTCACCGATCGTGAGAGTGAGCGTACGTCCGTGCACAGTGGCATACCCTTCACATATATGGACCTGCTAATCTAGCCTTTTAACTATAATTAAGACAATTAATTAATTATTCTAACTGTTATTCAATAATTGTTTTCTATTAACTCAATTGTCTACTTTAATAAACACCCTAATAAAACAACATTTTAACCCTCATTACATGTATATTTTTTATGTTCTAATGTGGCATTTTAATTACTATCTATGTGTCCCCACATTGGTTTTACTTTTACTTTTAAATAAAGTTATGTTTGTGCTACAGTGAAAAAGCTGACACATGTCGACTTCTGTGAATTGAGTGTCCTGCTTTTTAAAGTATACAAAAACACTTTCTGAATGGGTGTAGATGGTTCTAAAATAACTACCTTGACATATATAAGCAGGTCTTTGAATGAATCTTATCTAAAATTAAACCGAACTTCACATGTAGAAAGATATGCTTCCAATGTGTTTGAGTGCTGTGTGTGGCTTGCAGGTACTGAAATAATGGTTTGGACTTAATAGGCTGCAGCATTGCTTATTACATTCAGGTGTATGTGTTTGTGTAGTAATCAGCGTTAATTAGCAGACCCAGGCGTCCGCTCTCATACGGTATCTCTAGGGGTGGTCTGGAGCTATCTTTGGCATCCGCCTGTTTTTGGGCCAAATAGCACGGCGCATTCGCCGATCGAGCGGTTGTAGCACCGTACATTTTTGGGGCACACCCCGTGTTTACGCCCATGTTTAGGCCCAGTTTTCCTTATTATTCCGGCCACTCCCCTAAAAACGCCCCATGCGGCCCACAATGACCGTACTCTTGCAGACAGGTTTTTTTGCACGGAAAGACCCGTCCGTGAGCGGTGTGAGGTCGTCGCACCTGCGCATTGCGAAAGCTACACATGCGCAGATGAAAAAAAACCCCGATCTGACCGTATACGGTCCCACCGTACCGAGCAGAATAAGGCCCATAGTGACATTGTAGTGATGTTGTCCGGATCTCGCAAGCTCCGACAGCGGGATCTCGCGTGCACCGGAAAGGCGCGCTCCGAGTCTAGGTGGGAAAACCCGAACAGGCTCTTGAACGTTTTCGGATAGGGGAGTGTACGGGGGTGTCAGGATTCCCAGAATCCGGACGCGCTCATCTCTAGTAATAAAGATAATAGCCTTGGCTAGCCATTGTTTGGCATGCAACATTGCAGTCTACTGTACAGTAGCTATACATTGAAAATCGCCTTTCCAAAATTCTCTTTATAAGATCTAATTTTATAATGTTTTAATTTGTTACTTTGTGTTCTTCATAGAAATAACCCTGTGTCACTAATTATTAAGCAGTATGATAAATTAAAACTGATTATTTAGGTTGTTTAGATCATGCTAATTCCAATTACTTGTTAAAATTTAAATGAATAACAATTTATTTATATACTGTAAATGGTAAATTCAATATTATAGACTATTTGTAATGGATATATATATACAAAATAGAACTTAAAAAAGGTATAAAAATATCCTGTGTACTGTATGTTTTAATGTTGTATCCTTTAATCTTGTATGTACTGTAAATTTAAATGTAACTCTATCATATATCTTGTTATTTGCTGCAAAAATAAAGGCCTTTATTCTGGTTGACTTGCAAGGCTGCTACATTTGCAGCCTTATGAGTCTCCCAGATGCCATCCGCTGCTCACAGGTCCGATCGCAACCCCCCCCCCCTCGCACACTGGGTTTGCCAACACGGCTGCAAATGGATGTTTAACTTAAACATCCATCTGCAGCCTGTGGGAAAACACCCACGCCAAGTATCGCCGACCATTGAATCAGGTCACTTAGCTTTGCGTGCACACTTGACAGGAACTGAGCGGGCAGTTGACATCCGGTGATGTCAGCTGCCTGCCAACTGCACCCATGTCACCGGGAAATTTGCATGGGAAAGCCAATAGTTTTCATGGGAACATCCATGAAACGCTGTGCGTTCCCATGGGTGAATCCCACGGCCTGCCACCACATGCCCCCCCCCCCGACAGCCTTTGGTGCGTACGCCTGGGAAACATTATTTTCGCCATTGCCACTTGCACCCAGCACATACACAGAAATGCTCATGCGCACAAAAGAAACACAGAATGGACAAGAATAACCCCCAAACTCTTGGTCTGTAGCCAACCAGAATTCGCTTTTTAAGGTGCCCCAGACTATTAAAAGTTAATATTTGATTGGCACCTATGGGTAAGAGCTAGAGTTGTGTGGGTTCGATTATTTGGAATTCAGAATCCACCCAAATTTTGCTAATCAGAACTGAACTAAAACCCAGTCAGGATCTCCAGATGAGATTCAATCTAAGCCAAGTTCCAGTTTCGACCTTCCCAAGGTTCAGAATAAGGTTTCATTAAATTTTGGATTGCAAAAAGTACATGATTTTAGATGTTTTTATAAATTTGTATCAATAATTATCGGGGTTTTTTTAAAATAAATTTTAACTAAACCGAAACAAAACACCTGACGGTGGATATGCCAAAACGCAATACTGATTTACAACCAAAACCGGGGTCTGCGCACATCCCTAGTTAGAACCTACTTATACTGGTTCTCCCTGTTACTGAATAATGCTTAAGCTAAATTAAAAAGTAGAAGTTGCTATGAAGCACTTTATGTAAATGGACAAATAGATTTACTGACATCAAAATGAAAGAATTAGTAATGTCACTATGCAAAATATTTCTTGAAGTCCTGACATAATATCTTTATGGATTTAAAATTTATTGAACATTTCCATACCATCCCCAATTAGGTTAGTAATTATGTGGAAACATAATGGATTCATGTAGTATTAATGCACTAATGGAAATGCCATATTTGTAATGTCATTTAGGAAGAGTAATGGCGTAATATTATTTCACGGACGTGCTGGAAATAGATTTCAAGATTACCACCAATAATGCACAGTGGTAAGGCATTCAACATCTGCGTTCATATTTTTTTCTTCGAATGCTTATCTATAGAATATCAGCATAATAAATTCAAAAAGAAAAACTCAAATACAAATATTACACAAACGTTTTATAATAAAATAACTTTGAAAATGGACACATTTCTCTCACACTAGTGCTGGAGCTTTCATTCAATTTGGTTACTGATCCACTTGCTGTTTGTGTTAGTCTGAGTTTAAGATTGACACATGTAATGCTAAACAGTAACCAATTAGGAGCTTGCTGTTATTTAACAAAAATATGCAAGAAAAATGACTGATCTACTTGGTGGGTTACAGCATATTTTTCATTTTGCACCAGATTGTAAAATAATATGGCCTCGAAATCACTCAATATAAAACCAGATGGTGAGAAATCAAGGAGCAGGCAATGTGCGGGGCTTCCACTGATTCCCCTTTCACATGACATCCTGGTGTGACCTGATATTTATAACATAGTCTTACCTGAGATTTATAACATTTATAACATGGTTCCAGTTTGAGTCAGACACTGGATAGGTCCATATCATATCATGGTTCCTAAGCCCGGGTCAGCGCCATTTACACATGGGAGCAGTTGCTGAGCTTGGAGATGACATCATCTACAAGTGCCAGGAATGCTTTTCCTTATACTGTGAAAGGGACCCAAGGCGGATCTGGGTCACCCAATTACATTGCCTGTAACCTGGGTTAGACCTGCAATTTACCTGGGTTGGACTTTTTGGTAACTGGTAGGGTTAATTTTTGGGACCCTTTCATACAGGCCTGCGACCCGGTTTAAACTGGTGATAACCTTGGTCTAAAGATCAATGTGAAAGGACAAGGAGTCTGTGCTAGACAATGTAAACACATGTCCAAATGCAGTGGTTCCCAATCCCAGCCCTAAAGGATGTCAATGTTTTTAAATACTATGACCACAGGTGACTTAAGTAGTAAAACATACTGTAAAGAATACAATCAGGCGCATATACTTATATTGTGTTCTAATAATATTCCACCAAAATAAATACTGTATTATAGCATAGCTCTATAGACCTTATCTTAATTAATGTGTGGGTCATTGGCAATACGGAGATTTGCCAAATTGCAAAAAATGAAGAATTTACTATATATATTATTAGTTCATCAAAAGTATATATAGTTATAAGAGAGCGCCACACGGTTGTAACTACCAATTGGTTTTTATTGTATTATGTAACTTAAAAATGTAATAGAAAATTACAATAAAAAGCAGTAAAAAATGTGCACATATACAATCTGTATCACACTTCAATTACTTGCATCATTATTAGTATTCACAGTGTCCAACTTCGGAGTGTCTTAAATATTGGGGCACCACCCTTTATAAAGGTTTGTAGAAGATGTAATAAGTATCCCAGAATTTTTGCAGATTCTATTTTGATTACTTGTTGGTATCCAAATTATTACAGATGGTAAAAACGGCTGGTGTAATATATAGGGAGTACAATGCCCTGCGTTTGAAGAAATGTGTTTGATAATACCAGTGGCGTAGCTATGTTTTGGGCACCCCCCCGCCGTTAGGGGGGGCGCCCCCCCCGCCGCCGCCCTGCCAAGCACCCCCCCCGCCGCCGCCCTGCCAAGCACCCCCCCGCGCTGCCCCGCCGCCCATGCAAACCCCCCCAATCCCCCGCAGCCTTACCTATCTCGCTGGTCCCGGCGGCTCCGTTCTTCTGCTGAGGACCACCACAAAATGGCCGCCCCCATTCAGCAGACAGTTTCAGAGAACTGTGTGCTATATGGGGGCGGCCATTTTGTGGTGGTCTCAGCAGAAGAATGGAGCCGCCGGGACCAGCAAGATAGGTAAGTCTGCGGGGGATTGGGGGGGTGTAACTATAGCACCACAGCCCCCGGTGCCCCCACATGCACAGAGCCCCTCCGCGGTGGCGGGGGCTGCGGTGCTATAGTTATGCCGCTGGATAGTACCTTATAGTAGTAGCCGCAGTCCAGTGGCATTGAAGATAAGGGATGATCCCACGGCTCAAGCTACACCCGCTCGCCACCAAATGACCAAACATCTGAAGAGTAGATTAGGCAGGGAGCGAGCTATTCTTTTGGTAGGATGATTTGTAATTCAGCAATGCTGTAAGCATAAGCGTCCCGTCGACTGTAGCTGCACCCGCCCAGCGCTGTTGTCCAATGACAGACAGCTGCTGATTGCTTTAGTGGGGAGCTGGACGTACAATGAATGAACGGAGTTGCAGGTGGTAATTGGAGCTCCGAGCAGAGCAAAAGCCGTCTGTAGTAATTACCGCTAAGTCAGTCAGACCAGTGGGAAAATTCTCTGCAAAAGGCTCAATGGCGGGTGGTTGACAATCCAATTGGAATGAATATCATAAAGGGGGTTCAGCAATCCCCAACCCTTGACGCGTTTCTCCGTCAGTTATAACAACGGTTTCATCATTTGGCGACAGTGGCGAGCGGGCGTAGCTTGAGCCACGGGATCATCGCTTATCTTCAATACTGCCGGACTGCGGCTACTACTATAAGGTAGTATCAAACACATTTCTTCAAACGCAGGGCACTGTGCTCCCTATATATTACACCAGCCATTTTTACCATCTGTAATAATTTGGATACCAACCAGTTATACAAGGAATCAAAATATAATCTGCAAAAGATCTGTTATACTTATTACATCTTCTACAAACCTTTATAAAGGGTGGTGCCCCAATATTTAAGACACTCCGAAGTTGGACACTTTGAATACTAATAATGATGAAGTGTGATACAGATTGTATATGTGCTTATTTTTACTGCTTTTTATTGTAATTTTCTATTACATTTTTAAGTTATATAATAAAATAAAATAAAAAACAATTGGTAGTTACAACCGTGTGGCGCTAATATATAGTAAATTATAAAGTAAATTCTTCACGACTTAAGTAGTACCTTAGTCATTATGATTTAACCATTTGTACTGAGCCATGGATCAAATATGGACTATTAGAGCACCTTGAGGATGTTTGGGTACCAACGCCTTACATTATCATATAATACATTGTTAAATGCTAGAATTATAATTTGTACTTATGTATTATCTGGGCTCCCATGTTAAATGCACCCCATTTTTTCATACCCCTACTATCCAACTACGCATGGATTTGATTTTATATAGGGTGGCGAGCGCAGCGAGCCACCGTGCCCAAAGCGTGGCGAGTGTAGCGAGCCCCGCGAGGGGACGTGGTCTCATAAGAAAAACGGGAGCCCAGATATTACATAAGAACCTTTTAATGTTTTTCCAATATGTTAAAAAAAAATACTTTTTTTTTTCAATATTGACTGAACTGATTGTTTGGCAAATTGTCTGTACAGTATGCCAACTTTTTTTTTTTACATAAAATCAGGGTTTACTGTATGATGCAAAGGTTTACTGCCTTCTAAACCCGTCAAAAGAAAATTAGCAAATTTTGATTACCTTTATTTCTCGTTATTTTAAATTCTTATTTTATACCAGAAATCCTATGGCTATTTTTTAATGTGGGACCAATAAAAGTTCCAGTATATTAAATAGTAATTTGCCACTTCAATCAGTCTTGGGGGAAAAAAGTATGTCAGTTTGATTTTTTTTTTATATATATATTTTCTCAAAATAAATGTAGGCACTTTCTATTAGGTTTCACATCCTTAAAGTAATTTAAATTTGAGCTGGCAAAATTTAATTAATAAAAAAGAAATAACCAAAAGTGGATTTGATATATGAAACTTTTCCACCAGTGAAGACAGCAAAGCACTTAATTTCTTCAGGCAATAAAATGTACATTTAAGTGAAATACATGTTCTCATGCATCTGCTAAGTTTGATGTTTCCAATCTGTTTCAACTCTAATCCTTAGATGTAATTATTCTAAACGAATGAAAAATGTCCAAATTTTATGTGGTGTGAAATTTGGCAATTTCAGGTGCAGCTAAAACACATGCTAAGGTTATTTTTTAAACCATGGCAACCTGGGACAATATTGTATTCATAATTTGGCTAGCAGATGTTCCTCTTCGATTAAAAAAAGTACTTTGAGGAGGGTGGGGGTAAGGGTCAAAGTTTGGCAATTTGTCAACTCAAACAAAAATGAGTTGGACAAATTGCCCCCCCCCCTCCCCCCCAAAAAAGTGTGCTTATGGGCAATTGCCAATTTACACAAAAATTATTGTTAGCAATTTTTCCCCCATAGAGTTGCTATGTGCACCACTACCACTTTTAATTTTTAGAAGCTTTAGTAAATCTATCCCAAGATTGCAGTTCCTGTCATAGGAATAGAATGCAAAAATATGCAAGACCTCCTGTGCTGCTGCCCTAAAGTTCTGCTCATGCATGCTGATAGTGACTAACTTTTTTGGGAGAAAAAATGTTCATCAGTTATGCAATATTGCGGTGCACAAAAATATTCAAGACAGGTTTTAATTACGAAACTAGTTATAAATCAAAACAAGATGCAGACATTAAATAATAATAAAAAAATAGTCTCAGGTGGCGACTGAGAGTGGGGAAATGCACCTGTCAAACCACAATGAAGGTTCCATAAGGGGAGTTCAGGGAGGACAGAAACCTATTGTGGAGCAGCAAAGGTTTGTGTATTTAAGTTGTGTGTGTCTCAAGTGCTTTGCGTTCTATTTTAGTTTTGGGTTTAGTTTTGGATCTGGGTTTCTTTAAAATCTTTATAAAAGAAACTCTAAAAATCCATTTAAAAATCTAAAACCATTTAACTCAGATTTTTTTAATTGTATTTTTAACAATAATGCCCACCTCACCATACACTATTGTTCTATTGTTTACACTACTTATGTGTGTTCATCAATAATAAACAGAGAGAAAAGCAGGAGCAGAAACTAAATACTAGTGGTACAGATAATGCTAATGCCATCTGTCATGATGATACTAGTCGTTGATCTTCAACATATTTTTATTTCAATTTGTGAGGAAAAAATGTAGATACATATATACATGTTACATAGTCAAAATCGACACTTAATTTAACATCCAGTGTCATAAGGATGATTATTATCAGTACAGAAGTACCATCATGTCTATGTCAAAACAAAATAACATTAATTAATAAATCAAGGAATTTAGCCATATTGAGAATGTTGGGTCCGACATGCTAGTGCTAGTATTCCAAGCTGTTGTGAGACTTCTTGTTTATAAATTATAGCTTATGTATATTGTACATTAATTATCCTACATCATTATACAAGATATCAAAAATAAGAGTAAGGGAAGACGAGGGCGAAACATTAGGAGTGATGACAAAGGTAGAAAGGAGGGGGGGGGGGGGTAGACAATGGGTACAAGGTGACTTCTAAAAAGTCCAAAACTAAGCATAATAAGTTGACTTCAAGAGGGGTAGACCATGGATACAGGGAGAGTACAAGGTATCATAGGTCCGTCAGGGAATCTAAGGCATACCAAGGCATAACAGATACATATTTTTGTTTGTAGTATAGAAAGTGTCACCTCTGGGATGACATGAAAAGGCTGTCAAAAATTCAACATAATGTCTAACTGTCTAATTGTTATACAAAGAATTAAGTATACAAATAATTAAATATACAAAGAATTAAGTATTTTGGACCTCTTGGTGTAAGATATCTGCACTTTTATCAGCTAGGATGTAATTATTAGCAATCTTTTTTTGTGCATCGTCTAAAGAAAAAATGTATGGGCTCCACTTTCTTAGAAAGGAGGAAGTAGATACATCCATAGCTAATAACATTGAACGTTTATAAAATAACATCAATTGAAACAATTTAGCTTGAAGTTCATTGATCGTAGGGGTGGAACGTGCTATCCAATGTATAAGGATGAGTTTCTTCGCTACTGTGAATATAGTCACTAGAAATGTTTTTGTACATTTATATGTAAATATTCAATCTTCAAAGTGCAGACACAAACAAACCCTTGGATCTAAAGGATAAACTGTTGATGTTATATTCCTAAGGTAATTCATAAGCTTGCGCCAAAACTTCAGTATTTTAGAACATGACCAAAAACAATCTCGCATACCACACTTTGGGCCCGTCGCTTCTAATGACATATATTTGCTTTGGGCGGGAGCTCTATAAAGTCTATGGATCACTTTGAAGTGAACCTCCTGCAAATAAGCTGATTGCAATATTTTTAAGGAGGAGGTGAAGGAATGAAAAAGTATTTGGGAGTTACCAATTTCTGGTATATCCCATGACCAAGTGTCGGCAGGTGTATCTTTGATGGGGAGGGGGTAAAGGGAAGCGTGAGGTCATATAAATGTTTTGCTTTAAAAGTGCCCAAATGTAACCCCAAGAATATTAGAGAAAGGGGGTCTTGTGAGTCTGTAGTGAGAATGGAGGGTATTTTAGGAGATAGATAATGCCGAGTTTGCAGATACATATAAAAATTTGCGTTAGGGATATTATATACTTTACTTATGTGGTCAAAGGTGAAAAAAGAGCCTCCCGGGTCAAACATTTTCATTGCCAAGTCGAGTCCCTTGCGTCTCCATGTGGTGAAGGTGGGATTGGAAAGAGAATGTGGAAACTCTGGGTTACCGCAAATTGGTAGGAAAGGGGATATTGGGTGATCTCGATTTACACATTTATTTAACTGCATCCATGCGTCGTAAGTATGTCTGACCAATATGTGGGTTAGAAGATGAGGGGGAATAGCTTTAAGTGGAGTATGAAGGAGGGCACAAGACGATAATGGTTCAAATATCGAGGTTTCAAGGATGGAGTCAGTGTAGTGGGAAGTACAGTATTGTGGAACCAGTCGGAGATATATCTAAAATGGCTTGACCAAGAGTATATCTGAAAATTCGGAATACGGAGACCACCATACGGTTTGAATCATATAGAATATTTTTGGGGCAATTACACTTTTCAGTACTGCAGCCCTGCCTAGGAGAGATAAAGGTAGTTTGGTCCAGCTTTCTAGCTGGGTTTTAATCAGGTTAAGTAATGGGCAAAAATGAGTCTTATATAACAATTGTGGGTTCCTCATTATAAAAACTCCCAGGTATTTTATATGTGAGTGTTGTACACTAAATTGTGTCAGGATTGGGTGTGCAGCAATGGAAGAATCAAGAGGGGTAATAGGGAGAATTTCAGATTTACTGATATAAATTTTATAACCAGAGATTAGGCTAAAGGAGGAGATAGTATTCATGATTATCAGTAGGGAAATTAGGGGGTCCGAGACAAATAAGAGCATGTCGCCAGCAAAGAGAGCTAATTTTAATTCAGTATGATTTATTCGAATACCCACAATAGTCGTGAGAAGATCTCAGAGCAATGGTGAGGGGTTCCAGTGAAATAGCAAATAAAAAGGAGAGAGGTCTCGTCCCTCTGGTAATCAGAAATGGAGAGGAAATGAATCCATTGCACGCTATTTGTGATGAGGCTCCACTGTAGAGGGTTTTGAGAAAAGAGATATATTGGGGAGGGATACCGAATCTTTCCATTGTGCCGAAGAGATGTGGCCATAGTACTAGGTCAAAAGCCTTTTCGGCGTCAATAGAAAGTATACGTTTTGGGGAGTCTAAGATTTTGTCAGTGAAAAAGGCTTGTGTAGCAGCTATAACCTTTCGTATATAGTTCACTGAATGCCTGCCAGTTATGAAGTCAGTATGGTCCTGGTGAATAATATGGGGGAGGATGGGACTAAGATGGTCTGCTAATATTTTAGGCCCTTATTCTGATTGATGCGGACTTTACCGCGTACTTACGGATCGCGTCTTTATGACGTCTGCGCATGCGTGGAGAACGCTACGCGCATGTGCCACGCATTGACTCCGTACCAGTTCGGCCAAATCCCGTCCAAAACTGTTCGCCGCTATCAGTCGGGAAATAGGGGCGTATTATGGGCGTCATGCGGAATGACACATGGGCGTAGTTTCAAAGTGGGCAAAACGGGGCGGAAACATGGGCGGACACGGGGGAGTACACTTATGTTGGGGGGCGTACATTCGGAAACCACTCCGAATGCACGCGATGAAAAAAGGGCAGAAATGTGCGGTGTCCACAAGTGTACTATTGCTTTGCGGACACCACTCGTTCATGCGGTAGGCGAACGTACGCCTAATGACTACAACCATTAACACCTGAACCCAATAGAATCTACTCCTTTACTCATTACTCACTAATAGGCCGCTTGTCAGTGCTTTAATTGAAACCATTGCTGCTTCAAGGAACCCGTACTAAACACCCACATATGCTGTACTTGTCAGACACTTTCAAACTGCTAACAATGGACATGACAGAATATTAATACTAGCAATACACATGTGTATTTGACATGTACTCATGAAACCACACATTTTGGGTAAAGTAAACACATTTATTTATATTCATGTCACAGTCAATGGCAGTGTGATGCAATGACCATAAAATAATACATACAAACAATAAACAACATGGCAGGAATGCCGCAAAATAAATAATAATACAAAACAAATATAATTGCACACAGATGGACTCCAGCACCTCCTATGTGCCACTGCACATGCAGCCAGTGGGAAATGATGAGGCTGCTGGCCCTTCTACAGCAGGGCAAGCTGCACCTGACCATTCAACAGCAGGGCACCCTACACCTGGCCCTTCTGCAGCAGGCCAACCTGCAGCTGGCTCATATGCACCATCAGCAGAATCATTTGGAACACAACCGGGGACTTCACAAGATAGTACCATGGCCATCACTTCAAGTACAGCTGACAGTAATGCCAGGCAAAAGAGGGCAACAGGGGAACCACAAAGGACATATGAAGCAAGGCCTCAGCTGGTTCCCCTCAGCACGTGATTGGACACAAGAAGCTGACACACACAGCACAATGGAAGATTTGGGAACACATAACGGCAGAGATTAATGCAGCCACAAGTTCATTTCCGACCACGTTTGGCCTTGGTAGGCTCCTTGGCCTGTGCAGCAGCTCTTCGGGGACGGCCAGATGCTGGGGCAGGTGGAGCAGATGATGTGGAGGGGTTGGCTGGTCTACCCCTCCTGCCAGCAGGGAGTGTTGCCGCTGGTAATGCACCAGAAACGGATGCCATTAGGACCCTGTTGCTGGTAACCAGCTCCACCATAAGCTCATTATGGTGGAGGAGGAGATCATTTTGGCGGGTGGCTTGCTCGGCCAGCACCTGAGCACTTGCAGCCATGGCCTGCATGCTCGCAGCCATGGACTGCTGGGTGCTGACCAAGCTCGCCAGGATCTCCTCGGTCCTACGCACCCGTTCTGATGCCAAGTCTCCCTGCTGGTTGATGTCCCCAAGCACCTCGGCCAAGGCGGCCAAATCGGCTTGGCCCGATGCCTGCTGCTGCACAGGCCTACCTCTGGGGCCAGGTGGCACGGACTCCTCCACCTCCTGAACAGAGTCGTCACCAAGCGGTGGGGTGTCTGTGGGCAAAGATAAACACAATTAGGAGACATTCTACGATAATTACTTGCACAAGTTTATGGCATGACCAATATTTACCTTCCAGAAAAGACGCAAACACTTCAGCTGGGGCCTCGCTATCCATAGTGCTCACCCCCCGGATCTCCTCAACTGATATGCAGCTCTCGGCCATCACCTCCAGGGGGGTGAGCTCTAGCCCTGATGGCATGGGGCCGGCCCCAGATGTCTGGCTGTGGTCCCACCGCTTGGTCAGCTTCCTCTTCAGGTTGGTTTTGAAGTCCTGCCACCTGCAATGTAAGTTGACATATTAATACATGTCACTCCCAATGTTAGCTGTTGCAGCCATTGCTCTGTGCTACATATTACAACATGTGATTATTGTCCCATATATAATATTACATGCAACTATGATATCAACCGTTACAATACACATTCACAATCACCGTACTCTAACTCACAATGAAATTACATGGCAATAATGTATGTGTATCGTAACAACCTCACGGGCCATTTGCTAAATGCATCTAAGCATCAATTCAATCATTACTTGGCTATTACTGGCCACATGTATCACAAAACAACTTGCCTCTTCTTCACATGGTCCGTCTCACGAACTTGTGGCGCTACTTCATTAATCTCTGCCGTTATCTGTTCCCAAATCTTCCATCTGCGTGTGTGTGTCAGCCTCTCGGATGGACACTCTATCCAATCACGTGCTCGGGGAACCAGGATGGCCAGCTCCTGTGCTTCATATGCCTTATTTTTTTTGGGTGGTTCCGCTGTTGCCCTGGCTCGCCCCTTGCCACGTCCCTGGCCACGCCCCCTGGCACCAGTCGCTGCACTTGAAGTGCTGGCCATGGTACTACCTTGTGAAGTCCCCTGTTGTGTTCCAAACAATTCTGCTGATGGTGGATATGAGCCAGCTGCAGGTTGGCCTGCTGCAGAAGGGCCAGGTGTAGGTTGGCCTGCTGTAGAATGGTCAGGTGCAGGTTCCCCTGCTGGAGAAGGGCCAGCAGCCTCCTCATTACCCACTGCCCGCATGTGCAGTGGCACATAGGTGGTGCTGGAGTCCATCTGGTCAAATAGTTGCTGCAGCACTGGGTCCACCTCTGGTTGGGATCCAGCCATGTTAGCAACAACATTGTCACCTTCTAATACCCCTTTATATACTGTTTGTGTAATCTGTTTGGCGGACATCAGCGGCAGCTGCGTTCCGTGCGTGAGCGTACGTCGCTGGTTTTTCGCGCCGCATACGGTGGCGGAAATTCCATTGTGTAAAACCTGGCGAAAGTTCGACATGAAATACTGGTCACCAATGCTAACATTGCATAGAATCTTCTGATACACCTGTGACTATTGCTCAATACACATGCTATTTGCTAGCATGACATGACAATTCATTCATGACTACTGTGGTATTGTGGCGTTTTAGTGCAAGCTAAAAGTAGCCCATTCCCTTAGAGAATCCAGGCCACAAGTCATGCAATACTCATCTCTACTGTTATAGACCACACATGTGAGAGCCCTATAAATAATGTCTTCCTGCTAGAATCATTTGTCTTCAGATCTGGACTTGTCAGGGTCTAAGGTAAGCTCTTCCATGCTCCTTGTAGATATGATATCCATTAACAATGTAAGTGTATGAATGTATGCACTATTGCCTCACTGACTACAGATTGTTGGGCCAGCAAAGTGGTGTATTATTATTGCAACATGTCACATGTTCACTATTTCACTCACAGGGCTTAAACCTGTGTGGGTTCATCTATTGCAGGACAACATGTCCCAGCAATAGATGAAATGTGTCATAGTACATGATGTCGGCAAAAAATGCTGACACCTTTATCTGTGTGTTTTGGACGGTGTGTATTGAGTTCATATTATTGTGTCATCATTAGAGAGTCAAATGGATCTGCGGGATTTCATGGGGCGGCCATCTATTGTACGTATTGAAGGCTACAAATCTATTTGTAGTGGGATATGGCCATTATGTGCATAGGTGCATCAGTATTTATGTTCATTTCTTTATAGGTTGCAGAAGCTATTATGCGCTACATGGAGAGGAGGCTAAGGGCACTTGCGGCTCTCCCCACTCGTCGGCCAAGGAGGCCAGGACGTGCTAGAATCTATCGCACACGGGTGACTCTGTTTGCTATGCCCGATGATGAGGTACTTACTAGGTACCGGTTACCGCCACATGTCATTCTGGATCTGCTCACCTTAATTCAGAGCGATCTGGAACCTCTACACGGGATCACGACAGCAATTCCGCCTCACACACAGCTGCTGGCGGTGTTGCATTTCTGCGCCTCAGGATCATTCCAACAAGTAGTGGCAGTACTTGCTGGAATATCTCAGCCGGCCTTCTGCCGAATCCTGAGGCGTGTGACGTCGGCCATGTTCAGGCGCAAGGGGCACTTCATGGCCATGACATTTGCCACCGAGACCCTGCGCAGAAGCCAGCAGGCCTTCCATCAAATTGCTGGCTTCCCTAATGTGATAGGGGCTGTGGATGGCACCCATGTACCATTTGTGCCTCCATCTCGAAGTGAGAAGATATATAGGAACCGCAAATTGTTCCACTCACTGAACGTGATGGTGGTATGTGGCCCATCCATGGAGATTCTCGCCTTCAACTCGAAGTTTCCCGGAAGTGCCCATGACTCTCATGTCATCCGACAAACCGGGATATGGCATAGACTCCAAGAGCTGGAAGGCCGTGATGCGTGGGTTCTGGGTGACTCCGGTTACCCATGTACGCCCTGGCTACTTACGCCGTACAGCTACCCAGCACCGGGCCCACAGGAGGCATTCAATCGGGCGCATGTTGCCACCAGGCAAGTGGTGGAGCGCTCAATTGGCCTTTTAAAAGGTCGATTTAGAGTGCTCCACCGCACTGGTGGTGACTTACAATATGCGCCTGAAATGGTGTCGAGGATCGTGGGCCTGTGTATATTTTTCCACAACATTGCTGTGCGGCGTGAGATACCCTTTGATGAGTGGGAGGTACCATCTGAGCCGCAAGATCCGCCCATGCGCCCATCCCGCGCCCCTGAATGCCGGAGGGGATACCAGCTGCGGGACTCTGTGGCGCAAAGATACTTCAGGTACATGTTATTGAGTTGACACAACACACCAATTATTGTACAAATCACCCCTTCAAATAAGTACAGTGTGTTAGTTGTCAGTGTTACAACACGAAAATTAGCCAGCCTGCCCTCCTAATGGCAAAGAAATAGGAGATATTTATCATATGTGCTTAGTTTGGGGGGAAGTTCAATATAGGTGCTAATTATTATACCTTGGACAAGGGATCTTATGTGTTTGTTATATCTTCATTATTGTAGTTGATACTATCCCTGATGACTGGTGAGTACATTGATTTATTCTATCATGTGTTGGTGATTATTTCCTGTGTTGATGTATGATTTGTTTGCATATATAGATATATATCTATATATGATGTTGGAATTTATTCACATGTTTCAACATTTCAAGGAGCATGCAGGCAGGCAGGCAGGCAGGCAGGCAGGGCTGGTGTATAATGCTGGTTTCAGGATACCTGCAAGTGTGTGTATGTGTCTTTTACACATAAATGTACGCATACACATATATGCATAGAGTAAGTAATGCTAACTACAGCTATGCCTTGCTAAGCTATAGCACGCGTTGCTTGGCGGAGCGCGGCCTTATTGGATTTGCTAAGGGCATACACACTGTGTTTTATATATATCAGATTTGTTCATTGGCATACATCAACACTACGGTTTTGAAGGCATGCGAATTTTTCACCATTTGTGTTGGCGCAGAGACGCTGTTAATGTAAAAATGAACAATAAAGTTATTATCACAAATAACTGTGATCAACCAATGCCACCACCTGATTGGTTGATAGATGCCATTGTCAACATGGCGGAGACACGAAGGGCAGAACCCTTCACGCATGAGGAGCTCAAGGTTCTTGTCTCCGTCATGGAGACAAGGCTGGGCCGTGCGGGGCCCTTCATAACAAACCGCCATAAGCGGAGGGCGTACAGAGCGGCAGGGCGCCGAATTTACGCCCGCACTCGGGTGCAGAGGTCCCTCGGGCAGCTGGAGAGGCGGTGGTCGGACCTCCGCAGGCGCCAGCCCCAGCTGCTCACACAAATAAGGGGCGAAATTGCTGAATGTGAGTATTTTAGCTATGAAATTTCGCACTTACAACATAGCATATATAAGCCATAAAATGTGTCTCATGATAAGTGGGTGTCCATGGGTTTAAAAGTCCATAGACTCTTATGTGTGCTTCTTCCTGGTTAACATGCAGTCATGTGCCTTTTATATGTCATGCCATAGCATTGAGGATTCTGATGCATACAATGTGCCCAATCTAATATGTGTTACACATTGATAAATGCCTGGGTTGTAATGTGTGAACAAATGACTAACAATCACATAATAATTTAAATGTCACAATTTGGAGTCCATTAACAGTAAGGAGCTACTTTCCTGCATCGTTTGCCATCATTATCACCCTTCCATGTATGTCTTGTTATGGATGAATAAATGTGCCCCAATGAGCCGACATTGACCATGATGTTTTTTTCTACCACACAGCACGAGCCCGAGCCCGACAGGCCCGTGAACAGGCGGAGGCAGGCCTGGCCCAGGACGAGGCCCAAGACCCCCAGGAGGAGGTGGCGGCAAGGGTGGAAGAGGAGGAAGTGGAGGAGGAGCAAATGGTGGAGGAGGAGGTGGTGCGTGAGGAGGTGGAGGAGGAGGAGGTGGAAGAGGAGTTTGTGGCGGAGGAGGAGGTGTTGGTGGCGGAGGAGGAGGTGGAGGAGGAGGTGCTGGTGGTGGTGGAGGAGGAGGTGGAGGAGGAGTTGGAGGAGGAGGTGGAGGAGTTGGAGGAGGAGGTGGAGGAGTTGGAGGAGGAGGTGGAGGAGGAGTTGGAGGAGGAGGTTGTTGTGGTCGAGGAGATGGCGGAGGAGGGGGCTGAGGAGGCCACGGTTGCCCCGGACACATCAAGTTCCGAGGGGGAGGAGGCGTGCCAGGCACCGGACTCGCCGCAGATCGGTATGTTTACATAATGCATCATTCATGAAGTAGTTGTACTGGTATATGTTATGTAGCACTGTTGATTAAAAATTTTGGCCACATACTAATCATATAGACCCCAAAGTGGGTAGCTACAGATACAGGTACGGGTTAGATGGGGAGTCCAAGGCATCACTTTCATCCAGGACACCTCTCAATTACACAGGTTTGTGGGATGGGTTGGAGGTCCATTTGGACTGCCACATAACCGTTGTAGTTAAACAGGATCCAGGAGTAAAGGGATGAGTGGATCATTTGTGGATTAAAATCACCTGCTGCAAGCGTAGATTATGACCCATCAAATAGTGGCATCGATATTGTTGGTGAATGTTATTTATAAACTGTAGGATGTATGCTCGAAATGGAGTATGGGCCGGCCTACCTTGGAATGGCGTCACAAGTTGGCAGTGTCCCCGGAGCCTCCTCTACCTAAACCCCCCCTGTAGTTCTGATTTATTTTTGTCACTCACAGAATTGTAGGTTGGTTTAGACAGAATTATGATTTAGAGGATGTGTATTGTGCATTCCTGACATTTGCATAACTCCCATGCCACCAACCATCACTGAACTTAGATTGAGCAGATTGTGACAAGTTGTTATTGACGTAGGCCATGACCTGCTTGACATTGGTTAGTCATGGGTGGGTTGTGACTGAGAAGAAACAATATGACTGTTATGTCTTCTGCAGAGTTAAGGGTCGAGGGCAAAATAGACAGTATGTAGTAAATAAGTTTGCATGTATGTATATATGTATGTGTCATATATATTTATCTATGTGTGTCTCTATCTCTCTACATAGATAGATATATATCTCTATATATATATATATACACACATGTCACCTAGCATTTGTGCAATTTATGTCGTAGTATGTGAAATGTATGCAGGAATAACATGACTAATTTTTGCCCCTTTGACATGCCCACAGATGACACCACACCGGCAGATGAGGGGGTGCGTGGGGCCCTCCTGCGAGCAGAGCACCATCTCCGGCTCCTTCAAGCCGACTTGCAGGACCTAAAAGACCTGCTCATTTAATGTTTCTTTTTTTTTTTTTCATTATGTTAAATAGATATTTTAATAAATTCTTTATGCAAGTTCACAGTTGTTGGTTTTATTAGCACTTTAAATAGTATATGTGTAGAATGTTTATAATGTTTGACACAGGGTGTAATAGAAACCATTGCACTTACATTGCTGTAAGGGTTAATGTGTGCTATGCATGTGTTAGGCATGCTTGTAAGGATATATTGGAATCTAATTGATTCCAATTCCAAATAAGCTGTTTTTTATGAGGGTAGGTAATTGAATAAGTGGGTCATGTGATGTATTGCAGAAGATACTTCATAGTGGGTTGTTTTGCGGAAATCCTCCGCTTACGTGCGGTAGCACCGCTTGGCTCCCGTTCGGATGCGGTATTCCCGAGCATACTCTGTAATACTCTGTAATACCGTGACGAATCGGAGTGTTTCTCCCGCACACGCATGATTTGTATGTCGTCCGTAAACACGCCCTGTTCTTAAAGAGTGAGTCCGTCCGAATGCGGAGGACACGTGGGCGTTTCTACGGACGATGGCCGCATGCGGAAAAACACCGTGGCGTGCGGACCGCACCGTAAGAATGCGGGAATATCCGCACCGATCAGAATAAGGGCCTTAGTTAGGAGCTTGTAATCACAATTTAACAAAGATATGGGTCGATAGGACCCAGGTTTAGAAAGGTCTCTCCCAGGTTTGGGGAGGACCTTTATGATGGTGGAATTAAAATAGCATGGGGGAGTGCCTGACTGTAGTATGGAGTTGTATACAGTGACTAGAGTGGGTGCAATAATATCTGATAATTCTCGGTAGAAGTCACTAGAGAAACCGCCAGGACCAGGTGCTTTTGCCGCTTTTAACAATTTATTGGCTTTAGTTACTTCTTGAAGGGAAATTGGTCTAATAAGTGTGGTTGTAAGGTGTGGTGGGGTCTGTGGGTAGGTAAGCGAGGACCACAAATCATGAGTATGGAGATGGGAGTTTTGGGTGCTAGTTGAAGAAGGGGGATCTGCAATCTCCAAAGGTGCCGTGTAGATAGATGAATAAAAGTCTAGCATTACTTGAGATATCTGAGCATTGGTGGAAGTCAAAGACCCATCGAGCAAGGAAAATGGATGGATAAGCATTGGGGGTCTAGAGGAATTTAATATGTTTGTTAGTAATTTGCTGGTCTTGTTAGCAAATTTATGATATTTGAAGTTAGAGTAAAATTGAAGTTTATCAGTCATATGGTCTAGTGTGTTGTCTAAGGCTATTTTGGCCTGTGAATACAGTATGCTGCCCTATTTGTAGGTGTGGGATTTGTCGAGTATTCAGAGTCAGTGTCAGTAAGGACTTTTTGCTGAGATAGATACATTTGGGAGTGTTGTTTGTTCAATTTAGCTTCATGTCTTAGTATAGTACCTCTAAGTACAGCATTTGCCACCATCCAATAATTAGGGGGATTATCTATCTATGATTGTTTATTTTGTGTAGCATAGTCAGTCCAAGTTTCGGTAAGAAGCTTTTTGAAATTAGGGGAGTGACAGAGGCGTAACTATAGCACCGCAGCATGTGTGGGAGCCGGGGGGGCTGTGGTGCTATAGTTAGCCCCCTCCCGTCCGCCCATCTGCCGCCCGCCAATCCGCCGCCCGCAGCCTTACCTGACTTCACTGGTGCCTTCCCGGCTCCATGCTGGCTTCATTCTTCTGCTAGTGAGACGGACCACAATAAAATGTCCGCCCCATATAGCAGACAGTTCTCTGAAACTGTCTGCTGTATGGGGGCGGACATTTTGTGTTGGTCCATCTCACTAGCAGAAGAATGAAGCCAGCAAGGGAGCCGGGATGGGACCAGTAAGACAGGTAAGGCTGCGGGCGTGGGGTGCGGCGCCCCCCATTAACGACGGGGGGGCGCCCAATTCATAGTTACGCCACTGGGGAGTGAAGTAAGTGGGCTGGGAATCTCCAAGATCGGTAAGTAGATGATTCTATAGTTATCTGAAGGTTGATGGATATTAGGGCATGGTCGGAAAGAAGTATAGGGTGTATATCAGCATTTTTCACATGTGGGAAAAGGGACATGGAGACACAAAGAAAATCGATCCGCGAGAATGTTTTATGTGCTGTGGAGAGGCACGTATATTCCCTCTGTGTTGGGTTAATAGCTCTCCAAGCATCCACTTATTGCAAGGAAGATAGCAAAAAGGGGATACCAAGTTTTGGCAGATGTCTTGGTTGTTTGTGGGTGCTGGATCTATCCAGTACTGGGTGAGAAATCAAATTAAAGTCCCCACAGAGGATTATAGAAGAGGCTACATGTGGACGGAGGAGAGTGATCAGTTTTCTGAAAAATACTTTGGAGTACACATTAGGGGCGTATATTAATAACAGAAAACGAAAGGTTTATTATGTATCTGCAAATGGACAAAAAGGTGTCTGCCCCCAGGGTCTAAAATTGTAGAGGAGACCTCTATAGGAAGAGACTTGGAAGCTAGTAGAACTATACCTCTAGCCTTACTGTTATACGGTGCTGAAGCTAAGACTCTCCAGCCAAGCATCTGCAGTTTATCTATTTCAGGAGGTAATAGGTGTATTTCCTGTAAGCAGGCCACGTTAATACCTTGTTTACAGAGATATAGTAAGATTTTGCAACACTTTGCCGGAGAGTGGAAGCCCCCAACATTATACAAACCTATCTTCAATTCAGTCATGCCTATCCGGGTGATTGGTGATAGACTTCCATACTCTATAAGTCACACTTGATCTTCCAATTGAGTAACTTCAGTTAGAGAAACAAAAAGGAAGAATGGGGAAGGGAGACACACACTGACAAGACATGGGGAGTACATATATATAACTATTGGTAATGCGATCAACGCATCATTGTGGAAAAACACTTGAATAGACTTCCAGACATTATCTAAAACTCGTTCCTTAAACCTAGAGATCCATCAATTTGTGGGTCTCATAACCTACATAACCGGAGCATAGCAGTTATCTAAACCCCTTATTACTAGTTAGAAGAGCTAACATTGAACCCTAACATTATGCTATCAAAAAGGAGTACATTTCAAACTATTCTTTAACTTTTAGAACATGTATATGTGTCCCAGCCGGACCAGTAAAGTGGATGTCCTATGTAACTTGAGGTGCAGCTGGTCAAAAGAAAGCACAAAAAACTTTTGTTCTTCATGAGGGATGAGGAAAGTCAGGTACTAACAGTCCCCAAAGAGGTATGGAGAATCTGAGATTGGAACTGGATGTAGAAGATATGAGGCTTCATCATGAAGATTGGAAATTTGTATATCAAAACAAACGAATGAGGCCCTTGGAGATCACAGTTCTGGGAAAATTCTCCCTCCAGTTAAACAATAAGTAGGAGAACATACTTGACAGTCAGTATGACTCTATGGAGGTTTTAGGAAAAAAATGGATAAAGTCTTAAGGGTCAGATATGTCAGCTGAGGAATGATCGTTCCTTTCTTTAAGAAATTCATGGGCATCTTCAGGAGTGTGAAAGTCGTAGTGGGAGTTATTCACAGATATGCGTAACTTTGCAGGGAAGCTCAAAGCAAAGTTTTGTTTTTCCGACACTAAGGCCGAACAAATTGGGGAGAAAGCCCTGCGTGCCCTGGAAAGTTCCACTGAGAAATCTTGAAAAATATGGAGCCTTCCAAAAGGCAACTTTATTTAAATAAATCAAGCACCTAAAGAGCACTGCCCATGGTTTTGTGTCGTTAGGTATGGGTGGGGGACCCACTCTGTGAACTCTCTCAACCACTAAATCTATGCATGTGTCCTGAATTCCTAACAGTTGAGGCAGGGAGGTCGTCACAAAAGCCTCAAGTGCTGGCCCATTAATTGCTTCAGGGAGTCCTACCACTCTAATATTATTCCGTCGGGACCTGTTCTCCATTTCATCTACCTTGTTCCACAACTGGAAATATTCCTTCTGTAATTTAATGATATCCCTCTGAGCCATGATGGATTCGGCGCAGCGCTTCTCCTGCCGGGGCTCCTGTGGATGTTGTTGTCTGCCGGATGCCAAATAGCAGTCCATTGGTGCTGCGCTTGCCAGGGACAACTGCCTGCGGGTGATTGGAGCGGTAATACGCCCGCTCCGTGAGTGGATTAACGGGGCAGAGATGGAGCGTGCTGTTCAGGCTCCCAGGAACCGGAAGTTGATACTAGTCTTTAAAAATCATCTTCAAAAGCTGATGTCAAAGGGCATCTGAAATAAAAAAAAAATATATTTGACAGTGGTTAAGGAAAAACACATAATAACAGGAAAGGTTAGTTCCATCAGTCAATGAATCAATCATTTTTTGATTCTACATTTATTGTCTTTTTGCTGCTAGGCCTCACCTTATAGAGAATATGAACCTTACAGTTGCCAATTGGCGACACAAACAATCAATCTTAATTTTGATTCTCCTTTTATATTGTTTCCGTTGCTAGGCCTCACCTCATTGTCCCTTAGCTTACTCAGTCAGCTAGCTTGGTGCCCAAAAACACAAAGCTAAAACCTCCAGTGCTTGGACTTTAAAGCACTGTGCTGCTGTCGGCAATGGGCCTTGACAAAGAAGGATGCCTTTCCTCCATTAAATGCTCTTATGGCAACAGGGGGGTCAAAGGAGACACAGCCGTACTGTGCCCCACAGTTCCTAGTAATACTGCGTCACCCTTCACTGCAAGAGAGGCACCGCTGCAGCAGGGGAGCAGCCAGCATGGAGAGATTGTGTTCAGATAGGGTCAGCAGCCACACAGGTGGGTCACAGCAGTCAGTACATGACTCCTACCATTCCCATGCACTGAAGCAACAATAAATATTTTGGTGCCACCTGTGGCCTAACCTTAACTGCCCCCACCACCCCAGTGCACTCAGTCTATTACCTCAAGATTTATACCACCACAACCTAACTCTAACCACTGCCCCCCCCCCCCCCCCCCTCCGGTGTGCTTAAAGTTCCCTTAGCCCACCTAACAGGTCCATTTATTTATTTAACAGTTTCTTATATAGCGCAGCATATTCTGTTGCGCTTTACAATTAGCACACTTGGTTCTACATAATGGCCATATGTCCATATATGTGGGGGGCCTCAGAGACATCCATGCACAAGGCCATACAAGTTCTGTTGCAAGCCCTTGCAACAGTATATTATAGGCCCCAAGGCAAATGTATGTAAGTGCCTCTGTGTATCACCCAATAGGAAATAAATAAAATAAGACCAGGGCCGGTGCAAGGTTTCTTGGCACCCTAGGCAAAATGTCTGTCAACTCCCCCCCCTCCCCGCCCCTCACCCACACCACTAATTAACAGTCAGTTAGGAGAAAGTGCATAGGTGTGTCATATATATTTCCCATTAGCTTATAAAAAATATATCTAATAAAAATAAATACCCAGCACATCAAGCTCAACCCTTCACCGCCGCACTGTGGAATAATACAAGTCATCAGTTTTCTGGCGGGGGCTAGTGAAATGCAGGATGGTGGAGAGGGGAGACACATGGTAGTAGGGAGGTGATAGAGAGACACAGATAGAAAAGTGGCATAGATAGTTCAGGGTGGTAAGAAGATGGCATATAGAGACACAGGGTGGTAGGGAGGAGATAAAGAAAAGCAAGGTGGTAGGGAGGTGTTAGAGAGGAGCAGGGTGGTAGGAAGGGGACAGAGAGAAGCAGGGAATTAGGGAGGGGATAGATAGAGAGAGGCAGGGCAGTATGGAGGGGATAGAGAGAGGCAGGGTGGTAGGGAGGGGATAGAGAGAGGCAGGGTGGTAGGGAGGGGATAGAGAGAGACAGGGCGGTAGGGAGGGGATAGAGAGAGGCAGGGCAGTAGGGATGGGATAGAGAGAGGCAGGGCAGTAGGGAGGGGATAGAGAGGCAGGGCGGTAGGGAGGGGATAGAGAGAGGCAGGACGGTAGGGAGGGAATAGAGAGGTGCAGGGCTGTAGGGAGGGTACACTGAGACACAGCGTGGTAGGGAGGGGATATAGAGATGCAGGTCAGTAGGGAGGGGATAGAAAGGAGCAGGGTGGTAGGAAGGGGACAGAGAGAAGCAGGGAAGTAGGGAGGGGATAGAGAGAGGCAGGGCGATAGGGAGGGGATAGAGAGGAGCAGGGTAGTAGGGAGGAGGTAGAAAGGCGCAGGGCAGTAGGTAGAGGATAGAGTAGGGTGGGGTGATAGTGAGGAAATAGACACTGGGTGGCAGGGAGGGAATAGAGAGATGGGGGAGATAGAGAAGTGATAGACGCAGTGAGTTAGGGAGGGGAGATGATCACAGGTACCCCAGTACATTTTAAGGAATGCAGTGACAGTGAACAAAGGCAGTTTGGGTAGTAAATATAAGCCTCCATACATACATACATACACAGTACACTGTCCCCATTTACATACTACATATAATGCCTCACTCATACACTGCATACATTCAAACAAATGTCCATTCCCCTCCTCCCCAGCCAGGGCACACTTTGATAACCACAACTTCCCCAGAGAGTGACTCCAGGTGCTGTATCACAAAATAGCATCTTACCGCAGGCCGGGACAGTGAAGGGAGGTGTGTTACTGCACTCCGCTGCTGACACCTTCTCACGGTGAGTCCCGCTGCTGGCTGGTCTCCTTCTTCCCGTGGCTTCCGCTGCTGGCTAGCTCCTTCTCCCTGCAGGTCCCGCTGCTGGCTGGCTCCTTCTCCTCATGGGTCCCACTGCTGGCTGGCTCCTTCTCCCCACGGCTCCCGCTGCTGGCTGGCTCCTTCTCCCTGCAGGTCCTGATGCTGGCTGGCTCCTTCTCCCTGCAGGTCCTGATGCTGGCTGGCTCCTTCTCTCCACGGCTCCCGCTGCTGGCTGCTTTTGCCCGCGGCTCCCACTGCTGACACCTTCTCTGGCGGATCCCACTGCTGGGTCCTTCTCCCCTTGGCTATCGCTGCTGGCTGCTTTTGCCCGCGGCTCCCACTGCTGACACCTTCTCCTGGCAGCTCCCGCTGCTGGGTCCTTCTCCCCGTGGCTCTCGCTGCTGGCTGCTTTTGCCCGCGGCTCCCACTGCTGACACCTTCTCCTGGCGGCTCCCGCTGCTGGGTCCTTCTCCCCGTGGCTCTCGCTGCTGGCTGCTTTTGCCCCGGGACCCCGCTGCTGACACCTTCTCCTCGAGTTGCTGCTTCTGCTGTTGCTGGTCTGGAAGCTTTCCCCCCGTGATGCAGCCGCCAGCTCCATAGCGCCGCTAGCAGTGTTAGCGTTATGGCTGGTGAGGACCGGGCGGCTGTTACCTGCACTTGTCCTCAATTCTCCACTCCTAAAAATTGAAAAATAAATGTAAAAAAAGAATGTGCTGGAGAAAAAGTGGCGCCTGTGGAGACCTTCTGACAAAAAGAGATATAGTAAATTTGAATGTTGGGCTGAAGGGGCGCCCTCCAGTGGCTAGCGCCCTAGGCAGCTGCCTAAAGCTGCCTAGTGGTAGCGCCGGCCCTGTATAAGACATACAGTATATCATTAACAGACAATATGTGACCCTCTCAGCTCTTGGTCCCTAGCAGATGACTCCCCGCATGTGTGAAATGATAATGACATTTAAATTAATTTTAACTTTTTTTTTTTTTCACTTTAAAAAAAAAGGGAATTTTCATTCATGGCAGTTTAAAATGGAAATATCAATTAAGTAATGCTAATAGATGTCACTTACAGTGCTTCAAATATTATCATGTGCTGTAATAAATTAAGTACTGTAATCTTTAGAGGTCAGTTTGGAATATATTGTCTTAAAAGAAATGGCTAGCCACCTTTTTTTTTTTTAAATTACTGTCTTTACTGTGATTTTGGGGGTTATTCTAGTTCACTCTTTCTGACAAAATCCTTCTTAGATAGACAAAAACATGTGCACTGCAGGTGGGGCAGATGTTACTTGTGCAGAGAGAATTAGATTTGGGTGGGGTTTTACTTCAAAGTGAGATCTATATTGCAGTGTAAAAATAAAGCAGTCAGTATTTTCCGTGCACAGAAACAAAATAACTCACCCAAATCTAATTCTCTCTGCACATTTTACATCTGCCCCACCTGCAGTGCACATGGTTTTGTCCATCTAAGAAGGATTTTGTCAGAAAGAGTGAACTAGAATAAGGCCCTTTGTGACTTCCTTGGTGCCCCTCTACCGCAGCATGAAAATGACTCACGGTATTCTGCCAACACTTGCTCACACCTTAACACCCCCTCTCCCATAGCCATATCTGTAAGTTAAAGGCACCCTACAGTAGGAGCAAGTCTCATCTTTGCTCCTTTGGCCATGGCTAGCCATAGCTATTCTATTGTTCTCAGCTGCAATACTTATTGTATTGCAGCTGAGAACAATAGAATAGCCATGGCTAGCCATGGCTATTCTGGTCCACACACAACCCCTCTCTCAAGGTCTGCAAATGGATGTTTGCAGCGTCACTGCCTGTACATGGGAACACCCATGAAACGCTAGGCATTCCCATTGGGCGCGTCACCTCTCCACCGCCCCCCATCCGCACTGGTAGGTGTGATCGGGATGGCGAGCTAGCAGGTCGCCATATCCGTTCACACCAAGCGTATGCACATGAGCAGAAATACGAATTAGAAAAACATTGTTCCCCTGTGTTAACAAGTGGGGGAGTGATCCAATTAGAATAAGGCCCTTCGTTTCTAAACAGGTACAGCATATTAACTTGGTCTTTTAACTATGATATTTTCATCACCTGATCTCAGAACTGTAACTAGAGTTTTTAGTGTCCAACCCCGGAAAGAGAATTGGTGCCCACTCAGTATTTTCTCCACTAGGTTTGATAACAAATGAGAACATGAGAACCCATGCTATGATAATTAAAAAATTGCCGGCAACAGCTCCCAATACCCAGCAGCAGCATCACCCTAGTTACAGCCCTGCCCACACTATACTATGCGGCTGTAAACATTCAGGTCAGCCAGTGACGGTGCAAGGCACTGTAGTGCCCCAGGCGGGGGGGGGGGGGTGTGCTCCGGTGCTCACGCATAATTGCGGCGGGGGTGGCAGCGGGTGTGGGGTGATGCGCCATATGATGCGGCGGCAGGCCACCGCGCCATTTCAGGGGGCGGGTTGGGGTGTCGGGTGATGCAACGACCGCTGCTAAGTAGCTCAAGGGGTAGGGAGGGTGGCCGGGTGATGTGTCGGCTGCCACCTAGTCAATCCGGAGGGGGGGGAGTTGTGGCCACCACCATTGCCACTCACCTCCATGGGGGGGGGCTTCGGCAAACTGGCACCCTCCAGTGGCCGGCGCACTAGGCATATGCCTAGAGCTGCCTAGTGGTGGCGCGGGCCCTGAGGTCAGGTGATATGATTGGTTGCACCAAGTTTGTTAGAATATAAGAGAAATAGAGAAAAATATATATCCAAAAAGAGCAGCCTGTTATAAGTTAAATGGATCTATAGGAATATTTATTAAACGGATTGTCCTTGAAGAGAGAATTGTGCACAAGTACAATCACAATCAGTCAGTGAGACATGATTGTAAAAAAAGTACACTGTTCAAAGTATACCTCCAATCATCGTAAAGTAACCCTCAACAGTTTTGGTCTGATGTATGTCAAAAAACTGTCATTAATAAAAGAGAAATCCTCATTAATTATACTTAGGAGCGGCAAACAAGGAGATAATTAAAACCCAGACAAGTCTGCAATTGTCACATACATTTACTGCCATGTGTTTTATTAATTTAAATCATCCTGTCAAAATTGTGTTTCAAGGTTGTTAATAATATGGGTAACTCCTTCATTCTAATGGGAATATGTTTATAATCTGAAGGAAATAAATTGTTCTTATTTGTCTGAGCCACAATTACTGAAGCTGTATTTCATGGTCTTGGTAAAAGGCTTAAGAGATTACACTAATTATAGGATACATACTATAAACCAAAAAGGCATTGTGAAATATGGTACGTCGGTTGAACGGGCAATCAAAGTTCTTCAAAAATAAGTTTGCTTTTGCCATCTTGAATCTAACAGCGATATGACCAACACTGCGGCACTTAATACAACACGTTAGCTACAGTATTACATTTCCATTTATGTTCCCAAATGAATCTATAGGCTTTAGTTACACTGATTAGACCATGATATTAGACCTTGGATCTCCCGTAATTCATCTGGGGGTCAAACTTTTAGCCGTGCGGCTTCAACTTTATGGAACTGACTTCCCCGCACAGTTCGAAAGGCAGCCACTCTAGAATGCTTCAAAAACAGACCCAAGACTTTCCTGTTTACTAAAGCATTTCCTTCATTCCCTTAAGTATTGTATATGAAAAGCTTGTCTGTACTTCGTTGCTTCTGTACTGTATTACATTCATTCTATCTGTATTACATTCATTCTATGAAGCTCCTTGAGTCCTACTGGAGAAAGAGTGCTATATAAATACACTTATTATTATTATTATTATTATTATTATTATTATTATTATGATATTCACAATGATAAACAGTACAAATCAAAGTTGGAGTTAGTCCTCATGGGGCCCTAGGCAAGATACCAATTTGTTCCCCTGCTCCCTCGAACAACCCACAGCAATATTTTTGGTGCTGATTGCAGGCGACATCAATAGAGTAACACAGTCTACTAAAAAAACCTCAAGCTGTATGGCCATTGACATTGAGTACAAATCTGAATCAGGTTCCAGGACTTTTGGAAGTAGGCTTAATACCTGTGTCACATTTAAAGTAAACTGAATGCCTACTTACAGTGGATGAAACCATTTTGAAGTTCATCAAAAGAACTTCAGGATTGTAGGCAGGTCCGTGTGATGTCATGACATCACATGCTAGTTGTGCAATGCAACCCGGGGAGACTTTTATATGGAAAATCTTTATGAGGCTCCTTAAGATCTGCTGGGTCCTAGGCAAGCGACTAGGTTGCTTGAGAAAAATCCTCCTGTGGTTCAAATCTCATCATTCTACCACTAACGGAAACAATATTAGAGAGATTATACCTGGTGCGCCATGGTATAAAAGCTAACATGCTACTATCAGTGCCATATACTAAAATCAAAATTATCTTCAAAGTGATGGCCAGCTGCTCTTGTGCTGTTGTCTAGGACACGATGTGCAGCCCTTGAGCATGTGCATTTTTGTTTTTGGATCTACTATCTTGTATCTAATGGTTTGGTAATGTTTCTGTGAATGCTTAAAGTATACCAATTCACATGGTGGATCAATAGCAATGCCCCAAACATTATTCCTGGTGACCTCTACTGACCAGCTGTACACCTATTATAAACTTGACCATTGCCATGCAAACTAAGTCTGGTGGGAGACAAGTGGCAACTAAGATGACCCCCGTTACTAAAATTTTGCACACACACATTACCTGGACATCAAGGAGCGGCAGACTGGGCATGAACAGGGCATCAAAACTGCAGATGCAAGCGGCTCCGAGTCAATGGGTACTTGTGTATTAGCCGGGCGCCTGGTACATAGTTAGCATAGCGGCGCTGTCAGTTTTCCCGCGTCCAGCGTAGTTAGCGTAGTCAGTCAGAGCCAGCGTAGTTAGCGTAGTCAGTCAGAAGTAGCATAGTGTTCCCGCGAGCGTCACTGTCAGAATCAGTGTAGTCAGACAGTCAGTGTCCATGTCATAGCTGAAGGTGAAGTGACAGTGTAATGGCTGAAGAACCTGTGACAATGTTCATTACTGTCTCAGATGTATGATATGGCAGGTGTGAATGTGTTCCTCAAAAATCCCCACTATCCACGCCAGCCCAAAGCATGGCGAGCGCAGCAAGCCCCGCGAGGGGACACGTTACACATCCTCCCGACCTGTTCATACCCCCACTATCCACATCGGCATGGAGTTGACTTCATAAAGTGTGGCAAGCACAGCGAACCACCAAGCCCGAAGAGTGTGGAGCGCAGCAAGCCGCGCGAGGGGACGTGGATTACGTGAGGGGACGCAGATTACTTCACATGTGTTCCGCGTCCTCTCGCGGGGTTCGCTGCACTCAACACACTTCGGGCTCGGTGGCTCGCTGCGTTTGCCGCACTTTTTTAATATCAACTCAACGCCGACGTGGATAGTGGGGGTATGAACAGGTCAGATGGACACGTAACGTGTCCCCTCGCGGGGTTTGCTGCACTCGCCACGCTTCAGGCTGGTGTGGATAGTGAAGGTTTGAAAATGCCTCCTTTATTGTGCATAGGACACACTTGCGCCAGCATACCCCCTTTATGCATGAGGCGCACATGCTAATAATTACTGAGATGCAGGAGCGTCTGAGATGCACCAGGGGATCTGGGGGTTACCGGCGTTGTGTGAGAGGCGCTCACTAGGCTTGGCATGGACTCCGGGGACAGAGCAATGGACACCAGGGACAGAGCCGGGCTGCCGCGGAGTCACTATGCTAACTATGCTAAGCAGCCGTTGGACTACGCAGACAGCGTATCTTACCCTACGCCTGCGTACATATGCTAATTGGGCGCCCGGCTAATACACAAGTACCAGTCAATGTCTTGCGGGATTTCATTTCACTGTCCTACAAGAGTGACTGTTACAATTGAAAAGCTGTGTTTGTGGGCCCTAATATATGGTGGCCCCGGGGCAATCGCCCTGGCCGCCCCTCCCTTAATCCAACCCTGTTGCCATGTCATTTAAAAGAATATCCAAATAGACAACTTGATGCTTGAAATGGCAACCTGCCTTTTACTTAATGTATGACTAATTTCTTGCTTTGGGAACTTGGTGCTTGTTCATAGGGTTGTAGGTGAAGGAGAACTCGCAGCTAAGGCTTTACAATAATTTGTACATATCAGAAAACAAAAATGTTAAATCACTTAATACAAATCTGAGCACCATCGTAAATTATATAGTTCGCTTTTTTTCTGATAAAATAAAAATGAATGCAGCGTCATACTGTGGTCTTTAAAGGCAGCAGTATGCAGTCACATCTCTGTATGTATAAATGCTACAGGATATATTGGTTCTTTATGAATAAATAATAACAGGCACAGTTGGAGTACTATTTGCAAACAGGAAACGGAGTGCATTAACATAATTTGACACTGTATAAAACAATTTCACTCTGCTCGTTTATTCAGTTGTAACATGTTTTAATGTATCCGTGTGCCAACAGCAATGTGCACAATGTTTTATAGAACTGGTCACATTAACAATCCAATTAATTCATTAATGCATTATTAAACCTATTGTGAAGACAAGGGAACAGCAGGTGCCATGGGGAAAGGGGTTTTATAAACAGCAGCACAATACAGTAAATGACCCTGGAGAATTATGGTGTCTGTGAAATGATGAAAAATTCTTCGCAAATTATGAGACTCGAGGGCCAGATGTATCAAGCTTCAGAAGGTGATAAAGCGGAGAGTGATAAACAGCCAGCCAATCAGCTCCTACCTGTCATTTTTCAAACCCATCCTGTAAAATGACAGGTAGGAGCTGATTGGCTGGCTGTTTATAACTCTCCATTTGAAGTTTGACCCATCTGGCTGTCATTCCCCATTTAGTCACAAAATGACGTACCTAATGTGACCTTACTTACTAGATATTTGTAGGCCCAATAGAAAAGGCTTGTAGGCGCCCCTTTGTACCACCAAGTGGTGAAAACACACATTACTTCGTCAGGGAAGGTGGAACCCTCTTAGCTCTGGGCCCCATAGCAGCTGAACTCCCTGCAACCATGGTAGTTAAAGTTAAGCCCATGTGCATGACCGCAGAGAGGTATGTCGGGCCCCGGTAAAATTTTGGGGCGAAAAAAAATCTGAAGTCGAGGGGGGATTGTTGGTACTTCCCCCCCCCCCCCAGCAGCAGCATCACACACCTACAGCATGTGCTGTGCTGATAGCAGGCTTAGCATGAGCTCTCACGCTGTCAGTGAGATGCTCATGCAGTGGGGGGGGGGGGGGGATTTGGACTAGGGCGCCTGCCGGGCCCCTCCAGCAAGCCTGGACCTTGGTATATACTGTAGTACCCGCCCCCCCTCCTCTCGGCAACTTCACATGTGTCCTTACATATACCTAGACCCTCCCAGCCACACAACACAACTAAATCAACTGATCTCTAATACTGTAGAAGGGGAATACAAATGCTCAACTCAATACAAAAATGGAGCAAAATTCTATTTAGCAGAATGACAAGGCAAATGCTCACATTAACATTGTGTTGCCAGAACTTTGCTCCTTTGTGAAATGCCCTGTCCTACTATGGAGGTGTAATATTATATTCCAGTACCTTCACTCATCTGTACCTTGGGCCTGATCGCAGGGCCGGGAATGTGCAGGGCCCTCCATCAGGCAGACCATAGCTTGGCCCAAACTATACAACTTTGTTAATAAAGGTAAATCACAAGAACTGATCATATATAATAGGGGGAACCTTATGCGGAATGAATGTGTGTGCGTTTGCACGTGGTAGGTGATTCAGTCCCGTTTGTATGGGTCTCAATTTGGCCTTGTTTTCATTGGGGGGGGGTCTTCTCATATTTACGCATGTACAGACCTCCTGTGTGAACCCACTCGCCAAGGCTTTCGCACTGGTACGGTGGTGGGGGGGGGGGGCGAGCAGGGGGGTGGTGGGGGCATCAGGGGAACGCCAAGCATTTTATGGGCAATCCCCTAGGAATGCAGGTGTGGCATTGCCTGCTCGGGGTGGGCGGCTAATGTCACATGACGTCAGCACTTTCCCCGCTTTCAGCAATCAGCGGCAGAGATAAAATTTAGATTAGAATGACGCCCATATGCTTCTGTTCCTTCAGTCCCTGTCAACCTAATTCATGTATCAACCTAAGACTTTTGTTGACCTTTAGTGTTCGACTTAATGTACTGTATGTATTATCTCTGCAGACCCATGAATTAAAGGTGTTTCTCTATGTTGGGGTGGGGCTTAATGGTGAGTCCATTTGGCCCCGCGCTATGAAGTGCCCTGCAGTGTCTCCTCAAGTGTCTACCTAGTTACAAACTAGGTAAGTGCCCCACAACATAACCATAAGTGGCATTTGATCCTAGACCGGTTAACAGTAGCGGCTACGAACAGGGAGGGGGGGGGCAGTCAGTCAGTTTGGAATGGCAATTGGTGGCAGTTGCTGTGGCACCCTTATTTGAATTGTGAAATGTGCTGCAGCCCTAACTCTAGAGCCTCCACTGCTGGTTTCCATTTTAGCATGGGGACAAAAAAACATGGCTCTCTCTGCAAAATCAGCAACCATCAGGCTATGCCACACTGGACTGCTGACATTATACTGTGGATAAAAAAACAGAGTCAGCCAAGGATTAAATTATGCACACAAAAGTCAGTGCAGTCATGAAAAGCACTGGAACCGTTCCTGATTTCATGAATGGCGGAAGTCAGGGTAATGTGTGTGGGGAGCCATTGACTGCCAGAGAATGCTGGTGAGCACAAGTGCCAGCATGTCTGGACAGCAATGGTCAGCTGAAGCATGTACAGTACATACAGTAGGCCCTCCTTCTGATTAGCGAAGAGCTTCAATGCGGACGCCTTCGGAGACTTGACAAGACTCTGAGGAGCTTGCCAAGGGGGGGCATGCAGAAGGCTGGCGTTTCATTGCAAACACCCTACGTTTCCTGGGTGTACCCGTTAAAATGCTGGGTGTGCCCAGGAAAATGTTGGATGTCCCCTTGCGAATGGGGCGGCCACCTGTCTCCCGGGGGCAGGCGGCTGATGTAACCGGATGTCAGCTGCCCAACCTGTCACCAGAGACAGAGACTGACTGTCCCCGACCATCAAATGATTTTGTGCCCGTGCGCAAGCCTGCGAATGGATGTTTATGCAAAACATCCATACACAGTGTTGCAGGGACATTCGGTGTTTAACATGGCGGGCATTGGCATTCGAACTACCGCTGCATTGCGAACCAACCAGAATCAATACCATAGTTCCATAGTAATAGATAAATCTATACCAGGGTTGCCGACTTTAAGATTCTCCTCTCCGGGAGAAGCCCGGAGAGGAGAGTTTCAGCAGCCGCTCAGGGGGCGGGGCTTACAAGTGACATCACTAAGCCCCGCCCCCATGCTGTTAAAGCATCAAATTCACGTATCTCCGTGGAGGGGAGGGGCTAAAATGACGCGATTGTGCCGTTTTAGCTCCGCCCCCTCCTCTGAGACCCGAGGATTGAGGCATTTTAATGCCGCGATCCAGGGGTCAGCGGGGGCCCCCCTTGAATCCGGGAGGGTTGCCCATCCTTCCGGGGGGGCCGGGAGGGGGTACCCAATTTTCGGGAGACTCCCGGAAATTCCGGGAGGGACGGCAACCCTGATCTATACAATATACCGCTGTTAAAGCAGTTTACTTTAAACACACCACCAAGCCCTCATTAACCTTTTTTTATTATTAAATACCTAAATCCTGAGGGAATCTTCTTTCTGAAAGAGAAATGGGACTAATTAGGTCTTAGAGGGCAGAACATCCCTTATCTGGCTAATTAGTCTCAGCGTGTGTGGGCTTCAGTGTTGTGTGGTCACTGAGTGCGGGTTTCCCCAGCAATGGCCTCTGACATGTCATGATGTAAATGGCAAAGAGCAGTTGCTATGAGACGCAGTGATGTCTGATACAACTGCATTTTACATCCCATAAACTTACATTTGCATGTGTATAATAACCCCTTATAGTCATAGTAATGTCATAAATAGAGATGTACTCTGGCACCCCTGTTTTGGATTTGGATCTTTATTAGCTAATACCCCTTTCACACATATTCAAAAATCCTGAAATTTTTCACTATGGTAGTCCCAGCATAATCCTGGGACTACCATATGTCTGAAAGGGTCTACCCAGGATTTAAGTTGACTAAAATCCCTAGTCCTGCGCACCTGCATTTGACCAGGGATTTTGAAAAACCTGGAATTTAACAGGCTTTAAAATCCTGGGTAGTATATCTGTAAAGAGTATTAGTGTTTTGGTTTTGGTTTTGCCAAAACCACCCTCACAATTTTTAGTTTTTGATCTTTATTCTCTCATCAAAATTGATTAATGAAAAGCTACAATCACATTTGGGACTTTAATGTTCCTACAATTTTATTAATATCAATAACATTAATTTCCAGTCATTTCCACTAAATTTTGACCACCTTGCAATATTTTTAATAGGCCAAAGGCTGGTTGGCTAAACTAAGAACCAAAGCAGCGGGACACACACATGGGAGTGTACCGTGGGTGGGGGAGCTGGTGATCACCGCTGCTTAGCTCTGCAGAGCAACCAGTGATCGCTGGATAGATGCCATGCGCATGCACACAGCATCTTCCAATGCAGGTAGGGGAGGCGGAGACTGCCTAGCTGCTTGTGGAGCACTGGGTAGACCCCCAGAAAAAAAAACCTAAAAAATGGTGGTTGCGTCACTTGACCACGCCCCTTTGTACATAGCCACACCCCTTCATCCATAGCCCCACTCCTTTTAGGAAATGGCCTTCCTACCGCGCACTACCCATATCATAAATGTTGTGAGGTATGCATTATAGCAGCACCAGGTCCCCATATACATATACATACAGTATGTCCACCATGTCCACATATACATACAGTATATTATAACAGCAGCATGTCACCAGCCAGTAGCAGGTCACTGTATATATACTGTAGAAGGATGCGCACAGGGCGAGTGTGATATCAGCCAAGTATGGTGGCAGTCCCTGACTTCAGATGCATTTGGTATCCGTACTGATCACAGAATGACTCAAGATAGACAGTCATATGGTCGACCACTAGTGGTAGACAGTCAAAAGGTCAACAGGGTCAAAAAGTTGACAGTCAACATGTCAACAGGATCTAAAGGCCGACAGTCAAAAGGTCGACAGGGTTTTAAGGTCAACAGACTATAGGTCTACATGGTCAAAAGGTTGACATGGGAAATGCCGACATGAAAAAGGTTGACATGCATTTTATTACTAAATATTCAGCCGACATGTGCCGACAGGCGGTATTTCATGCTCTACCATCCACTAGGGCGTATTTGGAGAATAAAATAGTGTGCCGAGTGTAGCGAGGCACCGTGCCCGAAGCATGGAGAGTGCAGCAAGCCATGCGAGGTAGACCATATGACTGTAGACCTAGACACCGTAGATGTTTTATACCATAACTGTATGCACTATGCACAAAAGGACCTTATGGATGCAGGAAATGTTGCGGAAATGCCATATATTGTTGTAATTTTTGTAATTGATCTATTATATGTAATTTTCCCCTGTCTTTACGGGGGAAATTTACTAAAGGAAATTTGTAAAAAATAGGTGTATTTGTATCCAGAAATACACTTATTTTTGACATTTACTATCCCGAAAATACGGCAATTCGTGTTCGTATTGATAGCACATCAATACGACTACGAATTGCCGTATTTTCGGGATAGTAAATGTCAAAAATAAGTGTATTTCTGGATACAAATACACCAATTTTTTACAAATTTTCTTTAGAAAATTTCCCCCTACATGTTGAAACCAATTTATGAGTCCAGAGCGCTAATATACATATTATTATCTACCTGTATATTACTGTAGCAAACATATACCCTTAACAGGATGTGATTACCCCTGACTGTATTCCGCAATGCATCCAACAGGTTCGGAATGCTGTTTTCATACTCTCCAACATCTCTTGGCTAAAAACCAGAACATACAGAAAAGAAGGCATGGTCATGGGTAAAGAGGGAGGGTCTCTGCAGCACTTCAATAGAAAGCCATAGATTCCAGAGACACTGCACCTGGTACCACCCCTGTTTTTGCCTGAGACCAAGATACTTGGACTCATCTGCGACACAGTCCCAGATGCACAGCAAGGACACAGACTTCAGGTTTGCACAAGAAGCTGACAGGCAAAACAGGCTAGGACTGGCTGCACAAGGAAAATCACCGTCCGGGTCTGCATGTTGAGAACTTAACTAAATAACCTAGCATGCAGTGTATGCATGAAACCCAGAGAAGATGGATCAGCAAAACCCGGAGTACTGATCCAGGGGAAACACAAACTACACACAGAATATAATAACTACAGATTTACACCGACCTGCTGGAGGCGGATCGTAACAGTAGCGTTTGCTCAATGATGGGTGGACACCTGTGAACACAGGCATGTCCACACCTGCTTGGGGCGGGTGGCTGACAGGACATCAACTCCCGCCCCCATTTCGGCCATCACTGTCCCGGATAAAAGCAAGTATAGACTTACTATTATCTACTTACTATTATCTACGAAGGGAGGGAAACGCATTTGATGGTGAAGACCATTGAATGATTTTTCCTCCGTTCATCCGCATGCAATGGATGTGTACGCGTACACATCCCCTCGCATTGTAATACGGGGGGAGGGGGGGATTCACTCAATAGGGGGTGGGGTGCGTTTTGTGGGGAGGTGTATACCAGCGAAAATACTCTTCCTTGCAAGCAGGTCTGAATCGGGACCCAAGTTAATACAGATCCAAAACCAAAGCACAGAAGCACATCTCCATTTTTGTTTTTTTCTGTATTATCAAGTATTTTAAAAAATGATACCTTTTAAACATAGTCATTTAAAATGCCACGTTGTTATCCAAACTCTAGCACAAACCTAGTATATCAGAGAGCCTTGACATGACCTCTATATCCAGCATACGGTGTTCTATCCCAGCATCCCTCTCATCCTACATACTGTATTAGCTCAATACATTACTCTAAATGGACATGGTGTTTTCCCAACAGAGGCTGTTTGTATTAGCCGTCCAATGATCTCTTTCCTCAAAGTCATTATAATTCCTAATGGCTCAAGATAAATTTGCCCTAATGGGTGAAAGCTGCTTTTGTGTATGCTCCCAATACAAGATCAGTAAATAATTTATTTCCATTTTATGCATCTTAATGTCATAAGCCATGGTTTGCTGATGTTTAGTACTTAAGAATCAGGTGCTCAAATCATGTTTTCAACTGGCTGAAAGAAAGGGGATTTACCTATTGATCAACATTATAAACCAGTCAGAATGACTGTACCAGGTAGAATATTTCTTGCTGTGCCTTGATGACTGCCAAATTCAAACAGAGAAAGTGATGTATGTTCCCACGGAAATCTTATTATACAGGGAATGTAATGGATAAAAAAAAAAAACGGTAAAATCAATAATATTACTACCACAGGTAAAGCAGAATCACATGTATTATTAAGATCATGCCTAAATGACTTCAGGAATTTGGAATATCACGTAGATCATTATTACCGTACCGTATTATTGTCGGAGCAGGTTGTGCGTGAATGACTTAAAAGCCCAAAACTTCAACAAACACACTCGCGCACATATTAATAGACTATATATCAACTAGAAAGACAAAAAGATTAGAGGAACGGTATCCCAACATTCCACAGGAATTCTTTGAAGAGTCGTAGTCGTTTCGCAACCAAGCACATGGTTCTCGCTAATTATGTAAAGTGGACTAGATACAATACAGAAAAGGGACGATACAACTGCAAAAAGGGCATGGATTTAAAAAGTACACAGATGGCTGTGTAATACCGACAATAATATATTCTATGCACAAAGCTTTATTTGTTCCTTTTCATAATTGGCGGACTGAAATTGTGAGACGACAGACAGGAAGTTAGCTAAGAAATGTTACATATCGCAGACATCACTATTGGGAACATTTTGAAGCTACTGCCCACCGCAAATTCAGCCATCTCTTGGAAGAATAAATGTAAGTCTAGGCTTACTGTACTTTTATTTGCAAAGAGAAGAAAATTAATTTGATGGCATCAGCCTGCATGATAGTGAAGAGACCCGGGAGGTGGGGGAGGGCGTTTACCAGCTCGATAGGCAGCGATTATATGCAAACTAGCGAGCAGGTCTGAATCATGCCGATGTTTCAACACTGAAATCAAGTAAAAACTGAGGAAATGCTGACATGATTAGCATGTTGACAAAACATCCACCTGGCCTAGTGTTGACTCGCCTGATACGGTGCATATGGTAGCTCCGGTGGGGTCTCCTTTGTCAGGCGGCAATGTCCTAGTGGATTCCGCAAAGCTGGCATAAAAAGTGATTGGCAAATGCGAGTAGTCGCAGTCCATTGCGTCACGCAGCATGCCACGATATGTATGCCTATGGGTTGGCATTGCGGAAAAGCTGAGCTTGTCTACATCTGTACATAACCCGTCCTTCCTGTAGCTTAAGACTAACCCATCTCTGGCGGTCTGTGGAGAATGCTACTTACAGTATGTCAACATTTTAACATTGAGAATGTGCTGACATTCTGCATGCATACTGTACATATTGCGGTTATGTGATATATACAGGGCCAGTGCAAGGCACCGGAGCGCCCCAGGCGCGGGGGGGGGGGTGTGCCCCGGCACTCACCCGCTTCACCGTGGGGGGTAATGCAGCCGGGCTGCCACCGCATTACCACCCCCCTGGAGCGATGAGGCGGCGGCCCGGCGCTCACCCGCTGCATTGCTCCAGAGGGGGGATTTGCTCCACGGGGGGATGGTGCCTTGTGCTGGGTGCTGCGGCGCGGCCATTGTCGTCTCATCGCTGCATGGCGGGGATGGAGGGGGGGGGGTGCCAGGTGAGGGTGGAGGACAGTTGCTGCTCACCTCCATGGCCTGGTGCTCACTAGCTCCTGCAGGGGAGTGGGGGTTGATGCGGCCGCAGCTGCGTCGTTCAACGGGGCTGGGGGATCGTTGGGTAATATGATCAGCGGGGGGATGTGAGGGGGGGAGAGATTCCACTCACCTCCATCCAGGGGACGACGACTCCTGCTCCTGACTTCCGCCCTCCAGTGGCCGGCGCCCTAGGCAAATGCCTAATGCTGCCTAGTGGTGGTGCCGGCCCTGGATATATGTATGTTCAATGTTGTCATCTCAATGTCACTACCATATTTGTCGATATTGTGGTGTTGACATTATGAATATTGACAATGAAAATGTATACAATTTGAAAAGATCCCCATGTAAGCAAAAGATCTAATGCTATGGGTGCTGGGTCAGAGGTGCATACCTCGAACTTTCCTGATTTTTGCAGAACATTCCAATTTTTGGGGGACTGTCCCACTTCCCACTCGGGGCTTGTAGTGTCCTGCATGCGCACAGCCTCAATTCACTGACACAGAGTTGAGAGGCAGTGGCAAAAACAGGGGCGTGGCTTTGCAATCATTCTAACCCATTTTACTTGAGACCACGCCTCTTTTCAGGACACGTGTGGACTGGAATTGTGAGACAACAGACAGGAAGTTAGATAAGTAATGTTAGATATCACAGACATAACTATTGGGAACATTTTGAAGCTACAGATGGAACACCTCCCAGTCAGCTCAGGGAGTCGCCAGGTTTCCAAGTTCTGATTCGGGATAGTACAATGTTGGGAGGTTTAGAGATGATTTCCTGTTACAGGATCCCAATTGTGTTTCATTCAAGAATACAAATATCTCGTATTTATGGTTGTACAATGATGATGATGATGATGACTCCTCTATCTCCTGCAGTATTTTGTCACTTTTGATTGGTTGCTAACATAGGGATCACCAGAACAAATTGTATTTGTTCTGTGAATCCCTAAAGGTCTAAAGTCAGCACAAGAAACTAAACTACCAAAGGTTGTGGGGGTTGGGTACCCTAATGGGGCCTAGGCAGTGGTGCAAGGTTATGCAAAACTAATACATTTAGGTAAACTAGTGTTTATGCAGCACCCTTCTATCCTTCCAGCCAGCCCCTTCTAACTAGAGATGGGACGAATGAAGCCGATCTTCTGGATGGATCACTGTAAAGAGTAAGTGAGCCACCAATCCCAAAAAGGTGAGCTGGCATTCTTTTGCTTAAATTTTTTATCGTGTATAGCCCGCTCTCCCGCCCCTGATGATTGTGAAGGAATTTAAATACAGGGGAAATCTTGTGAGAGCTACCGACCTTTTGCGAGATTTTATGCTTCATTATTCAATGTGAGTCCTCGCCCCGTCCAAAAGATTCGGATCTTTTAGCGAGTTAACCTATTGGATCCCAGCTCTTTTTAGTGACCCGTTTTGCCCATCTCTACTTCTTACTCTGCATCCAGCCTTTCTTCTGTCTCTCTGCTGCCCTCTGCATGCTGGGAGGGATCTGATCAGATCCTTACTATATAACTATGAAAAGATAACAAACTCTATTTAATTAATGCAATACCAATCAGTTAAAAAAATATACCTAAAATCTCAAGCTCTTTTTTGCAAAAAAGGGGGCGATGTCTCCTAGAAATGAGGTTTGGCTTATCTGGGGGATGCTGTGATCATGAGCCACAGCTCCTTTCCAGGAGACTGTGTCCCTTTTTGAAAGCATGTGGTCCAAACTGTGCAGTCCTGCCCCGCCCCCCCCCATTTTTAAATGTTGAGAGGTTTGATATCTTGTCTTTAAAAAGGTTCTTCATAGGAAATAAGAACTGTGTATAATTATACTTATTATTATTATTATTATTATTATTATTATTATTATTATTATTATTATTATTATTATTATTATATACTCTAAGTGATCTATAATACCAGCAATCTGGAGAAGTGCGGTTTGAAAATTGTGTAGAGTTTTGGACACAATATCCCATAATTCCAAGGGTCTCAAATAGGATATATGTGGATAGAAGTGTAATCCATTTAGAGAAAATGACAGACATTGAAGAAGAGGCAACATAATTTGAAGGATTTATATGATACATTGAATATTTTGAGTTCAACTCAGATTGAAATTGGAAGCTACTGAAGGGATTTGCCTAGTGGGAATGTGTGCTGGAAATCTTTATATTTATCTGTGCCTCTGGGACAGGAAATGAATGGTCTTTTTAATGTGCAGCTTGTTGAATGCTGAGGTTCACCAGCAAGTTCTGCACATTATCTACGAAGCTAAATATCAATTTACAGCTAAACAATGAATTCATGGACAAACATTATGACTGTACAGAATCCCTGGAGATGGACACTATTTATGTCACCTTCTGCTGATTGCATCTTCTAATAATATCTTTAAAAAATAAAATAAACAAAAACGATGCTGAATAATAAATGGAATAGATACATTGGCTGTGTGAAGAAGATATGTTCTGTAGACAAATAGTTGACAGTATTTCCATATTATTAACCCTTTCACTGCTGTGGGGTTTTCTCACCCCCATGTTGAGACCATTTTTTTCCCCAATGTTTATGCTCGATACGTTCCACGTCCTCCTCGCCTTTCGTGGTATGGGGTTAAAGGAAAAGTTCATAAAAGCATACAAGCATATGCAAATTTGTAACCCTTTCATTGGCATAAATGGGATGTAATAATTTTAGCATATTGGTATTACCGGGCTATCTTTTTGTAGCCCGCTTTTGCCATGTAGCCAAACTCAAAACTGCTGTGGGCATCAAGAGTTCACAGACCCATGTGTTATCACCACAAAAACTCATGGGGCTGCTTATAAGTGATTATGCTTTGCGTGCCTGAGGCAGGTGAAGCATAATTCCAGATAAGCGCAGGCTGGGGACTAATAGGCTAGCCTTGAGGGAATCTATTAGCTGAAATTCACAGTGGCTAATACAGGTTTGCCGACTTTAAGAATCTCCTCTCTGGGAGAATCCTGGAGAGGAGACTTTCAGCTGCAGTTCTGGGGGCGGGGCTTGAGCGTGGTGCCATTAAGCCACACCCCCAGAATGAAAAATAGCTGAATTCATGGATGCACCAGCTAGGGGGTCTGGAAAATGTGATCTGTTGGTAGATCTTGAGGATCATTTTGGCCAACTCTGTCTTAACGTGCGAACACACGTACAGATTTTTCTGTCTGATCTATCTGGTGGGAACAAAAACCTGGAAATGTATGGGAGCAAATGACAATCAAAAAATTGTTCCAAAACGCTTGAAAACAAACCGTGATCACTCAGACAAATTATGTGAATCATTCTGATATAACAAATTTATGAAAGCATGTATTTTTTTTTTTTTTTCAGTTTTCCTATATTTGGGTGGAAATTTTTGATTGTCATATGCTCCCATACATTTCCAGATTTTTGTACCCACCAGATAGATCAGACAGAAATATCTGTACTTGTGTACGAACCTTATGACTGTACCAACCACCCAAATGTTTTCTTTTTGTAGGACAGCCCAGATTGAGAGAACTGTCCTGCAATCCCATGGTTGACATATTTTACAAAAATAAAATATTTTAGTTTATTTTCTATACAGAAAATACTTTTTCTGTAAAGGAAATGTTTGTACCTGTGAACATAGAATACTTACATCTTTCCAGTGCAGTACTGGCCATCATGTGACTTATATCATTATGACGTCACAATTTTTTGTGACAGTCCCGCGCGTGTGCACAGCATCCATTCACAGGAGATGGAGGGACAGGGGACATGGCCAGGAGTTCTGAAATCACTGGCCATTCCCTCACAGCAGTGAAACGGGGTGTGGCTTCATGATCACAGACATTTCTGCAAAGCTATGCCCCTTTACCCGAGGCCACACCCCTTTTTGTAAAAACGCTCGGCATGGTAGTGCTGGAGTCACGATTCTCAAAAGGGGTGCCGGACGGCTCCCCGACAGTCGGGATTCCGACAGTCATTCCTCCGACGTCGGAATCCCGACTTCTCCCTCGTGGGGGTCCACGACCCCCATAGAGGGAGAATAAAATAGGTGGCAAGCTGCGCTTGCTACCGTGCCCGCAGCGTGGCGAGCGCAGCGAGCCCGCAAGGGGCTTCATTGCGCTCAACACGCTATGCAGTCGGGATTCCGACGTCTGACTAATGACTGTCGGAATCCCAACTGTCGGGGAAATATACCACACCCCTCAAAAGGAGAATGTTGGGAGAATGTTGGGAGGTTGGGAGGGCCTGAGTCAGAGTGCTAGCAAGCTGCATGTAGTGGCGATATTCACATAGATGTAACTGCACATGCACCAATATTCCTATAAACTCCAATGGCACATAGTATATGCACAGAGGTGCTGATGGCGGACAGACAGTGGGGGAGATTCTCTAAACTAAAAATGCGGTAAAAACCCTGTTATCTGGGTTTTTACCGCATTTTGGGATGCTCTAAGCATCCCCCCTCCGGGCTACCGCAGTGGGGGGCATCGCCAGAGAATTCTGTCCATGCCCCATAGAAGCCTATGGGCTTCTACCGCGACCCCCCTCCGCCTCACACCTCCACCCCGCCTTCCCACACCGCCCCCCCCTCGCAGCGACCCCCCCTTACAGAGCTGAGTTGTCCGGACCTGTGACCTCCTCCTCCCTGCACTTTACATCCTCTTCCGGGTACAGGGAGGAGGAGAGCCAGCCCCCCTGCAGCAGGCAGGGGCCGGGTAAGAGAGGGAGGGGGGAGCCGCCGGGACCCGCCGCTCATCGCCGGGTCAACGCAAAAGACAGCTCTTAACGCAAGAGCTGTCTCTTGTGATAATTATCGCATATGTTAGATCATATGCGATAATTATGTTTGCGGTAGCCGGCGATGGGCGGCGGTTAGGGGGCGCGGATGTTAGAGCATCCCCCCAGTATCAGAAATTTTATGGAAAAATACAGTAAGTTTCTGGGAGGTTAGAAATGCACACAAATATGGTCCCTTCTGTGGGAATGTTTAGGGAGTGACACAGGGCAAGTGGCTGCCCTCACATATGCAAATATATATCCATAGTCAGATGAAGAAACTGCGTCTAACAAAGGACTGCTGCAATTCTAAATGGTGCGACCGACAGTGGCATCTAAGGACACACCAATGAGTTATACAGTGTATGATCAAGTGGGCGCCTTGACCCTTGCACAAATCTCTGCACCGATGTGCACAAGGGAAGGAGACTGTGGTGGGATGTGCATAAAGCCGCAGACAGGTGGCCTCTACTACACATTGCTATGAGCACTCCTGAATCAGGCTATAAAAGAAGCATGTCGCCGGTTTCACTCATTCATCCTGCTAACATGAGAGCGGAAACATCTCCCTTAAGAAAATCTTGACCCTTGCACAGCTCTTCTTGTCAGGCATCTCCCCCGATACACTCGCAACCAGGGCTCAGTCTCTTTACACAAAGACTGCACACATATTGTTACAGTATATCTGATCTTAGTACAGTACGGATGCTGGAGGGTATAGCTTTGTAGTGTATAATTTACATTATTCAATAATGTTATGATTTCTTTTTCATAAGAGATTAATCTTTCAGCTCACACAAAGATGTGATTATAGATGGCAAGATTACAGCTGGGACATGCCTGATAATAAACAAAATGGCTGAATGATTAAAACAGTAAAACATGTTTATACATCCTAGCAAAATGGTGTCCAATAGAAATAGACCAGGTTATTGAGTATTTATTTATCATTACATATGTGTAGTGGTCAGGGCTTAAAGTGGTCCTTGAGAAATGGTCAAACTCATTTCACCTTTCACCGCAACACTTCCCCCCCTTTCCAAGTAGGCACAGCCCAGGCCAGTGCAAATGCTTTTGGTACCCCCTTCAACATAAATATGGGCCCTATCTCCCATACTTTATAAAAAAACAGTGGTCTCATAAGGAATGGACATGGTCACACAATAGTACCCCCAATTCAAATTACGCCACACAGTAGCACAATCACATTCACATTAAACTGTATATAGTGAACTTGATTCATATGACATCACATTATAGTTCCCCTTATTCACATTGGGCCTTATTCGAGTTAACTCTTTCAGACAAAATCCTTCTTAGATGGACAAAACCATGTGCACTGCAGGTGGGGCAGATGTAACTTGTGCAGATCTAATTAGATTTGGGTGGGGTTTTACTTCAAAGTGAGATCTATATTGCAGTGTTAAAATAAAGCAGCCAGTATTTACCCTGCAAAGAATCACCAAAAAATCACCAAATCTATTTTTATCTGCACATGTTACATCTGCCCCCCTGCAGTGCACATGGTTTTGTCCATCTAAGAAGGATTTTGTCAGAAAGAGTGAACTCGAATAAGGCCCATTATGACATGCAGAAGTGCCCCTTATTCACATCATGCTACACAGTAGTGCCCATTATTAGTGTTAAGCTACACATTTCTATTCCTTTATACATGAACAACTACACAGTAGTGTCGCTTGTACACAATGCCCACAGTAGTAGTGCACCTTACACATAATGCCTACAGTAGTAGTACCACACATAAACATAATGCCCACAGCAGTAGTATCCTTTACACAAAATGTCCACCGTAATAGTGCCCCTTACACATACTGTAATGCCAACAGTAGTTTGCCTTATACACATAATGCCCACAGTATTAGTGCCCCTTATTCACATAATCTCCACAGTAGTATGCCCCTTATACAAAAAATGCTCACAGTAGTGCCCCTTAAACACATAATGCACACAGTAGTGCCCCTTATACATATATTTGCCTCTGTCCATCCAGGATCTCACTTCCCATGTTCCTTCAGCAGCTACATGCCCTTTCTCCCCCCAGCAGCTTCCCTGCCTCTCTGTGTCCCTCCAACCATTTCTCAACTTGTTTTCATTATGCAGTCTGCTCCTCTTAGTTTCTCTTCTTTAATACAGAATTGGTGGTCATTGGTGGACAGTGCCAGCATATTTTTGGCCACCCCTGCATTTCTCTTACCACTCCCACTAAAAGTCCGGTTTCCTCCCCCAGACGCCTACTTCCTGTCAATCACCATGCAAATGGTGTGCAAATAGAAAAGGTAGCCAGACTTCAGTTCAGGTTGGCCTCGCGCATACGTACTAAGGGTCATAAATAGTGTTTTAATATTTGACCATGGCCCTTATTCAGATCTGATCGCAGTACAAATTTGTTCTCAATATGGGCAAAACCATGTGCACTGCAGGTGGGGCAGATGTAACACGTATAGAGAGAGTTAGATTTGTGTGAGTTATTTTGTTTCTGTGCAGGGTAAATAGTGGCTGCATTATTTTTACACTGCAATTTAGATTTCAGTTTTAACACAACCCACCCAAATTTAACTCTCTCTGCAAATGTTACATCTGCCCTACCTGCCGTGCACATGGTTTTGCCCATTTTGAGAACAAATGTGTACTGCAATCAGATCTGAATAAAAGCCATTGTGTGAATTTGCAGCTTTGTTATCCGGTCTAAATTGCCCCATGGTGCCTCTGAACATAATGTCATATCAATATTCTGAAAACTCATGTGTTAAGTATACAATAGGTGTTTAAATAGTTACTGTATACTGTAGTCCATAGACATGTGTTTGCCCATACTTAAATGATAAGTGGGCCCAAACTCACATGATGTCAGCGCCCACCCCCAGTTCGCCAGATAGCGGGCATCTGAAAAGTAAGTAAAGACTTACTCTTCAGAGCGAATGCTGGAGACGTCATTTGATGGTGAGCGACTTCTCCTCCTTGTGACTGTATGCAAGTTGATGTGTAAGCATACACCTCCACTGGGATATGCAATGCTGGTGCTTTGTATCTCAGTGCATTTCAAGGTGTCTATAGCTTTAGCATATTTTTGCTTACCCAATGTGTATGGAATTGCAGCTATGAACGCACTTATTCACTCTAAATCTGGCCCGCAGACTTCAAGAGAACCTACAGTAAGGTGATACATGCTTCCATAACGCCATATGTAATGAATGGAACACATTTTAACTGGTCATTTGCCTTTATTCTTGCTTACTTGATATTATTTTTTATATAGCCAAAAACAACACAACATCTGCAGTGACAGTAACAGTATGCCAGGTTGTGCAACAGTGTGCGTTCATTAAAAAAATGACTATAATCTCACCTGACGTCCTAATTTCATGTCATGTAGAGTGTGTTTATTGACAATAACAGGATAAATGTGAGAGATGACAAACAACAGTCAATCGCTAAATAATGTACTGCTGTACAGCACTGTGACACTCCGAAACACAGTGATAGACTTGATTATAGGAATTACCTTTTATAGAGTCAAATAAACAACATATACCTGTAGTCTAACCAGCCTGACTTAGGTGACTCAGACATTTATGTTATTATGTCTGATGTGTCATGGACAGTCACACAGACATAATGTTATTGTAGCTGATATGTCATGCAAAATAACCTTTAATGAAGAGGCAGCTTGAGGCATTTTATATTTATCTACCTGTCAGCAGCATTACCATCAACGGATACACTATTGGAGGAGTTCACAGGGGTATGCATATCAGTAAGAGCACCTGTTACAAACCTAACACTGCCTGAGAGGCTTCTGTCTGAAGTCACACCATTGGTGGATTCCGTGCCTACTGACAAACCCCCTCAGATATACAAAATTCTCAATAACACATTGATTATAATTCCATGAAAGCAAGTTACATGATTAATTGCTGCATTTCTCCAAAAGTTCTACTCCCTTTTTTTAATTGCTAATAAAGAGCCATGCGCACCTGACTTTGCATTTTATCTCACAAACATTCCCTAGCCTTTGCCAGGCACGATCTGGAAATATATAAGATATAATGGCTTTTCAGATTCAATGAACAGGAACTTTCCTTATGCTCGTCCATCAGTATTCAACACTTTTCACATTTGTAAAAAGTCAGAGAGGTTAGCAAATATTAGCGAACAGCTTGATGAAGAAATAACCATTAGATTTTAAATTAATATCCACAGGCTTTACCAAAAATAAGTAAAGCAAATTTAAAGTCTAAGATAAAGCTGGGCAGCACAAGTCAATGCTAATTAAAGGCTTAGCCATCTGGTAGCCATGTCTCTTAGCATGTCTTAATATTTTTATTACGAATTTAAAGCAACATTAAAATGATATCTCTCAGCCATTTTTTATTGTTATTGCTTTAATTTAGAAAATCTTTTGTTAAAATGTCCCTTGTTTAAATTCACCGGATTTTATGTCCATGTTGAATAACATTATTTCTGTATCTAATTATTTTTTCAGGATATTTTCAGAACATAAAAAAAAAAAAAAAAAAAAAAACAAGCTACAAATATAATCGTATGCCTCAGGATTCCTAAATACAATTGCAAGAAGAAGTATCCAGCAAGGAAATTCAACTACTTCCGTCTTTTGTATTGGTGTAAAAATGGATCTTGGGCCTTATTCTGGTTCACTCGTAAGGGCAAGTTCCTTCTCAAATTAACAAAACCATGTGCACTGCAGGTGGGGCAGAGAGAATTAGATTTGGATGTTATTTTGTTTCTTTGCAGGGGAAATACTGACTGCTTTATTTTTACACTGCAATATAGATCTCACTTTGAAGTAAAACCCGACCGAAATCGAATTATTTCTGCATAAGTTCCACCTGCACCACGTGCAGTGCACATGGTATTGTCCATTTGAGAAAGAGAATTTGCCTTTTTGAGTGAACCAGAATAAGGGCCCTTATCCGACCCCTGACTATTCAATTGCAGCTGTTTTTGCCACTATTGAAGTCATTTTTCACCAATGCCTGTTCACTTTTTGGGAGCGAAAAAGGCATTGGTGAAAAATGCCTCAAAGAGCGGCAACAACGGACGCAATTTTGCTGGCAAAGTGGCTAATTCGCTGATCCAGGTGTTTTTTGTCACTTTAGAATTTTTAGTGTAGGCAAAACATTTGTCCCACACACACATAAATATGTAAAGTTGTCATCACACTTTCAAACTTCTCAATATAGCCCCCTCCCCATACATTTAAAATCTCATGTTGAAATATTGTGACCTCTTTCTTTGACCTGTGAACTCCTTAATCTCTGGTAACCTGCTCTCATTCCTTCCTACTAGGCTTCTCCAGTTGCACTACCCACTTAATGCATTTCTTACCATGCCCAATCAGACTTTTCCCATCGGTTTAGTTATTATTGATATAATTTTATTTATAAGGCGCCACAAGTGTTTCGCAGCGCCGTACAAAGAAACAGTACAAGGAGACAAAACTTGGCATAACATTGAATAAATAACAATAATAGAGTACAAATAAAGAGTGTCACAGTTCAATACACATTACAGATTGAATACAAGTAGTGAGGACTCAGTCACTATACTATAAGAGGCTTGAGGCCAATGATGGAGATGAGTATGCGGACGAAGATGGTCACTGAGTGTTTGAGTATAGGAGAGCTGTGAGTGACATGTGAAGAGAAGAGAGCTTTGACAACAGGAGGGAAGAGGGCCCTGCCTGGAGGAGCTTACAATCTAGTTTAGTTGAATTTACCCTGCTCCCACCTATACCACACATACTAGTGCACCCTAACAACTGACCCAATATCCACTCTTAGCAACACTAGACCCGCTTGTCTCAGCTGTGCCGTCTTTTAATGAGAATGGATGTTCTATCATGAGCACCCAAACCAACCTTTATTTTCATGTCTAAATTATTGTATCTACTTTGTATCCTGTTTTATGTATGTCCTGGATTTCCTATTACCAGCAAATAATAGGTATAGACATAAAACTGATAACAGCCATGTACAGCAAGAAGGTACACAGTCAAGAGGTCAACCACTATTGGACTACAGGCCATATGTCGTCACATGTAAAAGGTCGATGGGGTTAAAAGGTTGACACAAACAATAGGACGACATGGAAAAGGTTGACATGAGCTGAATTAAATCGCACCCATATTTGTTCATAATCGCTACGGTACAATGAGTAGTGTATGACACTGTAGGTTGACAACTGTAATGTTGACATTCATATTCTCGAAATAGTAAAGTTGACATGGTCATAATGCTGACATTGACCATGTCAGCCTTCATCATGTAGAAAATGAAGTGTTGAAACTTGACATATTGTTCCTGGTGGTCTAGTGGTGACTTACTTGTACCTGGTGGTTGGAGCCACATATTCTGGGTCCTGGCGGTCCTGTGGCTCAAAGTTATCTGATGCGCTCAAGGCAGCTAGTGGAGAAGGGCACTAATATGGTGTCCCCTCACCACATGTAGACAAACAATAAAGGGGTGTCCTCTCTTGTGACTGTGAGACCTTCAATCCTCCATTGTTCCGGTGAGTATTTCTACACTATCCCTAACACTCCCACTCATAGACTTACCCTAATGTAGACACTCTGAGGACTATTTCACACACTCCGGCTCCTGCCGGACGGCGAAACCCCGCACGGCCAGGAAGCCGTGCCGCACACAGCAATTAATAATGGACACAAAGGTGTCCATTCACATGGGACGGCCATGACAGTGTTGACATTTTTAACCATCTTGAAATCACAACTGTCAACACTGTGGTTTAACATTATGAATATTAAATTGTTATTATGAGCAGGCATCCTCTGAGGAACACCTCCTACTGTATATAATCTTTATTGGGAAAATTGCCATTTCAGATTATTATATGCTCCCCGTGTTAAGCAAATTAGTACCAGCAGATGAGACAAATGATTCTGCTCGAAGTTCTGTATTAGCAGAGTTTGTATATTTCAAAAATAAAGACCTGAAACTGAATCTTCAGTTTTAACAAGTTCTGGAATCTTTTTCAGAATGCACATGTGATACGTGTAGCCTTCTCATTCAATGAAGACTGTGGGAATTTGCACATAAACCACATCAATAGACACTCTGCATGTGTAATTATTTTATAGATTGACAGTCGGGATTTCATTGTCATGCACCGCTGAATGTAATTTATTCTCTTCCAGTGCAGGTAACTGCCACTGGCTCTCTATGCATGCATAAAAACATACAGATAATCTTCTGACACCTCAACCAATGTGTCATAAATAAGAGTAGTCAATAAAAAGGAAAATCACATTGCTACCGCTGATTGCTTCAGTTTGGAATTTGTAGCAATTGAGTTTGAGGGGAAGATTCCACGTAAGCACCAATCCAATATGGCTTCTACAATGTATGATCCCATGTGATGAATTGAGCCATTTTCAAAGTCAATGAGATTTAAAAAAAAAATGTCTTGATTAAGGACGAGTATTTATTGCAGCTACAGTAATTGCCATCGACCTTATTTTCTTTGTCTCTCCTTTATTATTGAGTGTGAAAAGGTGATTCCATTCACTGCAAACGCCTAAGGCCTTCCATTAATTTTGGTTGATGATGCAATTGCAACTACAGTATGATCTGCTTATTTTCTTAATACAATCTATGCGAAGACTTATCAAAACACTTTATTAAAATAGAAGCTGGAAATAAAATGGTACAAGAAATTCTAATGATAATTTCTTCACAAAAAATATGTCAATTGTCCTACATGTAAATTAGCAACCATTTTGTTTTTTTCCTTCAGCCGTAAATCAAGTAGGCTTATTATGTCATGCGCATGCAGAAAATACAGCACACTTGTGTTATTTGATAACTTGAGCTATACTTGATATTAATTAGCAATTTGACTACCGGTAATTCCATGATAACAAGATTAACATTTTGAAGCTGTCATATCAACAAAATGGCTGTTCTCCTCCTCTACACTAAGCTTATTCTACCAGCACTGTTGATAAAATGTCCTGATGTAAAAGATGGTCACAATTTTTTTTCAAATATCGGAACCGTCCAATAGGAGGGCATGTTTGTTTTTATTTGTAGATAGGATTGGGATGGTTTTCTCCATGCTTTGTTTATGAAACCTATTCTGGGGCAGATTTATTATGCCTGGGGAATTGATAAAGTGTAAGTTGATACCATACCAGCAAATCAGCCCCTTACTGCCAAAGTAAAGACTTAGGTTGAAAAAAGACAGTTAGGAGCCGATTTGTTGGTGCATTATCACCTTACACTTTATCGCCACTTTTTTACATCACCGGGCTTAATACAACTGCCCCTATGAACTCCCAAATGTTGGAATATATGTTCAAAGTTGTTTAAAAAAGGGCAACCAAAGGAGAAACACTTTAAAATAAGATTTTGTTATGCAGTAGTCCAAAAGGAACTGTCTTTTCAGTTATATGAATAGACAATCATGACTTGCTATAGCGAAGACATCATGAATTAAGTACTGAAGGGATCAACATACAATTTGCCAATTAATTGCAACATGACCAAAATGGGACTTACAGTACACTTGAAGGTCCAAAACTACAATACAATGAACATGTGCAGAACTCAGCATTGTTCTGGATAGTGGCTTGACACTTAAAAATCAGATATCAGCCACAATCAAATCCTCATTCTTTCATCTGAGGAACATAACCACAATCAAGCACTCAATTCCAGCAGAAGACCTGCCTACAGTCTTACATGCATTTATATTGTCACGCCTATACTACTGCAATGCCCTCTACCTTGGTCTCCAAGCAAAAGAAATGTACCACTTACAGATGGTACAAAGTGCAGCTGCAAGGCTATTAACCAACAAGCCCTGCTCCAGCCACATATCATTCATCCTCTACTCCCTTTACTGGCTGCCTGTAAGATAGCTAATCATTTTTTAGATTTGCTTAATGACTTTCAAAGCCCTTAATAACCAAGTCAAAGTACTTGAAGTAGCATCTGATTCCTTACTGCCCATCTCGATTGCTGAGATCTGCAGATGATGGACAATTAACTGTACCTAAAAACTGCCTAAACTTGTTGTCTGGGGGTTAAGCTTCCAGCTTTATAGATCTGACCACTCTGGATTCCTTCAAAAATAAACTCAAGACTTTCCTCTTCTCTCAAGAATTTCACATTATATCCTCCATTAATCTTTTTTTTTGTGTGTGTGTGTGTGCTGTAAAGGCAAATGAGTCCTATTGGATAATAACTGGGAGTGCTATATAAATAACACATTATTATTATTATTATTATTATTATTATTATTATTATTATTATTATTATTATTATTATTATTAGAGGAAAATAATTCCCCTTTGTCCACTCTATAGTTGCTGCTTAATAAGTTGTTATTACTTATGAGCTATCAGGTTTTATTACATAGGAGAGGGGAATCATTGTACTCTTTAGCCATTGGTGGTGCATGTGAGTTTTAAAGCACTCTCTTTTAAAATGAAACACAGTTGTCACCACCCTTATGGGAGATCCTTGGACAATGTTCATGTTAGAGGTTTAGGGAATGCTCTTAGGAAGCGGAATGGGTTCTACAAGACTCAGATTGCATGGGGATGGGGGGGTGGGTCACTTTATATTTGGTTATTTGCTTTTTTGTTCTTTTGATACCGCTATATATTCTGACTAATTGGACTCTATGAAGCACTACCATCCCTTTCTACCACACCCTGACATACAGTAAGGGATTTAACTTGTAAAGTTGGTTAGGCTACTTGAGCCACACTCATTATAGATTTTGGAAGTCATCTCAGGATTTCCAAAACTATAAAGTAACCGAGTGCCGGACACAATTTATTTTTGCTATTTGGGTTCTTCAAGACTCAGATTGCATGGGGGGATTGTATGAGTAACTGGTAATGAGTGCTTTTTGGGCCACCAATTTCATCTTACTGTGACCTCTAGTTGCAATGGTATCTCTATGTCTTTCAATTAATTACTGTTCAGTACTTATACAGTAAGTAGAGTTTCCACTATCAATGCATCCAAATTTTAAACACAAGTATAGTACAAAGGGCACTCTATAACCACAAGGGGGTATTTAGATTTCCATCCAGACTCATCGATAAGTCAACAATAATGCTAGGTCTATGCAATTAATGCTTATTGACCTTTCTGAGGATATGTGTTTCTGCCATATCCTGACATCATTTTTCACTTCATTCATACACTGTACAGATTACATGAAACATTTACTTTGGAAGTAATCACATCTTCGAATGGATGATTTAATCATACTGAAAGTAAAGCTTTCAGAATTCCTAATGTGATGTACCCTTAATCTACCTTATCCTGAGCAACTAACAACTGTAACCCAATCATCATTCATCATCTCTTTCTGCCACACATGCAACAAACACACGGTTGATTGAAAATATAAATAAGGAGCATCCGGAGTATCCCAGAGAAAGCATTTTCCAGTGACTATCAGGAGAGGTAAATATACTAATTTAGGAATAAATGGTCTATTGTCGCCCATTCAGATTTTGCAAGCAATATGGGAAATAGTGTTACATGCTCTATAAATTTGCCCGGACTCATCAGAAAACATCTTGTAGTTAAAAACACTGAAGCAGCCCCGTAATATGGTACAGCTGCTACAGTATACCCTGCATAATATCGCCTCTGCAGATGTAAACAAGAGACTATTTCAGCAAAGAATAATTAGCATCTTGATCTTGACAAGCACTTTGCAGTCTGAATAGCAATTCCTAAGAGACTGTTGTCACCATGGAAAGTTGAAGCTTTTATTGTTTGTGTGGAATGGGAAGACTTCATTTGTGTGTTCCCTGGAACCACTCCATCTGATACTAAGAAATGTGTTGTGAGGGCAATTTTTGCTAATTTACCTGCATTACCAAACTGCACATTCTGGCTGCTGGTGTGTTGATGATTTTATTAATGCTTTATTTTATTGCTTACATTTGATGCTAATAAATATGCAGATTGTGATACATCTTGGTCTCTGTAAGCGTATTGGGAGTGCGTGTAGGTTGGTCTCATAGCCACTTGTGCAAAATAATATGAGCTAATACAAAAAAAGATGTGACAGCATTAAACATCCATTTCATATATCACCTCTCGGCCTTTTGGCTAAGATCAAGTGTAGTATCTGTTCTTATCAGTGGGTATGGACTGGCCTCTGGCAGGAATAGAGAAAGGTGGGACTGAGTAGCTGCTCTGATGGGCGGAGGGTGTGGGACCCCTCTGTTTTTTCCCGGGAGCAGTGAAAAGTCTCACTAAGTATCTTCACCTCTGCCTTTGGTAGGAGGTGTTGTTTCCGTAAATCCACTGGTAAGAGGGGGGGAGAAACACTGGGCCTAGTAGATTGACTCTCTTGATGGGGTTCGTAGCCCCCGAAGGATGAGTCAGCGAAAGGCTCAGTCTAGTATCCATTCCCAGGGAGCGGAGAAAAGCTGAGACCGAGTAGATTGGTCCAGGTTGGCTAACCACCAGCCTGGGCACAGCGAAAAGCTCAGCCTAGTATCTTAACCCTGGGAGCGGAGAAACACTGGGACTGAGTAGATTGCTCTTCCGAGGGGGGTGCAGCCCCTAAGGGAGTCTTTCGAAAAGCCCAGTGGAGTACCCATTCCCATGCCGGGGGCTGGAAAATGCCTGCTGGTGAGACGGAGAAAAGCTTGGTCGGACGCTGAAGGGTCGGCTGCCTGGAGCCCGAGGCTGCACTGTGCCCCCGGGGAAACTCGGGGGTGCCTGATTTGCACTGGTGATGTCCAGCACCATGCACTGAATGGCACACACACTGCGCACTTCCCTCTAGGTTAGGCTACACGTCCTTACCTCGTCCTTTTGGATGGGGTAGGACAACTTTTTACACCCCCCACCCCGGCCTTCTGGCTAGGGCCTCTTTTATTTATTTCTTTGATTTGCACTTTTTGGCACTTCACGTTTTTCGTTAGTTTTGTCACGTTTTTTTGATTTGGGTAGTGCGGCTGTCCCTAACGGGCCTTCCGTTCCCCAAACGTGGCTGGGACTCTTCACCTTTTGGGGAGAGTCCCGGTCCCCTCGAGGGCAACCCCGAGCCGCAAGGCGGAGGGAAGCCTAAGCGGGTCTCTCCAAACCTTCGGGTGCGGAGGACCCACCGTCCAAAACCCTTCCGGGGGTGGAGGAAACGCGGGTCTCTCTGAGCTTCGGCGAAGAGGACCCACCGATCCCTTTTTTCCCTTCCTCGGCCTTATGGTTGAGGGGGGTTAGGGGAACCATGGGGCCTTTCTCCTTTGGGAGAGGGTCCAAACGTTCATACGGCTGCCCCCTTTGCACGTGTTTAGGCACAGCACTGGTGGTGGTGGGAGCACACCTCGGGCTCCCTGAGTTTCTTCAAACTCCATTTCATATATCACCGTTGATATTCCTAACTAGAACTAGAACGAGGAGAGGAACATGTTTTAGGTGGCACAGCCCAAAGGCAAGGTTCTCAACCTACGAAGTTGTCTCTTGCTTACCTAACAAAGTCACAGCTTGACTCAATCATTTGGTATAGAAGTTACTGCTACTGCATCATATCTTATCACTTTGGTGGTTATTCTGATTCACTCGGAAAGGCACAATCACTTTCTAATGGACAAAACCATATGCACTGCAGGTGGGGCTGATGTAACACATGCAGAGAGAGTTAGATTTGGGTGTTTTTTTTTTATTCTGTGCAGGGTAAATACTGGCTGCTTAATTTTTACACTGCAATATAGATATCAGTTTGAAGTACACCCCCCACCCAAATCTAACTCTCTCTGCCCATGTTACATCTGCCCCACCTGGTTTTGTCCATTAAAGAGTGACTGTGCCTTTCTGAGTGAATCAGAATAACCCCCTTGTCACAAGCAACTTCTTGTGCAATCACATTGTGTTTATTTTGATAACTGTATTCTAATGTGACTATATTCACATTTTCATCATCATGTCCACTGTTTTTCTGTCCCGAGAACGTATGCCTTTCCCATGCCAGATCTGTCTCCAAAAGGCCTCTCCTTGCTAAAATAAAGCTCTTAAGATGACATAGGATTCTCTGACTACAAGTCGTCTTGATGCTCCGATGAGACAATTGACATCCATCTGTCTGTTCCATTGACACTAAGAAAACCTCTGAATCATCCGTAGCGTGGCAAGGTTTTGAATGTTCTCTACAGTGTAGTCACAGCCTTCTGAAATGCGCTTGATGTGGTTGTATATAGCAGTGTGTAACCCCATCTCTAGTCCATGTTCTGTATTTAGAAGAATCATGACTAACAGCAGTGACAATGTAAATAATGGGAGGAAGATGAAAGACACACCCTTCTCCTTACCTCTGTTACTACCTTCAGCAGTCTATAGGATCATACACAACTACATCAAGAGCATGCAAGTAGTGATATTTGCTGTAGGAGGGAAGCAGGCTGCTGAGAGCGGGTACTAATTACCTGGACCCGGGCTTGCTGGAGGGGCCTGGCAAGGGCCCTGGTCTGACCCCCCCTTCTTCCCTCCATCCCTACTGGGCAGCAGCAGCACACCTACAGGATGTGCTGTGCTACAGCAGGCTCAGCATGAGCGTCTCACTGACAGCGTGAGGGGGACGACGACAATAAAACTCCCTCAATTTTAGAGTTTTTTCTTTTACCCCCCTAAAGATTTTAGGGTTGTGGCCTATTTGTTGGAGGTGACCACGTCAACATTTTCCCATGGTCCGGCATTCCTCTCGGTGGCCCTGGAGGGAAGTTGTAGTTATAGTTATGTGTGAAAATTGAACACTCATTTATTTATTAACAATTTCTTATATAGCGCACACAGATTCCGCAGCACTTTACAGAGAATATTTGAACACTCACATCAGTCCCTGAACCAGTGGAGCTTACAATCTATATTCCCTACCACATGTACACGCACACACAGACATTCTAAGGTTAATTTTGTTGGGAGCCAATTAGCCTACAGTACCAGTATATTTTTGGGATTGTGGGAGGAAACCGGAGTACCCCGAGTAAACCCACGCAAGTATGGGGAGAATATACAAACTTCGCACAGTTAGGGCCATGGTGGGAATTGAACCCATGACCTTAGCGCTGTGAGGCAGGAATGCTAACGATTACACCATCCGTACTGCCCCTTATATATAACACATGGTGGGGATAGAACCCATGACCTCAGCGCTGTGAGGCAGGAATGCTAACGATTACACCATCCATACTGTCCTGTATATATAACACATGGTGGGGATAGAACCCATGACCTCAGCGCTGTGAGGCAGGAATGCTAACGATTACACCATCCGTACTGCCCCACACATAATGTGATTACAGTTTGCCAACATTTATTCACATTCAACATTAGCTATTCGGAAATTTAATAAAAGAGGAAGAATACATAACAATAAAGTACAAGATAATTGTCAAAGTGTTTTCTTGTATTTTCCTCCGCCACTACTGGACACTGCTGCCTTTACTGGGGTACATTCTCAAAATTCTGTATGGCTCCATGAAAATGGGGACAGTTGGGAGGTACAGTACAGTATGTTATTTTTCCGACTCAGTTATAACTCTTTAACTAACATTAATATTGTGTTCGCAAACTGTCGACATTGTGTCAGACAAGTAGCCACTTTCCCCTACTGACTATTTATCGAAAATGCTGCAGAAATCAGTAAAATACAGTTGGATAGCTCTGTCGAAATTCTTTTGCTACAATATGTTTAAATTCCTTGCAGGGCCGCCACTAGTAATGTTGGGGCCTGGGACTGACCTTCAGCCAGCACCACCCCCTCGCGCATGCGCCGGCACCCCCCCCCCCCCCCCATGCGCTGGCACCCCTTCTCCCCCTACCACCCCCCAATTACTATTACTTATCAGCGGTGGCGGCGGTGCAACATCTCCCAGGCTCAAGCAGCGGCAGCACAGCATCTTCTCCCTCCTTCATATCGGGAGTCGGGACTCGGAGCACTCACTGCACAGTGCAGTCTGCAGAGCGCCGAGCCCCAGTGTATCCTAGGCTCGGTGCTCTGCAGGCTGCACTGTGTATTGTGCGTGCCTGGCCGCCGGCGCCAGGTGGGGGATGCATTGTGCGGGTGTGGGGGGTGGCATTGTGGGCAGCTGCCCGGGCCCCTCCAGAGGCCGGGGCCTGGGACAGCTGTACCCCTGGCACCATCCTGTCAGCAGCCCTGAGTCCTTGTATTTGCTCAAATGTTTGAGACTGCAAGTTGGAGGCATTGATGCAGTTTCTGAAATTCTCCCACTAGATTTGAGTAGCAATTTAAATTGTAATAATTTAAATAACACAACCAGGTTCATAATTACTGTTCCAAATGTATTTGCTAAATATTTGATATATATAACACTGGTGCCTGCAAATCGTCTATCTTGTTTATTTCAATATTTCAATCCACCTTTTCTGGGATGTTGAGGAAAAAAAGGACTTACAGTAAAGATTTCAAAATCTGTACTTGATCTAAAAAATACGTGCATACCCCGACCAAAAAAAAAAAAAAATGTCACGTCAACAAAACGTCAATCGGTAGAAGCTTTTATTATCTAATTGGATTCTGAACAAGATATAAGAGATGTTGGCTCACAGCTACGGGGTGTAAACAATGAACAGAAAGAACAATAGACCGTTTACAAACAGCAGGAGAGTGTTGAATACTGCACAAAGACTTATCATAACAGTTGACAATGACAATGAAATTACAATGGCTTTATGAAACTTTCCATTCAATATTTCACATGAAATAGTTCTACAGATTAGTCAAAAATCTAAATGATGTGAGTGTGCAAGGTGGAGAGCCATACAATCTCCAGGCAGACCAGAATAAGCAATAAAGTGGGGGGTAGACAATAGAGAGGGGGGAGCATTGAAGGCCAAAGCAAAGCTATAAGCAATGTAATAATGAGGCAGGTTAGATAAATGTGCAAAGGGGGAGAATTGTTTTATTTGTTTATTAATATGTACAGGGAACACAGAACGAAATATAACAGTTGCTGAAAAGCTAAAACAGGTAACAATTTGCAGCAGAATTCTCAATAGAAAATGCAGCAGTGTTGTAGGGAAGCAACAGAATTGTCCAGGGGATTATACTAGGAAGACAGGAATGGTTACAGCCGTCATTAATGAGGACCTCCCTCTCCGGAAGCGATGAGTGTGCACACTAGGCGATTTTGTGAAAGTTCTTTCTAAGCGATACTGTTCACAATATTGCCCATTGTATATGGGGCTTTCAAATCAGCTCATTCCACTGAATGGGGCAGCACAAGTATACATAGTATACAGTACTTTAAGAAGAGAAACATTTCTGATTCCCTCCCTCATTGGATTCCACTGAAAAGAAAAAGAAAACAGTTTACCCGGCACATAAGGACACTACAATAGAATATTCAGCGATACAAGCTGCATATATTTGAAAAGATATGGTTAAGTCATCAGGCTTTGGTAAGGCTTCTCTGATACTGGTGGTCCCTATTGCGATCTGATCCTTTTTACACGATTTTGACGTAACGTGCCGATAACTGGCTTGACACCGGCCAAACTCGGAATGTTTTTTAAAGAGGCAATCACTTACAAGGCAAAACCATGCCTTGTAATTGATTTCCCCTATATAAAATGTCCAAGTTTAGCCAGGATCCCACACAGCTGATGAACTAGGACATCATTACATCCCACCCCCTTCTTATGTGATCGGTCACATAAGATATGCCTTAAGATATATCAAAAGTGTAAAAGCAATCATGTACAAAATTGTAAGTAGAGGACCTCAGGGAAGCTACCGGGGAGATCAAGGGAAATCACATGCGGCCTCAACTATAGATAAGTCCTGGTATTGCTGTAGTGTATTGCTGGGTACACACCAGGACGACTAGGGCCCAATCCCCTCAATCTAGATCCAATTCCGACCAATTGGATGTAGATTGTGTGGTGATTGGGCTCTTTTCTGTACTGGTGTGGACCGATACCGATCCGATGCGTGGTCCCGCGGGTCAGTCGTTATTGAGATCCTACCTGCTGCAGGTAGGATCTGAATGACGACCATACAGCCGGGTGCAGGTCGCCATCGGATCGGACCCGCTCACGGTGCACATCTTGAGCGGGTCGTGCCCCCCTGCGTCATCGTGAGCGGGTCGGACGAGACACTGACGACCCACTCATGATGTGCATCGTCATGGTGTGTACCCTGCATTAGTCCACCTTTAGACTGATACTGACTTGGCCCTGATTTATAGCATGTGTCCCCACACATCAAGTCCATGCAATCCTTATCACCAGGACCAACATTTATCACAGTGGATCTGTGTGTGGGAGGGGTGCATAATGTTCCATTTTCTGATGGGAGGACCTATCGCAAAGGTTTTGAAAGCATGTTGTTAAGAAAGCATATTGTTAACCTTGACTGTACGGCTTACTATTGTTATTTTGTGGATTGTGAGACATACTGGGTGAAATGTAATAGGATGAGAGATTCAGAAAGTGAGAGATTGGATAGGAAATCTCCAGGTTTTTTTTAAAGCGGCAATCATTTACACTGCAAAACCAGCTCAATTTTTAAGTGTAAATGATTGCCGCTTTAAAAAAACAACCAGGAGATTTCTTACCAAATCTCTCACTTTCTAGATCTCTCATCCAATTAAATTTCATCCAATGTATATTAAAACAAGTTTACATTGGCAACCATGAAAAAACCCACATGGAAGTACCACCTCTTTAAGATATCACTTTGGCTTGGTCTATGCTATACAGCACAGTTTTTCAAAGTCGGTCCTCGGGACTCCACACTGTGCATGTTTTGCAGGTCTCTTTACAGAGTCAAGTGAAATAATTAGCTCCACCCAGTGGCGTAACTACAGAGGGTGCAGGGGATGCAGCTGCTATGAGGCCGGGCCTTTGGGGGGCCCAAAGGCCCAGCAGGCTATCCCCTGCACCCATTTGTTTATTCCCCCTTTTTTTAATATACTGTATCCTGGCAGTGGATGTGCCGCTGTCACGTGGCCCCCTTTCAGCATTAACAGACCTGGGGCACAGGAGCGCGGCAAGTCACTGAGCTGCCAGCAGGATCCCCAGCACACAGGAGAGCCGGGACACAGTAGATCGGCGCACAGGAAAGCCGAAGCTGCATGTGTCTGAGCTGCTAGCAGGAGACACTGCACAATGGAGAGCCGGGGCTGCATGTGCCTCTGTCAGGAAGCGCTGCGCTCCGCTGATGGTTGGTGAGTGGTGAGCATCGGGGAAATATGCCTGTCACAACCCTTTCAAGCCCCTCATCTCCATCCTCTACACATCCGCCCGGCCTCACCTCCCATCTACTCACTCACCCTCTCTACTACCAACACTCACTCCCCCCACCCTGTTCCCCACCTCCTTTATCTCCCCTGTTCTTTCCACCACTCCCTCCCTCTCTCTCCTGCTCTCTCTCCCCTATCTCTTCTTTCTCTCTTGTTCTCTTTCCTCCACCCCTTTTCTCTCCCCTGCTCGTATCTTTCTCTCCCCCAACCCCCTATGGCTCTTTATCTCTCACTTTCTACTCCCCCCCTTCCATCTTACCTCTATCCTTATATCTCTCTCTGCCCTAGACTCTCCACCCTTCCTCTTTCCCCACACTTCCCCTATCTCTCACTTCCCTTCCTCTTCTTAACACCCTCTCAATCTGTCTCTCCTTCTTCCTCTCCATTACACTCCCTGTCTCTCCTCATTTCTCTCCCTTACACCCTCACTCACTCCCTGTCTGTCCCTGACACCCTCTCTCTCGTGACAATGGTGTCCTTCCAAAATGTTTGCTTTGGGACCCTCAAAGTTTTAGTTACTCCCCTGGCTCCACCTGTGGATCTTTTCAAATGTGTCAGTCAGTAATGAGTGCCCCTGTCGGGTGACCTGGAGAACGCGAACTGTGTGGGGTCCCAAAGACCAAGTTTGAGAACCACTGCTATACAGTGCAGTATATCTCTTCTGCTAAACAAGAGGAAACCTATAACCAGATTGTTTGAGAATAAATGATGTTTCAGGACCCTGGAGAGCGATTTTTTCCTGTATTAAACATAATGAAAAATGAACACCTACCGTTGTATGTGGGCAACGAGCAGCCAACATGAGCAGTGTCCCTGCTGTTTCTGTTATGACACTTTTTGATAATGCTTCTCCATTACTTCTGTTGAACACTGGAACTTTCCTGCCATATTCAAAGGGCAGAAAATATCCCATTACCTCCATTCATTTACATACCTCTGCATTATTACATTTCATAGCACAGAAGCTTATACAGTACGTAAGGAAACACATGAATGCAAATAACTAATGCTGCTTGGGAAAATGATTGATGCTGATTTCATAAGTAATCTTTAAGGCTTTTGAAGCCTTCTGATAGAAAACACAATTACCGATGTATTGCCTCTTAACAGCACTGACACATGTAACATAATGGATGACTGGGAGATGGCATAGAGATAAATCTAATGACTTTCTTAGGCGATACTAGGTTTATGATATTACCAAAACCCCACAATGTATTTTTCTAAATTACAGTATATCATTTATCCCAAATATCTCATGTATGTTAAACACATTTAATGACAAATTACTAGGTAGTAAACTTCAGGTCTTCGGGAGACAGAGCGATATTCAGGTAGAATTTTTCTATTAAGGTTATTAACGCTGCCGTGTTTTAGGGATAAATCAAAATAAGTAGCGGTGTATTTAAGAGAACAGTCTTTTTTAAAATACTTTTTATTCGATTTATTATTTAGCAATTCAGAAAATGACTGCTGTGGCTATAAATAAATCAAAAAGAGCCAGATGATCAAATGACTTTATTCTAAGTCATATAAACAGTACAGTACATGCCCAGCTCTTAGTCTTCTAGGGATTGTACCCTGAATCCATGTACAGCAGTCGTATGGGGCCTACACACAGGACACAACTGCTGAGTGATCTGAGCAATGTAGTTTGGGGGGGGGGGGGGGTTTGTGCTGCGCTCTACCTTTGTTTGATTTGCATAATGATTTAAAAGCTACAAGATATATATCTTACACACTTTTTATTTAATCCAAAATCCTTAATTGTAATATTGGTTAATTGACATTAATTGCATGCATTTAGCGATATATACCCCAGACTTAATGAACAACAAATATGACAAGGTGAATACAATACAAACTTTTGTCTGGGTGAGTTGTGTATCAATATGTATACAAACTTGGAGGTTGTGTTTGTGCCAATTGATTAAATACCAATTAACTTGAAACCCAACCCTCAAAAACAAAAACGAAAGCCCAAAAAAGCGTCTGTGTAATATCAGACAGACGGCGCACGCAGCTCCAAGAGTCCGGGACCTGTCAATACACAGGTTAAACACGAGTACCTGATCCGGGAAACCGAAAATGAAAGGGGTACCTGAAGCTATTTCCCAATCATTTCAAACCTAAGACACTGTAAAATCCAAAAAAGCGGGACGCCGCTGTAGTACTGACTGAGAACTAAAGCTGCCCATACACGGCCCGATGCCGGGCTGTGCGTTCCTTGCTTTGAGGTGCGCGCTCCCGTAGCACCTCATCGCTCAGTACAAAAAGTATGTGCTTGCACATACTTTTTGTACTTAGTTCTCATCACATTGCATCGCATTGCATGCACAATGCATGCACATGCAATGCAATGTGATATGATCTGTGCTATTTAAGCCCACAACGCACGCCCGTATCGGGCTGTGTATGGGCAGCTTAAGGAACATTTACTTAGGAGACATACACCGGCAAACCGGCACTGTTGTGCCGAAATTGACAGGACAATCTTGATGTTATTTGTTTTATACCCCATTTTTCTGGGGCGTTTTTTTTTTGTTCTTTTTTTTTTGTTTTGTTTTTGTTTTTGAGGGTTGGGTTTCAAGTCAATTGGTATTTAATCAATTGGCACAAACACAACCTCCAAGTTTGTATACATATTGATACACAACTCACCCAGACAAACGTTTTTATTGTATTCACCTTGACATATTCGTTGTTCATTAAGTCTGGTGTATATATCGCTAACTGCATGCAATTCATGTAAATTAACCAATATTACAATTAAGGAATTTGGATTAAATAAAAAGTGTACAAGATATGTATCTTGTAGCTTTTAAATCATTATGCAAATCAAACAAACATAGAGCGCAGCGCAAAAAACCCCCAAACTCTATTAATCTAACGGAGACAGTCATCCGTAAGTGCGGCTGCTAACCAAACAAATTAAAGATTCAGTGCGCCGGTTACCAACCCAAAAATCCATAATCTGAGCAATGTACAGTAGATCACTCAGATCTCTCAGCAAGATCACTGAGCACACAGCGCTGCACATCGATACATCAGCGATTTGTGCTGAGTGATCTGTCAGTGCCAGTGAGAACACTGATTGGCAATTCCTTGATTTATGCAGCATGCTGGATATTAACCAATAGCAAACGCTCAGGGCCATGCATCGCTATCACAATGGCCCCTACACACGGAGCAATGTAGGGGAATTTTTTAAGCAATAGTTAGATCACTTAGAAAGTGCTCTGAAATCGCCCTGTGTGTAGGCCCCAATACATATAGTCTTTCTTATCAGGGCACAAATTAACTGAACAATCACATGACAAGCTGTACAAATACTTTAGTTTAAATATCCATTAATAAGAAAGTTGTTTATTTAACAGTATGTCTTTGACACAATTGTAGCGAACCCATAATTCCATGCTCTACAGCAGTGATGGATCCAGAGGAGGGGCTGCAGCTCAGTTCCAAATTCAAAAAGGGAGCGAACCAACTGCCATTCCAAACTGACTCACTGGCAGTGGGTGTGGCTTCCCTATTTGAATTTTGAACTGGGCTGCAGCCCCTCCTCTGGATCTTCCACTGCTCTAAAGTAATATAACACGAAAAGCAAAGAAGCTAAATATGCAAATAATCTCCACAAATAGGGACACAGAAGAGCAGTAATTCACCCTGTACCAAACCCATCCCTGAACTTGGGACAACATGACATTACAACAAGTGGGCAGGACAACGTGACCATGAAGAAACATACTTAACTCCTTTTTTTTCCTCTTCTCCAAGGGATAGAGCCTGGCGTCATCAAGTCATCTCCCTATTACAGCAATTGCCAAGATTCGCTGGTCTATGAGGAGGGGGCAAGGCTTAAATAATTCAAAATGATGTAATTTGTATCAGATTATCTCCCCTCTCCCCAATGAGCTATGATTAGCAGTATTTGAGAGGTGGAGGAGGGGGATGCATTTTTTGGATCCTCTCGGCTGTTCAGGAGGTTATTCAAGTATGAGAAGCAACTGAGGGCCTGATTCAGACCTGTTTACTAGGCTGCATATACTCGCAGCCTAGGGAACCAGTCAGCGCCACCCTGCTGGGGATGCAGTTAAAATCCCTGCGGTCGGGATCCCGGCATTCAGAATCCCGACGCCGGAATCCCGACCGCCGAAATCCCGACACATTCTCCCTCCGTGGGTGTCCACGACACCCCTGGAGGGAGAATAAATTAGTGTGCCGAGCGTAGCGAGGCACCGGGCCCGCTGCGTGGCGAGCGCAGCGAGCCCGCAAGGGGGGGCGATCCACGTCCCCCCCTTGTCGGGATTTTGGCTGTCGGGATTACGGCGTCGGGATTCTGAACGCCGGGATCCCGACCGCCGGGATTCAGTACTGAATCCCCCTGCTGAATGCCCTACCCCCGCCACCAGTGCTACCCGCATTACCTTGCTATCACATATGTATGCATATGGATGTGTACAATAACATATCCCCTTGCACAAGGCTTAAGGGGAGAGAAAGCCTTTGATGATCGCCGACCAGTAAAAACTGACTTATAGTTCCGCTGCAGATCTCCAAATACAGGGTGGGCGCTGATGTCATGTGACATCAGCCATCCACCCTGAGCAGGCAATGCCATGCCTGGGTGTTCCCCTGCTGTGCCCCTACCATCCCCAGTGTAAATGCCTCGGCGAGTGTGATCCTTTCCGAATGCATTAGCACAGTAGGCCTGCATATGCGCATGTCCGCGCATGTATAGGCCTACACCATCGGAAACGTGGCCAAATTCGGCCCTGTCTGATCAAGCCTGAATCAGGCTGTTAGCACCCAGAGCATTCCAGACAGATCAGCAACATCCCACTAGGCCAGTGGTTCTAAACCCTTGGTCCTCAGGACCCCCCGACAGTGCGCCTTTTCCAGGTCACCCGGCAGGTGCACTCATTATTCTCTGATACATTTTAAAAGATCACAGGTGGAGCTAATTATTGCACCTGCGATTCTGTGTGTGGAGACCTGAAAAAACGTGCATTGTTGGGGGGGGGGGGTCCCGAGGACCGAAGTTGAGAACCACTGCACTAGGCTGTCAGGTGTCATTCCAGAGACCTTGCACGACAAACACAGTTGCCACAGGGAAGTTATGATTCTGTCCAGTAGGTTCTAGGCTAAGGCACCATTCTCCCACTCCTAGCCATGCCAACAGAGCTGAATATTCTACATCTCTATTGTGCAGTATATAATATATGAATTCATCGAAATCCTATTTTTTAACACTTCACTATATTATTATGTAGTGTAATAAAAAGAGCTTTCTAAGTGACATAAAGTGACAAATTAATAGACACAATTTGTTCTTTATGATGATAATCAAGAGGCAATGAAGGGATGATGGGATGCACAATGAGTTTTCAGTTGGTTGAACATAAGTGTAAGATGGCAGGGTAAAGTAAGAGGCGTTTAAAGTCAAAGGCATAATAACAAAACAATTATCAGTGTTACAACATGGGGGAAATGTTATAGGGTGAGAGTTTCAGAAAGTGAGAGATTTTGGGAGAGTTTTCCCATTTTTTTTAAAGCGGCAATCATTTACACAGCAAAACCAGGTTGATTTTGCCATGTAACTGATTGCCGCTTTAAGAAAATGGGAAAACTCTCCCAAAATCTCTCACTTTCGGATTCTCACACGCTATTATGTTTGACCCCATGGATTCCAACACGCTCTGCATTATTTATATTTTAATGAGACTTCTGTGTTTCATATTTAACCACCAATAAAATATACAGAGATGTACTAAGCTTTAAAAGTGATAGAAATGGAGAGTGATAAACCGCCAGCCAATCAACTCATTCCTGTCATTTTTCAAACACAGCCTGTGACATTGCAGGTAGGAGCTGATTGGTTGGTGGTTTATCACTCTCCACATAATCATTTTTCAAGCTTAGTACTTCTGGCACAAACTCTTTAAGAATGGTGCATTTAACATATTTTCATTATTATAACATTATCAACCCTTTGAGTGTCAACATCTTTGTTAGAGATATCAGCCAAAAATGTCAGCGTCTCTCACATTTGTTATATAAAGTCAAGTAAACAATGTTGTGTAAAAAAGATAATCGGCGACATTTAATAGAATGCGATTTTTTCGCACATTCAAATTCACCTATTATAGCACTTTTTAAAATCGCATTTTTCTGCAAATTCGCATATTTAATGAGGTGCGTATTCCGGGGGTAAAAAGTGCGATTAAGTGCGATAATGTGCGATTTTTAGGCATGAAAATGTGCGAATTTGAGGTAATGTGCGAAGTTGTTTATATATTAAAAAATAATGGCATGAGGTCCCCCCTTCTGAGCCTAACCAGCCCTGGGTTCATTGAGCCAGACCTGGTTCAAAAGATACGGAGGACAAAAAGCATAGGGGTCCCCCGTATTTTGAAACCAGCACCGGGCTCCAACAGCCCCCGGTGTCATACCACAGCCGGGGGACACTTTTTATATAAGGTCCCCCGGCCGAAACATGAGCACCGTGGCTGGTCAGCCTTGGACAGGGCTGGTTTCATAAATACGGGGGATCCCTATGCTTTTTGTCCCCCATATTTTTGGAACCAGGTCCGGCTCAATGAGCCTGGGTCTGGTTATTCTCAGGAGGGGGGACCCCACGCCATTTAAAAAAAAAAAAAACACTTGCGAGTTTCGGCACGACTAAAAATCAGAATGTGCGATTTTATGGCCAAATCTGCGGTCTTTGCCATTTTTTGCATCTCATTGAATATGCAAATTCGTGAAAAAGTGCGATTTCGGATGTTTTTGGCGAAAAAAAATCGCAAAAATCACATTTTTGCAACTCATTAAATGTCACCCAATATTTCTTATATTTACTATAGGGGTAAACATTACAGGTCATTCTGATAAATAAAAATGTTTGCTTGGCAATTTTCACACCTATATTAACAAATTACCTTGACACTCAAAGGGTTAATGACTATCATTAAAAAAAAAAAATCTGGATAGTTTTTTTTTTTTTTACCTATAAAGAACAGTTAAATACCTTTTCATACATATTTTTGGTTTTGACTATTTTAAATTGTAAGTGTCCTGCAGCTCAGAGATATGCACCCGTCAGAGATCACTCATGAAGACTAATATGCAGTTTATTTATTCATTATTCATTTGCCGTCCGCTTTTCATGTGCTTTCCTTCTCCCAGTCCAGCACAGGTAGCATGCATTAACACATTAGGAATAGGTCAGGACACATTCTAACATTTGAAAAGTAGCGACATAGTTTTAAAACACAGTGATAGGTTACGGGTAAATAACAATCCATTCATTCTTTTTTTTTAAATCCAGTTTCAGAGATGCATTAGCAGAAGAAAGTGCACGGACAGCGTGTAGGTGTGAATGAGCCCTTAGGCAGTTCTTGGCAAAGCTTTTCTAAACTTTTCCTTATACTTTGGAGATACGAGGGAAATACATTTTTTACTTTACAGAACCTGAGGGGTAGATTTATTATAGCGGCGCCTATCGCGCCGCTGTAACAGTTCCTGCTTCGCCTCATTAGCAAGGCGAAGCAGGAGGGGACACCGACAAGATCTATTAAGATCTTGCCGCCGGAGTGGGGGAGCGCTAACTCCCCCCACCGGCGCTGTCCCTCCTGGAGACAGCGCATCAGTTAATACTGATGCGCCGTCTCCTTCCCCCCCGGCCGGCTCACTGCACATGCGCGGGATCTCGCTAGTCTCGCGAGATCCCAGCGCAGCTCAGCGCCAGCAGCAGGGACAGCGCTGTCCCTGCTGTTAGGTATAGGGCATCGCCGCCTGCAGGCGGCGGAACGGTCAGCGATGCTGACCGTTTATAAATCTGGCAGGAGGCAGGGGCGCAGTGCAAAATATTGCCCCTGCGCTATGCCTCCTGCCCCACACCGCCGGCGTTAGAGTAAACGCTCGGCGGGTGTGATAGATCAGGGGAAGCGCTACCTCCTGCTATAACGCACGGGGATAGCGCAGATTCCCCTGATCGCCTAGTAATAAATCTACCTCTGAGTTCTTTACATACCCTTCATTGCTGTACTAATTTATATTATAAATTATAATAACATGTTCTATTTTATTTATTTTTTATTAACAGTTTCTTATATAGCGTACCCATATTCCGCAGCGCTTTACAGAGAATATTTAAAGATTCACATCAGTCTTTGCCCCAGTGGAGCTTACAATCTATGAGCCTGCTTCTGGTTGGCCAGAGAACCCGCTTTGCTTGCCCCAATGTAAATCAGCCCCCCTCACTGCCATTTGCCCTCGCAACCATGTGAGGGGATGTGTACCGAAGACACAACCCCTCGCATGTGTCCGCTGCAGGAGATTTGATGGTCGCCAAAGACTGAATTTTCATGTGCTGGGACGAAGACAGGATGGATGGCTGACATCTTATGATTATGATCCAGAGCGGACACATGCAAAAGGGTTGTGTCCAATGAAATGCTGAGGGTACCCATGGGCGACACCCGACCCCACCGCCGCACACTTCTGGCTTGCCCGGCTTCCTGTGAATGGTTTGGTGACTATGAAAGTCGCCAAAGCCATTCGCAAAGAGGACCAGCACATGCTCTTAAAAGATCATGCGCATGGGCAGTCTCCCAACCATCGGAACTGGGCCGAATTTGGTACTGGTGTAGTTTCACGTCGGCAGGGAAATCACAACTTTTTTAGTTTCAAGTTTCCCCTGCACGCGAATCGCATCGCGTGCGATCAGATCGCATGCGATGTAATGCGATTAAGCACACTTAGCACCCCCCTCACTATCCACGCCACCCCAAAGCGTTGGGATCGCAGCGAGCCCCACGAGCGGACACGGTATACACGTCAAGTAATCCACGGAGTTAATTGTATAAAGTGTACATAGTTACATAGTTACATAGTAGGTGAGGCTGAATAAAGACTTACGTCCATCTAGTTCAACCTATGTTTATAGTAGCTTATCCCTTGTTGTATAGTATGTTCTGATATTTTAAAGACAGATTTTGTTACTTATTCGTACCCGTGGATGTTTTTAACCAATAAATGTTAATCCAACCTTATTTTAAACATATTTATAGTGTCTGCCGACACCACTTCTCCAGGAAGAGAGTGAGCGCAGCGAGCAACCAAGCATGAAGCTTGGCGAGCGCAGCGAGTCCCACAAGGGGATGCGGAATACATGCCAAGTAATCCACATCCACAGCTCACTGCACTCGCCACACTTTATAAAGTCAACTCCGCACCGACGTGGATAGTGGCGGTATGAACAAGTCGGTAGGACCTATACCACGTGTGCTCGCCATGCTTCGGGGTCTCGTGGATATTGTGGGTGTGCTAAATGTGCTTCATCGTATGTGGTCCGATCGCACATGTGATCAGACCACATGTGATGTGATGCGATCCGCGGGGCAGGGGAAACGAGAAACTACAAAAGTACCATTGCATCGAATGTGATCGTATGCGATTTCCCTGCCGCCGCAAAACTACACAAGTACCCCAAATTCACCCCATTCTAAAGGCACTGGAATCAGGCCCTGTGTACCTTACCACATGTACACATGTTCATTCTAAGGTTAATTTTGTCAGGATCCAATTAACTTACCAGTATATTTTTGGGCTGTGGGAAGAAACTGGAGTACCCGGAGGAAACCCACGCAAGCAAGGGAAGAATATAAAATCTCGGCACAGCTAGGGTGGGAATAGAACCCATGAACTCAGTGCTAACCACTTCACTGTCCGTGCAGCCCTACATTTTGGTTGTCTTTTAGACGTATTAGTGCATATAACACCAATAATGTTCAGAAATGATTGACACATATATATATATATATATATATATATATATTTAACACATGTTGACACATATATATTTAACACATATTGACACATGTATATAATTAATACATGTTTATTGTATCATGATTAACAATTTACTAACTCGACTTAATTATGACCAGGCATCTACCATCCAAAAGAAAAGACATTCTTCAAACTCTACCTTTGTTATGTAACAATCCATAAACTCATGGAGTTAACTATATACAGTAAAACATAAAATTGGATAGAGATAAAACACTAACCATTCAGCTCCTTTGCTACCTGCAGATTTACACAGGGCGGGGTTTCTTTCTGTATAGATGGTGGCTAACCACTCGCGGTTATCTGACACTTTGCAGATCAGCGTTTAGGAGTACAACCATAGTACAAGCTTTGGCAACTGCAGCATACCAGCACCTTCTACTGTACCTGAGTCTACTGTAAATGTTAACTGTAAATGTTAAGCATATATTGGGCGAGGTTTAATAGGGTGTGATTTTTAGTTATGAAAATGTGCGGTTTTTTTTTGTGTGTTTATTTTGTAACATAAATGTGCGATTTTGTAGCAATGAGAGTGTGCTAATATTTGCTTTAATTTATAAAAAAACTGTTGTGGAGTTCCCCTTCCCCTGGACATAACCAGCTCCGGGCTCATTGAGCCGGTCCTGGTTTCCCAAATATGTGGGAAAAATAGTAGGATTCCCCATATTTAAGAAATCAACCTCGGGCTCTTTGACCCGTACTGGTTCAAAAAATATGAAGGGACAAAAAAAGTAGGGGTCCTCCCACTAAACGCCCGTTGCTAGGACAGATGACTTCCTGTAGCTATAGGCAGAGGCACAGAGAGTGTGTGTGGGGGGGGGGGAGGGGGTATAAATTAACAAGGCCAGGTCTGACGGAGAGACCCTGTGGAGCCCCTGTTACCTGGCAGCAGATACAGCTGTTCATCTCAGCCCAGCACCTTCTGCTGTGTGCTGGGATGCAGTTTGGCCAGGCAGGTGCTTAATCTGCTACTTTTTCTGTATTTTTATTTTCTAATGGTGCATGGTCACACCTCCTACAATTAGGCTCCACCCACTGTAATGTACCTGGGCCCAGCCAGTCTCTCCACTGCCCTGGCAATAGGTTCCTAAACAGTAGTCTATTCGGAATCCTTGAATACTGCACAAAGCAGTGAGGATCTGAGATATTCCACCAGATACCGTAGGGAGGCAGATGGGTAGGCATAGCAATAACAAATGTACCCATAGTGCTGTGGGTATAAATGAATGTATTCTGAAAAAAACCAAGGGAATTAAGATTAAATAAATGTGTGTATGTCTCTGGCTCTGTGTCTGTGGCCTCATGCTTCGTTATACAGGCTCTCGAATTCCAAGGGGACATCTAATATTCTTATAATTGACATTTTACAATGTATGTATTTTTTCCCAGTACTTGTTCTGTCACGTCCCCGCTTCCCCACAATGCACCATATGAATATATATTATTTTTTCTTCTATTACATAATAATTGCTCCATTCTCTTATTGTAAGACGAGTCACATTCTCATCACCGCAAAGCAGTTTCTTATTAACAGGTACACTCTTTTTGTGAGCTTCATAATTGTTTTGTTTAATAATGCTGTGCCTGGCTCTGGTGGCACTTGCACACCGAGGACCTGTGTCAAACATTTCTGCAGATTTCCCTACAGCCTCTGCACTTTTTGACAGTTCCAACATATACTGCACAGTATCAAGGAATTTCCCAAACACTTCCAGCCCCTGAAGCAGTCAGCGTTCAATCCTGAATTATAATGTGGTAATCTGCCAGAGGTGACACTGTGCTATTGAGCTAACTAGTAAACGTAGGCAATGATAGCTCAAAACAATTAATGGAGTATAATTTCTAGAAAATGTAGCGTACATTTCTGTATCATTATTTAACATGCCAGGAATGTAACATCAGCCCACACAAACTGGGTGATTTTGAGCTGAAAGCAGCCGCAGTGTGGACGGGGCAGCAATTAGTGTTGAGCGAAGATGCGCAATCCCGCATACAGTAATCGCCGGTGGTCGCTGCCCTTGATCAATGTGATGGTTGGCTTTCAATAGTGTCCTGCTATGGAAAGTCATCCGTCCCAGGAAAAATTCACCCAAGAAGGGCAGAAATCGCTCAGAGTGATTTTAAGCCCAGCGATTTTTCCCCATCATCGTTGTCCATACACATTTGACATAATTGCCCAGTTTGTATGGACCATGACTATTAAAATACATTAGTCTATTATATACAGGAATTCTCAATGATAAAATTCATTATTTTATTTAAATACATACTAATGGTACTGTATCTGCAGATGAAATTAAAGAAATGGGACTAATTGTTATTTAAAGTAACATTTTAGGTGAGATTTACTAAGCTTTGTAAAGTGAAAAGTGAAGATATAAGGTACCAACCAATCAGCATCTAACTGCTGTGTTACAGCCTGTTTTAAAAAAAATGACAGTAGGAAGCTGACTGGCTGGAAGCTTACCTCTCTCTACTTTATCTCTCTCCAATGCTTAGTATATCTGCATCTTTTACCAAGATGGCTTGTGCCTGTGAGATTTTGTACATGTCGGACCTGCAAGTTCCCTTGGCGCTATAACAATATTTGTGGACGGGGTCAGGAATGTAGGTCCACCCTCTTGTGACCGTTGCTTTTCTTCTCTAAGCCTGCACAATGAGTTCAGAGGAGCCACACTCCGTAAGGGGTGCACACACGGAGCGATTTTTGCTAGTGAGCGACTTTAACTAAGCGATTTTGTCTATGGATGATTTTGACTATAATAGAATTAAGATACTTGGTTGGTATTTATTTGCAGATCGCCTAGTGAATATCTCCCTCAGCAGTGAATAGCAGCGATTTTGACTAGACAGCCAGCGATCTAGTCAAAATATTCTTGCATGGCAACTCTTTTTTTCTAAGTGATATTATAGGGAGATTTGTCACCTTGACAGCGATATTTACTTACCTTCTAAGCAATTTTGACTATGTAGTCAAAATCGCTTTGAAGGATCGCTCCGTGTGTACACCCATTTAAAGTAGGCAGAGGCGGTTTTTCCACAAGGCAACTTAGGCGCCGGCCTATTGCTGAGAGGGTCCCAAGGGGCCCTATAAAGATATCCTGGCTGTCCAAAATGTTCCCAAAGGAGCATTGTGAAACTACCTCATGATATCATGACATCACATGAACCTGCCCAGACTCCCAAAGTCCCTTTGATGTTAAAATTTTGGGACATTTGTTTCATCCAGTGTATGTGACACAGTACAGTATTAATCCTACTTCCAAGAGACCTACAGATGGAGTACCTCTCATCCAGCACTGGGAAACACCAGAATGCCCCTGCTAGGGAGACGCTCCATCTGACTGGTACATGCGAGCGTCTCACGCGCACGCATGTCCCAGTCTCTCGGCGGTGGAGAGTGGAAACCCTTCCTGTTTCCACTTCAGGAGAGGTGCAGGGTAAGGGGGGTGCAAGGAGGCGGCGGGGAGGCTACGGGAGGCAGCGGAGAGCTCCTACAGAACGGGGTGCACAAGCATCTAGTGCGTGCGTGCCCCCTTCCGGTTCTACAAGACCAGATTCGTCTGTAGATCCTGATTCAATGCTGATGGTCACAGCTGAGCTTTTCCGGTAGACTGTGCACGTGCCAGGGTACTCTACAGCAATCAGCAGCAAAAAAAATTGTGCTGCGGATTGGTCAAGGGAAGAAATTGCCAATTTGTCTAGGGCCCCGTGTGCTCCATCTTTGCAGTGGACGGCGATTCTACAGCCATCCACCTCCAGCCGCCGGCTACCACCAGGGGCGCGCGTGCCCCGTGGTGATGGAGCTTGGCGGGGCTCCCCGCTGCTTCCCCCGCAGTCGCCAGCAGTCCCCCTCGCAGCCCCGACCCCCCCCTCGTACTAGGCAGTGTCTCCCTGAAGCGGGGACGGGCAGGGAGACGCTGTCCAGTCGCAGTGATCCGCCGTGATACTGGAACGCGGGTGCGCGTGAAACACACATGCGTCCCAGTCTCTATCGCCGGCGCTCACCAGTGAAAGGCATCTGGCGAGCGCCGGCCAAAGATGTAGCCAGCTCAATCTGTATATCTACCTCTAATTGTATGGGATAACAGAACAGATACGGTAGTGCCAGATACTATAGTACAGTACATTAGTGCCATTCCCTGAAGATTTTTAAATGTAGGTTCTATTGTAGTTAGCAAAACAAAATGCAGAAAGAAGTAGATTTAGCAGATGTTCGCCAGTGATTTCTGTTTGTAAGTAGCACAGAACAATCTATGATATCAAGAGATGACAGGGTGAGGACTTTGTCTACATAATTCATAAAACACATTGGCATATGACTTATTGTACTGCACATGCGTAGTTTTGCACATGCTTAGAATGAGTGGGATGGACTCACCTATGGTGAGATGGTTTTATGTTTGTCATGCGTGTCTCATTTATTTAATAATGAACAGACATGCTTTTAACTATGCAGTGCAGAGTCTCTATTAGAGTACCCAGTCATATGCTGCCAGATTGAAATTGGCAGCAGAGAAATATGATTTTGGTGCATTAGCAAGTGACCTCATCAGGGATAGGATTGTTTTTGGGACTTAGAATGATCTCACTCATGCACATTTATTATGTGAGAAGAATGAACACTGGACACTGGTGAGGGAGGAGGAGGAGGAGGAGGAGGAGGAGGAGGCAATGGTCAGTTGCCATTTGGTTGGTTGGTGCTGCTTTGGCAGTCCGGAGGTCTCAACATGAATTGAGCAGTGACATGATGGGGGGGGGGGGGGGGGGACGGGGGACATCTCTCACTGTGACTCATCTTCACATGCACAGGCAAATTTAGGCACAATTTTAGGGTGTGGGTAAAAACCGGACCCGGACAAGACCCCAGGAAAGCCAGACCTGGCATTAAACTCAGCATTCCAGAGCTTGTAGTGTCCGGTCCAGGGGGGTGTCTTGTTCGGGGGTGTGCTGTCTAGGGGGCTGCCTGTGATAGCTTTCACCAGGGACATGGGTAAGAGGAGATTACAGCCGTTCCAGTTTTTGCTACAAGCCCGGACCATACAGGGAGGCTTTATTATCCCCCCTCCTCTCCCTGGTGACAGCTGTCACATGAAGCCCCCCCAGACAGGACACCCCCAGACAGGAAACCCCCACCCCCCGCACCGGATGCTACAAGCTTCGGAATGCAGAGTTTGATGTCCAGTCCGGCGGTCCAGGGTCTTGTCCGGGTCCGGCTTTTACCCATACCCTAGAATTGTACCTACGAATGGCCTGACCCCTTGATTTGTCTATGCATGTGAAGATGAGTCACAGTGAGAGAACAGCAGTGCAGCTATCAATGGACATATATCCAATAGAGAGCACTGTATTTTGGCCTGCATTTTGTATTGTATATATCTTAAAACACTCACATATTTCATTCATACCTATTTTTGTCATCATCATCATCATCTTACAAACAAGCAAAAAGGATTTGCAAAGAAATGCCTACTAAAAGGTGAACCCTAAAGACACTGTACACTACATTAATAAGCATCTCTGTGGTTAACTTGAATTCACTGTGTTAACACATACATAAGCATTCCTGACCCGGGTCTTAACGTCAGCATAAACAGTTACAATTATGCTATGGACCTTTTTTCTTTCTTCATGTATAGAGTCAGCAAGTTTGTAGCTACTGTATGAGTATTTGACTTTCAAATGATAACTATAACTATACTACAAGTCCGGGATACATAAAAAATGATTAAATATTGCAGTTGAGGATTATTTAATAACTATGTATTTTATAATTTGATTTATACAACACAATTTATAAGACAAATCTAATTTCTATCGTATTATATAATGCCAAAAAAAAATCAGGTTGTTCTATTTTTCTGAGTGGCAAAATGGAATTTTTTTTTTTCAAATTTAATTTCCTTTAAATAGATTTCAAAATGCAGCAATAGATCTAAAATATAGAAAGTTACCGCAGCATTATTACCATATGCATGAAGTGTGCAATTTTTTTTTTTTAGCAACCAACTTTTAGTATCTACAAGCTTGCATACGTTTAGAGCATTTGCTGTAAGTCCACAACCCATCTGGAAAGAGGAATAACATTGTTTCCTTCAAAATTCACCCACTGATATGTACCTGCAGGTCAGGCATTAGGTTCTCCCCCACATCCCAGACATTCTATCCACCCTAGATACTGACCCTCTAATGTCACTTTTCCAAATAATGTCATCCACTAAATATAAAACTATTTCCCTTATGAACATACTGTGGGATCACAAAAAACCACACACATTGTCTAACCTTACAATAGAGCTCCGACCTTGAAACAGCAACGGATGAAAGATCCTTAATTGCTCTCTTCCCTCTCTCGATGAAAATACTTCAGTCCATCTACCTCCAAGAAGTCCCCTTTAAGACAATCCACAGATTATATATAGCCCCAGCTCAATCTAAACACAAATTTTCACTGCTTCTGGACATGTAGGAACATTTTAAAACTTTGGGAAAAAAGTAATCCACTTCATTAATTCCCTATTTGGTACACGGTCAGCATAGATCCCCCGGCATTCTTGTGTCTTAGTCTTTGCAACTGACCTTCCTTATCAGGCTCATCTAGACATATCCCCCTCCTTGCGATCATACTTACCCTCTCAAAGAAGCTCATTTTGATCCATTGGATCAAACCCTCAACACAATCTATAAGCTGAAAGATAGATTGCTTCAACTCTTACTATTTGATATTAGATGCCTTCAATTCAGTCCATCACCCCTCCTTAACAAATTGTATATTAACTCGTTAGATTCCGAGTCCCCCATACTAGCAAGGGTCCTGACCCTCACTACTAGGTAATATTCATTCTATGCAGTGTATTGGGTAGGGTCTCTCTGATGATTTCTGCCTTTGGGGATGCTGGGGTCCTGTTTTGGAAAAGGTCATGATTTATGACCATTCTCATTTATCTCTCACCGGGCTGGCTGTGGAAGTCTATACGTGAGGATATAAATACTGTAAGTATATCACCTTGGGAAGGGACTGCAAACTCTACTGTTTCAAATGTTTCTCATTCCCTGATCTTTGATACCAAACCTCTAACCGAGTGTCACATCTGAGTAATAACCTCGTCCATACCTATCCTCTCTCCTACGCTCCCTCCATGTGTCCTTTGTCTTGTCAAACCCCCTTCTTACTTCAATATTGTTACTAAGTACAGTAATTATATCAGGTTGTTCTAGAAATTTATTGTTATTTAGAATCCTTCTCTTGAATAGTACCACTCTTAATGTATGTTCAATATGGTGTATTTGCTTTACTTTCATCTTCAACCATACAAGGTGGAATATGTTTTCTGTGTAATCTACGAATGGTTCAAGTTATGTGAAATTTATAATGTTTGATTACTTGTTGTACCATCATATTATATAAACCCAATAAAAATTTTGAAATAAAAAATTCACCCACTGAAAATATTTTAACATGAAACCACCATCTTACATACCAATATTTTGGTCATAGGAGCACACATTGTGGGCCTGATTCTGTAAGGATCTTGGTCCCTAGTATATTCATGCGGGGAACCGATGGTGTGGATCTGCGTATAGGCGAATTTACGCATGTACAGTGCTGCTGTACGAAAGCCACCGGCAACTATAACAGTCGCCAATGCTTTCTTACCGCAGGGGGCGGGCAGAGGGTGTGCAGGGTGCTGGTGCATGGGGACACCCAGTATTAACTGGCCGTGCCCAGAAAAATGGTGAGTGCCCCAAGAAAAGCTTTGGGCATCCTCATGAGAAGAAAGGCGCTGTATGTACAGTATATAACATTGGGGTTCTGAAGCTTCAGGCCTAAACTTGTACTGGTTCTGGTTGATAGGTCGACAGTGTCTAAAGGCACGCACTAGATTGATATTGGCAAACTGTTGACACAAGCAAACGGTTGGTATGTCAATGTTTGACACAAAACAAGGTCTACATGAGTTTTTTGTGTATTTTTTCTTTCTGTAGACTTTTTCATACTTTCCGATGTACGCGGACTATAACTGAGAATGGTAAAAGCACCCAAAGCATGGCGAGCAAAGTGAGCCATGTGAGGATACGCATTAAACTAAATGGGGGCTCACGTCCACAGATGTCAACTTTGACCCCAAAAAACTGTGAAGAACTCATGTCAACATATTCAAGTTTCGACCTTTTGCTTGTGTCAACCCTTTGTGTCGACCTTGTGGGTGTCAATCTTTTTCCCATGTTTCTGTCATTCATGGTTGACCTACTGACTGTCACAGCTCGTACATTTCAGAGAGGTGTCATTTAAGGAGCACCTGTATCCTCTGAGGCTGAGTCTCTTCCTTATGATAGGTGGTTCAAGGCTTGTAGCAAACCCAATCCTGGAAAGCCTAATTGGAAATACAGTATAATTGATTGTTCTATAATTACATTATGATGTGGATATAATACATAAAACTTGGGGCAAAACCATTGGTATCTGTAAGTAAAGGAATATGATCCAAGCCAAAATCATTTTCACTGGGGGAACACTGTAAGCACAGCAAAAGTGTTATGGGATTGATAGCCACTGCTAGGAGCCCTTTCAGAATGCTCCAACTTTTCAAATTATATATTTTCTAAAGTATGTGAATAAAGTTACAGTATATAAGTAAATAAAACATTGTCGTGAAAAAGGGTTAGTTTCACCAGAGAGTGCTATATTTCTTTGCTCACAAATGCCCTGTAAAGGGTTAAGAAGAAGCCACCCAGCCTCAGAGAGAGTAACAGAACCTGGTTTACTGCAAAGTCAGGAGTGGGTCCCCGAGGTGTGCCTGGGGAAGAGCACATAACTCCGATCCAGGTTTTCAGAACTGCACAGCCACAGGTAGGAAGTGGGCTAATTGCAGTGGAAGGGATAAAAACCTTACTCTGCTGCTCAGGGCGCTGATGCCTTGTAGGGGCCAGTTAGTAGACCTAAGTATTATAGTGTCATGGACTTGGTCAGGGAATGCAGACACAGAGCACTGCATGGGTAAATATACTGCTTTGATTGTCTATATGCAGTCTGTGAGACTGCACTGGCTTCACTATGACTGGCAGTGACTTCCAATTGGAAGTCTGACCTTCCAGTCACAAAGGCAGTACCATTGGGAGGTGTTCTCTCCCTCCGGGACGCCTTTGTGCGGGCTGCCGTGCAAAAACGGCAGATGCGCATGCGCAGTACCTATATAGGTGCTGCGCACACGCTGGTCCCGGTGCCTGTAACTTACATTGTACAAGCGCCGGGACCAAGATTGCTTCTACGGGCTGTTGCCCAAGCAGCCCATAGAAGTTGGCTGCATGCGCGGTACACTTGTGTACTGTGCATGCGCCAGTCCCGGTGCCTGTCACTCATCACAGGCACTGGGACAGAAGAGGAGGCAGCAGCGGCGACAGGCGGAGGGGGGTGCCTGAATCGCGGAACCCCCGCTGCGGCCAGAGGCAGCCACTGTCCCCCAATAAGGTATGAGCTGTCGCTGTCTCTGTCACAGTGAGATAGACCTCAATGGTCACTTCTCAGATTTTTCCAGTGTGCGCAGTCTATGCGTAGCCCAGGACTTACTCGGGGGCTGCGATAGAAGTGGCCAGATCAGGGCCAGAGCTGACATCACACATAAAACGCTTGGGCCCGCCCACATTTTCCCTGACACTTCCAGAAAACGGTCAGTTACCACCCCCCCAAACTCCAGCTTCATGCCAATCAATGTGAGTACAGCCAATTAAAAGATCAGCAGGATTTTATTTAAGGACGGCCTCGAGCATGCATACTACAAGCCGTATGCATGCGCCGTCTATCAATGCACGCCCAACCTGCAAATTCCCAGCAGTTGCGATCAGGTTTGAATAACCCCCATAATCCAAGTAGAAGAAGGCTCTCAGGAACTTGCAATAATCATATGCATCGACGAAGTGCACAGGTAACATTTCTCCTTTCTCAGTTACTGTATATATTCCCCTCATCCCGTTAGCCCGTGGCATGGCGGCATTCTAGAATCACTTTCGTTCTTTAAGTATAAATTTACTAGGAGGACTATTGCCCATTTTGTCCTCTGCAAATGACATAGCTATAAAGAAAACACAGAGCGGCTTTGTTCCTTACACTTAAAGTGTTTTGAGTCTGTTGACCTTCAAAGTAGTACAGTTGTGTATGTCTAAAGTGACCTTTAAATACTCATTTCTACAGAATACCTGCTACTTATAATAATAATAGCAGTATTATGCATTTTGCTGTATTTAATTCCATAGTTACCATTTTCTCAGGATTCTAGAATCTCAAGTCCTTTTTATATTGTAAGTAACCCACCCATCCTTCTCTCCACTTCAATAAGGAGTTTATAGTGCATCTTTTTTTTTTTAATGTCCTTTAATACCAGATTAAAACAATTCTAGTATGAATACACATCCGTCAGCCCCTATCATTTAGGGGTGTATTCCATGCTTTCCACAGCTCGCAAGGTCACAATTCAACTGACCCCTGCACATGCCGATCCCCCCCCTCGTTAGGTTATTGGAGCGAGGTGGAAACGGGGTGTGCGGCCGCTAAAACAGAGATACTCGCTGTTTGGGGGACCCGTTCTCTGACAGCGAGGATTCCCCCGAAACATTGAATATGGTGAGCGGCTGGTGTGGGGGGTTAAACGACAAGGATTGCTTGTTTTCGGCGATCCCTGCCGTTTTAATCGTACGCCTGTCGCATTAAATACACCCGTTAGTCTTCATATAAAAAAAAAAATTGTACTTAGAACATTTCGGGCTTCGTTTAGAGGGGATGCAGCCAATTTGCCGGCGATCGGGATCCCGGCGGTCGTAATCCCGACACTGGAATCCCGACCGCCGAAATCCCGAAACTTTCTCCCTTCGTGGGTGACCACGACACCCATAGAGGGAGAATAAAATAGCGTGCCGAGCGTAGCGAGGCACCGGGCCCGCTGCGTGGTGAGCGCAGCGAGCCCACAAGGGGGGGGCGCTCCACGTCCCCCCCATGTCGAGATTTCGGCGGTCAGGATTCCAGTGTCGGGATTCCGACCGCCAGGATTACGACCGCCGGCATTACATATCGGATCCGTTTAGAGACAGCAGTAAATCCTCCTTTATTTGAATCCACTGATGCAGTATAAACACTTGGAATGGCAAACTGTGTTCTGCTTATTATAGCCTCATGTCCAGAACAGGAATGCATACATTAAGGTGCATTCATACTGGGCATTTTGACAGGGAGACACAGATAGTATCAACCCACCCAAGGTGGTGGGGCAATGATGCAGTGAGTGAAAGAGAGACAGATTGGGATACAGTACTAAGATGGGAGTTCTATTGATAATAACATGTTGCTATGGGCAACCAACCAGATTCTGGGGGTTATTCTGGTTCCTATGAAAAAGGGCTGTGTTCGCACAGGGACCTATGTTTTTATTCTGCGCATTTCTGCACAGGTGCATACGCAGGGTGCACGCACCCAGGACAGCGGGCGGGGGCGGAGAGGGGTGTGGGGTGGCCCCATTAGCATATGGGAATGTCCAGCATTTCATGGGCGTTCCTATGCTAATGATTGCATGATGCGGGTGCGGGGGGCTGGCAGCTGACATCACCTGACAGAATGGGGCGCACGCGAAGGAGACACTCGCACGCCCTGTTCTGTCAGAGGCTGTAGCAACCCTCAGCCTGCTCTGCCCCAGCTGCCCCAGCCTGCCCGCGCTCCCTGCTGGGAGTTGACTAAGTACCATGAAACTTTGAACAAGAGGGCAGGGGCTGAGAGGTTTGTGCTGAGCTCTGATTGGTAAAGCTCATCACATGCTTCTGAGACCCATGGAGGACAGCAGCAGCCTCATCATGGGAGGGTTTTTAATCAGAGGCAGCACTGGGACTGTGAGGTATCCTACAGTCCTACAGAACGGTGCAGAGGGACAAACACAGCCTTTATACATATATGCTGTATATATATATATATATATATATATATATATATATATATATATATATATATAGGAACGCCCATGGAACACTGGGAGTTCCCATATGGTAATGAGGCTGCCCAGCGCCCCATGTCCCTCTACGCCCCCTGCCCGCTGTGTATTGTGCGTGCACCCTGTTTGCTGTGAGTGCACGCACCCTGCGTATGCCCATGAGCAGAAATGCGCACAGCCTGACCCTCAGAATAGGTTCCTAAGTTCAACAAGTGTCTCTCTAAAAAACACCCTTAATTTTGTGATATGCAGATTCAGATGCGCCACTCAGATACCAGCACCCCAGGCAGCTGCCTAATGATAGAGCCAGCCCTGTGCGTATATTGTGTACATATTGTAAACCATTCCCAAAATGTACTATAAATAAAAATCCACTGTATTACTGTACTGCATGTGGAAATGACATTGTGCCTGTGGATATATAGTGTTCTTCCATTTAACTGCCTTAGTCACTTATTTGTAACTTTTCTTTCCCCGTGTAAATGTCATGGATGAAAATTCCCTATGGACCACTTCAGGAAGAAGATTCCTTTATTATTTAGCCTATTAATAAACAAGCGCTTGGGGGAATTGTAATTTTAATTAAAAATGCTTTTGAAGTTGGTGTTTGTTTATCTGTTTTCTCTGTTTATGTAACTGCGTTTCCAGTAGGACCCAACTGCTAATGTACAGTAGTTCCACAAGTTCCAGATCACTCTGCCAGCCAAGGGCATGCTGGCTTCTGTAGTTCTACAAGATCAAGCCTGCTGAACAGTTATTGACTGGTAAGACTTGCTGGAACTTCTATTTCCACAAGCTTACTTATTGATTTATACCATACTGTATCAATTTGAAATGTGACAGTTTTTACTTTATCTTTGAGCTGTGACAGTTTTTTTGCCACCAAACTCCACCTCGCCCCCAGTCCCTATCTGCTCCTACCTCCAATCTCTGTCTTTACAGATCCCTTTCTCTATATCCAAAAACTTTTAAACAGACCAGTGTCCCTGCAGAAATTACTTTCAGTTTCGGTTATGACATCTTTTAGCGCACAAAGGAGTAATTTGATCCATGGAGTGGCCTCTAGTGGTCAGGGGCAGCACTTCACTTCATAGAGTGGAGGAGTAGTTAGTAGATAGATAGATAGATAGATAGATAGATAGATAGATAGATAGATGCACTTCTGCAGGAGAACCAATATGGCTATTCAGTTTAAGGTTGGTTTGCAAATGATTGGTAAATTTTTTGCAGACCAGTTTTCTCTAGGCAATTCCACCCCATTTGACTGATCACATTAAGGGCCAGGGTTCAATCTTCAAAAAGTGATAAAATGGAGAGTGACAAACAGCCAGCCAATCAACTCCTAACTGTCATATTGGAGGCTGCGTTTGAAAAGTGTCAGTTATGAGCTGATTGGCTGTTTATCACTCGGGTGTGCTATAGGGTACCGACAGTCGGGATCCCAACAGTCATTAGCCCAATGTCGGGATCCTGACTGGCCGAACTCAGACAGCATGGTGAGCGCAACAAAGCCCCTTGAGGGCTCACTGCGCTCGCCATGCTGCGGGCACGGTGGCTCGCTACTCTCACCACCAATTCTATTCTCCCTCTATGGGGGTCGTGGACCCCCATGAGGGAAAATAGCTGGTGGCCGTTGGGAACCCGTCTGTCATGTTTTAACAGTCGGGATCCTGACATCGGGTAAATGATTGTCGGTATCCCGACTGGCACCCTATCACTCGCCACTTAATCACTTTCTGAAGCTTGATACATCTGGCCCTTAGAGCAATCAGCTTCTAACTCTTATTTTACCGGCAGTGTTTGTAAAATGACAGAAACTGATTGGTTGGTACTTTGGGCGGGATGTACTATGATGCAAATGCGATAAAACCCACGTTTTACGACATTTTCTAATTTACTAAAACCCGGCCGCACCGTCTTCAGCTGGCAGGGTACCGCCAACTTTGGCGACCATCTATCTCCGCCTGCTGCAGATCGCAGATGCCTACCCCCCTCCCAGTCCTCCATCAAACTGCTCCTCCCCATAGCAGCATGTCACAGCCGGATGTCCTTCCGGCTACAAGAGGGAGGAGTAGGCACCGGGGACAGCCGCAGAGCCAGGGATGTGACGGAGACCCCCGCACACTACAGCATAGGTATCCTCCGTCAACGCTTTCTGATGCTAGGTGCATATGTTAATACATTTGCGCTAGCATCGCTGCGGCGGCGCGGCGAGGGGCGGCGGTGTATTTTAATGCATCCCGCCCTTAGTACATCTCCCCCTATCATCATTGTCATCTGGAGTGCCCTTGTCTCCAGGTTATAGAAAAAAAGACAGACTGTCTGCAAGGTTCTCCGCATCACTTTTGATTTCAGTAACATTTTTTTTCCTTTAGTAAAACTGTCAAAAATGAGATAAGTAGAACTGTTCCATAGCATTTTCATGCTAAATAGACTGGAGTTTTTTTAAACAAAGCAGACAATTGTAAGTGATGGATTATCTATAAAGCACAACATAAATCCTACCCAAGGATTATATGGTATATGCTATAGTGATACTTTATATAATTGGATGAGACAATATATCATATTACAGAGATGTGACTCATGATGATAGGCCAACATTGAATTTGGTTTCAGCACTAATAAAATGTTCTATAAATCACTTTGGACAGCCTACAATGTATTACTTTACATATGTAGAGTATATGATGCTTTACAGCTCCTTCCTTTGCACATAAAGGATGAGAACAAAAAAGTTTGTGTTACATACTCTATACTAAACTGTGTACTGTGACAACTTCAGGAACCACGTCCAGCAAGTGTGATAACAGCAAGCAGTGGCGTAACTTGTGTTAGCTTGCGAGCAGGGCCCTCCTACCTTTTGACTGTCCTTAAATACCCTGTTTGTTGTATCACTGTCTCCTTTTGTAAAGCGCAACGGAATATGCTGCGCTATACTGTATAAGAAACTGTTAATTAATAAAAAGATAAATAATAATGTGCACTGGGATGGGGGAATGGTGTATTTAACAGGGGTGTCAAACTCAAATTCATCGGGGGCCGCATCAGCAGTTTGGTCACCCTCAAAGGGCCGGTTGTATCTTTAGGACTAAGTGTCCACTCTTTATTATCATAAATAATTGTCACTGTATTCAATTATTGTATACTCAGAAGCAGCATTTCCCTCCTGCTATTGCTGTGAACTGCATTGCATTAGGGCACATGCTGCATGCACAGGGGGGCAGCACTCAGTCTTAGGGCATATGTCCTGCTTATTATCATGGGACACAGTTATTAATGATGGGCTGCAATGTGCCAGTGCACACACACACACACACATAGGCAGAGAGTTTGACACTTACCCGCTCTGATGCGTCCACTCCAGTCTGAGCTGCTCCACCACCAAGGACACAGCTGCGCTCTCACACAGGCGCATTTCCCCCTCCCTCCTGTGAGTAGCGCTCCTTGCACTATCTATCCAGGAGTGGGGGGCAGCGTGCTCCCGGTCACTGTGCAGTGCACACTCAGCAGTAAGTGACCTGGAGCGCACAGCAGCAGCACCATTCACCACGACGGACCTGCTCTTTCCTCTCTCTGGCTCCTATACAGCAGGTGGGAGCGGAGGAGGGGTTGACAACCGGCGGCACTGCGCTAGAGGGCAGACGTTCTCTGGCTTGTAGGCTGCCGCGCATGCGCTGAAGAGGCGGCTTTCTTGTTTAAAAAAAAAATCGAGAATAAAAGGTGAAGGCTGGCGGCGGCTGCGCGGGCCACATGAAGAGGTCTGGCGGGCCGGATTTGGCCTGCGGGCCTTGTGTTTGACACCCCTGGTGTATTACTATGTGCGCAGGGAGGGCAAAAAGGGAATTATTATGTGAGCAAGGGAGGGGCAATGCATATTATTATGTGTGCTAGGAGGAGGGGAATGGCGTAATATAATGTGTGCTGGGAGGGGGAATAGCGTATTATTATGTGCACTGGGAGGGGGAATGGCGTATTATAATGTGTTCTGGGAGAGGTAATGGCGTATTATAATGTGCGCTAGGAGGGGGAATGGCGTATTATAATGTGTTCTGGGAGAGGTAATGGCGTACTATAATGTGTGCTGGGAGGGCGAATGGCGTATTATAATGTGCGCTGGGAGGGGGAATGGCGTATTATTATGTGCGCAGGGAGGGGGGAATAGCGTGTTATTATGTGCGCTTGGAGGGGGAATGGTGTATGATTATGTGTGCTAGGAGGAGGGCAATGGCGTATTATAATGTGTGCTGGGAGGGGGAATGGCGTATTATTATGTGCGCTGGGATGCCGGAATGGTGTATTATTATGTGCACTGAGATGGGGGAATGGCGTATTATTATGTGCACTGGGAGGGGGAATGGTGTATTATTATGTGCGCTGGGAGGGGGAATGGCATAATGCGTAAGGGGCATTACAGTGTGTGACGTAATGTGTAAGTGGCATATAGTGTAAGTGGCATAACGTGTGGTGTAATACGTAATAGGCATTATGGTGTGTGGCATATAGTGCAAGGGACACTCTGGTGTGTGGCATAATGTATAAGGGGATTGTGTGTGTGTGTGTGTGGGGGGGGGTTGCACCAGAAACTATTTTGACTGGGGAGAGCAAAATTTTTAGCTACGCCACTGACAGCAAGGTTTTATTCACCGCATCTTAGCAGTTCGCGCATGGCCAATGTCAGGGCTTCCTCAACAGCAGGTGACAATTTTTATATTGAACAAAGCAATCACAGCATACATACAGTATGTACCTTTTCTTGCGAGCACTTCAGAATGAGGAACGGACTCTGATCCCATCCAGCCCACCCCATTTCATCCAAATGCTGCAGTCTTTGGGTCTATAAAGAGGGGGTGCGGCTAAAATGATGCAATTTTGGGGGTATTTGTGTAGGCAGCTTAGTGGGTTGTGGGGGACCAGGGAGGATGGGAGAGACTTATCCACCTTTTCAAGGGGACCAGGAGGGCCACACAATTTTCAGAAGCCTTCTAGCCATTCCAGAAGGGTAATGATGTACTGTATGAATCACAGCCATGTGTTGACACCTTCATCAACAACATACTGTATGTACACAAGAATAGTTTGTATCCCAATTGCACACTGAATGAGAAATATACATATAATAATCAGATAATACAGAGATCTTGGTTGCATATATCTGCAGATATAGGGCTAAGCCCCCAGGCCGTACGTCAAGGCATCTCTGTCACTGGGGGTCCCTAACACTGGGTATGGGTCTGGGGTGTGGGCCCCCAACATGCCGGCACAGGCTGACTACTCCAGGGCAGCACACAAATGAAAATTAGTAGGGGTTAATAAGAAGCACATAAGTGCTATGTAAGGAAGTGAAGGTGTGGTTAAAATAATACATACAATGTGATAGGGAAAAACATAAATGTTAATAAAGTGTTAGGGTGTGCTAACCTGGAGCAGACCAGCCATACCAACAAAGAGGGAATCACACTCCCAAATAACAATAACAAATTTTGGGGCCTAATAGCCCAGTATAAGGCCACATGATAATGGCTTACAACATCTGAGAGCCAGCTTACCTGGAGATACCCCTGGCTTCTCCAATGGCACTCAGGTGTCAGCAATCCCTCCTAATGCTGACCCATCTATGCCTCTCAACTGCACAACACTTTTATTGGCAAGCTGCTCAATCAGAGGTAATGTCATTCAGGTGCCAACAGGGAGGGGTAAATCTGGTTAGGAAAAAAAATAGTTTGTATCCCAATTGCACACTGAATGAGAAATATACATATAATAATCAGATAATACAGAGATCTTGGTTGAATATATCTGCAGATATAGGGCTAAGCCCCCAGGCCGTACGTCAAGGCATCTCTGTCACTGGGGGTCCCTAACACTGGGTATGGGTCTGGGGTGTGGGCCCCCAACATGCCGGCACAGGCTGACTACTCCAGGGCAGCACACAAATGAAAATTAGTAGGGGTTAATAAGAAGCACATAAGTGCTATGTAAGGAAGTGAAGGTGTGGTTAAAATAATACATACAATGTGATAGGGAAAAACATAAATGTTAATAAAGTGTTAGGGTGTGCTAACCTGGAGCAGACCAGCCATACCAACAAAGAGGGAATCACACTCCCAAATAACAATAACAAATTTTGGGGCCTAATAGCCCAGTATAAGGCCACATGATAATGGCTTACAACATCTGAGAGCCAGCTTACCTGGAGATACCCCTGGCTTCTCCAATGGCACTCAGGTGTCAGCAATCCCTCCTAATGCTGACCCATCTATGCCTCTCAACTGCACAACACTTTTATTGGCAAGCTGCTCAATCAGAGGTAATGTCATTCAGGTGCCAACAGGGAGGGGTAAATCTGGTTAGGAAAAAAAATAGTTTGTATCCCAATTGCACACTGAATGAGAAATATACATATAATAATCAGATAACACAGAGATCTTGGTTGAATATATCTGCAGATATAGGGCTAAGCCCCCAGGCCGTACGTCAAGGCATCTCTGTCACTGGGGGTCCCTAACACTGGGTATGGGTCTGGGGTGGGGGCCCCCAACATGCCGGCACAGGCTGACTACTCCAGGGCAGCACACAAATGAAAATTAGTAGGGGTTAATAAGAACCAGATTTACCCCTCCCTGTTGGCACCTGAATGACATTACCTCTGATTGAGCAGCTTGCCAATAAAAGTGTTGTACACAAGAATAGTTGATCCACCTGAATGCGGTGACACTAAAACCACTCAGACACACTCAGACACACACAGCAAACTTGATAGAAGAAGCTGCTACCACTGGGCATGTGCCACAATTCTGCCATTTTACTTCAAATTCATGATGTGGCGCCATCTCTAGTATTATGTAGAATTGCAATTGTTGTCATAATTTGAGCCACTTGCTAAGAGAAGGGGATTTTCTGGGCAGCCAGAAACCCCCCTTGCTTTTACTGATGTACTCCATAAACTTCTCCCCAAAGTTGGGACATACTCACCACCTGGGTGTAGGGTGTAGGCAGATCTGGTCAGGGTAGCTTGCTCAGATTAGTAGCCAGCAATATTTAGATCCTGAGCAGGGGGTGCTATGGGGACAAGTATCCTGGGCCCGGCCGCTCTGACAGAGGGTAGGGTCTGGGCTGCTCTATCCCAGGCACTCAAAGGGTTAATCAGTGGCGTAGCTACAGAACCGCAGCCCCCGTGGTCGCGGGGAGGCGCTGGGTAAGTGCGGGCGCCGGGGGGGCTGCGGTGCTATTATAATGCCCCATCCCCCGCAGCTTTACCTATGTTCGCTGCGGTGGTCCCGGCTCCCCTGGCTTCATTCTGATGCTATTTCGACGGGCTATCATAAAATGTCCGCCCCCATATAGCAAACAGTTCTATGAAACTGTCTGCTGTATGGGGGCGGCCATTTTGTGATGGTCCGTGTTTAGCATCAGAATGAAGCCAGAAGGGGAGCCGGGACCAGCGCAGCGAATACAAGTAAATATGTGGGGGATGGGGGGGGGGGCATGGTTGATTTATTATCGGCGGGGGGGCTCCCAATCTATAGTTACGCCACTGGGGTTAATGTAGATTATCTTCTCTCTTACATGCACCCGCGATGGGCCTATAAATTGATATGAGTATCTACCATTCAGGGTATCATAATCCATAATATATATAAGAAATATGTAATGCACCTATGCTTAAATTACATCTATAGCTACAGTACAATTCTGTTTTACTTCTTATGGCGGAATGTTGTTATACATATGCAAATCGGAGGCTACCGTACGCTTTTGCAGCTAGTAAAACATTACTGGGAAAGTCATTTTATGTTCAAGCCTGTACATTATTTATTGGCAGCCATAGAAATATTTTATGAAGGACTTTGAAAGAAGCGAACCAACATTAACTCTGTTACAGTATGTACAGTATACTGTATGTTCTTTATATGTTGCACATAGAATACAATTATATAGAAAGAAAATACTTTCCCTGGTATCCTTTGTTTAACCATAGATGTATTTTGTAGGATAAAGAATGTGTGCAGTTAAATTGTTTTATGAAAGGACAGAAGGGCTTTATATTGACCTTATGATTCCATGGATTTTTTACAACTGCGCAGGCGAATTTCTGCACAGCAACAGAGTGTTTGCCGGACGCTCGCACACAACACTGCGGACATAGGGAGGAGGGGCGGGGGAAGCAACCAAGGGCATGCCCAGAATTTTGTGGGCGTTCCCATGGAAACGCTGCCCGTTCCCATGGTAATGATCCAGTGATGCGGAGCACCGGATGTCAGCTGCCCTCCATGTTTTCCTCCAGAACACACGCAAAGCTAAAACACCTGAGAGTGTCTTAGTTTAGCGTGTACCTTAAACATCATTCGATGGTCTGCATCCATCGAATGATGTGGGTTTGGTCCCGTAGGCCGTGAATGGATGTTTTACAACTGTGCAGGCGAATTTCTGCACGGCAACAGAGTGTTTGCTGGACGCTTGCACACAACACTGCGGCCATAGGAAGGAGGGGCGGAGGATGCAGTCAAGGGCATGCCCAGCATTTCGTGGGCGTTCCCACAATGTATGGGGCGATTTGAACCGTCAGTGGCACTTACCGGTCTTACACCTGCAGCTATCGATTTCAACACCTGTAGATGTCATTGCCTTACTGACAGTCATTCTAACCTGGCTGTTTGCAGATGCTCCTCGGTCCACAGGAGATCTTGCGTGAGTAGCAAGATCTCATGCATGACTAGTGAGCCTGCTGGGGAATGTTGCAGGTTAAGGGCGGGATGCACACCACCCTCCCCACACCTGATATCCAGGCAGCCTCCTGCTGTGCTGCCCAGACCAGTGACCACCTCCTCCCTAGTCCCTGCATGCTGCCCTAAGTCTCCCATATCCAAACATTTCAAAATATACAATATTCCAAAATACTGATTTTTTTTAGCACAATTGAGATAGTGACACAAACTGAGATAGTGTCACCTTTGTTTTCTGATTGGTTCAATGTACATTAACATTAATTAGTCCTGAAAATTATCAAAAATAATGTACAAAATGACACGCCCCCTTCTCATGAACACCGGCAGGTAGACTGTGGCTATTGTAGTGCTCCAGTTCATTTATGCTTTGGTCCCAAGCATTGTGGATACGTGAATCTTAACCTGTAGTACTAATGATAATAATAATAATAATAATAATAATAATAATAATAATAATAATAATAATAATAATGCCATTTTTTCTTTAATTACTCATAGTACAGTTGACCTTACTAACTTTATTTCCCTGACACTGACTGACACTGTTATTTGCAATGCCTTCTTTTCTTTCTTAATGAACAAAAGGGACTGGCACAAAACAGGATTGACATACTGCGGGATTTATATAACAAGGAGGTGTATCTCAGGTACAATACTGTGTCCCATATCCCCTGTAATCAGTACTTACCCAAGTTCAATCAGTCCAGCTGGCAGAGAGCAACATGCAACCCGGCGACAACCTGAGGCACTTGGTAATATGGGTACCGAGAGGAAAGGTATAGTTACTAATACTGCTTTTACACCAAAATTCCATATCCAACATAGTTCCAATCTGGGTCCAATCTGGGATTTACTGCATTTACACTGGCGTGCTGACCCGGGATATTCCCAGGTCGACACCATTCACACTGCTCACGGGAGAAGCTTATTGACATCATCTCCAAGCTCTGAAAATCCACCGGTTGAGACCCCCTGCACTATGGCACTACCATATGTCATGCTGGGGGCAAGCGGAGCACACGGAAAAGCTGCTGAACTGGCCCCAGCCTCTGTCTGCTGCAGCAACACTGTCATGGCCACCTTGAAGGAGACAGATGAGGCAACATCTTTTGCCTGGCACTGTGCTGTTTTCATAGTACAGAAGACAGAAGCAGAGGAGGCATGCCACCACTCCCAACCTCTGGGTAGACTGCAGGATGTTGCGATAGGGAGGTATGGGCTCTCCCATTGATATTAACGGATCCTAGTTCAAATGACTTGGGTTAAACGTTGACACTGCCCTTGTACAGGGGTATTACCTATGTTCAATCCCGAGCATTTCCCAGGTTAGATTCCTTGGACTTGGGTTATTTTTAAGGGGGCCATTTATACTTATACCCAGTAATGAACCAGGAAATTGGTTCAGTGTAAAAAGGGTATATTTTTGCCTGTGCTTAACTGAGTTGTCGAGTGTGGGACCTGCCTCCCACATTTTTCTATGCCCCCCTCTGTCACCTTGACTGGATGTATGTTTTGGCGGTCCTGCCAAACAATGTGGTTGTATAGACACAGACACATCACGTGGCTCACAAATAATATTCTGCAATTGGTGTCCAAGGGATGCTGCCTGAGTCTGGGCACACTGTAATCAGCAGTGATGATGATCGGAGAGATGTTGCCCGCAACGCAACGATAACGTGATCATCAATGTCATTCAGAAAGCCAAGGCGGAGAGTCAACATAGCAGGAATTCAGGAGACAGCTAAGTTAAGGAACAGAAATAGAGAGATATTGGAGAAGGTATATGGGAGTATATGACTCAGGGGCACAACTGGGTACATTTGATGCATTAGAGTGCAGTGAGTGATGTTGAGCATATGGGGCCAAAATTGTGGGTGTATGTGGTGAAATACCATGGGAGCCTATGGGGCATTTCTGTGGTGGCATATGGACCAATACTTCGGGGGCATATAGAGCACTTCGGTGAGTTTGTATTATTAAGTCTGGGGCACTAGTGTTAGGTTACATTATTAACTGGTACTCTATTGTAAGGCATTATACAGTAGTTCAAGCAAAGAACTTGGATCAACCATATTTCTAATTATGTCCCTACACAGCTACTGTAACAAGTTGTGCTGTTCCACCATATTAAGGGCTGTTAACCAATTTTCGTAGTACCCAACCAGTAATGGGAGCGGGATGTGGTCATAATCCCAACGGTCTAAATACCAACGCCGGAATCCGGGCAGCCGCAATGCCAGCACTTTCTCCCTCTATGGGTGTCCACGACACCTACAGAGGGAGACAAAAATAGTGTTCCGAGCATAGCGATGTACCGGGCGAGGGGGGCAATCCACAGCCCCTTGTCGGCATTTTGGCAGTCGGAATTCCGGCGTCGGTATTTCGACCATCTGGATTCTGACCACCGGGATTTCATACTGAATCCACGGGAGCATAGGTAAGTGTAAAACAATTGATGCACGAGGTGAGAAAAAGTTTAACTACAGTAAAATATGCATCTTTAGGTTTTCTTAAGGTAGGTCAGAGTTCTTCTTTAACAAAGTCACATACGATGCCCCTTGAACCACCCGGGAGTTTCTGCATGTGATATATCGGATGCAATCTGATTCCCTGCTGCCGGGAGAAGGGCTCAGTCGGAGGTGAGATGTGCTACACGTCCGACTGCTGGCTACGATGCGATGGGTGCGGGACCGCACATCGGTTCAGATCGGATGTCAAACACCTTCCGATTTGGCCACTTTTCACCCGATTTCTTGGGCTGATCCGTTAGAATTGGCAGGAAAGAAGCCAGATCGGTCACGTGTATGGGGCCTTGATAGGTACTTTATTATTCCCTTGAATTGTTAACAAAATAACAAAATGAAGTCTTAATTATCTTTTGATATTCTATTTTTACTTAAGAAGTTTAACAGTATCATCACTTACAGGGAATTGGCAGTAAGGGATTCAACCAAAAGTATTTGTTACTATAATTTTACTTCACACTGCAACTTACTTATTAGTGCTAATAGGGTGTCACTTTTTAATGATTTCTGTTCTGGAATATAATAAAATTTCCTTTTAATGAAATATGCCACACATGTCAATCAGCCAACACACAGGAGTTGATATACTGTACTAAGCAGTGGAAAGTGGACCAATGAAGAAGCTGCCTATACTAACCAATCATCTTTGAGGTGGCATTTACAAAGTACATTTTATAAAATGATAGCTACAAGCCGATTGGTTGATTTTCTAGTTGTCCACATCTGCACTCTTTTTTATTGCCTAATACTGTACATCAACCCCTATACTTAGGGATAAGCCAATTTCTAGTTTTATTGTTGATATAAATTCAGTAAATAATTGATGCACATTGGAGAATCAGGCCAATCACAGTGCATGGAACACAAATTAGCCAATCAGAAAAAAATGTATAAGTCTAATAGGTTTTCTTCCTCATCATAGGTTGTAGTACGAGTACATTTGTTGATGCTCTCTGTGCATGTATCAACCCTTCTACAGAGGACAGCTAGATTAGTTACTCATAGCAACCACATACCCTCCAAAATGACCCATTCCATTAGGTACAAAATGCTCTGTTTCTGGATTTCCTTACCAGTGGCAGTTACAGAGGTGGGACTGCAGCACAGTACAATATTCAAAAAGGGGAGCCACACCTAATGCCACCCCAAACATCACTGTCCTGGACTCACTGGCAGTTGATGTGACCCCCCTCTGCTACTGCCACTGGCAGGAAAGTCCAGGAACAGAACATTTTGTACCCAATGGAATGGGTCATTTTGGAGGGTATGCAACCATTCAGCTTATGCCTAACTTTCAACAGAATGTACCTGATAAATGAAAGCTAGAAACTTATTGGCTGTTTTAGGCAGTTCCTCCACTTGTCCACTTTAGCAGCATTGACACTCATTAACTAGTAACCTATTCTACTGTATATTACACATGTGTGAATCAGAATTTAGTATATAACTCTGTAAAAAGCATAACACCATTGCCCAGTGGTGTAAGTTCGTCCCAGTTGCCCGGAGGCAAGATAAATATTGGTGCCACCCTCCCCCCCACATACACACGCACACACTCAGCACCTTATAGAAATATATGTATGTATGTTATGGATATTATGTTTATAATAAAGAGAGTGTGACATCTATGGTCCTGCTAGGAGGGGAGTCAGCAACAGAAGCCATATCAATGGCTTTCAATTAACTGATCAAACTCACAGGGGAGGAAAGGTGCCCCCTTGTGAGCAGGAGCCCTGTGGCAGATGACTCCATTGCCTCACAGAGTTCTGCCTCTGCCATTGCCTGATGTCTCTTGAGTGTCTACTACCTACTCTAGCTAGGGGGGGGGGGGGGGCGATTCTGGTTGGTTCGCTAAGAAGCGAAAGTATGCCTCTTAGCAAGCCTTCCAAAGCCGCCTGCCAGACGCACCAATACACCGCGCTCCGTTTCACAAACGGATGTTTTGCATAAAAATCCATTTGAAGGGTAGCATACAGGGGGCAAAATCTCAGTCAGCCTGGGCTAACTTAGACTTGCAGTGGCCAGCCCGAGAACGGGACGGGCGTCTGACGTCCTTTGAGTATGCCCAGGAAACGCTGAGTGTCTCAATGCAAACGCCCCCTTGCGAGTGCCATGGTTTATTATGCAAGTTGCCAAAGGCGCCCGCACGGCAGCCCTGCACGTGTGCATATGCGAATATGGGCATTGCGAAAACATCAGTCCCCAGTGTGAAGACGCCGGTGACCGGGTGAATCAGAATCACCCCCTAGGTATATGAAAATCCTGGCAATTAATTGTGCTCTTAGCCATTGTATTTGTATAATTGGGAGCAGTATTTGCTTCCTCTTAGAGGCAGTCAATGTTTGCGCACTTCCAGGATAAGCTTGAATAAACACTTCAGTCATTCCTACAGCCAGCTAGATACATCAGTGTGTTCCCAACAAACGCATGTCAGTGGTAATGAACATAATCATGAATACATTGCAGAAAACTGTCACCAACACTTCCTTCAGGTAAACAAAAATCTATTGGCAATCCACAGCTGTCTCTTTCATGGGAATGTTACATATTTCCCAGAAGTGCCGCAGAAGAACCTCGCAATCCTGCAGCTTATGGGATATTGGTAATGGGCCTAATTCAGACCGGATCATTGCTATGCCAATGTGCAGCTTTAGTGAAATTCTGCCTTGTCAATTAATGTGCACCATTGAAAGATTTTTCCACTGGTCACCAATCATCGCAATCATCGCATAGCCTAAAGGTGCCCACACACGCACCGTTCCCGGCGGTGCGATGCTATACGATGGGGTGCGCGCTCCCGCGGCACCCCATCGTACAGTACAAAAAGTATGTGCTGCACATACTTTTTGTACTAGCTTTTTCTAGCATAGCATCGCATCGCATGCACATCGTATGCACAAGGCATACGATGCGATGCTATGTGTGCTAGTTAAGCCCACAACGCACGCCGGGATCGATGCGTCTGTGGGCACCTTTAGACTTACTCAGTAGCTGCGATGAATACAGTTATATTCGGTCTGGATCTGATGTCACACACCCTCCCCTAAAAGAGTTCTTCTTAAGCAGTCAATTATTTTGCCTTTATGGACCAGTCTGTCATTGTTTGCATTCCTTGCTCCGCAATATGTTCCAGAATCGGGTATGGGAATCCTCTGCATGGGCAGCCAGAAAGACAGTAAGCTTGCATCATAAGTATCTGAACTTGGACCCATATCAGTCTATGACAGGCATCACACCTCCAACCGCAATATAGGATTGACCACGAATGTCAGCCTACATGACCACAATACTGTTATGACACGCCTTCTAGGCGGAACAGATTTGTGTGTTCACAAGGTCAATTCCAAGTAACTTATTGGCCCTTATTCTGGTTCATTCGCCCTGATGCAAATTCGCACCTTTGCGAGTGAACCAGATCCCGCCTTGCAAGATGGTACGCCGGCCCACCATGGGCAATGCACATATGTTCGTACTGGTTGCTAACGGATGTTTTACATAAACATCCATTTGCAGCCTATGGGGTAACACCAACATCATTCGATGGTCACCAACCATCGAATGATGTGGAATGTGCATGCAGATCTAAGGTTGCTCAGGGCAACCTTAGATCTGCGTGCACACTTGGAGGGAAGTGGGAGGGCAGCTGACATCCAGTGATATCAGCTGCCCGGCCACCGCACCCGCGTCATTGGCCCTTTACCATGAGAATGTTTAATGGGAACCCCCATTCAACGCTGGGCGTTTCCATATGGCAATGTGTCAACCCGCCAACCCACGCCTTCCATTCACAAGACTGGGTGCGTGCACCCAGGGAACAGTTTTCCGTGTATGCATGCACCCAGCGCATGCTAATGCGCAGAAATGGGCATGCTCAATGTAAAACACATTGGCCCCATGCAAACGTACGTGGGCCTGCCAACGAACCAGAATAAGATCCATAGTCTGTAGAAGGGCAGATCATTCCTTACGTAATACCAAACTCCATCTGTATGCTGAAGATTGATGTTGCCCCATGCACACACACAGCAATTCCTTTCTTTGGTGCCTTTTGCAGCATGCTGATGTCCACATTGCCACTTGACTGTGAGTCAGAGTCTGCCCACACAGGGGAGCCGAGAGAGGGGGGGAGCAGGTACTAATTACCCGGGCCCAGGCTTGCTGAAGGGGCCCCGCAGGGGCCTTGGTTCGACCCCTCCCTTCCCCCTCCGTCCCACCCGGGTATCACCAGTAGCACACACTTCTACAGCATTTGCTGTTCTGACAGCAGGCTCAGCATGAGTGTCTCACTGACAGCATGAGAGGTCATGCTGAGCCTGCTGTCAGCACAGCACATGCTGTAGGTGTGTGCTGCGTCTGAGATTACAGTTTTTAGAGTTTTCTTTTACCCACCTCTAAACATTTTGGGGGTGTGACCTAATTGTGGGAGGTGCCCACACCACACAGACTTAGGCCACACCCCCAAAATTTTACCGGGGCCCGGCATTCCTCTCGGCTGCCCTGTGCCCACAATGTTCATACAATGCTCAACACTGTTTTTTGATGAGTACCATGAGAATGATAGTGTTAAATCCACTTAGCAGAAGATTTTTAATGTACAGTAGGTTCTTCGCTGTGATCATTTAGCCTTTTAACATTTTCAATCTCTAGACTCCCTAAAATGTGAGTTGGATCATTGATTTTCAGGCAGGTTAAGTTTGTTAAACTACACTTCAATAGGGAACATCAGATCTGTCAGGATTATATTATTGGACAATCTTGTAGAAGAACACATAAAACGATGGCATACATTGTCTCTTTAGAAATGATGCTATAGATCACTTCTGTATCATTGTGACAGACTTCTCCATTGTACATGCTGCAGATTGTTGAAGCAACAAGCCCAAGTGAAAATGACAGCAATAAAGTACACTACTTATTTAAAGGCAGCCTATCATAACCACTGCTAAAAAGCTGAAGTGGACAACCTGGACTTATCGTTACTAGAAAGGGGTCATTATCAGCTCATACAGAACTGTTAAGATAGCACGTTTACTCATATCACAATGGGCACTAATATAATTCTTTATTGTTAGATTTTTTACATGTCAAAAGTTCATATTTGCCTAGTTTTGGTAAACCATCTCCACAAGCAACACCTTCGCATGCAAGGCTTTAGAGGGCGCATACTATTCCAACTGCAGGGCATGTTGTAAAAATGACTTACAGTATGCCAACTTCAAATATGCACCAAAGCAGTCACAGATGGACTGACTCTCATTTATCGCCGGGAATCGCCAGAATGTGATCGCCAGCGGCTAGGTGCTCCATCTGACTGGGACGCGCGAATGTCTCACACGCATGCACTTCCCAGTATCTAGGCGGCAGGGGATGGAATCCCTGCCTGTCTTCGCTACAGGGAGATGGGCAAGGTTAGCAGGGGGGGGTGCGAGGGGCTGCGGGCACCAACAGGGGAGTGGCGTGGAGGCGGTGGAGGGTGGAGTGTCTTGTGCGTGCATGTCCCCTTCCGGCAGTTGGTGGGGACTGGCGGTTGGCGATCTGACCGCCAGCTCCCGTTGAGACAAGAGGCACTACATCTGTTCATATCCCTAAGTGGGGTTTCAGGTCTTAAAAGGACTTTCAGCACATAGTGGAGATTTAGTGGGCTCAACAGGCTGTCCCCAAAGCCTTTGAGGAGATAGCAGTGGTGGCGGAACCATACCTAGCCCTGGGAAAGCTGAATCAACTCAAGCAATGGTTATGGGCAATTCCCAGGACCAAGGTCCTGCCTCCAAGAGCTTAAAAAACATGCTAGCGTTGATATGTTTTGACCAGGGGTGTTTTAAGAAAGGAGGGACCCATGTGCAGCCTCCGATGTAGGCCCCCTCCTGTCTGACTCTGTGCAAACTCTGGCTTTATGCCACAGTCTACTGGACACGCGAAACCCTCTGGGAACCTGCTCCCATTCTATATGATTTGCATGGTACCCATGCAAATCAATAAAAAATGGCCATGGTGGCCATTTTCCAAGTGATATGCGTCTTCAAGGCCGAGATGCTCCTGCGGGACTCCCAAAGGGTAAGTATAATATATGGGTGTAGTGTGTGTGGTGTGGGCCCCTCTGCACCCCGAGGCCAGTGCGGACTATGCAGACTACACATACAGGTCTATGGTTTTGACTGTGGTAAGCCCAGTCACGTATGCCAGGACTGCCCAAACCAAAGTATGCCAAGAGGGTAGAAGGAAAGAGGTACACAATTATCATATTCATTTATTAAAATCTTGAAAGGGAAGCACCAGCCAACCTCTTTATTGCCATAAAAGCTCCAGAATGTCAGGTGTCTATCGAAGCCTCATTAAGTCCTATACAAAAGGGATACCCCCTTTGCTACGCTGTGGTTTGGACTCATCTGCTAATTGATCTTGACCTGAGCCCCATTTTACTTGGAGAACTTTTCACTATCATATTGGACCCACACCGCATACATCGTCGAGGTTTTCCAGTGTTGGGTAGACTTTGCCCTAATTCCATCAGGATCTTAACACCTCCAGCGGCATTTCAACCAATTGGTCCCCCCAAGGACTTCCATCAAGGGACTTACTGTATGCCCGGTCCAGTGCAGGTTATACCACCTTATGAGGTCTAAATTCACATCAGCTATCACAGTTTTAACTTTTTCATTTACCCTGATTAATTGTTTATATATTATTGTGCTATTAAATTTGTTAATTTTATAAATATTGATTCACTCAAGAGTGATTTTTAGCGCTGCTCCCACCACCTTTCTTAGTATTACCACATCACCTGGTTTAGTAATAAAACAAAGGCCGTATTGTACTCCTGAGGCTAAATGGACTGCATTAAAATGAGAGGTAGGTTACAGAGGAAACATTGAATGGAACAAGTTTTGTTATAATGATTTTAGGAAACTGCAGAGTTTAGGATGATACTTAACCACTCTTGACTTGACCAAATGGTACTGCAAATACTCTTACTTGATGCTGCCAAAGCAAAAATACCTGATGCTTCTGGGTCAAGGTTGGGGGCAGTACTATCCAAAGAGGTGTATAGTGAGTAGTAACCATTTCCATATTTAAAGCAGAAACTATTACCCAAAGAGTTCAGGTACTCATCTGTAGATCTACAGTGCTTGCCAATTAAATGGAGTGAGTTCTTACTTGCTTTGAAGCATACACCCTTACAGTGGATGCACACAAATGAAGAAGTGAATTCTCATGCAACCGCTGGTTTCTGTTCCTTCAGCCATACAAATTTGAGGTGCAACATCGCCCTGGGAAGCTCCATCTCAATGCTAATGCTATCTCAAGGATTTTGAGAATCTTGTTCCTTCAGTCAACCCTATTGTGGACTCTGGAAGGAGGTGGTGAAGAGGTGTCTTCCCAGACATATAACAGGAATAAAGTTAGGCAAGGTAGTGCCTTTGTGTGTCACTGGGTCTGTGGGAACATACTGTACCTTGCAGGGATATAGAACAGTCTGGTGTATTTGCATTATAGCCAGGCCAGATTTTAGGTGTGGTCAAGAGTCAAGACTAAATAAATTCTGATTACAGACACCTGTTAGTTTGTTTTAAATGTTTTCAGATACAGTACAAGAGACAGTCCTCCTGATGCTGGACAAGCTGGTCAGGTGATAAGCCTGAAAGTGCTTAGTGTTAGGAGTCGTGTAACTTACTGGTCTCTGAAGGAAATCTCACTCTGTAAAATACCTGCTTAGACTTGTGGTATGTCCTGTAACTTGCTTGTGAACTGCTGACAATCAGCTAGAAACTGCCTGTCTGTGAAAATTGTGGCGAAATAAACCATTTTCATAAGGAAATTACTCTGTTGTATTTGATCCTTGTAAAATATATGTATTCAAATCTTACCACTTATTTAGGTATAACATACATTACAGCCAGTTTACCTACATATTGCTTGGTTGACCCTAAAAAAATGATTCTATCATAAGGGAACAACTCTGCCCATCTCCAATATCCAATAATAAACAGAAGATGCATTAACAAAAGCCAGTTATATACAGGGGCATTTTAAGAGAGAATGAAGCCCTTGTACAGCCTCCTCCAGCCGCACCCTTCCTCTCTGCCGGGAGGAGCACTGTATTGTATTGTCTGAACACTAGAGCACTTATATCCTACTGTGCATGGCAATAGCGAGGCAGACATTTGTCCATCAATTTTCATATATTGCTGCTGCTGTCGGCAGCAGCGCAGCCTCGTGGAGTCTGAGCAATAAAGCGGTCAGGCTCCACTGCACAATCTTCAGATCGTCAGAAAAATTGCTGCCATGCCATTATTCCAGCGATTTCTGCAGCGTTACTGCCACTGCTTCTGGACTTTGGAAAAATGGGTATGGTGTGGGCCCCCCATGGACTCTGGGGCCTTTGTGCACCATGATTACTGCACCCATTATAAATACCCCACTGGTTATATACAAGAGTAATGGCATGAGAAATAAGCACAAGTAATTTTACAGAACGGAGGAACTCTTCCTATATTAAGTCACTAGCTGACCCGCCCGGCGTTGCCCGGGAAAACCTTGGGGTTTTTTTATTTCTAAAATTGCTGAAAAATGTCATCTTACAGTATGCTGTGACAAAGACCTAAGATTGTAATTTGGTATAGATTCCACCATAATATTAGAATGTGTTTGCATTGATACTCAATGATGGCAATGAAATCAGGTGTGGTGGTGTTGTTTGAAACACAACGCTCCTGAGTTGAAAACTTGTATGTGTTGATAATTTCCACATCCACTCCTGAGATTTAGCACCTACTGTATGACATATCCTCCAACATCTGAGGGTCAGAAATCGGTACAAAATCAGAAAGGGACATGTCCACACCTCAATTTCTATACTTTCAATGGTACAGTTTCTAGGGTGTGTAATTACAGACGCTGAGTGCGTGGGTCTGGGGTGGGCATTACTTACCGCGCCATAATTAATTAAAAATTCACTGCTCCCTGCCACTGCCACTCCCCTCACTGAACCTGCCTGCAGCAGTCTCTGAGGTCTGGAGATCTGTAAAGCACATGCACCGAGCATCTCTACCAAACAGTGGGGCAGCCCCTGAGTGTGGGAGCAGGTCCGCGGGCCTGGCCACATGATGTCATGACGCGATGCACACTATCTGCACCACTGTAATGCACCACTGGGAATGGGTGCAATGGGCCAAATTCTTCCCTACACCCGCCGGGCCAATCCACTGATCCAGCCATCACAATCATCAATGGATGCATTGATAAGGTTTGGAGTTTAAGAAGTTGAAGAATAAGACTGAGAAAAAGATTTGCCATGTTACAAAGTGTACAATTTACTCAATAAATCGTGAAAAAAAATGTAAGTGTACATAGAAGTACAATCAAGAAATGAAAGTAGGATTAAAAAATAAATTTTGATTCAAACTGATAATTGTTTGGATGGGGTGGGTTGTGAAACAAATCTATAGGTGAGGGTATGGATATTGTGGGCATAATTGGTGTTTGTTACACCTACAGGGGGCCCCTTAATTGATGGGATTTTCACTACAGTGTCACGGTCACAGTGTCACCATAGGGGGATTCCCAATTGGGGTCCAGGTGGTCTTTTAGGGACCCTTTACAATCCTGTAGGTCTCTTCTCCTTGAGCTTACAGTCTCCCTTAATGATAGTCAATCACTGAGGACGACCGTAGGCTCCAGGAGAAGAGACCAACGGGATTGTAAAGGGGTCCCTAAAAGACCACCTGAACCCCAATTGGAAATCCCCCTATGGTGACACTGTAGTGAGAATTTCTCATCAACTGGGGACCCCCTGTAGGTGTACCAAACACCAATTATGCCCACAATATCCATACCCCCTCTACCTATAGATTTGTTTCGCAACCCACCACCATCCAAACAATTATCAGTTTGAATCTGAATTTATTTTTTAATCCTACTTTCATTTCTTGATTGTACTTCTATGTACACATATTTTTTTCACAATTTATTGAGTAAATTGTACACTATAACATGACAAATCTTCATCTCAGTCTTATTCTTCAACTTCTTACACTCATAGCATTCATGTATGCAGCACTCATGCCCATCGACCAAACATTATCTATGAACCAAAAGAGTCTGGGAAACCCTTTAGGCACAGCAGTGCCTGATATCCAACTGACTTACAGGGTGAGTGCAGTGTACCCACTTTGTATTGCTCAATGGGTGCATTGGCCAGGACAAAGATTTCTCAGTGCAACTGGCCGGGGAGCGCAGTGACAGGCTGGAGGACTGGAGAGACGGATATGGGGAACAAAGTAGAAACGGTACATTAGGTACCGTTTTTATTTGCCGGTACATACGGTTAAATAAACGGCAAATTATTTTTTATGTGTTCTGTGTGTTTGTGTGTGTTGTACTGTTTTTGTGTGTGTGTTGTAGTGTATGTGGTTGTGTGTGTTGTATTGTATGTATCTGTCCAATGCGTGAGTGTGTGAGGTGTGCTACGTATATACAGTATGTGTGTGTTGTGTCTTTGTGTATCTGTGCAATGTTTAAGTGTGTGTTTTGTGTGTGTCATACTGTTTTTTGGGTGTGTGTGGTGAATGTTGGTGTGTGTTGTGCTGTTAGAGGTATGTTATGTGTGTGTGTTGTGTGTATCTGCCCTATGTGTAAGTGCGTAAGGTGTGCTATGTATAAATCTGTTTGTGTGTAGTGTGCTGTGTGTATCTGTGCAATGTTTAAGTGTGTGTTTTGTGTATTGTACTGTTTTTGGGTGTGTGTTGTAGTGAATGTGGGTGTGTGTTGTACTGTGAGTGTTGTGTTGTGTGTATCTGCCGAATGTGTAAGTTTGTGATGTGTGCTACGTATATATGTGTGTGTAGTGTGCTTTGTGTTTGTTGTACTGTTTTTGGGTGTGTGTTGTAGTGTGTATGGATTTGTATTGTACTGCATGTGGTGTGTTGTTTGTGTGTGTGTGTGTATCTGTCCAATGTGTAAGTGTGTGAGGTGCTCTACGTATAAATGTGTGTGTTGTGTGCTATGTGTGCGCATGTGGTGTACTGTGTGTGTGTGTGTGTGTGTGTGTGTGTGTGTGTGTGCGTGTACAATGTGTATGTGTGTGTGTGTTGTGTGGTCTATGTATATCCTCAATTATTTCCTAATTGTTTAAAGCCTTCACCATAATGTTAGAATGTGTCATTCATACTCAATGACAGCAATGAAATCAGGTGTGGAGTTGTTCCTTCGCAAACGGTTTCCCAGATCATTGATCTTTTCCCCAGAACATCAATGAAGGAAAATTACAACTTGGTGTTTTTTAAATTTCAAAGTGAAATTTCCCAAAAACGGCTTCGAGGTGCACACCACCGGGTCCAGAGGTATCTTGTTGCCGAATTTGGTGTCTCTGAGTGCCACGGTGTGTCCGCAATGCGACGGACACGCACACACACACGCACACACACACGCACACAGACTCTTCAACTTATTATATAGATAAAGAACTGTTTTATAATAACTGGAAAGAAAAGCAAACCTCTATATACTGTAGGTGGCACCAATATAGATCTCAGAGAAGACAAAGCTCTAATGTGGAACACAAGCACAAACACACGGGTTTAATGAATAAAAACTTCTTCTGAAATGACTGCAGCATTTTCTCAGCTCTATAAACACTGAAATATGCAACAAAAGAGAAGACACATGTTTAGTTTCAGAGACAATCATTAAAATAATGTATTTCATATAAATCTTTTCTATGAATGTTGTGTTAAGAAATAAAATATAGAAGAAATATACCTGTCCTTGGGCCTTACTGAGACTGACACAAATGCCGTCACAGCTATGAAAAATCAAAGGTGATACAAACGAAGAACAAACCACAATTTTCTAACATTTTCCAACATACTGTACTTAAGTATGAAACACAAATAGAAACACCATGGTGGCTCCCGTTCCGAGATATCAATAAGGAATCATAGCCCCAGGAATGGTCATGACACATATAGAAGCTGTATTAAATGTTTGACTTACAAAAAAGCCACCAGGATATATTAGCTACTAATAAACAATAAAATAAAAAAAGAATTTAAAAAAAGAAACAGTGAATCAAATCAAAACCAAAAAAGGAAACTTACAAATACACAAGAAAATATAAGAAACAACTGCCCATTTCTAAATCCAAGCCATCAACCCATCCATGGACTGATCCAACCATCCAGCGGGAGATATAGTCAGGAGAGAAGGCAAGTGGAGGAAAAGGAAGGGAAGAAAAAAGGAGGTGGGAGGAGTCTATTATAATCAATTAAAGTATGACAGGGGTCCTATTTTGAAGAGTATACCATGACTGGACTGGAAGCATGTCCGAATTGCCAATCTCGTCCCAGAGGGCAAGGTCTGGATATATTTGTCCCAACATTTAAATATCATGGGGGTCATTGATTTCTCATGCTGAGATGCTTCCAGCCAGTCCATTGTAAACAGAAAAAGTAATCTAGAAGGCGTTTTTGCCAACTGCCGAATGGAGCAAAAAAAAAAAGGTACAACTCTGCCACAGTGCTTAAAGGTGCCCATACAAAATAACACAGGGTTAATTAAAGCAATTGGGGGGGGGGGGGGGGGGCACATGGCCTGACAGTACATTTGAATATACCATTCAAGTGAATGTTGAAATCTATTCCTATTATTTTGATGGTGTATTCATACATAAAACAAAATACAAATCGATATACCGGTTATACAAGAATGCGAACACCTGTATACCTGCCTTAGTAAATTTGGAAAATACAAATTTATGGCCGTACATCACATCGAATGGCTATGAATGCAAGCATTCATACCAAATCGATCTTAGTAAATTTCAAAACACTTTTTAGAACACTCTGGGCCTGATTCAGACCTGCTTGCACAGCCGCAAATTTTCAGCGGCCAGTGCTCAGTTAAGCCACAGCCCCGCTATATCCCGCCATGTGAATTAATCTGCACGCTGTGCATATGGATGTGTACGGCTACACCTCCATTCACAGCCATATGAAAATGTCAAGCATTTCTCTGGATACTCCCAGTATTTCCTAGGCACACCTGCGTTTTTCTTAGTACTCCCACTAAACGGACGGTTTTTAGATGCCTACTTTGTGTCAATCACCTTGCAAATGGTACTATTGTAAACCCAGTTTGACATATCCGAGTCATGTGACATTGTTTAACCAATCACAAGTTGTGAGTGATTGATATAAATTAGTATGTATTCTTTATGCTAAACTTATGGTTATTATAGGACTGCCTCCATATATAATATAGATACTGTAACTGTATAAGTATGCATTCATGTGATTTATTTAAAGTTTCGAGACTGTATTTAACTTTAAAAAATCAACAGTGGGCATTACTCACACAGGTGAGATGACTAATGAGATACCTATAGTGGTATAAAACCATCTACTGTGGACACAGTCAGCACTTGCTCCTGAGGAAGCCAGATACCTACCTTACCGGGGAAACACGTTGAGCACCATTATTTGACCCATCCTGGAGACCCACCCATCTCTCCCTACAACAAGCACACCACGCCAACTGGATCCAAGAAATACGCTGAGGCTGTGGGATTTAGCCCAATCCTTGAATTGGATGCCTAGGTGAGCTACAAGGGAGTCCTGAGCTCTTGAAACTATAGAGGACTGGGAACAAGTGGTCCTTTTCAACAAAAATTATTGGATTACAAAAATCGTTTACAAGGATGGTAATATATTTTCACCCTTTTTCAGCTGGTTATGACTTTTATCCATTATACCACTAAAGTTTATGGAGAGACGGAGCCCCACAATTAGTCATCATTTAACTCATTTTTATTAAAATTGCATTGTATATTTAATTGTATATTTTTATCATTTATGATCAAATAGTAAAATTGATAAATTTCTATACCGTCTCAAGTGTGTCTTTCAGCCAGCGCCGGTACAAACCACATTTTTTTCTTGCTAATATTATTAGGGACTGACTATACCTAGTACCGGCTGCTGTTAATTGCGCACCCCACATATTTCCTATTACCTTGCAAACGGTGTTTGTTTAGAAAAAGATGCAGGACTTCATCGAAGGACAGCATCAAGCATGCGTACTGTGAACCATCGTGTATCGATAATCCTCCACTGAGACAATTCGCAGCTAAATGTCCAGGTTTAAATCAGGCCCTTAGTCCATGTTCAAGCACCCGATTGCCACCCAGCTGCTTCCGACAGGCTGCAAGTGGAGTTGGGGCTTTGATGAAAACAACATCAAATTGGAGGACTGTGCAGGGCTAAGTAACTGCAGTATCCTCAGCAAAATGGATGTACATTCAACTCTGAATCAGATCTCAAGTGTCAGCACTTATCTTTACCAGCACAAATCTTTATATATGTAGCACATGAGATATTGGTTCATGCTTTTTTCAAAACATCGTCAAGAACGCACATACACAGGCACATGTACTCACGTCATTCCTGAGGAGACCAAAGTTTAACAAGAAGGTTGTTTTTGTTCCACAACTAAATAAACCTTTTATAGGCTCTCTAGACAACAATAGGTACTTGTAAGAAATATCATTTGCCATTTTTAACTCCCCAGATGCTCTGTAGGAAGCTTTCCAAAAAAACAAACCAAAAATCATTCAAACAGAATAAAAAGTGCAGCCAAACAAATCTGATAGGGCATGCAATCCACAATATGCACAAGATGCAGTATTCATTTAGTTGCCAAGAGAGGCGAAGTGGTGGATGTTTTTGGGAAATAATAGAGGGAGCGTTAGTTGGATACAATCAATGACTGCATCCAAAGACAGACATTTTGAGCAACCACAATGCTGCTCTAATGTTTGATGGTAACATCAATGGGATGTCTGTTTGTGCCATGTGGGGAATTAGCACTGCAGCCTATGTACATATTCCATCAGCTGTGGCACTTAGAAAAAAGACACAGTCACACTCTGTAAAAAGATGCAGCTGTATTAGGGCCCACTTCTAATTATTACTCATAATCAATGCTGGACCTCAAAGCTGAAATAAGCAATAGCCATTACAGTGAGCACTAAAAGCAGAAATTAAGTTAGTTCTATAGTGAAGAAGGCCCTGCTTACATGGGTGTTAAGGTGCATGCAGAACGATGATGGGGAAAATTGTTGGGGTGAAATCACTCAGTGCATACATACTGAGCGATATTCGCCCATCGAATCGATTTTCCCAAGCGTGGACAACATTCCATAGCAGAAAGCTGTTTTCCCCCGTTGCTCATCTGCTGGTGAGCGGCATTGGCCAGCGATGATGTGGGAGCGCGCATAAGCGCTCAACGCCCGGCGGTACATACTTGGGGGCTTTTGAGCTAAAAGCAGCTCAAATGGCAAAGCGAAGCTAAGCCCAGTGTGTATGGGCCTTTGTGGCCAGATCAAGCTTCAAACAGTGATAAAGCCAAGAGTGATAAGCAACCATCCAATCAGCTCCTACCTGTAATTTTTCAAACCCAGCCTGTAACATGACAGGTAGGAGCTGATTGGCTGGCTGTTTATCACTCCCCATTTTATCACTTTTTGAAACTTGACACATCTGGTCCTTAGTGAGAAGTAGCTTCAAAGATTTTCGGGGAGACACACTCAAGAACAACAGCTGTTCCAGGCTGTTATAGTTGTTTAGCATTAAAAAAATACAAAAAAAAAGATTTGCTGTCCCTATACAGTATATACAGTAGCCCTGCACACACTAGCGATATCCTTAAAAAAAAAGTCTAGTGTGTACACTCAATATTGTTAACGATGCATGTGCATCTTCCCATTGGCTAAACATCCAGGTTGATCTTGGCTATATAGCCAACATCCCGCATGTTCAGCGGGTCCCAGTGATGTCACTGAACGGTATCATTTTGTGATGTCAATGGGGCAATATAGCTTGAACAGTGGCTCTGCTGATATAATTAGCCTGAGAGTTGCAGACAACCATAAAATATCAGCATTAAGCCCATAGTTTTGAATTTGTAATAATTGAAAAGGCTAGTGCTCTAGTGCAGGCATGTCCAACGTTGGCCCTCCAGATGTTGTGAAACTACACATCCCAGCATGCTTTGCAATAGTTTTAGCATTCTCTAATAGCAAAACTGTGGCAAAGCATGCTGGGATGTGTAGTTTCACAACATCTGGAGGGCCAACGTTGGACATGCCTGCTCTAGTGGGTGGCTCATAAGATAGCCCAATTTTTGTAAGTATGCCCAGACCACCATGTGTTTACAATCTCTTGGACTGACTGAAAGCACAGTAGGAGAAGTAGGCAAATACACCTTTAAGTGAGCATAAAAATAAATACATTGTGGATGCAGCTTTGTTAACTAAAGCTGTGATTTACATTTTAATGAATCTATAAATCCAGTAATGTATTGCTTTCCCATTTCTCATAATATCATACTTTAAAGATAAACATGTTCCTTAAATCAACCCATATACCAATCCAGCCACCAATCTCAATTTCATTTTTTTTTCATTAAACACTAATCTTAATTATTGTCACCAAAGCAACATTTCGTATAATTTTCCTCTGCCCATTTTCATAAAACCACTTCAATCGTAAGTCTATTGAATTGAGATACATACAGCTTATTCCTTTTTTTTTTGAACATTTATTTATTTTCTACTAAGACGCTGGAGTTTTTGCGGATCGCTGCGATGCTCTTTGGACTGTGCATTTAGCTTGTCAAATATGGATACTTCACGGATGTTTTCTGGTCTTGTCCCAGCCAGTGACTGAAATCTCACTTGCAGTTATACTGGCCCTGGTGTCTTATCTCTGATCCAATGGTTCTCATGGGTAAATTTACTAAGATGGGAGTTCTATTGAAGATCGGATGTTGCCCATAACAACCAATAAGATTCTATCTATTATCATCCAGAAGGTGCTAAATAAATGCAAAGTACAATCTGACTGGTTGCTAGAGGCAACACCCCATCTTCAACAGAACTTCCATCTTAGTAATATTACCCTCTCAGAACTTCAATGTTGTGTCAACCTTCAAACATTGATATACATTTTAAAAAGTTGATGTTTGGTGCACAGCCCTAGCCTATATGCATGTATAATGTTCTACATTTATGAAGTTTGATGACCATCCCTACCCTTTCTGCAAGTATGATGTTTGATGTCTATCCCTACCCTTTCCGCATGTATAATGTCTGATGACCACCCCTACCCTTTCTGCAAAAATGATGTCTGATGTCCATCCCTACCCTTTCTGCAAGTATGATGTCTGATGACCATCCTTACCCTTTCTGCAAGTATGATGTCTGATGACCATCCCTACCCTTTCTGCAAGTATGATGTCCATCCCTACCCTTTCTGCAAGTATGATGTTTGATGTCCATCCTTTCCCTTTCTGCAAGTATGATGTCTGATGACCATCCCTACCCTTTCTGCAAGTATGATGTCCATCCCTACCCTTTCTGCAAGTATGATGTTTGATGTCCATCCTTTCCCTTTCTGCATGTATGATGTCTGATGTCCATCCCTACCCTTTCTGCAAGTATGGTGTCTGATTACCATCCCTACCCTTTCTGCATGTATGATGCTTGATGACCATCCCTACCCTTTCTGCAAGTATGATGTTTGATGTCCATCCCTACCCTTTCTGCATGTATGATGTTTGATGCCCATCCCTACCCTTTCTGCATGTATGATGTTTGATGCCCATCACCAACATTTCTGCATGTATGATGTTCGATGTCCATCCCTATCCCTTTTTACATGTACAGTATGATGTCCATCGCTACGCTTTCTGCACGTATGATGTTTAATGTCTGTCCCTACTTCTTCTGCAAGTATGATGACCATCTCTACCCTTTATTCATGTATGAATAATGACAAAGTAACACGTCCCTTGGTTTATTTCATATTCCTTTTACATATTTGCTTCTTTTTGTTGAGATGAAACTCAGTAAATTCTTTCATTGTGTCTTCAAAAAGAAATATTCCCTCTTCCACTTTTTTGTACTGTGCGTGTTGGATGTGTTGTACCATATTTGTTCTTCTACAACTATGGAAAGCTATGGAAAGGTACTGTATGGGACCCAGTAAGAGGTGTGGCCTATTCAAAAGGGGGCATGACTTTGCAGGAATGCCTCTCCTGTAAGGTCACGCCGTCAATTTTCCACATTGGGGGTATGGCCAGAGCTCTGTGAGCTGCTGGACATACCCCATGTCCCCCTGCCCGCAGGGAATAGACAATGAGCGCATGTGCACAGCATCTATTCCCCCAATGCTCTGCTAAGCAAAGCAGCTTAAATACAGTGTTTATCATAACTGATATTTTATGAGGAGGGTGATGGTAGTTGCCTCCTTGTCTCTCCTTATTATATACTTGCTACACTCTTAATGAGTATAGCAGCTAGCCAATACATTTGTAATCTGCTTCATATTGCTTCATATTGCTGTTTCAACACACCGGCTAGGTGATATCTCAATCCTCCGTTCTGAATCTTAATACAGTATGATTCAGTCAGTACTGTATGTCGAAATTCTGCAATACTTTACAAAGGGTAGTAGAACCACTTAGCTCAGTGGTTCCCAAACTTTTTAAAATCACGGCACCCTAGAGCATCAGAATTTCTGTAAATTGATTTGTATGTCCTACATGGGTTTATTTATGGGTGAGGGACAGGATTAGCTTCTGTTTGTCCACATATTTTATTATTGGTAGCCCACCAGCAATGTTTTTGCCTTTTAAAATGACCATAAATAATTTCAATTGCCTGTAGACCACTAATCCAAGGCACCACGGCAAGTGTCCCGAGGCACCCCAGGGAGCCTAGGCACACAGTTTGGGAACCACTGACTTACGTAGCTTATTGTCATTCCTACGTAGAATATAGTAACTGAATAAGTTTAGCAACCTTAACCGTATTACATGTACAGGTGACAATCGTACATAATATTTCACCTTCATGTCTAGCGGAAAGCTTCTGAGGGCACTTTGAAAACAATACAATTAAATATTTAGGGTGAAATCTAATAGGGTGATAGAATCAGAAAGTAAGAGATTTGGTAAGAAATCTCCATTTTTTTTTAAAACGGCAATCATTTACACTGCAAAATCAAACTGATTTTGCCATGTAAATGATAAACATTTTCAAACGTAGCCGATTGGCTGGTGCGTTATGACCTTCTACTTTCTCTCCACACCAGACATAATACATCTGCCCCATGGTGCTGTGCTCTCATTACTATACCAAACACTTGTTGCATCCATCCAGCAGTCAGATCAGCGCTAAAGTTTTGGAAAGCTCCAAACATGTTCTTCCTCTTCTGTTAGCCAGTTAGGGGTAAATTTACCAAAGATTCAAAAATTAAAAGATGTGATATTGCCAAAATCTACCAATCAGATTCTGTCTACCAGTTCTCTAGTGCAGTGGTTCTCAACCTCAGTCCGCAAGTACCCCAAACAGAGCATGGTTTACATGTCTCCAAACAGAATCACAAGTGAAATAATTAACTCCACCTGTAGATCTATTAAAATGTGTCAGTGAGAAAGGAGTGCACCAGTGCACATGCTGGGTGACCTAGAAAAAGTGACCTGTTGGGGGTACTTGAGGACCGAGGTTGAGAACCACTGCTCTAGTGCATCCTTGAAAATGAGAGAGATAATGTGATTGGTTGCTATAAAAAACACCCCCTTAGTGTATGTTAAAATGATTATCTCCTTCTACTTTACAATGTCTCCCCTCAGACAGAACACCTTACTTCAGACGTCCTCACCCCAACTGCTAAGACACAGGTCTTCAGGGCCCCCAGGACAACACGGTTCTGGGATAAACCATGTTTAGGTCAACAATACCATGGTTGACCACTAGTGGTTGTAGGCATCTAGTAAGACTCCTAAACTTGGTTCACCGACAGTGATGCTAAATCGACGCAAGTGAAGGATGGGAACGTGATCGACAGTAGCAAGGTCAACACAAATGTTTTGTGTTTTTTTGGTCCTGAATGTTAGAGGGGTCCCCGTGGACACTGTATATGTGAAGTGTCCCCTCGCATGGCTCTTTGCATTTGCCATGCTTCAGGCATAGTACCTTGCTATGTTCGGCACACTATTATAATCTAACTCTTTACCCAAAAAAAGGTGTAGACCTTGCTACTGTCAACCACGTTCACGTCAATCTGATGTCACTGGCTATCTCAGGGCTGGGCAACACCGGCCCTCCAGATGTTGATGAACTACACATCCCAGCATGCCTTGCATCAGTTTCAGCATGGCCACATAGCAAAACTAATGCAAAGCATCCTGGGATGTGTAGTTCATCAACATCTGGAGGGCCGGTATTGCCCAGCCCTGGTCTATCTAGACGTTGTTGACTAAGTTTAGGGGTCTAACTAGACGCCATCGACCACTAGTGGTAGACCATGGTATTGTTGACCTTAACAAGGTGGACCTGCTATCTGGATATGGGCCAGCACTTCCCATTTCTCTTTCAGGTACTCCCTAAAGCCAAGGCTCTCTCTTTGCAGCTGCAGGTGAATTGCAATTCCAAAGTAATACTACTGCAACCTCAGGGCATCACAAAAGATCTCTCTTCCTACAACCGCATCCAGTAGCTCCAAAAATACCTAAGACTTTAGACTGCAGTGATAAATATTACATTTGAATAATTTACACAAGTAGTGCTTACTTTTTCCTATGGGTAAAAAAAAAAAAGAACTTAAAATAAGTTTTTGACCTAAATACTATATCTTGCTATTATATCTCCCACTGTTAGAATGCCTAATTGGATATGAAGCTGTACTGACTGAATCATACTGTATTAAGATTCAGAACGGAGGATTGAGATATCACCTAGCCAGTGTGTTGAAGACAGGCAATATGAAGCGGATTACAAATGTATTGGCTAGCTGCTATACTCATTAACTTAGTTTTCCCAGAAAAACAACAAGAGTGCAGCATGTATATAATAACGAGATGACAAGAGAGACAAGGGGGCAGCTTCCATCACCCTCCTCATAAAATATCAGTGCTGATAAACACTGTATATTTATTCATAAGGATTGTTGATATCAAAGTATAAAATCTAAATTATAATAATGATTTGTTTTTTTATTTCCAAGTTCTGGAACCACTTCTGATGGATATGGGGGTGGGATTCAAAAAGAAAGGGCCTTATAGAAACATTTTAACATCTCTTGTTTATGTCTCCACATAGACTGATTATAAATTAGAAGCATAGCAGTTAAGCCCTGTACACACGGTGAAATATTGGCTAATGGCCAATGTTGACTTGGCAATTTTGACTAGATGCACTGGAGATTCTGATGAGGAGGTTTTGTCTAAGTAATGTTAGTCTACCTGTATGATCTAGTCAAAATTGCCTTGCCTGCACAGTCTATCTATGCTAGGAGATACTGACAGCATCGGTATCTAAGCAAGAGAAAAACTGGAAGATTTTGGCTAAACGTCTAGGAAATTTTAAATAAGCTAGTCACAATCTCCTGCCAAAATCTCACCGTGTGTACACCCTTACATTGCATCTAGGCAAACCATGTTGGAAGCAAGACAACTGTAAAATGAGATGAGCACAGTGGCATAAGTTTGTCACAGTTGCCTGGTGCAAGATATATATTGGTGTCCCCCCCCACCACACACACACACACACACACACACACACAACTTTATATAGTATGTGTCAGTTATTTATGTGTTTCATATACACACACACATATATATATATATATATATAGAGAGAGAGAGAGAGAGAGAGAGAGTGAGAGAACACATATATATTTCAGAACTCAGCTACAGAAGGGATATCGATTAACTGATTTAAACTAGCAGGGAAGGAGAGATGCCCCCTTGGGAGCAGGAGCCCGGCGGCAGATAACTCCATTGCCTCGCAGACTTCTGCCCGTGGATGAGCAGATGAGCACAGCAGTAAGTAGATTAATGGCATATCAATGTTTTGTGATAGAACTGGAAACTATTCCTATTATAATAAAAATATGGCATTATGCACGTGTACATTGAAATTATCAGCAGACCCCTAACATCCCATTTACATCTCTCTGAGTAAAGGTTGGGTGTCCCTTATTCGAATATCCCATATCCGGTAAATTCTAAAAACCATAGGATATTTTGGGATTTTTTTTGTTTGTCCTTCCCCCCACACCTTTTTTATACTTACCTCATCCCCGGTATCCACGTCGGCCATCGGACTCCTCTTCAGCAGCATCCCCGTTCCCAAGGATGCATTGCGTGTGTGCTCCGGTGCATGCTCTGTTTCCGAACGGACGCAGCAACTTGTGTAGTCGCTGGCCTGTTTGCACTGAGCAGTGCAGGTGGGGAATGGGGGGGGGGGGGGCAGTAGGCACGGCTCATGGGAACACCCAGTGCTTCATGGGTGTTCCCATGCTCATGGCCGAGTGACGGGGGTGCCGAGGGTAGCAGCTGACATCACCGGATGTCCATTAACCACCCTGTGCACGTAGTTGGGCACGCAAATCTAAGTCACCAAAGAGTCACTTAGATTTGCAAGCACTTAAGAAATCATTCGATGGTCGGCGATCATCGAATGATTTTGGCCACATGTGCAATGCAGTATGCGTACGGGAACATTCACCGTGCAAGGGGGACGAATGTTTCGTACCGGACAGCTTTGCGAGTCAACCCGAATGACCTCCACTATGCGAGCCGTGGGCAGTGCAGGGCTGCTGTCTGTTAGCCTCTGTGAAGCAGCACTCAGTGGCGTAGCTTGCTTTGTGGCGCCCCCCCGTCATTAATGGGGGGGCGCCTCCCCGTCGGCCTCCCTCCCTCCCCCGGCCGCCCATGCCCCCCCATCACCGCAGGCTTACCTTTCTGCGCTGCAGCGCGTCCCGGCTCCCCTCCTGGCTTCAATTAATTCTATGCAGATGGACCACGATAAAATGGCCGCCGCCATACCGCAGACAGTTTCAGAGAACTGTCTGCTTTATGGGGCGGCCATTTTATCGTGGTCCGTCTCCATAGAATTGATTGAAGCCAGGAGGGGAGCCGGGACGCGCAGACAGGTAAGCCTGCGGGGGATGGGGGGCGGGGGCATTACTATAGCACCGCAGCCCCCCCGGCGCCCCCACATGCACAGCGCCCCCCCCCCCCCCCCTGCGACCGCGGGGGCTGCGGTGCTATAGTTACGCCACTGGCAGCACTGTGTAAATGTAAAAGAATCCACGGCTATATTGACATTTACTATTTCCATTAACTCAATTTACAAATAACTATCAATTATTAATGTCATTTTTTTTGTTGTTTTGTTTCTGACTACCTACAGTAAATTAAGAGAATTGTTCATCACGATGATTAACGCCATGGTAAATGAAGATACTCTTCTCCCCTTACATAATCTTTCATCAGACTAAAGTTCCACCTTAATCAGACATGACTTGAAATATTTAACTGCAAAAGAAATAATATTTTAAAAATACAGCCATCTATGCTCCCCTACATTGCAGGAAATGTCACGGTAATTACAGGAAATTTCTCTATTAGAACCTGAAGCAATAATTGCCAGGCACATTCTGTGAGCAGTTACATACATTTGATATGTGAGTGAATGGCACATTCTATCAAATAGGATTTTCTTAAAAGAATAAGTTTTGAGAATAAGAAACAGATGACATTTGAATCCATATAGGAGTTTATTTATTTGTGGTCTAGACAATTGTTTCTGACAGCTCCAAGATGATAAGACAATTATATTACATATATTCTCAAATCTATTAAAATCAGGTGCTGAAATTGGTGCATTCTTCCCTGATACGGAATATTTAAAATATAAAGAGTTATCTAGGTTACTTGTTTTTTAAGCCATGTTGTTAAATTTGTTCTTAATATTATATACTTTATACAAGCAAAGGAATTTCAGAACGAGAGACTTATATTATAAACTGAAGCCTTCAGTTTCTTGATAACATACCATCTGATTATTGCAAAACATTAATATCTTTCATATAATTTCTCTCGCTTGGCACCCATCCAGCTCTCTAAACTGATGAACCTTCTATTCTGACAGAATGAAAAATGCAATAGTCTAAACTTCACCAGCATGAATTCTAGCACAGATTAAGTCGAAGGTGCAGTGAGGCGGGAGAGTATAAAAACGAGTGTTAGTTCTGCTGCAGTCACCCGCCTTGTCAGAGAACGATATGATTAAATGTGTCAGTCTGCTACCATGTCTGCTTTTAGAATTACCTAGGTACTTCGTGTAATCCTCGAAAATGTGCATTAGAGCAAAGATACTGCACTGTGTAATTTTGGGCTCAATGTAGAGAACTGGGTTGAAAAAAATGTCTCACTTATCAATTGTAGTTCTGTTATTGGCGCTTTGCAAATAAACTTAAACCAGAAAAAATGTCTTGGGAATCTGGGATGTGGATTTCATCTGCAGGAAGACATAGGTTTGTGTTCTACAAGCTCCCTAAGATGATTATGAGAGTTTCACTGTATATCTCAATTCTTAAAGTTTGCAATGATGTCACGAGTTGCCGTGGAGAAACATAGAAACATAGAATTTGACGGCAGATAAGAAACACTTGGCCCATCTAGTCTGCCATTTTTTTAAACATGTAACCTCAAACCATATTTGATCCTTATTTTTTTGTAAGGATATAAATATGCCCATCCTAAGCATGTTTCAATTGTACTACTGTATTTGCCTCTACCACCTCTGATGGGAGGCTATTCCACTTATCTACTACTCTTTCTGTGAAGTAATTCTTCCTCGAATTTCCCCTGAATCTTCCTCCCCCCAGTGTCAGTGCATGTCCTCTTGCTCCGCTGCTCCTCTTCCTGTGAAGAATGTCTCCCACCTGTACCTTGTTAAAGTCCTTGATATATTTGAAAGTTTCTATCATGTCCCCGCTTTCCCTCCTCTGCTCCAAAGTATACATATTAAGATCTTTTAGTCTTTCCTGGTACGTTTTGTGATGTAGGCCATGCACCATTTTAGTTGCCCTTCTTTGTACAGTATCTAATGTATTTATATCCTTCCGGAGATATGGCCTCTAGGACTGAACACAGTACTCTAGGTGAGGTCGTACCAATGACCTATACAGTGGCATTATTACTTCTTTCTTTCTATTGCTGATACCTCTCCCTATGCAACCAAGCATCTGACTTGCCTTCTTCATTGCTTTGTTACATTGCCTCCCTGCCTTTAAGTACCCTGAAATAGTGACACCTAGATCCCGCTCTTCCTCAGTAGTTTCCATTATAGTGCCATTTATACTATATTCAGTCTTTGGATTTTTAAGACCCGAGTGCATGATTTTGCATTTTTTTTTTTGCATTAAACTGTAGTTGCCATGTCTAGGAGAATTAAGTTGCCTATTCCCCAAAAATGTGCTTCTCCGTCATTGTGCAGACTTGGCTATAAATATGACAGAGGTGATTGGTTGCTATTACCAACTTCTCCATTTTAAAATAAAGTATCAGCCGACCAGCTCCTTACTGTCATGTTACAGGCTGTGTTTGAAAAATAACAAACAGGAGCTGATGGTTTAGTATCAGCCCCAGTTTGGTTTTGTAATAGTTAAAGTAATTTAATTTGCACCATCTTCTTCAATAAAGAGTACTCAATAGTAGGACTTTGGTACTTGGTGCATTAACATTAGGAAACTCAATTATATAATGTTTCCCTAATTGCTTTACGATATGTTAGAATGAAAAATTAGTATGTGTCAGCTTTTCAATAATTCCAGGACTTATACTGGGAGTCCAATTAAAACAGTTTCACAGAAAACCCAATTAAACAAGAGCACCGTTATTGAGGGTAGTGGCTGATTATAAACAGGGCAGTAGGAGCAGCCACCCAGGACCCCCATACATGAGGGGCTCTCTTACATAGCTGCATCACCAGTGTCAGGAGTACTGTGGCATATGTGATTTGAGACATAGGGGTGAGTGTGGTTTACTCACTATTTAGAGAATTTGTCCCCATCCCGTAGGTTTGGGAACTGCACATTTGCAAGCATTGGGGCGGGCTGGGGGCGCATGGTGGTGGGGACAGGGATCCACCATGGGAAGGCCCAGAATTTTATGGGCATCCCCATGAAAATGCTGGCCATTCCACTGGGGACGTGGGCATGACGATGTCTGGCAAAATGAACCTATATATCAGCCAGCCTCTGACCCGATTGGGAGCACTAGTCTCTAAGGTTGCAGCTGTAATTGGTACAAATAAATAATGGGGCTGATTCGGCACCTGCGTCTGATGGTAGTGGGTTTGAACATGCTTAAGGTCGGCCTGTTTGATGCCACATGATATCAGCGCCCGCCTCAAATGCGTAAACCAGCATATAAATGAAAAGTCGGTCCTGGCTGACTTTTCCTTACGTATGGCAGAAAAATCATTCAGTGGTCAGCGACCATCAAATGTTTTTTTGGCCATGTGGCCACATGCACATTTCTACAGGTCACCACTGACCACAGGCACCGTGTAGCCCAGGACTTACACAGTGGCAGCGATGAATACAGGCAAATCCGGCCTGCTACTGACAACACACACCCTCCCCTAACAGGCAGGGCCATCTTAATGTTATTGTAGGCCCCAGGCAAAACAACGCATTTGGGGCCCCTCCACACCCATTTGTGAAAAAAAAATTAAGCAAAAAACCAACTTAACACACCCCTCCTGTGATCCATTGGCATTTCTCCATTTGTTTCTTTACAGTGAATAGTCCACAATATGATTGGTAGATAGCACCAGTCATTAACCAATCAGCATGCTGACAGCCATTTACTGTTTGACTGCAGGTAGGGAGGGAGTTAGAGAATGCTTGACTCTGTTTGGTGGATAGTTCCAGCCATTCATCATTCAGTATGCTGATAGCTATTCACTGTTTGGCAGGATTCACAATCATAGCGACCAGACCGCAATCTCGACTGCCTCCCAAGAAGCTCAGGAGGCAGATGCCCACAACACAATCCGCCCCAGCTCAAAGGCCCCTAGAATTGGGAAGCCCTTGGTCAGGTGCCCATTGAGTCAATACAATAAGGTGGCCCTGCTAACAAGCTTTGGAATGTCTGTGTTTTCCCTGACACTCCCAGCATTTTTTTCGGCATTGCCAGCATTTTTCTTGACACTCCCAAAAAATGGTCGCTTTCTATCCCCACACACCCACTCCATGTCAATCACCTTATGATTGCCTATTAAACAGAAGTATTTGCTGGAGTTCATCGCAGCACAGCCTTGTGCATGCATACTGAAAACCATACACATGCGGAGCCTATCGATAATTGTTCGCTGTGTAAATGTGTACATTTTCGGGCCCTAACTCCACCATGTTGTGCTGACAGCAGCAATGAAAGCCTGCCCACGCCACTTGGTCTGGCCATTCACTGACTTCCAATAAACGGTTCTGCTGTGGGTGCCACAGACCAGACCAGAAGATTGTGGCTCTACCCAGCTTAGCGGAACTATGCTTTTCACCTGCCTCTTTTTACTACGTATATAAGGCTAAGGAGCTGATCCCAGAGTTGGTCTTCTCCGCGCATTTGGGTCACTTTCTAATATAAATGCTGGGAATAAAAAATCTAGAGAATAAAAAATTATTATGGTCAGGCATACATTGGCCTTAATTTAGTCAAAACCCTCAACCAAGTCAAAATGACATAAATCACTCTTCAAAACCCCAGACACTTACTCAGTGCTAAAATATTTATAATTTGACATGTCAGATATATAAATATATATGGATCACCGAAGTCTTTTATTACTGAACTTTCAAATATAACTGGGAACTTAATTGCATGTAATATATTGTAACATTTAGATTGTAATATTAAGTTATAAAATGCCTCGCAGATATATTGCAAAGCCATTCATATTGCTCTCTATAGGCTAAGATCTGTCAGAACTGGCTTATCTATTCATTGTATTAAATAACTAAAACAGTTTAGTCAGTTATATATAGTTGTCATCCGATTTAATTTGATTTAAATACATTTCGAAATAACCTGAAGCAGCTACTCTGTTTGACAGGAAGACATGATCATCACTATATCACGAAATATTCATAAAAATACTGAAATATTGCATTGTGAAAGATAACAATACAACCGCTGAATACTATACTCAATGCAAAACAGGTTGCATGATGCATTGAAGAAACATTTTAAAGATAAGTGTTTTGCTTTTCTATTAAGTGAAAAATCAATTAAGTGTCTAGCTCTTAAATAGGTGCATACACACATAAGGGGAATGAAACATATATTCTGCCATTTCAGGGTTTTCCAAACAGATCAATTATACTTCGGATTTTCTCATAGTTATCACTGTCTATAGCTGAGATTCTCTAAACTAAAAATGCGGTAAAAACCCCGTTATCGGGTTTTTACCACATTTTGGGATGCTCTAAACATCTCCTGCTGGATTACCGCAACAGGGGGCATCGCCAGAAAAATCTGGCGAAGCCCCTTAGAAGCCTATTGGCTACTACCGCGACCCACCGCCACCACGCACCGACCCCCACCCCCTCACCTGTGTTCGGGCAGCACAGTTCTGTGCTGCCCGGACCTGTGACCTCCTCCTCCCTGCACTATGATCCTCTTCTGGGTGCAGGGAGGAGGAGAGCCCGGCGCAGCAGCAGCAGCGTTGGGTAAGGGAGGTAGGGGGGAGCCGCCGGCACCCGCTGCGACCCGCTGACTCTCACCGCAAAGGACAGCTCTTAACGCAAGAGCTGTTCTTTGCCATAATTATCACATATGTTAGAGCATATGCAATAATTATGTAGGCGATGGGCGGTGAAGGGGGGCGTAGCTGGGCTGCGGATGTTCGAACATCCCACCCTATATCATTTACATCATTTGGGAATATTATTAGCCAACTAAACAGAGGAGCAAGCCTACAAATGGCATTGTGAACATCAAATTATAGGGACGAATCATACCCATTAGTTCGGGTTCCAAAATCAGTCCATTCCCCAATTTTCGGGGTGCGAACATGTGGCATGTTTCACATTTGACGATCTATTCGCTCCGGGAAGGGAGGGCCGGGGTGGGGGAGGGCCGGGGGAAGCAGAAAGGGAACGCCCAAGGTCAGCCTGTTTGATGTCACATGACATCAGTGCCCGCCTCAAATGCGTAAACCGGTATAAAAATGAAAAGTCAGTCCTGGCTGACTTTTTCTTTACGTACGGCAGAAAAATCATTCGATAGTCAGCAACCATCAAATGTTTTTTTCGTCCGTTACACAATTTCCCTGGACATAGGGAATGATAGAGTTTTGTTAGCAAACCAAAAAAAGCATGTAAATGGGCAAAACCATGTAGCACTGTAGTTCTGACTGATTTTTCTACCGAACGGAAGAGACATCATTCGATGGTCGGGGACCATCGATTGAATTCTCTCCCCTTCGGCCGCATGCGAAGGGATGCGTTATCTCAAAAGTTCTAAATCAAGCCGATGGTTTGTGAATTGCTAACCCAAACAGGGAAAGGCCACAGGAAGCTAATGCAAATTCATTTTATTTTAACCCCTTCACGACATTTGACGTATATATACGTCATGGCCGGGAAGTACTTCCCGACACATGACGTATATATACGTCATGACTTCTAACTGTCACTGCGTCTAGAGACGCAGTGACAGAGGGACGATGTCTGCTGTCCCTGACAGCAGACATGTCCGTGCATGCCCAGGGGGGGCGGCGATGCCGCCCCCCCGTCGGCGATCGCTGTGATTGGCTGTTCATTGTGAACAGCCATTCACAGCGTTTTCTGTGTCACCGGCGAATAACGTTCGCCGGTGACACGGGATCGGAGGTGATTGGTGCTGTAAAGTACAGCACCAATCACCGCGGGGTGTAAGGGTGACACTGGTGTCACCCCACCTCACCCCTCCCGCCCCCAAAGGCCGTGATTGGTTCGTCGGACCGACGGACCAATCACAGCCATGGAGGGGGGTTTAAACTAACGGTGACTGCACTGCAGACGCCATTCCGGTCTGGAATAGCGTGCAGTGCGGTCACCGTGCCCAGATGCCGCCTATACTGACCAGAACCCATCCAAAATACTTACCTGATCATTGATATTGCTTATGCTTGTGACATCTTGTGACATCCTGTGACATCTTGTGCTGCTGCGATTTATTAGATAGAGAGAGAGTTAGAGAGAGAGAGATAGAGAGAGATAGAGAGAGATAGAGAGGCCTAGTGCTATATTTTGTGCTGCTGCAGTGTGATAGAGCTATAGATAGAGAGATAGAGAGAGATAGAGAGAGATAGAGAGAGAGAGAGATAGAGAGAGAGATAGTGACAGATTGTGCTATATATTTTTTATATAACTGAAAGAGATAGAGAGAGATAGAGAGAGATAGAGAGGCCTAGTGCTATATTTTGTGCTGCTGCAGTGTGATAGAGCTATAGATAGATAGAGAGAGATAGAGAGAGATAGAGAGAGAGAGATAGAGAGATAGTGACAGATTGTGCTATATATTTTTTATATAACTGACTGCTGCCCCCCCTTTTGTGCTGATCAGTATAAATTAACTGATCAGCAACTTTTTGGGGGTGCAGGTTTTTTTTTATATATAGATATACCTGTCAGTGCTGCTGCTGCAGTGTCATAGAGTGATAGATAGTGAGAGATAGAGAGATAGAGAGAGATAGTGACAGAGAGTGATAGAGAGTGCTAAATTTTGTGTCTGCTGCCCCCGCCTTTTGTGCTGATCACTATATCTGAGGTGATCAGCAACTTTTTGGGGGTACAGAGGTTTTTTTTTTTTATATATATACCTGTCAGTACCACCAAAGGTTGTGCACCTGCTGCCCCTCACTGGTAATCAGTGTCGCATCACTGATCACCTTTTTTTATTTTTTGTGAGTGCTGTGGGGTCTTTTTTACATTTTTTTTTTTACACACACTGTGATTTTGTGTGTGTCCTGTGGCCACTGTGCGCTGATCAGTGACGTACATCACTGATCAGCTTTTTCGGCACAGGGTTGATCTATTTTTTTTTTTTTTTGGATCAAATTCCTGTTGCCTTTGAGCGCTGTTCAGTGACGGACGTTACTGACCAACATCTGTGCTCAATTTTTGGCGCAGGACCTTTTTTTTTTTTTAACCCCTTCCATTTTTCTTTTTTTTAACCCCTTCCATTTTTTTTTTTAACCCCTTCCATTTTTTTTTTTAACCCCTTCCATTTTTTTTTTTGAACCCTTCAATTTTTTTTTTTTTTGTATTTTTTTTTTTTCTGCACTACATACACACTACACACTACATACCCCCCGGGTTGAAATAAAGTTTGTACCCCCCCCTACACTATACACGTGTTGAAACATTTCACTACCAGTAACACAAAAATATAAATGGCATCCCAAATGTCATCCCAAATGTCGTCCCAGTCATCCAGGAGAATGTATTCGGTGGAGGAGGCATATGCCATGCTTGCCTCTGACTCTGACACAGCCAGTGAGGCAAGCGGGGAATTTGAAGGATTTGTCTTAAGCTCCTCTTCCTCCTCTGATGATGAGGGACCCCCTCAAAGACGCCCCCGTAGAGCAGCTGAGACCCCCCCCCCCAATAATTGATCTCGTATGGACCCCACCACCAGACAATTTTGAGCCCCAGGTTCCTGAGTTTTTGGCCATCCCAGGAATCCAATTTGATTCAACAGGTCTCAGAGAAATTGACTTTTTCAAATTATTTTTCTCTGATGATTTTATAAATTTAATGGTGGACCAAACTAATTTATATGCCCAGCAGTTTATTGCTCAAAACCCCACGTCATCATTTGCTAGGTGGACCCCTGTAGATGCAGTAGAGATGATGACGTTTTGGGGTCTGGTGTTACATATGGGCATAGTAAAAAAGCCACAAATTAGGCAATATTGGAGTACAGATGTTCTGTACAGCACCCCATTTCACCGTATGGCCATGCCCCGGGCTCGTTTTGAGGCAATCCATAAATTTATACATTACACCGATAATGCACAGTGCCCACCCAGAGATGATCCCACCTTTGACAGGCTATTCAAAGTCAGGCCGGTCATTGATCATTTCAGTGCCAAATTTGCAGAGCTATACATCCCTGATAAATGTATTAGTATCGACGAGTCCCTTATACATTTTAAAGGAAGGGTTAAATTCCGCCAGTACCTTCCCAGTAAGAGGGCAAGGTATGGCCTAAAAATGTATAAGCTGTGTGAAAGCACCACAGGGTACACCCACAAGTTTAGGGTATATGAAGGGAAGGATTCAAGAATTGAACCACCAGAATGCCCCCCCTCCCTCGTAGGTGTTAGTGGAAAAATTGTCTGGGATTTAATGCACCCCTTCCTGGATAAGGGTTATCACCTCTATGTGGATAACTTTTACACCAGCATCCCCCTGTTTAAGGCCCTTGGTTCAAGAGGTACAGCAGCTTGCGGTACTGTGCGCAAGAACCAAAGAGGCCTCCCCAAAACGCACATTGCCCAAGTAATGAGAAGGGGTGAAAGCAGGGGAATATGCACCGAAAATATGTTGTTGGTCAAATATAAGGACAAGAGGGATGTCCTTATACTGACAACAATTCATGGAGACAGTACCACCTCCATCCCTGTACGAGGTACCAGTACCCACACCTCAAAACCAAATTGTATCCTAGATTACAATAAGTACATGGGCGGAGTGGATCTTTCAGATCAGGTACTGAAGCCGTACAGTGCCCTGCGGAAAACAAATATCTGGTACAAGAAGCTGGCCGTGTATATCATCCAGATGGCACTGTATAACGCTTACGTGCTATTCCGTTCTACCGGCCAGAGGGGGACATTTATGCACTTTCAAGAGGAAGTCATAAAGAGCCTAACATTTGGGAATCAGCAGGCAGAGGGCCCCAGTACTTCTAGTACTGGCCCCCGTATTGTACCAGGGCAGCATTTTCCCAACGAAATCCCCTCCACTGCAAGAAAGGGCAGGAGACAAAAAAGGTGCAAAGTTTGCTATAAAAAGGGAATAAGAAAGGAAACTATTTTCCACTGTGAAACTTGCCCCGACAAACCCGGCCTATGTATAAAGGAGTGTTTCAAAATATACCACACATCTATGGATTATTAGGTTCATCATTTCACCGTGCTTCGGGGGTCTTGCTAATGCCACATAGCACCCACCATTCATTCCACCAGAATCTGAGCTGCAAAAACCAAAAATCACTCCTTCCCTTCTGAGTCCTGCCATGCACCCAACTGGTATTTTTTGGTCACATGTGAGGCATTGCCGTACTCTGGAGAAATTGGGGCACAGATTTTGGGGTGCTTTGTCTCCTTCATTCCTTGTGAAAATGAAAAATTTTGAGCCAGAAGTACATTTTTGTGTAAAAAAATGTATTTTTTTCATTTTCACTGCCCAGTTGTACCAAAATTGATGAAACCCCTGGGGGTTTGAAATGTACACTATACCCCTAGATGAATTCCCTGAGGGGTGTAGTTTGCAAAATGGGGTCACTTGTGGGGGGGTTCCACTGTATTGGTAATGCAACATAGCACCCACCATTCATTCCACCAAAATCTGTGCTGCAAAATCCAAAAATCACTCCTTCCCTTCTGAGTCCTGCCATGCACCCAACTGGTATTTTTTGGTCACATGTGAGGCATTGCCGTACTCTGGAGAAATGGGGGCACAGATTTTGGGGTGCTTTGTCTCCTTCATTCCTTGTGAAAATGAAAAATTTTGAGCCAGAAGTACATTTTTGTGTAAAAAAATGTATTTTTTTCATTTTCACTGCCCAGTTGTACCAAAATTGATGAAACCCCTGGGGGTTTGAAATGTACACTATACCCCTAGATGAATTCCCTGAGGGGTGTAGTTTGCAAAATGGGGTCACTTGTGGGGGGGTTCCACTGTATTGGTAATGCAACATAGCACCCACCATTCATTCCACCAAAATCTGTGCTGCAAAATCCAAAAATCACTCCTTCCCTTCTGAGTCCTGCCATGCACCCAACTGGTATTTTTTGGTCACATGTGAGGCATTGCCGTACTCTGGAGAAATGGGGGCACAGATTTTGGGGTGCTTTGTCTCCTTCATTCCTTGTGAAAATGAAAAATTTTGAGCCAGAAGTACATTTTTGTGTAAAAAAATGTATTTTTTTCATTTTCACATCCCAGTTATACCAAAATTGGTGAAACCCCTGGGGGTTTGAAATGTACACTATACCCCTAGATGAATTCCCTGAGGGGTGTAGTTTGCAAAATGGGGTCACTTGTGGGGGGGTTCCACTGTATTGGTAATGCAACATAGCACCCACCATTCATTCCACCAAAATCTGTGCTGCAAAATCCAAAAATCACTCCTTCCCTTCTGAGTCCTGCCATGCACCCAACTGGTATTTTTTGGTCACATGTGAGGCATTGCCGTACTCTGGAGAAATGGGGGCACAGATTTTGGGGTGCTTTGTCTCCTTCATTCCTTGTGAAAATGAAAAATTTTGAGCCAGAAGTACATTTTTGTGTAAAAAAATGTATTTTTTTCATTTTCACATCCCAGTTATACCAAAATTGGTGAAACCCCTGGGGGTTTGAAATGTACACTATACCCCTAGATGAATTCCCTGAGGGGTGTAGTTTGCAAAATGGGGTCACTTGTGGGGGGGTTCCACTGTATTGGTGCTTGGGGGGTCTTGCTAATGCGACATAGCACCCACCAAAATTCCACCAGAATCTGAGCTGCAAAATCCAAAAATCACTCCTTCCCTTCTAAGTCCTGCCATGCACCCAACTGGTATTTTTTGGTCACATGTGAGGCATTGCCGTACTCGGGAGAAATTGGGGCACAGATTTTGGGGTGCTTTGTCTCCTTCATTCCTTGTGAAAATGAAAAATTTTGAGCCAGAACTGCATGTTTGTGTAAAAAAATGTAATTTTCCATTTTCACATCCCAGTTGTACCAAAATTGGTGAAACCCCTGGGGGTTTGAAATGTACACTATACCCCTAGATGAATTCCCTGAGGGGTGTACTTTGCAAAATGGGGTGACTTGTGGGGGGGTTCCACTGTATTGGTGCTTTGGGAGTCTTGCTAATGCAACATAGCACCCACCATTCATTCCACCAAAATCTTTGCTGCAAAATCCAAAAATCACTCCTTCCCTTCTGAGTCCTGCCATGCACCCAACTGGTATTTTTTGGTCACATGTGAGGCATTGCGGTACTCTGGAGAAATGGGGGCACAGATTTTGGGGTGCTTTGTCTCCTTCATTCCTTGTGAAAATGAAAAATTTTGAGCCAGAAGTACATTTTTGTGTAAAAAAAATGTATTTTTTTCATTTTCACATCCCAGTTATACCAAAATTGGTGAAACCCCTGGGGGTTTGAAATGTACACTATACCCCTAGATGAATTCCCTGAGGGGTGTAGTTTGCAAAATGGGGTCACTTGTGGGGGGGGTTCCACTGTATTGGTGCTTGGGGGGTCTTGCTAATGCGACATAGCACCCACCAAAATTCCACCAGAATCTGAGCTGCAAAATCCAAAAATCACTCCTTCCCTTCTAAGTCCTGCCATGCACCCAACTGGTATTTTTTGGTCACATGTGAGGCATTGCCGTACTCGGGAGAAATTGGGGCACAGATTTTGGGGTGCTTTGTCTCCTTCATTCCTTGTGAAAATGAAAAATTTTGAGCCAGAACTGCATGTTTGTGTAAAAAAATGTAATTTTCCATTTTCACATCCCAGTTGTACCAAAATTGGTGAAACCCCTGGGGGTTTGAAATGTACACTATACCCCTAGATGAATTCCCTGAGGGGTGTACTTTGCAAAATGGGGTGACTTGTGGGGGGGTTCCACTGTATTGGTGCTTTGGGAGTCTTGCTAATGCAACATAGCACCCAACATTCATTCCACCAAAATCTTTGCTGCAAAATCCAAAAATCACTCCTTCCCTTCTGAGTCCTGCCATGCACCCAACTGGTATTTTTTGGTCACATGTGAGGCATTGCCGTACTCGGGAGAAATTGGGGCACAGATTTTGGGGTGCTTTGTCTCCTTCATTCCTTGTGAAAATGAAAAATTTTGAGCCAGAACTGCATGTTTGTGTAAAAAAATGTAATTTTCCATTTTCACATCCCAGTTGTACCAAAATTGGTGAAACCCCTGGGGGTTTGAAATGTACACTATACCCCTAGATGAATTCCCTGAGGGGTGTACTTTGCAAAATGGGGTGACTTGTGGGGGGGTTCCACTGTATTGGTGCTTTGGGAGTCTTGCTAATGCAACATAGCACCCACCATTCAGTCCACCAAAATCTTTGCTGCAAAATCCAAAAATCACTCCTTCCCTTCTGAGTCCTGCCATGCACCCAACTGGTATTTTTTGGTCACATGTGAGGCATTGCCGTACTCGGGAGAAATTGGGGCACAGATTTTGGGGTGCTTTGTCTCCTTCATTCCTTGTGAAAATGAAAAATTTTGAGCCAGAACTGCATGTTTGTGTAAAAAAATGTAATTTTCCATTTTCACATCCCAGTTATACCAAAATTGGTGAAACCCCTGGGGGTTTGAAATGTACACTATACCCCTAGATGAATTCCCTGAGGGGTGTAGTTTGCAAAATGGGGTCACTTGTGGGGGGGTTCCACTGTATTGGTGCTTGGGGGGTCTTGCTAATGCGACATAGCACCCACCAAAATTCCACCAGAATCTGAGCTGCAAAATCCAAAAATCACTCCTTCCCTTCTAAGTCCTGCCATGCACCCAACTGGTATTTTTTGGTCACATGTGAGGCATTGCCGTACTCGGGAGAAATTGGGGCACAGATTTTGGGGTGCTTTGTCTCCTTCATTCCTTGTGAAAATGAAAAATTTTGAGCCAGAACTGCATGTTTGTGTAAAAAAATGTAATTTTCCATTTTCACATCCCAGTTGTACCAAAATTGGTGAAACCCCTGGGGGTTTGAAATGTACACTATACCCCTAGATGAATTCCCTGAGGGGTGTACTTTGCAAAATGGGGTGACTTGTGGGGGGGTTCCACTGTATTGGTGCTTTGGGAGTCTTGCTAATGCAACATAGCACCCACCATTCATTCCACCAAAATCTTTGCTGCAAAATCCAAAAATCACTCCTTCCCTTCTGAGTCCTGCCATGCACCCAACTGGTATTTTTTGGTCACATGTGAGGCATTGCCGTACTCTGGAGAAATGGGGGCACAGATTTTGGGGTGCTTTGTCTCCTTCATTCCTTGTGAAAATGAAAAATTTTGAGCCAGAAGTACATTTTTGTGTAAAAAAATGTATTTTTTTCATTTTCACATCCCAGTTATACCAAAATTGGTGAAACCCCTGGGGGTTTGAAATGTACACTATACCCCTAGATGAATTCCCTGAGGGGTGTAGTTTGCAAAATGGGGTCACTTGTGGGGGGGGTTCCACTGTATTGGTGCTTGGGGGGTCTTGCTAATGCGACATAGCACCCACCAAAATTCCACCAGAATCTGAGCTGCAAAATCCAAAAATCACTCCTTCCCTTCTAAGTCCTGCCATGCACCCAACTGGTATTTTTTGGTCACATGTGAGGCATTGCCGTACTCGGGAGAAATTGGGGCACAGATTTTGGGGTGCTTTGTCTCCTTCATTCCTTGTGAAAATGAAAAATTTTGAGCCAGAACTGCATGTTTGTGTAAAAAAATGTAATTTTCCATTTTCACATCCCAGTTGTACCAAAATTGGTGAAACCCCTGGGGGTTTGAAATGTACACTATACCCCTAGATGAATTCCCTGAGGGGTGTAGATTGCAAAATGGGGTGACTTGTGGGGGAGGTTCCTAACTTTTAGCACTTATGGTGCCTAGAAACCTACATGGTGCCTAAAAAAAAATCTCATAAAAACGAGGCTCCAAAATCAAGTAGGTGCTCCTTCTATTATGAAGCCTGTGGTTTGGTCAACGTGCACACTAGGGCCACATATAGGATATTTTTGAAAACAAAAGAATTGGGGGAATCAATTTTTAGTCACATTTCTCTAGTAAAATCTACTGTATTCGTTAGAAAAATGTATTAAAATTGAAACTCTGCAAAAAAAAAGAAATTTTGAAATTTCACCTACACTTTGTTTTAATTCCTGTGAAACACCTAAAGGGTTAACAAACTTCCAAAATGCTGTTTTGAATACTGTGAGGGGTGCAGTTTTTGAAATGGCATCATTTATGGGGGTGTCTCACATACAAGTCCCTCAAAGTCACATCAGAACTGAACTGGTCCCTAAAAAAATCAGTGTTTGAAATTTTCATGAAAATTTGAGAATTTGCTATTCATATTGTAAGCCTCCTAGTGTCCAAAAAAAATAAAAGGAAGTTGAAATAATGATGGAAACATAAAGTAGACATATGGTCTATGTTAGTTATTAACTATTTTGAGTGGTATGATTATTTGTCTCACAAGCAGAAAATTTAACATTTTGCAAAATGCTAAATTTTCCATTTTTTCACGATATTTTGGTATTTTTCACAAAAAAACACAGACTGTATCGACGAAAATTTACCACTAACTTGAAGTACAATGTGTCACGAAAAAACAATCTCAAAATCACTGGGATAAGTAAAAGCAAAAAAAAGTTATCCCCACTTAAGTGAGACATGTCAGATTTGAAAAAAAGGGCTCTGTCATGAAGGCACAAACTGGCTCTGTCATGAAGGGGTTAATGTTACGGAGCAAGAGTATTCAAATACTGAATTGCACGCATTAACTATACACATTGTAAAAATAACTATACACATTGTAAAAATAACTATACACATTGTAAAAATAACTATACACATTGTAAAAATAACTATACACATTGTTGGACTTCAACTTTTGCCGCATATGTCAGGATTCACTATTTGTTCTAGATTCCTGACTTATTCAGGCAGAATGCCAGCACCTCAATGTAGATAGAATTAGCAACGTTTTTTTGGGGGGTTGCAAAATGCTCTCTTGTTGACCAGATCAATAATTCAGACATGGCTATGATTTGGCTGCGTAATTTGCAGCATTGGTCACACGATAAGCAAAAAAAATTATAAAATGACCATTGTACACTAATGGTGTGTACACATGCTGAGATTCCTTTGATATCTGACTTGCTATATGAACTCATGTGCTATTTATTATTATTATTATTATTATTATTATTATTATTTTATTTATAGGGCGCCACAAGTGTTTCGCAGCGCCGTACAAAGGAACAGTACAGGGAGACAAAACTTGGCATTATATTGAATAAATAACAAAAATAGAGTACAGGTAAAGAGCGACCACAGTTCAATACACATTACAGCTTAAATATAAGTAGTGAGGACTTGATCAACATACTACTAGGGGCTGGTGGCCAATGATGGAGATGAGTATGCGGACAAAGATGGTCACTGAGTGTTTGAGTATGGGAGAGCTGTGAGTGAAATGTGGACAGAAGAGGGCTTTGACAACAGGAAGGAAGAGGGCCCTGCTCTGAGGAGCTTACAATCTAGTAGGAAGGGGAGACAGACAGATTACATGAGGTGCAAGCAAGTGAGAGGTGGATTGATAGCAGGATGTAAGCAGGAATAGATTCGGAGAACCAGCCTCAGGACTAGTTTATGCAGTGGAATGGTACGCTTTTGTGAAGAGGTGAGTTTTCAGTGCCTGTTTGAAGATTTGCAAGGTCGGGGAGAGTCTAATGGAGTGAGGGAGTGTGCTCCACTGAAGGGGTGCAGCACAGGCAAAATCCTCAACTCTAGTGTGGGAAGCAGTGATCAGGGTGGTGGAGAGACGACAGTCGTTGGCCGACCGTAGAGGGCGGGAGGGTGTATGAATGGTGATGAGGTTAAAGATATATGGAGCAATGGAATTAGAGATGGCCCTCTATGTGAGTGTGAGGTGTTTAAAGAGGATGATGTAGGGTAATTGGAGCCATTGCAGATGTTGTAGAAGGGGAGTGGCTGAGGTGGAGCGGCGTGAGAGGAAGATACGCCTAGCTGTAGAGTTGAGGACAGATTATAGAGTAGCCAGTTGGGATCGAGCAAGGCCAGTTAGGAGAACATTGCAGTAGTCATATTTACATACAATTCATGCTATCTGCCCTGTCTATCTGGGTTTGGATTTGTGCTGTCCCGGGAGCACGCATTAGGATCACAAGGTAAAATACCTGTGCGATCTGCATGCGATCACAATGCGATTTTGACTATATAGTCAAAATCTCCTGCTGGATTGTACCCGTGTGTACACACCATAAGACGACTATTCAGTACAGTTAGTAAGAAGTATTTCAATAGGTTTCTATACTAATAATATTTACATAAGTATATGGATCATTGTGTTTGGGAAAGTTAAAAAAATAAATACAGGCATAGGTGAAACTGGGAGGTGGCCCGGTGGAGAATCAGCAAGGGCTCCCGGTCATTTTGCAATTGCATACCTACCGGGGGTCTGCATTAGCTTGCTTATCACCCCTTCTCTCCTGGACACGCTGGCAATGAAAGTCTGCTGGATTTATTTTCACGATTGCAGCCGCCACTAAATATTATTTGGGATGTTGTTTCAGAACCTCACCCCCACAAGTACCATGTTGGGATTAATTGCATAACCCCAATGGATTATCCACAGTGAATTACAGTGGTTGCATTGTGGCTTTAGTTTGGTGTCATTAGGATGGGCTCTGTTTTGCGATCAGAGAAGGCTCCGCATCTTATTATCCACGTTCCATGGAGCGAGCGACAGCATAAGTTTTACACAGTCGCTCGTGCGTCTCATTACGCTAGTGAAACCTCGGTTATGGGGAGAAGCGAGCTGCATTATGAGCGAGTTACATAGTACTGTACATAGCAGGCCTGATTCGAGCGCTGGACAACTTAACAAAATGGCAAGATAGAATGGTTTCTAGTGTTTTCAATGTTTACAAGTCAGAAAGTGTATCCTGGTCATTGAAATAGGTTCCATATTATACCATGGGTTTCCTGTGTTCTATAATAGCTGCAATCTTGAATAAATCTAGTTGATTCTGTAAAAAACAGACATACTGTATGATTGATTGCTCAAATTATTTTTATTGGAAGTTACATTGCAACCAACACTACAATCCCACGAAGATCAACATCTAGTGTAAAATCTATAAAATTGGATGGGGAAATAGTAAAGTATTTATAGAATTCCCCTGTCTGTCACATCTGCCATAACTCACAACCTACCTAATGTGATTCATTGAGTAAAATCTCAGAGCCATCTGCATGGGCGTGCAAATGAAAATAAGATATAAATACAGTATTCCTTTCTATTTCACGGCGTGATTTAATAACATGATAAATATGAAGTTAACAGGTTAAACAGGAAAGTAAAATGCTTAAATAACACATATCCACTTAAAGTTGTTTGAGGTGAAAGGATAAAAATGTAAGGGTTTTCTGTCTGACATAGACCTTCACTTACTTCAGATCAAAGGGCCTTTCTGATCTGGGGCATGTATAATCCTCTATGAAATGGATTTCACTATGTGCAGTACTTCTCAATCTTTATTAGAAGTCTTTGATTATAAAAACTGTAATATTGGCTGATATTTCTGTGTACACAACATTTTAGTAAACGGAAATATAATTTAACCCTTGCCTGTGAATATATATTTATCAGTGATGTTTAGAAACAATTCTTTCAAGGTGTAAAAAGGATGGCATAACTCAAATTGATGCCAAAGAGGATGCACCAAATATAGCAAAACTGTAGAAATAGATCCCAAGCACAAAATGTATTTAAACATTCAGGGACTGGCAGTGCCAGATTAACAACAGAGCACTTATCGGTACATCACCAGCGTGGGGGGCACTGTGCAAAATGTGAACTTGGGTTTCTGTGTGTCAGAATGGTCCTTATTCTGATTGAGTCGGATGGCTCCGCGTGCGGACGGACAGCCGATGGTTGGTGTTTGCGCATGTGCGGAGGCGTATCTGAGCATGTGGGAATGCCTCACACGTACGAACACGGCGTGAGTTCCGTACAGAAAATTATCGTACAGAACCATCCGATCAGGGGATGGAGAGGGGCGTCAAGGGCTGTTTAGGCTCATTAACATATGCGTACACCCTGCATTTCACGGGCATTCCCATGGTAATGGGCCGTGACGCACGTGTGGGGGACGGACAGCTGACATAGCCGGATGTCAGCTGCCCGCCCATAACCCTGCTTTCATTCAGAAAAATGTCTGAGTGGTCTGGAGCACTCAGAGCTGTCTGACCGCTCGGTCCATCATTTGGACAGTGTGAGCGATCCGTATGGTAGGCGGGGCTAAGAACACTCAGTTCCTGTGCAAAAAACGCATCCGTCCGATTCAACTAGAATAAGGGCCAATGTGTGCTGGGTCACTACAGTATGTTCAACTTATTTGTAGTGCTGGGAGCATTTCACGTTATACTTTTTAATAACATTGCCAGTATATAATTTCAATAATTATTGGTATGGATTACCACAAATTAGTTGCCCTGGGCAACCCACAAACTTTAATCCGGGCTTGCAGATTGATATAGACAAAAGAGGAAGGTGTAAAATACATTTTTTTTATACTAGGCCTTCGCACACAAAAAAAATAATAATAGTAATAATGCGCGCCAACTTTTTCCATCCTGCTGAGATGGGGACAATTGAGCGTCCCATTCTCGAGACAGACAGAAAGCTCTGCTGCACCAGCGGAGGAACAACTGTGACTCCATCTGTAATACAGATTCAGATGCATATTGCACTTCCACTTACTGTAGAATGACAGGACCACGTACAGACGAAGTGTGCAAGTGTAGGATGTTCGCATTAAGTAATATAACTTAACCAGATCACAACAAAGATATATATGTCTCTGTCAGGAGGTATACAGATGCAGCGACACTCATCGCCGGTCTGACATGGCGCTGGTGCGACTTGTATTCCTTCGATGCGGGCATGCTGGCATGCGCGTAAGTTTTTTTCGCACACTCGGCCAAGTTAGAAACTTGTTACACCATTCCTTCACGTGGCTATATCTGTATTTGACGATGGTGAGTGGCATCAGCTTCTGATTGGCTAAGAACTCATTTAATCCTTCTCGTAATCCTAAAGAAATAAACGCTTCAGTCTACCTGCATTGTTTAGTTTGCACTTGATAAGCAAAGTGACATTTAATTATTTTATTTTAAAAGATGAAGACAATTCATTTCTTTTTTTTTTTAGTAGAACTTAATGTGTACTTTTTTGTATTTGCATCTGGATATATTGTATTTTGCAAACAAAGAGAAAGGAATTACGTCTCCTTTGTTGAAACACTTTTAGAAACAGATAATAGACAAAATTACAATGTTAGAAGTTTTATTTCTAATAAGCCAAAACTACATTCAATTACTAAAGAAATTACAAGCTCACTAAGGAAATTTCACAATACGAATAGGTTACAGTCATTTTTTTAAGGATGTAACAATGTCCTGAATTTTATAATGATTTCTCCTATTCTGTGATGTGGCTGAGACATCACCCTATTGCACGGAGAGACCCAAATGCTCCTTATCCTTCACTATATTCTTCATATTACAAACTACTAAGAAGTGGGATGATGGCACATTTTATAGCTGAAAAATATCCCTTTCAGGCACACTCCAAAATTAAATTTTTTCACATGAACGCGCATCAACCCTGGATTTTGTCATGTCTAGAAGGCACCGACCCGGGACCGTGTTCCCGGGTCCTTGACTTTGTAATTGACCTGGGTTTTCCCAGGTCTTTCATCCTGGGTTGGTTACCCGGGTTAAATGCGATGGTGCCACCCAGGATTTTGATGTCTGGCTGCTTCAAAACTGGGCACTTAATTGGCCAGGAAATACCACATGATGTCTGATGATATCATCAGTTATGGTTGGAGTGGGGCGGATGCCACACATGAGTGGAACACAGAACACAGTGCAGAGAAGGGTGCCAATGTCAGAGGGTATAGAGTGAAGAGCATTGTTTACAAGATATACGTTTAAGTGAAGACTTTCACTATTTTTTTTTAATTGGACAAATTTATTTTTTATTATTTTTTCTTTGAATAAAAATATTTTTAAAAGCAAAACTGGTATGGTATTTTTATTGGTGGGGCATCAATGGATCATTTATATCGGCACTTAAGGACAATTACATTTAATATTCAGAGCTTTTCTCTGTAACATATTATGATACAAAATTGATATGTTGTCCTGGTGCAAACTATGATTGTATGTCTTCTGCACTACTACTTTTTTAGGTCACAACATTGGAGTATACTCAATGCTCTATGGTGAGCTGTGACGGCGAGCAGTGCTGCTTGCTTGCAGACACAGCTCGTGGTTCATTATACAACTGTCCCCCACTGCACTCGCCGTTTCGCCTTGCTAGGTATTTCCAGCGAGGTGGAAATGGCGAGTGCGGCAGTCAAAAAGGTGAGGCTCGGGGTTAAATGCAATGGGCTTGCTGCATTAGCGGCGAAGATCACCATTCCTCTGTCAGCGACGAGCCCCCTGGAAAGTTGGGTAGGGCCAGCGGCCAGAATAAATGGCGAGGATGGCTTGTTTTCAGCGAACCTCACAGAAAAAGAGCCACCCTCGCTGCAGACACCCCCTTGCGGAAGTTTGTTTTTGTTTATTTATTTCTTTATTTTATTTTGTTTTTTTGGGATTTGAAAATTCAGTTAAAGAGATTTGGTACTTGTGTAGTTTCACGGCGCACGCTGTAGGCTAAGTGGCTCGCTATGATCGCCGCACTATTTAAAATCAACTCCATGCCAACATGGATAGTGGAGGTATGAACTATCCATGTTGGCATGGAGTTAAGTTACTTTTTTGGACATATTTCGTGGAGAGCATACACCTGGCGCCGTGAAACTACACAAGTATCAAAGATTTGATTTAAAGATGGTACACCATTGTCATCTTCAGAGGTTTACCCATGGATCCCAAAATAAGAATTATTGCATGCCTTAGCTTGGCTAAGTAGACGAGTCAAACTATATCGACATTGTATTTACTAAAATGTACTCACATTGTAAATCTTATTTTATTCAGCTTTGTAATTTGAATTTGCCGTGATGCTTGGATCAGTCGTTCAAAAGAGCTCCTGTCTAGATCGGCAACGGAACTGACTACATTTGAAGTCAGATAAAATGGCCACAGTTTGAGATCATAAATGAATTTTCTCTAATCAAATAGTATCCAGCTGTTGCCATTCCCAAAGCATATAAGAAATCAATAGTTTTTTACTACATCCTGCATTTAAATGAAAATGTCCAGGAAAGACCATCTTTTTTTGTGGAGGAAACATTCATGGTTTGCCTTAGGAAATAATTGAAAGCATAGAAATTCTGAAATAAATGTTTTTTGCTTGACCAAAAAAATTCACTATTTTCAGAAATATGCAGTAGGGTTTCCACACTAGGGGTAAATTTACTAAGATGGGAATTCTATTGAAGATGAGATGTTGCCCATATCAACCAATCATATTGCCATGGGGTGGACCCCTATACGTGCCCGTCTCCCTGAAGCGGAGACGCGCAAGGTTCACGTCCCCCGCCACCCAGAAACACGCGCCCCAGTCAGATGGAGCACCATCTTGCCAGTGGGGGCATTCTGGCAAGCCCCGGTGCTGGCTAAGAGGCGCTCCATCTGTATATTACACAACCCCGTCCAATACTACCCTGTAATACAATGTCTTGTACGACGATACACTACCCTGTGTTTTATTACTTTGTATTATAGTACTCTGTACTAAACTATACTGTCCTGTATGATCCTGTCTTACGCTACCCTATTCTCATTGCCGTATCCTTCACTGGTTTTTCATACTGTACACTTCCCTATCCCTCACTAATTTTCATTATAATACATTTGCCTACACTCCAGTATATTAGAATAAATGAATTCCTGCACTAATTAAGTTATACAATTGATAGATACAAAATGCTTGTACTAAAATGATATTTAATATAATAAAACAAAATTATTAAGAACTCTCTCGGTGGACTCTCTGATGTGACTGATCTCTCCCAACCTTGCCATACTTATTCTTCGAATTGAGAAACCGGAGCAGCCTCTGAACATCTCTACGCTGCTTGAATCTGGGACCTTTATCCCCCCCATAGGTCTACACTTCCATCGTCTGGCTACATCACATCAGGAGGTTTTGCATCCTCCATTCAGCCACACTACTTGGAAAAGACCATATTAACAATGCAGCAGCTAATCCAGTGAGGCTAAATAGGAACGTACTCATAAAATAACTTTTACCCAGCTGGGCCTCATTTCATCTAATACTTCACCGTATGGACATTAAGAAATCAGGGCTTAGGTTGCCACCTGAAATAGGTCGACATGGCTAAAGTTGACAGGGTTGGAGGTCGACACAAGCATTAGGTTGACAACGGCAAGGTCGACAGTCAAAAGATCAATATGTGTTTTTCAAATTTTTTGGAGCTGACATGTGCCGACCATTTCATACCCTACCATCCACTAGGGCGAGTGAGCCATGTAAGTGGAAGCATTACACATTGGCCCTTATTCTGATCGGTGCGGATATTCCCGCATTCTTACGGAGCGGTCCGCACGCCACGGTGTTCTGCCGCGTGCGGCCATCGTCCGTAGAAACGCCCACGGGTCCTCCGCATTCGGACGGACTCACTCTTTAAGAACAGGGCGTGTTTACGGACGACATACAAACCATGCGTGTGCGGGAGAAACACTCAGATTCTGCACGGTATTACAGAGTATTACAGAGTATGCTCGGGAATACCGCATCCGAACGGGAGCCAAGCGGTGCTACCGCACGTAAGCGGAGTATTTACGCCAAACAACCCACTATTATGTATCTTCTGCAATACATCACATGACCCACTTATTCAATTACCTATCCTCATAAAAAACTTCTTATTTGGAATTGGAATCAATTAGATGCCAATATATCCTTACAAGCATGCCTAACACATGCATTGCACACATTAACCCTTCCAGCAATTGAAGTGCAATGGTTTCAATTAAAGCACTGACAAGCGTCCTATTAGTGAGTAATGAGTAAAGGAGTCGATTCTATTGGGTTCAGGTGTTAATGCTTGTAGTCATTAGGCGTACGTTCGCCTACCGCATGAACGAGTGGTGTCCGCAAAGCAATAGTACACTTGTGGACACCGCACATTTCTTCCCCTTTTGATCGCGTGCATTCGGAGTGCTATCCGAATGTACGCCCCCCAACATAAGTGTACTCCCCCGTGTCCGCCCATGTTTCCGCCCCGTTTTGCCCACTTTGAAACTACGCCCATGTGTCATTCCGCATGACGCCCATAATACGCCCATATTTCCCGACTGATTGCGGGGAACAGTTTTGTACGGGATTTGCCCGAACAGGTACGGGGTCAAGGCGTGGCACATGCGCGTAGCGTTCTCCACGCATGCGCAGACGCCGTAAAGACGCGATCCGAAAGTATGCGGTAAAGTACGCGTCAATCAGAATAAGGGCCATTGACGGTGTCCATGTTGATGATGTTGACATCAGTACAAAAAACTTGAAAAACTCATGTTGACTTTTTGATGGTCGTCCTTGCCACTGTGGATCTAATGCATGTGTCGACCTTCCAACCCTGTAGACCTAAGCCATGTTGACCTATTTCATGTGTGGATCTAAGCCCTGTCAACCTTTAGTCGTCAACCCAATGCATGTCAACCCAAAGTGGGTTGAACCAATGACCCATATGCTTCTGGCCATGGCGGAGATGATTCAACATTACACCACACAAACTCGTTCTACAATACATCAGGCTTTAAATGCTTAACAAAGTTCTACAATATGTAAAAACAGCTCAATCGGTGACAATCCACCAATCTACAGTATGGTTCATACACAGGATTAATGCTAGAGTATCCAGAAGGTATATGGAACAATCACCCAGTTATGCAGGTTAGAGAAGCACCACTAAACATTTGGTACAGAGGGGCAGATGCCTGGGGAAGAGATAAACTGGAGAGAAACATAGAATGTGACGGCAGGTAAGAACCACTTGGCCCATCTAGTCTGCCCCTTTTTTAAACATGTTACCTCAAACCATATTTGATCCTTATTTTTTGTAAGGATATCAATATGCCTATCCCAAGCATGTTTACATTGTACTACTGTATTTACCCTTACCACCTCTGATGGGAGGCTATTCTACTTATCTACTACTCTTTCTGTGAAGTAATTCTTCCTCAAATGTCCCCTGAATCTTCCTCCCCCTAGTGTCAGCGCATGTCCCCGTGTTCTGTTGCTCCTCTTCCTGTGAAGAATGTCTCCCTCCTGTACCTTGTTAAAGCCCTTGACATATTTGAAAGTTTCTATCATGTCCCCCCTTTCCCTTCTCTGATCTAAACTATACATATTAAGATCTTTTAGTCTTTCCTGGTACGTTTTGTGATGTAGACCATGCACCATTTTAGTTGCCCTTCTTTGTAGTCTCTAATGTATTTATATCCTTCTGGAGATATGGCCTCCAGAACTGAACACAGTACTCCAGATGAGGTCGTACCAATGACCTATACAGTGGCATTATTACTTCTTTCTTTCTACTGCTGATACCTCTCCCTATGCAACCAAGCATCTGACTTGCCTTCTTCATTGCTTTGTTACATTGCCTACCTGCCTTTAAGTCCCTTGAAATAGTGACACCTAGATCCCTCTCTTCCTCAGTAGTTTCCATTATAGTGCCATTTATACTATATTTAGTCTTTGGATTTTTGAGAAGGTGGAGAGAAAGTTGAAGGAGATAACGCACAACCAATCAACTCCCAACTGTCATATTTCAAACACAGCTGATTGGCTGGTGTGTTATCTCATCCCACTTTATCTTCAGTTTATCTCTTTTCCAGGCTTAATACATCTGCCCCACTATTAGTTATATATATAAAAACTTCAGATATTTGTTTCTTTTTAGTAACACACAAAATCAATTTACAGGAGAGAACCATTAGGACATAAAGTATTAGAACACCGAGACACAGCACTAGACTATGTTTATGCATTGAACACTAACAGACAATTGATGCCCTCAGTTTATTTTGATGTCTAAAGGCAATTGTATTCTCTAAAAAGTTCTCTGGAATGGAAAAACCACCCTTCACAATGTGTACTTAAACACAACACTATAGACTCTTTGAACTTGTGACCAAATAACATCCCTCGCAGTTAAGATGGATTGCAACAAGGATCTATAAGATGCCGCACACTAATATATATGCAAATCCTCCAACCTCCATTAATATAATCGTTCAAAATATTGCATTCCATTTTTAAAATCGCAATATTACCCAATGTCAAAAGGAAGGCGTGAAACGAAATAGAGATGAGAATGTCATGGTAATTTCTGACATTTCAGCATATTGTATAAGCACTAGTTGAAAATCTCTCGTAAGTCATTAGCTGTCGGTGCCAATACTTCCTGTCTGGTTCCGTGGTCTTAAAACAAAAATAAGATCTGACTACGATTCAAATGTCCTATAACAGGAGTCTTATTTTTGCATTATTATTATTATTGTCAAGACAATTGTGAGGATTATGTGAAAAAGTGCTTATTTACTTTGCCACTTAAGAAAATCATGCGTTGCCTAGGAAACAAGCTCATAAGGAGTCCTGAGTATTCTGCCTTTAAAAGCTTTTCTAAATGTTTTCAGAAGTATAGGTGAGACATGCCATTTCATTTCTAATTGCACCCAAGGTGTAACCGTATTGCTTTGCTAATTTTTGCATCTGCGGAAAAGGGGAAAAGGCTAATAATGTATTAGTTACAAGCTACTCCCATGGTATAGAAGACAAAAAAAAGAAAAAAGGGTCCCTTAAAGGCAACCTTGAGATGACACACATTTATAAATATGAATTATGAACATCTGCAGACATTTTTTAATCTTCGCCGTACCCTGTTGGAAAGAGGTCTTGCTTCACATATGTTGAGCTATTGAATATGCTAATACAGTGCTGCATAACCATTTTTCTTGGTAGACATTACCTGCTGATGCTCTGATTATATTAACGTTACCTACAATTCTTCTATTCTATTGCAGTTTGTGTAGCTCCCAATGCGCAGGGAAGGATAATCACGCTGCCTACTGTGTGCATTGTTTATGCTGCATATTGGAAATGCATTGGGTCAGCTTCACGACTGAGTTTTTATTTGTTATGCTGATAATGCTTGTAGTTAATACGGAATAAATGGAAATGCTAGGCTGTGGTTTTCTGCTGCCATAATAAATGTGACTTCATTTCAATTTACACAAGGGCAGGGATTATACATAATTATAAGCAACAGTGGATTGCTACTGGACAATGGTGAAGTCATGCAAAAATGTCTAGACAGTATCAGTGGCAAACGCAGGATTTTCAGAAGGGGGTTTCCAGAGGGGCGGAGCAAAGCACGGAGATGGACACTTAGGTGACCCAGTATATACCGGGTCAGTTAAAGTATTATAGATAGACCAAATGTATATAAATAATAATCATAATAAAAAAATATATATATATATATATATATATATATATATATATATATATATACATACATACATACATACATACAGGGGCGTCAACAGCAGTGTAGACCCCTGGGCATAGCAATTTATTGGGGCCCCTACCGATCCTCCAGCGGTAGGGGTGGGGTAAGCTTTGATGTCCCGCGGGTGGTAGGGGGTGTTATATAAACCGCTCAGCATGTAGGGCTCAGTAATTTCCACTGATTACCCCTTTACTGCACAGATGGTGGGAGATGGGGTGGGAGAAGGGGGCATTGGGCTGAATGAAGGGGCCCTGATACATAACTCCCAGGGTGGTAGATGATGTTTAATATGCAGAGGAGGGGTGTATAGTGGAGTGGGCTTATTATTCATAATTTTCTGGTGGGAGGACAACTTGCTTGACTGCAGATATCTCCAGTTCCCGGAAATAGATTTCTTAGATTTTAATGGAATTAAAAACTAGAGAATCCCACCTAGCAAATGGTATTAGGGACTAGGGGATCAGAGTTCAGGAGGCAGAGCAAATCTGCCAACGAGTATATAAAACTACATACCAGGTGTGTGGAGCTGGAGCAGTAACCAGCTGCTGGAAGGCTGATATCTCTGGTTCTGGGCACAGTAGAGACAAGCTACTAGTGTCAATCAAAGGGGGAGAGTCCCAGCTTTTGGAATATACCCTCAGAAAAACTCAATGTCAGACAGAACCTGAAATATCTGACTGGGAATAACAATTAACAGGCTTGGATGGGGACCACTGCTTTGAAGTCAGATATCTCTGGTTCCCAAGGGCCAATTTTTACAATTCTTGTATCCATGGAAAGAGGGGACCCCCAGCTTTCAGCTGAGGGCCCTTAGACTCCTGGGGGGTTTCTGGGTACTCAGAAACCCCCCTGCGTGCGCTACTGAGTATATAGGTCAACACCAAAAAGTTGACATGCACTAGTCAACATTGATGAAAAGTCAACATCCAATAGGTCGACAGGGTCAAAAGGTCGACATAAAAATGGTCCACAGATGAACAAGTCGTTTTTTGCATTTTGTGCTAATGAATGTCAACACCTGTCGACAGTGGCCCCAATTAGTGTTATGTGTACCCTTGCATGGCTCGCTTCTCTCGACATGCTTCGGCTGGTTTCACTTTTCCATTCCCAATTGTAGTCCACGGAGATGGTGAAGAGTGAAAAAGTACAAGCAATAAAAAAAAATAAGAAAAATTCATGTCGACCATTTTCACGAGTCAACCTTTTTCATGTCAAACTTTTGACCATGTCGACCTATCGCATCAACATTTTGCCAATAACAGACCTTTTTGTCTGTGTCGACCGTTTGCATGTCCACCTTTTGGTGTCAACCTACTGACTGTCTTCTTTGACACTGTAGACCTTTCAAATTCGTCCACCTACATCAGGATGGTTGATAGCTAACAAGCATGGAATAAATTAGAACTCCATTTTGGGCGTGATTCAGGTTGGCTCCCAATGCATATTTGGTTTGCTTATGGACAATAACATGTGCACTATTCCAAGGTAAGGCATTTAATCATACATGACAGGAAGCATGTCAGGCTATGGAACTCATTCAGGCCATATGCAGACACCGTATTTAGCAAGTGAATCAAAAGGGATTTTCCCTGTTTTTTTTTTTTTTAACCAAGTTTATTTTCTTAATCATATCAATTACAGAGCATCCTCTCCCCCCAAAAAATAACATAAAAACACGTTCCGGAGAAAACACCATATTCACAATTGAAACCATGAAAATGGGTCATTTATCAGGGAATTTTTCTCCGTGATAAATGCGTTGATAGTTGGCGTTGATAGTGGGGGTGGCGTTGACAATGGGGGTGCATTTAACATTGTAAGCACCCATCAGGGTGCTTATACAATTAAAAATCGAATCACATCGCATGCATCGCATGCCGCTATATTGCATGCGATGCGATTGTATAAGATGTACTACGATCAAAATCGTCGGCGCCATGCTAGGAAACAAGTACCGGGAGTTCTAATGAAGATGAAGCATTTCCCATAGCAACCAATCAGAATTGACTTATTTATTTAGCACCTTCTAGAAGATAATAAATATAATCTGATTGATTGTCCATAGCAATGTCCTATCTTCAATAGAACTCCCATCTTAGTAAGTAAACCCCTGTGAATCTTGCTGTCCATTATTTTCTAATTCTGTTCATTAATATTGTATTCTGTCATTTGATGACTATGGGCCTTATTCTGGTTCACTCTCAGAGGCATATTCCTTCTTAAATGGACAAAACCGTGTGCACTGCAGGTGGGGCAGATGTAACATGTGCCGAGAGAATTAGATGTGGGTGGGGTTTTAATTCAAAGTTAGATCTATATCGCAGTGTAGAAATAAATCAGTCAGTATTTACCCTGCACAGAAAACAAAATAACTCACCCAAATCTAATTCTATCTCAGGGCGTCATTTTCACTGCCTTGGGGTCAGGCAGCGGGGGTCCGGGGACTGGAGAAGGTTAACTCCGGCTCCTAGCGCTGCCGGGCGGTGGGCGGGAGGCAGATTTTGAAAAGACTTGCCGGACGCTGATTGGCTGAATTCAGCCAATCAGCGTCCGGCAAGTCTTTTCAAAATCATCAGCGCTTCCCGCAGCCAGGCAAATAGCGAGCGGCTGTGTATGTGAAAGCTGCCGCTACACCAGTCCCTGGACCCCCGCTGCCAACACCTCTGTGTGCAGCGTCCAGGGGTCCAGGGACTGGTGTAGCGGCAGCCTTCACTCACTCCGTCTCCTAGCGCTATCTGCCTGGCGGCGGGAAGCGCTGATGACTTTGAAAAGACTTGCCGGACGCTGATTGGCTGAATTCAGCCAATCAGCGTCCGGCAAGTCTTTTCAAAACCTGCCTCCCGCCCACCGTCCGGCAGCGCTAGGAGCCGGAGTTAACCCACCAGTCCCCGGGACCCCGCTAGGACCTGGCGTTAACCCACCAGTCCCCGGACCCCCGCTGCTCATCCCAGGGACCACTCTGCCGGGACACCAAACTAGCGCCCCCACCCTCTAGCGCCCAGTGCGCGTGACCCCCTAGCCCCCCCCCCCCTAGTTACGGCCCTGTCTATCTGCACATGTTACATCAGACCTACCTGCAGTGCACATGGTTTTGTCCATTTGAGAAGAAATTTGCCTCTGAGAGTGAACCAGAATAAGGCCCTAAGGGTGGATAATTCCATATATCAAAATGAATAATGAATGCAATTATCTTTAGTAAATTTCTCTATGTGGTCTTATAATATTGATTGACAAGGAGTGTTCCCTAAATGACAAATACAGAACTTACAGAGATTGCTGGCTGAATGTTAAGTAAAGACAAAAGTGACCTACATTGAGATTGAGGTGACATATGGTATTCAGTGATTTTATCATTATCATTTACATTGAACTTGTCGGGAATCCGTATTGTGCGCAGCAGACATTACACAACTCCTAGACTGTAGTGACTATATGGTTTATACAAATTGTGCAAGCAGCCCATCACAAGCGATTCACTCTTTTTTGGAACTGTCATCATCATTATTTTTCGCTATTTGCATCCCATAAATGATTCTTCACTATCAAATTGATCTATAACATCTATAATATAATATTAATATGGACCGATTACTATAATACTGTATGTTCCTATGGATTTCAAATAATATGAAAAGGTTTTTTTTTTACAATATTTTACATCAAAAACTATGTTATATTATGCAAACGTGTAAAATAATAAACATTCTGTCTACAATATTTTGTATGATTTAAATTCAAATAAAAAAAACACATACTTATTTCAGCTCTCAGGGCCTTATTAAAGTTCACTCTTTCTGACAAAATCCTTCTTAAATGGACAAAATCATGTGCACTGCAGGTGGGGCAGATGTTACTTGTGCAGAGAGAATTAGATTTGGGTGAGTTATTTTGTTTCTGTGCAGGGTAAATACTGGCTGCTTTATTTTTACACTGCAATACAGATCTCACTTTGAAGTAAAAGCCCACCCAAATCTACTTCTCTCTGCACAAGTAACATCTGCCCCACCTGCATTGCACATGGTTTTGTCCATCTAAGAAGGATTTTGTCAGAAAGAGTCAACTAGAATAAGGTCCTCAGTTTCGATTCCAACAGTTCAGCAGTATATATACAACATAAAGATACCTGACCTACTACTCTTTGGTCAAGAATGAAGAGTAATAAAGTGAAGAGACAAAGTACCAGCCACTCAACTCCTATGTGCTATGTAACAGGCTGTGTTTGTAAAATAACAGTTAGGGGCTGATTGGTCAGTATTTTATCTCTCTCTACTTTATCACGCTTCAAGGCTTACTACATATGCACCTAAAACCCAATTGAGTCTCTTACTGCAATTTCGGTGTTCCTTTCTTCCTTAAATATTTTGTCTCTTTTTGAATTTCATAAATGCCATTTTGTAGGCAGGGTCAATTATTCCAGACAGTGCAGCCAATAAATTCACGAGGTACGATAGAAATATGTCTGGAACATTGGCCATAACATGCCTCAGTGATAGTATTTTTTCTAATGATGTCATAGGTTTCAAAATGTCCACCTCCACTGTGGAAGCTATGGTATCCGTACAGATGTTCAAAATACAGTAAGCTCTAGATTTCCTCCTGAAATGTCGAATTAGCTTACTATAAATCCTTTGTTACAGATGTGTGATGATCTGTCCCGCTATTAATCTTACTTTCAGTGTAATTTAAGCTACAGTTACTGCTTTTAATATGTTTTTAGCGCAAAGAGTTTAAGTTCTTTGCATACTAGACTCTTCAGTGATTCAGTATGAAATCACCAGTGGATATGAACATACAGTAGGTGCCGATTCTGTGGGTGCTCAAGGGCCCGAGCACCCATGGAAATTGTTGAGCACCCATGGGCCAAGTCCCGCTGCTGGGACGCCATATTAACTTGCAAATTTGCAGCTGCAGCACCCTCATTGCCGGACCCGCCGCCTGGTAAACAGTATGCCGGGAAGAGTGTATTCTGTCCACGGAGTACCTGCACTGTGGGGGCATTTATGTACCTGCACTGTGGGAATATTTATGGATGTGGAACTCTGTTGCTGTAATTTGAATATTGGAGACAACCGTGCTCCGTAAATAAATTGGTATTATTTTGTGGCAACACCCCTTCCCCATGAAGCCACTCCTCTATAATTTTGGCTTGAGCACCCACCAGCAAAAACATAAATTGGTACCTGTGGATATGAACATTATTTTTGTTGCATTGAAGCATAAAAAAAAAAAAAAAAATTACCTGAATATTTACAGGGGATTTAAAATGGACCTTTAACCTACGTAAAGTGGAGGTAGCCATTTTGGAGACAAAACATTTATTTGTACAGACCTCATAGGCCTTCAGTTTTGGCCCCTACTTCCTGCTTTGTATTCATATTTGTTGTTAGAATTTGAATACTAAGATGCCTGTTGATTTCGTATTGCAGGTATATGTCTTTTTCCTTTTCTGAAACAAAAATAATAATAATTTCCTATTAAGTTTAAGGATAGGGTACTCTTTACCTAGAACGGCGCCCACGATTGAAATCGCGGGCATCGCGGGTAAAATCGCGGTAATCGCGGCATCGCGGGTAAATCGCGGGTAAATCGCGGGTACATCAAAATCGGGTACCCGCGATTACCGCGATTTTCCCATAGAGAACAATGTTAAAAAGCCTGATTGACCGCGATTTTAGCGTTAAATGCCTCAATGCCCGCGATTTTCCCATAGGAATCAATGTTAAATGGGCTACAGAGCCCAAATAGCCCCAATTAACCCTTAAATGTCCCCCCAATTTTTGTACGCCACCCCACGATCCACGCCAACCCGAAGCGTGGCGAGCGCAGCGAGCCCGCGAGGGGCGGCGGTACGCGTCCTACGACCTTTTCATGCCCTACTATCCACGTCGGCGTGGAGTTGAGAATAGAATAGTGTGGCGAGCGCAGCGAGCCACCGAGCCCGAAGCGTGGCGAGCGCAGCGAGCCCCGCGAGGGGACGCGGATACCTTCACAGTTATACGCGTCCCCTCGCGGGCTTCACAGGTGTCCGCGTGGCCACGGACACCTGTGAAGCCCGCGAGGGGACGCGCTTACCTGTGAAGGTATCCGCGTCCCCTCGCGGGGCTCGCTGCGCTCGCCACGCTTCGGGCTCGGTGGCTCGCTGCGCTCGCCACACTATTCTATTCTCACACCACGCCGACGTGGATAGTAGGGCATGAAAAGGTCGGAGGACGCGTACCGCCGCCCCTCGCGGGCTCGCTGCGCTCGCCACGCTTCGGGTTGACGTTGATCGTGGGGTGGCGTTAAAAATTTGGGGGGACATTTAAGGGTTAATGGGCTCTGTAGCCCATTTAACATTGATTCCTATGGCCAAATCGGGTGGATTGAGGCATTTAACACTAAAATCGGGTCCATCGCGGCTTTTAACATTGCTTCCTATGGGAAATCGGGAGCATCGCGTCGCGGGCATCGCGGGTACGTTTATGGCCGGCCGCGACGCGACCGACGCGATTTTTCAGGTTTAACATGGTTTTCAATGGGAAAATCGCGGGCATCGCGTCGGTCGCGTCGCGGGCAGGCATAAATGTACCCGCGATGCCCGCGACGGGCGCCGTTCTAGGTAAAGAGTACCAAGGATAGTTCTAATGGTCACCGTGTGCCTGCTTTAGATTGGCTTGCTAGGCATCGTATATTCGCTGCTTAGCCAACCAAATACTTATACTGGCTTATGAATAGGAGAGTGTTATATTTCCTTATAAAGATGGCCACTGGTACTACTACTGTGGTTCTACTCCTGTGCATGTGCCGCACCACCTTGTTACTTTGCATGAGTGACATGTGGGATATGGCAATCTCCCCTTTAACTCTATGGGACATGAGACTGTTTACTCCACAATTCTGCTGTTGCAGCACCTGCACAGCTTGCCGCATCCAAGAAACAGTCATCAGCTGATGAGCTGTCCCCTTCATGCCATCAGGCAATGTAACAGTGAGTACAGCTGTACCAAACTATCTGTTTATGAAATGGAGTTGTGATTGGATCAGGTACAACTAATCTGGTGTGTAGATTACTCTGCCAACCAACAATTGTACACTCATTTCCATTGTACATGCAATACATTATACTCTATAATTAATGGGATACATTCATGTACAGTATTTTAAAATAAGTTCAGATATGAATTTTTTATTATTTGATTTTTTTTTCAAAAATAACAGTTTTGATTTTTCAGTTGGACTTTAGTGGCACTAAACACTAAAGGGGTTATTCAGACCTGAGTGCAGGGCATATTTTTAGGCAAATGGAAAAAGCCATGTTGCACTACAGGAGGGGCAAATGTAACGTTAGATTTGGGTGAGTTGTTTTGTTTCTGTGTAGGGTAAATATTGGCTGCTTTAGTTTTACACTGTAAAGGTGTGTACACACGGTCGACATGCTGCCGTGCAATGCGAGTCCCGATGCGATCTGGTGGCATCGGGACTCGCATCGCTCGGCATGAAGGAGAGCAGAGGAGAGGACAGTACCTGTCACCTCACTAGGTGCCGGGCAGGGGCACAGATGTCAGCGTGCTGCGACACCCAGGGCCGGGGCACAGCAACAGCTTCCCCCTGCCGTGCAGACATCAGGCCACACCCCCGCCCTCCTCTTTAGGCGGACTTCTGGGTCATCAGCCCTGCAGCCCCAGGAGAAGCCCCTCTGGCCGCCGGAGCTATAGTGAGTATTAGGCACAAAGGCTATATAGTGCAGATCTGCACTATATAGTCTTGCCTGCCCTCACTATGTCGCTGCCGATTTGCACTCACTCGGGAGCGCGCATCGGCAGTGCATCGGGCTCGCAAGCCCTCAAAAGTACACAATCGGTATGCGATATGGCTTCCAAAGTGCACTATATCGGCAACATCGGAACCATATCGCCCCCGTGTGTACACATCATAATTTAGATCTCAGTTTGAACACACCATGCCCAAATCAAACTTTCAATGCACATATTACATCTGGAGCCTGACTGCATACTTGAAAAGCAGTAGTACTGTTATTGGATTTACAAAATTCAACCTGTTTTAGTCATTATGTATATAAGTCAGATACATATTATATAATGAGAACATTTTTAGCTGGGGGTGGCATGACAGACATAAATCAATGTCTTATTTTTTATTTTTATTGTGAATAACATATTCTGAATTGACAAGTACTGTATATGAAGGGATTTAAATTGACAAGTGTGTGATGTATAATTGGCAAAGTTTTCGTTATGGTACTTTTAAGAAATAGATTCTGAAAGACAAAGGAAGGCAGCTGTAATGTTAGTTGTTCTAGGAAAATAAGTAAATCATAAACGTTCTCATTTCTCTTTAAAGAAAATGGCAGAGTTTAATCACTGGGGATTATAGCCGTAGTGAAACATGGAGGCAGAGACATTTCAATCAACTAACCCTCAGATCTTTTTCCTTCTATAATTTTGCAGATTTTGGAGGGGCTCACTTGACATTTTCAAGGGTGTATTTATTCATCATAGCATGGCAGCATTTCAATACATGGTTATTCTATAACGAATGTATAAGTTGTATATGCTTACATCTGGTGAAACTTAAAAATAATGGTAATCTTTTGTTAGTTTGTGGTTATTCAGTGGTTTGATTGTGGTTAATCTGTGGTGCATTGCCCCTAATAGTAATGTGTGGTTATTTCTAGGGAATTATACTCACAAAAGGTCTGTGGTTACCGCTAGAGCAGTGATTCCCAAACTGTACGCTAAGCCAAAAAACAATGAGAATGTTTCTGAAGGCAGTGCGCTAAAAGGCTGTCTTAAGGTAGGTGACAATCAAAAATGGTGACCCCAGCACCATTAAAAAGGATGGTCCAGACTGGACCTTCCTTGGATTGTGCTTTGTGGACGTTTGCTTGGACCTGATACCCGATTACTCCATTTGGCTGGCGGTGAGATCCAGAATCACCGCTTGTCTCTTTGGGCCTTATTCAGATTTCATCGGTACTGCGCGCATTTGCACGCAGTACCGATGTTGTGCGTCTGCGCATGCGCAGGTGTGTTTCTGCGCATGTGCAGGCGCATGGTGCGTGCACCCACGGCGACCTTTTGGGTCGCCAGGTGCACGCACCCATGGCAGCGAGGGGGGGCGGAGATGGGCGGGGAGTGCCGGGCTGCCCCATTACCATATGGGAACGCCCAGCGTTCCATGGGCGTTTCCATGGTAATGAGGCAGTGACGCGGGTGTGTGGGCCGGGTAGCTGACATCACCGGATGTCAGCTGCCTGCTCATATCACGCCAAAGTGCACGCAAATGTAAGTAACTCAAAAGTCACTTATATAAGCGTGCACGCTAAACATCATTCGATGGTCACCGACCATCGAATGATGTGGGCGGACACCCCACCAAAGCTGCTGTGCAGGTGAAGCCGCACTTTGCTTGGGCGGCGGGGGGGGGGGCGTGCGTTCGCCGGGCGGGGTTTGGTGGACTTGCAAGACTGCGAATTCGCAGCCTTGCGAATCAACCTGAATAACCCCCTTTGTGCGAGTTTGAAGACTGGATTCTTTCCATGTTCCTCCACCACCTGGGGTAACAGGCCATTCATCCATATTGCCTATCCTTTGTTGTAATATCTGTTTTATAGTAAACTACTACACTATCTACTATTTCATAATCTTTTTTTTGGGGAACCTGTGTCTCGAGAGGACACCATCTTGAAAGTGTGACGATTGGGAGATGAGGGATCATCTCACAGTTTTTGGGAAACATTTTCATTTCATTGAGGTAGAGAAGAGGATCGTAACCTCTTTAAGAGGGGCGTACGGTATGTGTATGCTGTTTTTTGTAGAAGAGGACCGCTACCCTTAAACAAGGGCCGTATCATTTCACTTTAGGCGCCAGTGGAGGGACTCTCTTTTCTTGTTTGCCATTTGTACGGTAAGCCACCCTAGGGAGTCACAAGGCACTTACCGGGGTGCTCTGGGTTCTTGGTCCAGTATCAAATCAAAATAACTATTCACTGGGTACAGTGAATAGTGTAATGGGAATTGGGGGGGGGGGGCGTACTGTGTTGCATAATGTATACTGTCAGCTGTAAATTGTGCCATAATGTGAATGAGGGCACTACTATGGTATATAAAATTAAGTAGGACACTAGCTGTGGAGTGGTGTCTCTTTGGAAGTATTGGATCCCTCAAAATATTGCTATGGGACCCACAAAGTTCTGTCTACAACCCTGTGTACATGTTTTTATTCACTAATCACTATACAGTATTTAAAAAAAAACTTGATAAAACAGAAATAATGATACAGAAATTGTACAATGTCCATATAAACAAGACAATAGTGTATCTGGTCCAGCATGAAAGTTACGATTTATACTTTAGATCCAACAATGTGCAATAATAGATTAAAAATATAAAAAACTGAGTTCATATTTTAATGCAGAGATCCAAATAAAGTTCACGGGCAGGCATGGTTGGCAAGTATACATCATATCCCAAGAATCTATGTAAATAGAATAATTGGAGTTTTTTACCATTGAGTTGAATGAAAACATTTATGTATTTGGGTTTTTAAATCCCCTGACAATTAATCAATAAACTCTTCCCAGGTTTCAATTAAATTTCCGTGTATTCTTCCATGTGAATTATTGTATTTGAAACCATTTAGCGTGAAAAAGACATATGTTGGGAGGTTCCTTACATATCTATTGGTGCAAAATAGATTTCCGAGCTATTGTTGATATTAGCAGTGGCGTAACTCCCAGAGGCAATGGAGACATTTGCCGCCGGGCATTAGCCACTAGGGGGGGGCACAGAGGAGCCAGAACCAGGCATCCCCTGTCCTTCGGCTTCTGCATTGAGCGGCAACGCACCTCAGGCTCAGTCACAGCAGGAGAGGAGCCAGTCACCAGTGCCACAACTAGGGGGGGGGGGGGGGGGACATGACGCAGGAGCCAGATCAAAGCACCGTTTCCAGTCACTGCTGCTGCGGCAGCCGGGTCCTGTGTGCACTCACTGCAGGCATGAAACTGAAAGTAAACTATACTTTCAGTTTCTTCCCTGTAGTGCTGTCTGTGCACCCGGCAGCCAGATGAAGATGGGGCTAGTATTCTCAGCCCCTGACACCCCTCACCAGTCACCAGCCTTTCCAAAGTTTTTATGAAGCTGTCAACAGGCTCTGGAGGAGCTGGACAGTCCGAAAAGGGGGCGGGGCCAAACGGCAGGACCTCAGGATGAATGGTGAGTGTGACAAGGTGCACTCTATGTCCCTCTATGTATTTATCTGTGTAACTATTGTATTGTATATGTGCATGGGTGTGACTATCTGTGAATAGGTGTGTGACTGTATATGTATGCATACTGGTGTTTTTTGAATATGTATATATGAGTGAATGTATGCATAGGTGTATGTATTCATGTGTGTGACTATATATGTGTGATTTTATGCATATTGTGTACACAGTTGCACACATGCTGACGGGGACTGGGGGGAGGATGTGTGCTGGTGTGTGACAGAGATCCGAATTTCAGCTACTTCCTACTTTCCCGATGTTAGTGGTTAATAGATGCTGTGCGGATGTGCATAGCATCTAATTCTGGAGACAGAGGAGCTGGGGGCATGGCCAGCAGCTCAAAGAGTGCTGGCCTTGCCCCCTCAGGGGTGAAAACATGTCTTCACAGCAGTGAGGAAATTTTGAGGTTACACCTCCTGGTTGCTAGACCAAGCCCCCCAAATCCAGGTGCTGGACATCAACGCGTGCATGCTAATAATGTTGGGAGGTATGTTAGTGTATGGGGGGTAACTGATTTTAGCTGTGGTATTTGGGGGTGGCAGGTACGGTCTGTTGATCTGAGGATCACTTACCATGTATGTATAGTGTGTGTATGTGTGTGTAGGGGGGGCACTACAATCTTTGTCGCCTCCGGGCACCTGGTATAAACTTACGCCACTGGATATTAGCATTAGTTTTTTACTACTCTGTCTCATCTGGATGGTGGAAGTAGTAGGTAGAAGTAGAAGGGTAAATAATGAATGAGGTTTCAGACTTGCTTCTGGAAGTACAATATTCTGTAAATGGGCATTCCCACATACAATGCATAAATGTAGCTTCAGGATGTTTGGGATTACCTGGAATCAGATATTCCCAATGAAAATCTGCTGTGCGAAGAAAGGTTACCATTATGAAAGATATTATAAAACATCTTTCTGTACATCGATGAAGACAGTGTTCCTATGGAATAAGAAAAAAAATGTCAGTAAAATGTCCATGGTTATATGGGGAAAGATCTGCATCCAATAAAAAAATTGTACCTGTCTTTGATTTTTCCAACTCAAAATGGTCATGTAATAAATGATAATATTAATACATGGGTATGGGATTTGTTTTACCTAATGAGGGGTTGGCTAAAATTTCATCCAATGGGCCAATCTTGTGAAGCATGGTATTGAATTACAAAACTAGCATAATGGGGCAAGAGTGAGTGAAAGTGGAAACTCTTATCTTTCTACAAGCATCTGTACTTCAACTTTTTACTAATCTCTTTTTTTAAATCAATCTAAATCAATTAGATTTTTTTCTGTGGCAGAAATGCACCTTTACTTACATTTAAAAATAATATCACAAATCTTCTGTCAGTAAATGTGTATTTTAGACCCTTATATGCAACATCAATTTAGAAACATTAAATTGCTTTAAAACAGATTAAAATTGAACAATCATAAATACAGTATAACCCCTGAACTCACCTTCTGTAAGTGATAACATCATAAATAATACTGTATATAGATATTTTTTCTATAGGTTATACAGAACATAAAAATGTATTTAAATGTAAGCCTTCAGAAGTTAAACCAAAAGTTGTTTTTTTTCCATCACCAATCCAAAAGCTGAAAACATAATTCAAAACTACTGCCTACACTAATTATATACTTGTAGTTAATAAGTGGATTCACAACTAGTAAACAAAATGCATTAATCACATTGCTTTATGTGAAACTGCAGAACTTTAAAAACCACTAGACTAGACGTATTTTGAAATTAATTTGCATATTCCAATCGTGACTCCTGATGTTACTATGATAAAGTTGAAACAATTTTGTTTAAAGCAAGCAGATTTTGGTGATTAATCAATACATTTGCTCTTGTGAAAAAAAACAAAAAAAAAAATGCGAATGATTAAATAAAACAATGCTCCAAAATATCATTTGTGATCCTAGAAAATGTCAGATGCCATATGTGATTTAATTAAAAAATAAAAATCAATTTGCATTTTTAGTACTCAATTCATCATGGTTTATGATAAGATAAATCTGGCAAAATTCCATTAAAAACTGATTTACTATTTTACTAAAAATGAGGTATAGAAAAATGACACATGAAATTATTGTGCAGAAATATTGAAATAATGATAATAATAATAATAATAATAATAATAATAATAATAATAATAATAATAAAGTCTGCATATATCATATATACAGTTGTGCTCATAAGTTTACATACCCTAGCAGAATTTGTGATTTTCTGGCCATTTGTCAGAGAACATGAATGATGAATGGTTGGGTGAAGCCATTTATTGTCAAACAACTGTGTTTACTCTTTTTAAATCACAATGACAACAGAAACTACCCAAATGACCCAAATTTTAAATGTTAAATTCCACTTCTCAACTTAACGTAAACTCTTTAAAGGACTCTTATGTTCTGTTCTGTTTGACCTTTTACATACTGTATTTTTTATTACTCTACTGTAGTGGTTCTCGAACTTGGTCCTCAAGACCTTCACGTTTTCCAGGTCACTGACAGGTGCACTCATTACTCACTGACACATTCGAAAAGATACACAGGTGGAGCTAATTATTTCACTTGATTCTTTGAGGAGACCTGCAAAACATGCACTGTGTGGGGTCCTAGGATCGACCTTGAGAACATGTGCTCTACTGGATGTATGAAAATGTCATTCACAATTACCATATTATTTTTGCAGGGCCCGATCCCTGGTAGTAGACCAAGATTTAGAATTTCAAATTAAAGTATTAACTTCCTGTGAGTCCATATCCATGGACCCACAGTCCTCTCTCCCCCAGAAACAATTATATTTAAATATGAATGTACATATTTATATTAATAGGGCTATGGGAGCTGCTAGACATGCCCCCAGTAGATCTATTCATTGTATAGACACTCTGCTAATCACGGCGGCAGTGATGAGTGAAGGCAGACACCCTTAAACAACCCCCCCCCCCCCCCCTATACGCGTACACACCCCAGAGTGGGGCAATAGGAGCACATTTTATTTAACATTTGTGGAACATCCTTTTGGATTCCACCTATAGACAGACAGTAGTTTCACAACGGCAAGGGGTGAATTAAGAAGTGTCCTTTTGAGAAAGACCATTTCAGGTTAGTAGTACATTTATAAAGGGACTATAAAAGCCCAGACACCAAAAATAATGAAATCAATAAATGCAACTCATATAAATAAAAAATAAAACAAGGCAAATATGAGAATATCCACAACATGTTATACAGTATTATAATTACAGTAGGTAGCGTTTTGGTCCGTGGTTACTATTAGTAGAGAAGCTTCCTGAATCTATAAATTAGACATGCTTGTCCCTAGAGCACTTACTAAAAATTTGTATTGGATATAATTCTTAATTACATGTTAGGGTGTGAGTGTGTAGAGATTTATCTGTGAATATCATATTAATATGTCATTTTTTGGCACTTTATATTGTTCCATTTTTCAAAATGATGTAGATGGGGAATTCAAGTAATGCAATTGTCTTTATCACTTGAGGTTATGCCGGATTCTTTTGGGATATTTTAATCATCTTTTTGAACAGTTTTATTCGTTTTATGTCTGTTTTATAAGTTGAGACTAATAGAATATAGGTGTAACTGGCATAAATCTTATTTCTTAATAATGTTAGGTGTTATATAAGGTTTATGAGATACTATTATTAATACTTCAAGTTCTTATACATTTATTATATACATTATACCTTTATTATAACCTTTCACCATGTTGTAGTTGTAGAGTACAATTATACCACATTGTAGAATTTAAATAGTGGAACAGGACATGTTAGTTCAATACCTAGGATTTTTTTTATGATATATAAATTAGTGGTAAAGCTGCCATATCTTGATAAACTAATACTGTTTATTTGGTGGTAGCGCGATTTGGAGTATTGGGGTACATATATAATATATATGACTTCATTAGGGGTTTAGACCTATGAGAAACGAATCATAAATATAATAAAACATGGATACTTAAAACTGACTTTTTCTACAAGATCCCATGATCTACAATGAGGTGTGATGTCTCAAAAATCAATTACAGGTGAAATGTAATAAATAAATTCAGGGTAATACGTCAACATCGATTTCAGAACAGTAGGTGCTTAGAACTCGATGCCAGGTGTGAACAATCGATCCCTTGCTATTCAAAAAGAGATGGGGCTGGTAGCCCGATAGTGACCAATATCTGGTGTGAAGTGGCGTGTAGGTAATCCTAGCAGCCAGTTATGAACTTTTGTTCTGAAAAGGAAAAAAAAATCTGTGTATGGGCCCTTTAACAAGACATAAATCAAAAGTGTAACAGTACTTACATATACTGTATATAGGTATATGAAAGGGGCAGATGGACCTCGTGCAGCAATCACCACTGCTGGGAGGTAGGGTACAAATGTTGTAGTGTGTAAGGGGTGCTGAAAAATCTGGCAGAGGGCAGGGGGAGGTCGGTGGCAGGGGAAATTAGTTCCACCACCTCTGCAGGACCACTTTAACCCCTGCACATAACCTACATAAACTGTCCTATCCCAGTAATGTTGTTATAGGTAGGGGGTTCCTGTGTGAACACCCCAGATGCCCTTTTGATAAATGCCCGGTGTATGGCTGCAACCAACCACCAATTATCGGACTATTGTACAAATAAAATAGGCAGCAAGTGAATGTGCAGCAAGTGAAGACCCAATGACCGTTCACATACAAATAAAACTGACTGAGGATAGATACCAATTCACCACATCGGGCAGGTAGACCAATTATCAGGCAGTATATGGAAAGGATGTTGTATAATTTCATCATGTTAGATAATTAGTCTGTTTGTCTGATGTGAGCGTTCTCTTGACAGTGTCTGACCAACTTCAATTGTTTCATTTGGCTGATATATTAGGCTACTTAAGGGCTTACTGCATGTATAAAGTGTATTATATTGTGGAACTGAATATGTAGGAATACTGTAGCTTTATATGGCGGCTGCTTTATATGCACTGCAATATACATTTTTGCTTTGCGTGCTGCTAGAGCCTACAGGCTATTTGACATTTTCTGTCAGGTTCTCCCTGCCTATAGCCAAACTGTGGACTTTAGAAGACTATAATTTGTTATTTTCCTTTATCTTGCGCAGTACCTGTATTGCTTTAGGAAATCTAGACTGTGCTTTCTTTACACTCCTATGCACAGTATACTCTTTAAACTCTGAAATCACCGCTCTCTTCACCTGTCAGTTTGTATCTATTTTATTTTAATAATTGTGGCTTTTGTTTCTTCCCCTCCCTCTCCCACCTTCCATGGAATTTTGTTCTGTCCCTTGCAACACAGTTAAAGGTGTCTTGTACTAGTCCCTGTATGTCTTAACAAGTATTTATTCTGTATAAATCTTTATTGGACTGTGACTTTATCCAGACTCACTTGGATAATGGACAATAATGAAAAAGGTTCTCAGCTCAGGTTACACGAATAACATCCAGGTGTTATTCCATTTACATGACTGTTGGAATTTCACTGCTTTGCCACTTCATTACTTAATGATTTGTCATTTTCTTGACCATAACAATGGGCCTGATACAAAAGATGGAGGGAGAACACATTACATAAGCTTCTTTGGATGCAACAGTGATAGGTAAAACTAGGATACACCTCCTACCAGCATCTGTAGTCTGAGAATTGCATCACAATTTTGGCAGAATTGGTCATCTGTATTGGGGCAGTAGTAGGGCTGGCTCTAAGGCAGCTGCCTAGGGTGCCAGGAAAAGGGGGCGTTGTGTGTACCAGGACCAGACCCCATTTTCTCTTTATTGCACACAAACTGGTATCAGTCTGTTTTTGCCAACTCCTTGGTCTCATTGTTAGAACTATGTTTTACTATTTTTCCTGGCAGTACAGTACCTGTATATTTCCCGGCCAGCAAAGGGCTGCAGGTCTCATGATACAGTAAGTTAGCTGCAGTTCTGTATCCTGCCAGAGGTGCTGCTCTTCTGACTTTGTGTGATGGCCAGGCAAAGGGTGACTGACAGTCATCAGCATAGATTGCACATGATAACTTGCTATTATATCTGCTTGGTCCCCAATACTCCTTTTTGTTTCTGATTTTGTTAATTGTTTTTGGTTTTGTGTTCCCATGAGCATCTGTGTTCTGTGCCTGCCAAACCAAGGAACTTCTGCCATTCATCAGATTATCATTGGTTTATTCAGTTATCTAGGAATTAGGGGATTATTCTGATTCACTCACAAAGGTGCAATCACTCTCTAATGGACAAAACCATGTGCACTGCAGGTGGGGCAGATGTAACATGTGCAGAGAGAGTTAGATTTGGGTGTTTTATTGTTTCTGTGCAGGGTAAATACTTACTGCTTTGTTTTTACACTGCAATATAGATATCAGTTTGAAGTACACCCCCACCCAAATCTAACTCTCTCTGCAGGTTTTGTCCATTAGAGAGTGATTGTGCCTTTCCGAGTGAATCAGAATAACCCTTTAGTTTCCTCTGGTACAGACTGGATTTGTCTGCAATAATATCTATTTACATTTGTGTATAATCAGGGTTCTCAATATTTCTGCATTACTACAAGTTTGTCAGCATTTACTGTTTCCTCCCTGAATCAAAATCTTTTAACTACAATATATTACTACATTCTTGGCCTCATTTTTAGCTGTATACACAGTCAATGATTTGCATGAATTTCCAAGTTATACACTGGTACATGTGCAGGATCTGTACTAAGCATGAATTGTTTGTGTTCTACGCGATCGTTTATATAGTAGTTCCCAGGGCTATTTTTGTGGCGGAACGGTCCGGAACGCCCTTCCTGAAGTTCAATTGAAAAATGATCTCACCAGGAACGGCGTTCCGGAAGTTCAACGCCGGGCGCAGGCTGCACTCACAGAGATTATCTACAATGATAATCTCTGTTTCTCCGCGGCGGCAAGGAAGATGTACTTCCTGCCACCGCCCCTTGGCCTCCTACTCCATAGATGCGCCTGACGTCAGTGTCAGTGCGCATCCATGGTGACTCCCGCGCCCTCCACCCGCCGAGACACGCTGTGGCAGCCCCCGCCAGGGTTTGGAGGAGCCAGCGCCGGCGGGGTGTGGGGGGCGCACTAAAAACTATCTGCTGCAGGAGAAACAGCAGTGGGGGAATGAAGGAGCCAGCACCAGAAGTCCCGGCCCTACGATTGCAGCACTTCCTAATTAGCTGCCGAAAGGGGGTCCGGTACAGTTTGCCCGGGCGCCGGATCATCTGTGTAGCAGCGGCACTGCAGCTGCCCATCACTGCTGCTGTACCACTGTTGCCATCACCAACTCCCACAGACGTTGGCGATATGAGCCGCGGCCGCCCTCTTCCTCCCAGACGCTGGACTTGGAGATGTGCATGCTGATTCCTGCGCCGCCCTCTTCCCCCAGATGCGCTACCACCCTTCCCCCCCGACGCAGACCCGGCACCTCCCTCCACAAGCAGCCGCACCATGAGGGGAACAGCGCTGGGTCTGCAACTCTGAAAGGTTTGACACTGTTCTTCCAGTCGGACAGCGCGGCTTGTCTCCCGTTTACCCAGTGCCTGAACCCCCCTTCCGTTGGTAAGTGCTCATGTATCATGTAGCCCTATGACCTCCTACTGTCCAGAGGCAAAACTATTTATAAATGACCACATTACAGTATGTCTGCTGTCATGCACTACCCAAGAGGGTAGTGTGCATGATACACCTAATAATCCACGTATCCTCTTCCTTTGTATGTGTGACCCCCTGACATCCCTAGCCTATTACCTCCTGCACCCCTTATTCCCATGTCTGGCACCTTGTCCCTTCTTCCACCCTCATCCCTGGTATGTGACCACCCTGTACCACATATCCCCTGTGTGTGAAACCTTTCGCACACTCTATATCCTTCCTTGGTGTGTGACCCCCACCTCCCTGGTGTGTGACCCCCCTATCCCTGTGTATGACACCTTACCTCTACCCCTTAATCCCAGCTCTAATCCCCAGTGTGACCCCCTGCACCACCTTCTGTGTGTGACACCCCTGTAGCCCACTACCCCTGTGTGTGTTTGTGTGTAATCTGTACATCCTTCTGTGTGTGACCCCTCGCCTCTGTGTGTGCGCATTTTGATAACATGTACGTTCCAAACCTCCACCTCCATGTCTTCCCCTGAGAGTTGTAGTTACACCCCTGGCAGAAGCCCCCTTCCCCAAAAAATATTTTATAGGATCCACTCTCCCTCCGCCTGCCTGCCTAAGGGAACTTACTCTCCAGTCCCATCTGATCCCTCAAGCCGAGCGGCAGCCTCAATTGCCTGGTAATTTACTGAACATCACTGATTAATGCAATTTTATCTTTAACACTGCTGTTGCTGTCTGAAATATCTCAGTGTGGCAGCATGGGCATCTTTGTGTTGGCCATATGTTTGGTCATCTCTGTGTGGGCTACATGGACATCTCTGTGTGGGCGTTATGTATAATGGGCATCTCTGTGTGGGGCATATGTATAATGGCATCACGGTGTGGGGGAATATGTATAATGGGCATCTCTGTGAGTGGCATATGTATAACGGGCATCTCTGTGAGTGGCATATGTATAATGGGCATCTCTGTGTGTGGCATATGTATAACGGGCATCTCTGTGTGTGGCATATGTATAACGGGCATCTCTGTGAGTGGCATATGTATAATGCAAATCTCTGTGTGTGGCATATGTATAACGGGCATCTCTGTGTGCGGCATATGTATAACGGGCATCTCTGTGTGCGGCATATGTATAACGGGCATCTCTGTGTGCGGCATATGTATAACGGGCATCTCTGTGTGCGGCATATGTATAACGGGCATCTCTGTGTGCGGCATATGTATAACGGGCATCTCTGTGTGCGGCATATGTATAACGGGCATCTCTGTGTGCGGCATATGTATAACGGGCATCTCTGTGAGTGGCATATGTATAATGGGCATCTCTGTGTGTGGCATATGTATAACGGGCATCTCTGTGTGTGGCATATGTATAACAGGCATCTCTGTGAGTGGCATATGTATAATGCAAATCTCTGTGTGTGGCATATGTATAATAAGCGTGACGGAGTGAGGAATTATGTTTTTCATTTTTTTCTCTCTCTCTTTTTTCTATGGAATGCCCCGCCCCTTTTGTAGCTCCTCCCACATCACCGCCCACTTTCTGCCCCCGCCCACAGTTACTGAACCTATTTTCCTACAAAAATAGCACTGGTAGTTCCCCTTTAGCTGCAGCATGATTGACATGCTATGGTGCAGTGCTGTAACCAGAGCCCACGGCGCCCTGTACCCAGGGGTCACCGGAACCCGAGAACCACAGCTGTCTCCAGAGATGGGGCCACTTTGTGTGCTGCAACTGCCGCTATACTGGCTTGCAGTGTGCCGTCCCACAACATATTTGTTGGCAAGCGGCTCAATCAGATTGCACTCAGGTGCAAAAAAGGGAGTGTGCTGTTCCATGCTGAGGAGTTTTGGGGACAGTGTATGGGTGGCAATAGTGAGCAATCTGCAAAATGAAGATGTGTCACTTCAATTTTGTAGTCCCAGGGCTTGCGTCTTCAGACACAGACCCCTGGCCCTGGCTGGGTAACTTCGCCATTTAATTCTGCATCGCAGACATGTTCATATGATCTATTTCTAAAGAAAAAATGGTCAGAAGATGTCACAAAAAAATTGCAAGCTTTAGCATACACTGCTTTTGGCTAAATCACAGATATGAAACCACAGACTTTTACTGAACTATGGCAGTGTGCTGTGAGCAACTTCCCTATTATTTGCACAGACAGTGATGTTCTAATAACCTATTGCTGCAAAATATCTTTCTGAGCATTACAATGAATTAATAGTGCTTGAAAAAAATGACAAATGTATAATTTCTCTAATTTATCCATGTATGGATTTCACAATTTTGCAATTTAACATTCATTAAATCACATCTAAATTGAAGCTTAAATTATGGCCGAACCTTACCATTTATATGGGAAAAAACAAGATTATTACAGCAGTAAAATAAATTGAGCTGGTGCTGTATTTGCATTTTAATGAGGTCAGTAAAATTATCAGATATTTTAATTTCAATTTGTTACTGATCTCTTTGGCAAGGATTGGTCATCCTGTGAACCAGATAGCTCAATGAATAAAGAAGTATTAAAGCAGCGCATCTGATGAAGTTTTGCATGAATTGAGTCTTTTGTATATTGGTTAGAGAAATGACAGCACAATACAGACATTAAAACATTTCCGTGAACATTCCCGCAAACTTCAGCTCCCCCATAAATTTGCCATTTCGTTGAAAATAAAACAACATTTATTTTGGTGAAAATCCATATTTACTTGAGCAAAAGGAGTTCCGTGCACTATACAGTACCATGGATATTTTACACTTCGAACTTTAATTACACTAACGTGAACAAAATAAAAGTAATGAGGTCATAGGCAAATCGCTCAAGAATCTTAGAGGGAAAAGAGTTAGAGAGAATCTGGTTCGAAATTTTTTTTTTTTAATGAATGGGTGAGGAAGTGGAATAATTGAATCATGCGATGATATTTCCAGATGATAGGGACCGGTAACAAGTTACAGATCAGACTAGAGGTGTTACCGGGTGTGGTGACACCCGGTGCACACTCTGCATTAAAAAACCCACCTCGAGCACGGAAGAGGCGGTGGCCTAACTGAAGTGGGTGTGGTCTCACATGGACCTTCATATATGTCACTCCAGGGGCCTGTCCTCTGGAGGTGGGCAAATTCATACAAATACAGTGTGCTGATTAAATAAATTAGCAATAACTAACAGTCATTACTGATGGCCTACTCAGCTCAGAAGGATGTATTTCTACATACATTGTAAAAATAAATAATGATAATCATATCCACTGGCAAAAGCGTTCCTGGAAAAAATCTTGACGTGGCTTCATATGGGCAGCACCAAATCAAATGTAGGTGGAACCAACATCAATATAGGTGGGATAAAAAATATCCAAACAATGTGTATAGAACCTAGGGATGGCCATCGACCATCGATGATTCGAAATCATCAATGGTCCATGGCCAATGTCAAATACTTTTGCCATCGATGGGGGAGAATCAGATGGTTTCCCTCCATCGAAGGAACAGCAAAACAATGTTTTGCGCTTTTTCCCCCCCAAAGTTCCGGGACACTGAGCATAGATCCGCCCCCAGACACCTGCGAAGCCCCGCCCCCATGTTTTGATTGGCCCACAGGCCAATCAATCACAATGGAAGACCATTGATGTGTAAAAAGTGGAAATGTCGGCTCAAAAAACATTGAAAAAAGCCATGTCGACCTAATGACCTGTCAACCTAACTCATGTCGACCTAATGCATATGTCGACCTAAACCCATGTCGACCATGTCCCTTGTCAACCTAGACACCTGTCGACCCAACGGTGTCGACCTAATGACTGTCGACCTAACTATGGTCGATAATACGACCGTATGCCAAACTTTTGAAAATAGCATTTACCATTAAAGTAAATGATATCTATGCTTGGGTTCAGGTGGGTAAATCAAATTGACTGTGGTACTAATTTAGTGGAGCATGGATATCCTTTAAATCTGGACAGTTAGCATCGCTTATGGGAAACTCAGGGCTCCGAAAATAAATTGTTTAGCCTTTTAAACATACAGAAAACCATTTAGACAGCAAGCAGGCGAAGTTCTTGGTTTGAGGGGAAGTCACACTTTATAAGAGCTTGGCTTGACCTTGAGATCTTCCTTGGTCTCTGTACCAACAGGCGTTCATTAGGTACTTGTGGAGTATCACGGCTCCCATCGTATGGCATCGTATGCCATATGTAGTGGCATACGATGGCATACGATGCGATGCGATGTTTTACCGATTTTTGAGTATTTTTGCTCAAAAATCGTATGCCATCGCATGGCATCGTATGCCATATGTAGTGGCATACGATGTCATACGATGCGATACGATGTTTTACCGATTTTTGAGCAAAAATGGTCAAAAATCGGTAAAACATCGGATAACATCGTATGCCATATGTAGTGGCATACGATGTCATACGATGCGATACGATGTTTTACCGATTTTTTAACAAAAATGGTGAAAAATCGGTAAAAAATCGCATGGCATTGTATGCCATCGATGCGATACGATGTTTTACCGATTTTTGAGCCATTTTAGCTCAAAAATCGTATGCGATCGCATCGGATGCCATACGATGGCATCCGATGCGATGCGATGGCACCCGATTTTACACTGAAATGCATCAGAATGCATTGAAATGTGTATTAAAGTAGTGAAATGCCCCCAAATGCCATTTTTCATAGTGCACCACCCCCACTATCAACGTCAACCCGAAGCGTGGCGAGCGGCGGCGGTACGCGTCCTACGACCTTTTCATACCCCCACTATCCACGTCGGCGTGGAGTTGAGAATAGAATAGTGTGGCGAGCGCAGCGAGCCACCGAGCCCGAAGCGTGGCGAGCCCCGCGAGGGGACGCGGATACCTGTAAAGCCCGCGTATAGCTCTGAAGACGCGTATAGCTGTGAAGGTATCCGCGTCCCCTCGCGGGGCTCGCTGCCCTCGCCACGCTTCGGGCTCGGTGGCTCGCTGCGCTCGCCACACTATTCTGTTCTCAACTCCACGCCGACGTGGATAGTGGGGGTATGAAAAGGTTGTAGGACGCGTACTGCCGCCCCTCGCGGGCTCGCTGCGCTCGCCACGCTTCGGGTTGACGTTGATAGTGGGGGTGGTGCACTATGAAAAATGGCATTTGGGGGCATTTCACTACTTTAATACACATTTCAATGCATTCTGATGCATTTCAGTGCAAAATCGGGTGCCATCGCATCGCATCGGATGCCATCGTATGGCATCCGATGCGATCGCATACGATTTTTGAGCTAAAATGGCTCAAAAATCGGTAAAACATCGTATCGCATCGATGGCATACGATGCCATGCGATGTTTTACCGATTTTTCACCATTTTTGCTCAAAAATCGGTAAAACATCGTATCGCATCATATGACATCCTATGCCACTACATATGGCATACGATGTTATCCGATGTTTTACCGATTTTTCACCATTTTTGCTCAAAAATCGGTAAAACATCGTATCGCATCGTATGACATCGTATGCCACTACATATGGCATACGATGTTATCCGATGTTTTACCGATTTTTGACCATTTTTGCTCAACAATCGGTAAAACATCGTATCGCATCGTATGACATCGTATGCCACTACATATGGCATACGATGTTATGCGATGGCATACGATTTTTGAGCTAAAATAGTCAAAAATCGGTAAAGCATCGCATCGTATGCCATCGTATGCCACATGCGATGCGATGCGATTTTTAGCATACGATCTGCATACGATGCAGGTCGTGGGAGCCGTGATACTCCACAAGTACCGTTCATTATAACAAGTCTGCGTGAACGCTACCGAGAAAAAATAGAATGAATTCATATTTATACAGATTAACTTGATTGATATATTAAGGGGGGTAAAAGTATGGGGGTGAAGGTGACAGTAGGTTCCCAAGGGATGCACTGTAAGACAAAAAAAAACTCTCAGTACTCTCATTATTTGCACATATAGGATACATATAATGCAGAATAAATACAAATTGGACAGGAAATGTTTTCTATATATTTATTTGATTAAAATAGTTTAACATTTATATTATTGAGTCTTACGGAATCTTTAAAGAAGTTATTTTATATATGGGCAGGATTCCAAGAGTGGGGGATCTACTCTAACCTATCCCCCAAAATCCAGTATGCTCATGAATTTGTCTCACCCTGGGGAAGGATAAGATTATCAGAAACGCGTTGGTGTGAGGGCAGTGGTTTGCAGGAGGAATCCGTATATCTTGGTATCATCTTGAGCACATGAGTCCGACTCAGTCCGGGTGAGGAGGTCTCTTAGCTGTCTTATGGACCTCTTGCTACCATTACCCTATTTTTAAACTACTTTTTAATATCTTAATTTATTTTTACTTGTATGCTGTATGGAATAAATTATCTTTGGAGGAACGTATTCATCTGCATCCAGTATTCCTTGGCCGGCATTGTAAGACACCTTTATGTGCCTATAGGGAAATTTATCCCAGGTCAGTACCCTACATATGAGCTAGTGTGGTGTGGTATCGATTGATAATAGACATTGGAACAAAGAAACCTTTACGGGCCTATCGGGACCATCTTCTAGGTCAGTATTGTTAACCAGGAATCTTTTCTCCTCCGTCTTCTGAGATCCTGTCCGTGATTGATGTGGCATTAAAGAAACCTCTCAGTGAACATAGGGACCAACACTCAGGTCAGTGTGGTCCCATATGGGAATTTTACCCAGAAGCTGATGTCACCTCACAGACAAAATTGTGGACACTAAGATGATTTCTCATATTTACAGTAGAAAGTCCTCGCTTGGTTAACACTCAATTTTTGGTTATATTGTACTATTTTTGGATTGGGGTAAACTAACCTGAAGACTTAGTGCGCTGTTATACCTAGTTTTGTCGTTAAAAATAATGCAGAATGACTACAAATTGCACAGGAAATGTTTTCTATATTTTTATTTTCCTAAAATAGTTTAACATTTGTATTATTGAGTCTTACTGAATATTTAAAGAAGTCATTTTATATCTGGACAGGATTCCAAGAGTGGGGGATCTGCTCTAACCTATCCCCAAAAATCAACTATGGATAACTTTATCAAATAGCATTGTTATTTAAATGATCTTCAAATTATCTTGGCAGATGCTCCATCGAGCATGGATAATTTTCCTAGGAAGCATGAGCTCATTTAAAATAATTCAAGGTAATAAAATTTGTTAATACGGTAGGTGAAAAATTCACTTTTTTTTTTTAACTATTTCCGGACAACTTTATATTCAGCAGCTGAACATGGAGAAGTCAATTGCTTTCTGAACCACATTGATGACGGCCTAGGGCAGTTCAGTAGCAAGTCGCTGTGATATTCCTGGACGCACACTTTGATGTTCTAAACTGATACAAGACATGATTAAGAAAGGTCTAATCTCAAAGTTTTCTCTTTCTTTTTTTTTTCCTGCTGGAGGCGTACTATGGAAATGAGTCATTACTAAATAATATCTGTGGAAAATCAAAATAAATTAAACAATTACGGCATAGCATATTTCTTTCAGTATTCATTTGAAGCTAATTAAGCACATGAACAACAGGGGGTGGGGGGAGGGGGGAGAAAGTGTCAAAGTTTTGTTCCAGTACAGAATTTTCTGTAGTTTTGGTTGGTGTCGGTGCTTCGAAGACTTTGGTGTAGGATAGGTAATTTTCCTAAGCTCAAGAGAGCTAAAATACATTTTCGTGTATACTTAGGAAATCAAGAAAATTTCACGGCCACAATTCTGCAATTAATTAGAACAATCGATGCTCCTGAGAATGACAGATAGGCATATATAAAAATAGGACTATGCAGAAAAATGATTTTTGAAATTGGAATTAAATGTGTTTTTTTTTTTCATTCCTGACAGTAATGTGAGTTTTAAATATATATATTTGTTAATAATCTCTATAGGGGTATATTCAATTAAAGTTGGATCTATTTCGACAGGCATTTGTCAGAATGGACCGACAATAATTATTCAATCTACGGCCAAATCAGACTGTCGGATTCGGCTGCTGCTCACCCAACCCGGCTCTGGGTGAGAACGGGAGGATGGCATCAGGAGGCGGGAAGATGGCGGATGGGAGGACTGCGCCAGGTGAGCCACCAATCCACGTGAAATGCTCTGACCTGTCAGAAAAAAAATGGATGGGTCAAATCATGGTTTAGACAAAATAAAAGTCGGAAACTGCTGTTTTCTGACAAATGTCAGTTTCCGACTCTAACGGAATACTGCCCACAGTGTCTACAGCCTAATTATACTGTAGGTATCAAAGTTAAAGTGAATGAAACACCCTGCGAGCATTGCAATATGTTTCATAATTGCACATTATGTATTTTATCATATTCTCTCTTCCCTATTCATCTGCAATGAAAATGCAGGTGCTCAGGACAATCTAGATAGCTGGCCTTTAATGCAACTACTTTTATCAGCTCCTCTAACAGAGAAGCCCAGAGAGGAAAAGCAGAGACTGCACATCAGGGGATGGGAAGAAAGGAATCATTAAGTCCCACCCCCATTCCAACCAGATGCCATGTTAGCAGGTATACAGAGAGGGGTGGAGCTAAAATGAAGCAAAATTATGAGATTTCAGTAATTTTAGCCCTACCCCTGATGTCACGGATCTGCTTATTCAAGTTTAACTGACTTGTGTTTCTGCTCTGTTTCTCAGTCTCAATTTGACTCAATTCTGTTTGCATTCATGCTGCCAGTCAGTCTATGCATTTATTGCTCATTGATTGTGCACCTGAGGAGAATCCAGTCTGAATCTGAAATCACCTGTAACCCTTTGCTGTCCTGTTCCCTGTTACTCACCTGGTTTAGTTCAAACTGAAGTCTCCTGGATTCATGCCTCAGATTGCAGATTTCCCTCTGTCCTATATTCCAACCAATGCAAGGTAGGGGGGTTAAATATCCTGCATACAGACTCAGAAATTGCCTTCAGCAACTTGTCTGCCCGCTGCTTGTTCTGGATGCTTGACGCTGTTTCATGGCACCTGCTTTGTATCCTGACTGTAGTTATACCATTTCCAGTTATCCAATGTTCCTGGCTATCCATGCTCCATTCCCTGATTCCACTCTGGACTACAAGCTGTGACTACATAGTTACATAGTAGGTAAGGCTGAAAAAAGACTTGCGTCCATCTAGTTCAACCTGGTATAGATATCCATTGCTGATTTGGTAGGTTCTGGTATTTTACAGACTGATTATATTTCTTATTTGTACCCATGGATGTTTTTCTCCAGTAAATGTTTGTCCAACTTTGCCTTGAATGCATTTAATGAGCCAGCCGTTACCACCTCTCTGGGAAGAGAGTTCCAGAGTTTGACTGTTCTGACCGTAAAGAAATTCTTTCTACTAGCTGAATGAAATCTTTTTTCTTCTAATCTATACTCATGCCCTCGCGTCCTAGATTACTTTCTAGTAGACAAGAGGGTGTGTGACAGTTCCTTATATTGGCCCTTGATATACTTGTACATGTTGAGCATGTCCCCCCTTAAACGTCTCTTTTCTAATGTAAATAGTCCCAAATTGCTTAATCTCTCCCCGTAGCTTAAATTCTCCATTCCCCTAATAAGCTTTGTTGCTCGCCTTTGGACTTTTTCTAATTCTATGATGTCCTTTTTATAGTGTGGGGCCCAGAACTGCACTCCATACTCGAGGTGAGGTCTCACCAATGCTTTATACAGTGGCATAATTACCCTTGAGTCCCTAGTTTCCATTCCCCTCTTAATACATGCCAGAATTTTGTTGGCCTTTTTTGTAGCTACATTACAATGGGCACTACATCCCAGTTTGCTGTCTATTTGGACTCCTAGATCCTTTTCAAGTATGGAATTACCCAGTTCCTCTCCACTAAGGTTGTAACTTGCACACTGGTTGTGTCTCCCAAGGTGCATAACCTTACATTTATCTACATTGAACCTCATCTTCCATTTTTTTGCCCACTCATCTAGAATTGCAAGATCATTTTGAAGCATGGTGACATCTTCTGATGATTTGATGACTTTGCTAAGTTTTGTATCGTCCGCAAAGATGGATACATTGCTGAGTAACCCTATCCCAATACCGTTAATAAAAATGTTAAACAAAATGGGCCCCAAAACCGAACCCTGGGGCACTCCACTTAGTACCGGTACCATCTGCTACTCAACCGCTAACAAGACTCTATCAGCTACCATCTCACGTGCAGTTTCCAAACTGTTAACCAGATGCTTCCTTGACAGAGTTCTCCTGCTCCTGTCCAGTTCCTGGTATACAATATTCTACAGTTCTCCGGTTCAATTCCTGGTGACCCTTGGGATACAGTATTTATTCAGTCCTGAAACACACCAATTAAGTCCAGTCAAACTTGTGAATTTACCTTTCAAAAGTCTCCTGTCTCTTTAGTCCACACCTCTGGTCCACTCAGCCTGGTGTATCCTCCGGATCCTGTTTTACACTGCCAAACTGGCCTGTTTCAGTTATTCTTGTATTCAAGCTTCCTTAATTCACCAAGAAGGCTATTCTAAGTTATCCCATTATATGCAGTTTCTGTTTATCCAAGTAGGCGTGTTTAAGTTTCTGTGTTTCTGTGCCATCCATTCTGTCCAGTCATGCCACTCCATCCCATCAGCTCCAGTTACCTTGATCATCCAGCACCTGCCATCAGACCACCAAGGTCACTAGTCATGACACCTGTCATCTAAATGCCGCAAATGTCAGTGTTTGTCTCAACCACCCAGGGGGATGTGAGGGGTCTAGGTAGCATGAGACTTTCTCACCTCTCCAGGAAGGCCAGAGGGCCAACCCATTTTCAAGAGCCTTCCAGCCACTCCTTAATGGTAGGCAAGTATGATTTAATGATCCAAATCTGCAGTATGCCTTATCTTACGGACCAATGAGAGTGAGCAATTGTATAATATAACTTATCATTCTTTAATAGTTTAACTGCGGCTACTGTGATTGGCTTAAACAGTAGGCAGTTAGGTATAGCCAAGCGCCAAGCCAAAGGCCTATTTATGCCCCATTTTGCTCAGCTTACCGAACATCACCCTCTCTATCCACACTTAAGAAAACAAAACATAAATTAGATGTAAGTTGGGGTGAATTGGGAAAACAACAATTGCCTTTCAATGCTGTATTCATGCTGTATACAGCATTTATTTGCCATGCCGGCTGCAGGCATTTTTCTTTTCTGTTTCAAAATTTTGTTTTAATGTTCTCCTAACTGCTGCCAGTGAAGGGTACATCAGCCTTTGTCTAGATTTTACCTTCTGTGTATGGTAGTTAAGAAAATTTAAACCACAATGTTTAAATCCTATTTTATAATGTCAGAAAAATAAAACAAACATTGATGTTGTGCTGCCAACTCAAGAGGTCTACTTACCTTATACAGAACTTGGAGCTAACTGATACCCCTTTAATATCGCTTTGCTGGATGAGACCAAAGATCGAGATCCCAGGTCTCACCTGACTCTGACTCTTTCACATTAACAAAAGGTTGCCCATTATACAGATGGAAAACAGGATTTAGCCCTTCTTATAACCCGGGTCAGGTTGGTCAACCCTGATTATTAGGTTTGGTGCATTCAAACCCCACCTCAGCCTGGATTGACACGTCCGTAACCCAACGATTAGCCAGGATATTTTGGCAAAGTGAAAGGGGTATACTGTAAGTCTTAAGGATATTACTTTTCCTACACAGGGTCAAAATTAAATGGCCATGCACAGCACAGTACCATGACCCACAATTCAATTCAAATCAAGCCTATGCCATTTTACAAGTCCATATTGGTGGGCATAAGGTAATGTATTATTTAGATTGGGATATCTAATCGATCAAAGCTGAGCTTTTCGTCACTCAATAAATTGCCCTAAGCCTCTGTCCACACAGAAACCTATGGAGATCAGAGCAGGTGCTACAATTAGGTACATTTAGGCTATTACTAGTGTGATTAATTTATTTTTCGGGTTGCCTCTGGGGCTGTACTTAAAATTAAGATTTTTTCTTTGTGCCATTCTTTTTGTATTGAATGGTGGCTTCACCCCTGGCGTTTCATTTAACATGGCTGGACACTACACAACTTGCACAGTTCAACTTCCATTCTGTTTTATTCTTGAGATGCCCCTCCTATACAATCCAGATATATGTTGATCATCCCAAAACTAGGGGGTGATGAGTAGCTATTGTAAACCTCTGCTGTGAGAAGGACTCAGAATCAGACTAGCCCACTGTGGAACCAGGAGACATTATAGACGGCCATTACCATAAGTCAACATGTATACATTAATATATATGCAATTGTCCAATAGCATTGAACTATACATTACAGCAACTCTAGAAATACCAATATTCACTACCAGTAAGATAGAGTGCTTATCCCACAGGCTCAACTCCATCTCGCCCTGGTCCAGATCTCTAATGGTCTAAAAAGACTGAACCTGTATGTACTACGCACAAGTTATGATTCATTTTGTTCCCTTTTATGATTTTTTTGTCATAAGTATATTTTTCCATTTTAGGTGCTCACACTTTTACAATGTTTTCCACTTATTTGCTATTATAATGTGGAATAACTTATTCATATACTCAAATTAAATACTATTTTATACTTACAGTATCTATAGGGATATCCTACAATTAATCTTATTTATGCATTTATAATGTCATCGATAAATGTTAATGCGACTCCAGTGAGTATGTGGTATTCAGATGTTGCAGTCAACTTTATTTAACTTTTTGAATAATAATTGTTGTTATATTTTGGTTTCTAGTAACCAGTTAACTGTTAAAAGCAATGCCATTGACATTGGTAATAGTGGGTACATGCGGATGACCAGCAGTCAGCATTTCAGTGGTCAGAATATTGACACAGGTATCCCAAAGTAGGGAATGCCAACAGGGTCATGTAAGTACTGTATACTTCCCCTTCATCTGCTTAACCCTCCCTCCCACAGCCTGACCCTTATTATCCTCACCAGTGCCTGCTTAAGCATGGGGCGACAGGGGTGGTCGCCCCGGGGGCCCCCACACATCAGGGGCCCCCACACTGTCACTGCTGGAGCGGTGGCAGGTTGGTGGCAGGCAGTGGGGTTGGGCACTGCAGGGCAGACAGAGGGTCCCTGCGGCAGATGGGCACTGCAGTCAGTCGGGGAGTCCCTGCGGTGGATGGAAAGTCAGCGGCGTGGTCCGTGCGGCAGATGGGAAGTCAGTGGCGGGGTCGATGCAGCAGATGGGAACTAGTAGCATTACTAGTTCCAATTCGCCGCAGGTACCCCGATGCTGACTGTCCATCTGCCGCAGGGACCCTGCTGCCTCCCCAGTTTTGTATGGACCCCGCTGTTGCGCATCCCACATTCCCGCTGTCCGCATCCCCGCTGCCCAGATCCCCGCTTCACAGGTTTCCAGGGAGGTGGAAAGGGCCCAGTTATTTTGTTGTCCAGGGCCCCCACACACCTTAATCTGGCCATGATCCTCACTAGTGCCTAACCTTAACTCCTGTTACTCGTCGCCTAAACCTTAAATCCCTTAGCCCACAGAACAACCCTAACACCCCTTCTAATTGCTTAATCTTCCAACCCGCAGCCTAACCCTAAATTCCCCGCTAAACCCCCTTCCCCACCCTGACCCTAACCCACCCCTGCATACTTATGTTCGGCATCCAGGCAGTAGGCATTCCACTGGTACTTTCTTAGGTTATAAAACATTTAAGGTCTATTACTGGGATGCATTTATCATCCTAGCGGATGCCGACCTTCCGACGTCAGCAACCTACTGCCGGGAGGCTGGCACTGGGAGATTGGCATATGAATTACACCATCAGTGTGCTGCTTATCAAACCATTTACTTATGATTGCAGTTTGAATGAACTGACAGATGTAAAATTTGAATTATTTGAACTATGTGTATAAAATATCAATGATAGCTTAAAATATAATATATTATTATAACAGCAATACATTTTTATATAAATTACTTTTGTTTCTGCAGTTACAGTGTTTGTCCATGAGCAGAAGTGGAGCCTGAACAGCATTTACCACACATCATCAACGTCAGACTGCTCCGGCCTAACCTTATGGGACATATAGCATTTTAGTGGCCACTAAAGCAGCGATTGCCTAGGTTTGGAGGATTGTCAACGTGCTGCATAACCACAGCCGAAAATAATATCCAGAAACATTTAACTTCTGAAACCAGAGTAAAAACTCACCATCTGGATTAAATAGGGTCAGCCATCTACAGCTAGTTAATAAGGTCCTTATTCAGATCTGATGGCAGTACAAATTTAGGTACTTGTGTACTTTCACGGCTCCCACGATGTGCATCGTACAGGAAAAAATTGCATCGCATCGCATGGATACCTGTGAAGCTCGCGAGGGGACACGGATACCTGTGAAGCTCGCGAGGGGACACGGATACCTGTGAAGGTATCCGCGTCCGATCGCGGGGCTCGCTGCGCTCGCCACACTTTCTATTCTCAACTCCACGGCGAACTTGGATAGTGGGGGTATGAAAAGGTCGTAGGACGCGTACCACTGCGCTCGCCACGCTGCAGTGCACATGGTTTTGCCCATTTTGAGAACAAATTTGTACTGCGATCAGATCTGAATAAGGTCCTAAGAACATTGCTATCTGGATATTTTATCTGATATCTCTTTCCATGTGCCTGTATATTTTAGGCTTTTTGTTGTTTTCGGTGTTTGATTTATTGTGTAACCTCGCCTGTGTCTTTTTTCTGTATCCTCTTTCTGTAAAACAACAAAAAAAAACTATTATTAAAAAACATGCAGAAGCACTCACACATATAATTTATTATAATATTAGATAATAATACATACTGTACAATCATAAAAACAGTTATATACTCAGCATCTAAAATGAAATAGAGACACATTCTGTTTATGATCATTGATAATGATTTGTATAATGACATCTAAACTCACCAATAACAGTTTACAAAAAAAAAACATAAGGTTTAAAAATGTATTAATTCAGATATTCATCTGGTCCTCTGAAAGGTCAAATATTTGACGAGCCCTTATTATATATGCTCAAATAAGGTTCAAATATTATTTGCTTATTCCATGCACCTTTACTGACACTGTCCTCTATCCTCTTTGAGTGACAGGGCTAGAGAGCTAAGGGGGCAAGTGATTGTTGGATTATATTTCATTTTGAAGTACTCTGGAGAATCACCTCTAAAATGTTAACAAACAAGGTCACCATTTTTCGAAGCACAAGCAGTCATGGGACTTTCAACTCTTTCTTTCAAAAGCTAATGTATATTTCTGGAATTTATTACTTTCTCAGTAGATTAGAGGAGGAAATAGTGACAATGAAATGACATTCCGAAGAGTTATATAAACAGTGGAAACAGTGCATACCACTTCCTCAGGGTAACAGTGAAAATATATTTTTAAAGTAGTATTTTTTTAATAGGATTTTCCACCTTCAGATAACTTTCAAGTGTTAGCTTGTGCATTTTCCAATAAAATGTAAACAAATAAATACATACTGTACCTTTATCGTTTGCTTTTGGGGACTTCATTTACAAAATTAGATAAAAGCATGAGTCCATTTACGTTAACTCACTCACTGTGTCTTCTGTTTATCTCCCTCTTCCATTTAGACTGTAAGCTGTATGAGCAAGGCCCTCCTCCCTCCTGTTCGCATTACAGTCTTCTCTTGCTCACCAGCTACACTTTATAGTCCAGATATGTCAAGCTTCCCATAGTGATAAAAAGCGAGTAATAAACAACTAGCCAATCAGCTCCTACCTGTCATTTTCCAAATCAAGCCTGTAACAAGGCAGTTAAGAGCTGATTGGCTGGCTGTTTATCACTCTCCATTCAATCAATTCTTGAATCTTGATACATCTGGCACTATATCGTTATTGGACTCGGTGCCACCAGACTTTGGCCCTTATTCTGATCGGTGCGGATATTCCCGCATTCTTACGGAGCGGTCCGCACGCCACGGTGTTCTGCCGCGTGCGGCCATCGTCCGTAGAAACGCCCACGGGTCCTCCGCATTCGGACGGACTCACTCTTTAAGAACAGGGCGTGTTTACGGACGACATACAAACCATGCGTGTGCGGGGGAAACAGTCAAATTCTGCACGGTATAACAGAGTATTACAGAGTGTGCTCGGGAATACCGCATCCGAACGGGAGCCAAGCGGTGCTACCGCACGTAAGCGGTGTATTTACGCCAAACAACCCACTATTATGTCAATTCTGCAATACATCACATGACCCACTTATTCAATTACCTATCCTCATAAAAAAATGCTTATTTGGAATTGGAATCAATTAGATGCCAATATATCCTTACAAGCATGCCTAACACATGCATTGCACACATTAACCCTTACAGCAATTGAAGTGCAATGGTTTCAATTAAAGCACTGACAAGCGTCCTATTAGTGAGTAATGAGTAAAGGAGTCGATTTTATTGGGTTCAGGTGTTAATGCTTGTAGTCATTAGGCGGTCCGTTCGCCTCCCGCAGGAACGAGTGGTGTCCGCAAAGCAATAGTGGCCTTTTGGACACCGCACATTTCTTCCCTTTTTGTTCGCGTGCATTCGGAGTGCTATCCGAATGTACGCCCCCCAACATAAGTGTACTCCCCCGTGTCCGCCCATGTTTCCGCCCCGTTTTGCCCACTTTGAAACTACGCCCATGTGTCATTCCGCATGACGCCCATAATACGCCCATATTTCCCGAATGATTGCGGTGACCAGTTTTGTACGGGATTTGCCCGAACAGGTACGGAGTCAAGGCGTGGCACATGCGCGTAGCGTTCTCCACGCATGCGCAGACGCCGTAAAGACGCGATCCAAAAGTATGCGGAAAAGTACGCATCAATCAGAATAAGGGCCTTTACTCCTTCATTGTTATAATTTCCCCTGATGACCTAGATGTGTTACCTGCCCACAGGAAGGGTTTTTAGCTTACATTGAATATTTCCATTTCATCAGTGACTATTAAGTTATAGTGCTATTTGTTACTTGTCTACTGTGTTGTAGTGTACGCACAGTTTACCCTGTACTGTGTTAAGGTGGCCATACACCACTATGAGAAATCACAGTATGGCTACCGGATCCCCCTTGAGCCACCTAGGATCTTCTCATGTATCAAGATCTGCATTTGACGTTTTGCATGAGACCCGATTCCTCACTGCCGGGAGTGGGTCTGAGTCAGAGGTCAAGCTTGATGGCAGGTCGGCCCTCCGATTCTGATCCGATGAGCATGGGATAGAAATACATGCAATTTTGGCTGATTTCACCTTATTTATTGGCCAGATCCATTGAAATCGGGTGGAATCGGGTGAAATTGGCCGAAATGCTATTATTGTTTTGCACTCTGTACAGCATGCAGATCTCTTGCTATCCATTATTTTTTAATAATAATAATAATAATAATAATACTAATAATAATCAAAATAAAAACACTGCATACTTCAGATATGCATCTGCAAATTGTGAGTGTGATAGAAACAGAGAAATATCTAAAGAGCCTAATCATATTTGCTGTCACATTTAGTAGTAAAATAGAGGTTGACAAAGGAACCCAAAAAGGATATAGTTTGAGCATTTTGGAATTGATAGGGAAAGACAACAATACATGTATTTCACTTTGCAGTCTTGTAGACAGGTTCTTTCTACAGAAATGTTTTATTTTCCGGTTAAATTCATTTTTAAATGTCAGTTACTCACTTGCAGAACCCATTTAAAAGAATTGCGTAATACCAGTACAGTATATAATAATTATTACTTGTTTATTATTTCAACTGTGTTTCAGTTTGATTAGAGTTTTGACACATTTTACACTTCTCTGATGGATCCGCTGGAGAGAATCTTGACTGTAAACTGAAATATTGACTCCCTGACAGTAGGGAGAAGACAGAGAGAGATAGATGTGTTGCAGTTGAAAATTAGTCTCTAGATTTAGTTATTTCTCTGTGTTTTACTTTTTGTATCCATTATTTTGACATATGAGGCACCTTCTAGTCTCTTGATTCTCTTTTCTGCAAGGCTATGCCAAGACAAGTGTTCTTTTCTGTTTTTGAACAATACTTTTGTTTCTGCCACTGTGACCAGGAGACAGCCCTTATTTCCCATGTCATAATATTAGGAGTTCAGATCCAGTATCATTTTACTGGACTTCCTATCAAATGTAGACACCATTTAGGAATTACAGTATCATAGAAGCAGGGCTGCCATCAGAAATTGAGGGGCCCAGGAATGACAAAATAGGCAGGGCCCCCCTTCCCTTGGAATGCCTGGTGAGACCTGTATCTGCAGCACTGGCCGCACTACTCAACCTCTACATTGCTTCAAGGGAAATGTGATCTTTGTTTATGACAAAATATACTTCATAAACTCTAGTCCTAGGCCCCCTTTCTGTATGGGCCAGGGACTGTAGTCCCCACAGCCCCCCCTTGATGGCTTCCCTGCATAGACACACATTTTAACCATTGATACAATTCAATTAAATTCCAAAACATCCCTGTCAAGACTTAGCAATAAAATTCACAGGATGGCCTAGCACACGCGTACTGCGAATAGTACGCATGCGTAGTGAATAAATAATCGGCCATCGTGCTAAGTTCCAGGTCTGAAACAACCCCTTATTCTCTTTGTCATACTCCGGTATCGCCAAGTATAGTGATGACTTCAGTAGCCACCAAAGATAAGGACGTATTTTACAGCTGTTAATACAAGTGTGCTGTAACTTGCTACAGAAAGTTTTTCCAACATATCATAATTCTGAAAAAAAAAAATCAGATCAGCTATTTGGCTGAAGTCTCTCGTTTCACGCTTTATTCTTATCGTGCCATGTTTTCGGGTGGTATTTTGAGGTTAAACTGTATGGCAAGTGTCGGTGATGCTCAGAAACGGCTCGCTCCTGCTCTTGATTTGCCCATGGTTATTGTTCGGGAAAGAAGCCTCTTCTGCTAGGCTGTTAAGTCAACACAAATCAAACTTAATCATACAAGTTTGTCCTTTATGTCTCAGTGCACATGTTTCACACTAATACTCAATGTCCTTTTGCTAGAGCTGGAAGCTTTTTATCTTGCCAAGTAAGGCACATTTTGGTCCTATACCTGATATTAAAGTCCAAACTAATCACAATGATGCACAGACTAAAGGTCAGCCCAGCTTTTAAATGCTAATTGTTCTGCCAACAAACCTCATTTACAAGGTTTTTAAAGGCCACATATCTGTTTTATGTGATGCAATAGGCAGATATATTTCCTGAAACAAATTACAATTTATAGTCATTTGGGCTATATAATCTGCGGAGGAAACGTAAATATTGTGTAAGTGTGGCTATTTCACAGGCAGTGACAAAATACATTTTTCTGTGATGTTTTATTGCTGTCTGTTCTCTTCTTAATACGGGTTTATTTTATTAATATTTAATAAAAATGGACAGGCCAGAGATTTATTCAAGGTCTTATTGCAATTACAGTGCATTTCAAAGGGAACATCTTTATAAGTATTTAATAGCAACATTATCATAGTTGATGCTTTAAAAATGTGATGTCTGCTCTTAATGCTACAACAATAGAATTTCAAATGAATGTTCTTTTCTCTGCATGATGGTCCACAATTCGTTTAGAAATAGCAGTTTACATGGTGAGAATAATAATCATCATTATCATCAGTAATTAGTTAAAGTAAAAATGTACTTTTTTAAACACACCTCAAGTATGTGAAACATTCGTCAATCAGTAATTGATCAATATAAATTTACATTTTATCATTACAAATAAATTAAGGATTAACCTGTAGAATCATGTAAAAAAGACGCACATTAATATTTGATTTATTTTTTAGATCACTCGGATATTTGCGTGCCACACATAAGTTTTTGATTAATATTTAATTTGAAACTAAGTAAATAAGCTGTATGGTTCTCTCCTCCAGGAGATGGAAGGCATTTCAAATGCATGTCATAGCTTAAACCCATGTGTGGGTGCTCATAATTCTGCAAGGGTTAAGTCTTAAGTTTGCATTTGTGTTAGGCAGTTTTGTAGAGTTAGATAGCCTATGATTGGTCAATGGTGGCAGGGGTGATTTTGTAGATCTGTGCCATTCTGTGATCTCTTAAGGTGTCCATTATAGTTCTAAAGTGGGGGCCTATAAAGGGGGATATTGATTAGGAGGTGGAACCAGACCGATCATACAACGCAGAGATAAAACTATTGGTCTTCTTTCTTCTTTAATAATCAATTGTACTGAGAGTATCTTGATGTTATAAAGATTATCTTGTTTATTTTACTCTTTTGTATCTTAAGTTTTTCACTATATACATAAACAATTGGTTTTATTGATTGTTGATTTGATTCTGGCAAATTCCTTCTTAGATGGACAAAACCATGTTCACTGCAGGGGGGGGGGGGGGGCAGATGTAACATGTTAGAGTTAGCTTTGGGTGAGGTATTTTCTTTATGTGCAGGGAAAATACTGACTGCTTTATTTTTACACTGCAATATATATATGTCACTTTGAAGTAAAACCCCACCCAAATCTAACTCTTTATGCACAAGTAACATCTACCCCACCTGCAGGGCACATGGTTTTGTCCAACTAAGAAGGAATTTGCCAGAGGGAGTAAATCAGAATAAGGCCAAAAGTTCACAGTTACGTCAAGTTACAAAATTTACACCAATTCACAAGCTTTTAATAAAAACAAAAAGTTAAAGACGAAAAAAAAAAAACAATTCATTCAACAAAGAAAAACTTTTTAAATGAGATTTACAAGTACTATCCCAATACCTGCTGAATATGATGTAGAATCTTTCCCCAAAAGGGATATTGCCAGTGGTAAACCCTTCCATGTATTGGCCATTGCCATTTCCAGTGCCAATAGGGAACTTACCCCTTTTACAAAGGTGTTCTATATTCTCCCTTTCACCAAGTACTTTCTTTAGCTGGATAATAAGTGGAACATCATCAAGGGCAATAGATCATTAGGCAAATAGGTATCTCTGGCATTGGCAATAATTACATTTTTGAGGACACCGCAGATGTGCCCACATACAATGTTGCTCTGGGAGACAGCTTCCTGATACCTCTGCTGTAGTTCCACCATTGGCTCCCATATTTTATGGTATGGGTAGCAGGGGCATCGCTGCCGCTACCACCTCCAGTTCCCCTGAATACTGCAAAGGTATGCATACTCTCCACTTCCATATGCTATGCCCAGACATACAGCCCACGATGCGTAAACACTATCAGCAAAGACCTAACGGGACACATCTGTAGGTTGCGTTGGTGAGCAAATGGTGGCTAGTCCACCTGACAGATGATTTAACCCAAGCGTGGTTTATTAGCAAGGCAGAAAATTGGAGCAGGTAACACGGTAATAACTGCTCCTGTCGTAGATCTACAGTGTCTAGTTAGACAGTCAATAGGTCTACCCCAAAAACGTCATTATCCATGTTGGCAAAGACAGAGAATACCATAGTGTTCCAAGTGCAGCAAGGCACCGAGTCTGAAGCATGGTGAGCGAAACAAGCTGTGCGAGGGTACTCGTTACGCTAATTGGGGACCCATGTTGACACTTGTCAACATTGACATATGAAAAACTAATGTCAACCTGTTCATGTATCTACCTTTTTGCATGTCAACATTTTGATCCTGTCGACATTAGTTAACTTTCCCTTGTCGGATTTTCTCATGCCGACCTGTCAACCTTTTGACCCTATTTATCTAGACTATCTATCTAATAATCACGTATATTTACAGCAGGTGTAGGTTAGGAGGGTTATCCAGTTTCAGACAGATGCTTTAGGGATATGTTTAGTGTTGTATGTGCCAGTGTAGTACACTATACATGCTGCATATGCACAATGGCAGAGGCTATAATATACAGTATGCTGCAATTAGGGCCAAGTTAAGCCTTAACTTGACTCATTTGTCATTACTGGCCACACACTGCACAGGAGAATATTACATTGTCAAAACTCAGATTAAAGGTAGTATAAACTTGGTCAATGGGTAACTGCAGGGGGGATTAATATAAACATAAATATATAAATACCACATGAAAAGCCTATGTTTGTCCCTCTGTAACTTACTCTAAAGGAGTCCTGACAGGCTGAGTGATACCTCTGATTAAAAACCCTCCCATGACGAGGCTGCTGCTGCTGTCCTCCATGGGTCTAAGAAGTATATTATGAGCTCCACCAAGCAGAGCTCAGCACAAGCCTCTCAGCCTCTAAACTCCTGTGCAAAGTCTTATATATTCCTTGGCACCCCGTGCTCAGCACCATTAATCATTGTCACATTGGCAGATACTGTATGTGAAGCTGCAGCACTACCCCACTCCCATGCACAAAACCTTTAGCTAAAAAATAATAATATTTTTTTAAATACATGCCAACTACAGGGGGCCCCTAGATAGAGGGAGCCCAGGGGTACTGACCCACTGAGCCACCCCCTTAATCCGGCCCTGGCTGCAGTGGTGTCACAGTGTATTTAGGGTCTCCATTGGGCCTCCCATTGTAAGGGATACTCCAGGGCACATATACAAGAAGGGGAGGAGGAAAGATGCAGCAGAGAGCAAAGCTTGTGTAGAAGGCACATGTGGGAGATCCCACCTCTGTGGAGAACCACTGAGTCCTAATGCCTGGTGGCAATTGTCCCCAATACAGAGTCAGTACAGAGCATGTTTTCAACATTGATTTAGATTTGGGATGCAAATTGAGAAACGACTCATGCTGACGAGCCTTAGATTAATTGTTATTTATGCATAACATAAATAAAAGGCTTTCCAATTCATTAATGGACTCTATTAAACCTTTGTCCTTTAAGCGGATTCAGATTGATCCACATGGTGTATAAGGTGATTGTCATGTTTATGTCATGCTGTCATATTCATTTCTGAACAATGTAAAACAGTTGAAGCCAATATAATTATGTGTTTGAACAAAACAAACAGACTGTAATACAATAGTGATTGGTATTATTTAATGTCACTTTTTTTTACCCTCTCTCTCCATCTGTGAACATATATAATTGACATTTGAAAGAACAGGGCTTTTGACTATGTGGAATTTTTTATTGGAATATCAAATGTTGCTCCTTGTAAAGTGGTTTTGCTTTGTGTAGGTTTTGTGTTGCTTTACGTTGTTTTCTATTTTTAAATATTTTGTAATGTACCACTAGTATTACTGCTAGAAATAATCTAATAGGAACAAATACATTCTTGTAGCACTATAAAGCAGTAGTAACTGGTTATTTTATCTGAAATGTTAAAATTTGTAACTATAATTGCAGAATTTAACTAAAAAAAAAAACAACCAATGCTGCAGTATTTTTTTAGCAAAAAATCAAAACTAATTTGACTGCCCTTTTTCGCCGCTGTTGAAGTTATTTTTCGCCCATGCCTTTTCACTTTTTTGGAGGCAAAAATGCCTCAATTACGGATGAAAATGGATGCAATGTTGCACGCAAAACAGACAGGAGGGGCCAAATGTAATAGGGTGAGAGTTTTAGAAAGTGAGAAATTTTGGGAGAGTTTTTGAATTTTTTTTTTAAAGCAGCAATCAATTACATGGCAAAATCAACCTGGTTTTGCAGTGTAATTGATTGCTGCTTTAAATTTTTTTTTCGAAAACTCTACCAAAATCTCTCACTTTCTGAAACTCTCACACTATTACATTTGGCCCGAGATCTTCTTCTGGTCCACACGCAATGCTCTCTTATTGTGGGCCACACGCAATGCCCCCCCGCTTGCAGAGTTACCCGGGAGGGAGGGGGGGGGGGCAAATTATTCGATGGTCACCAACCATTGAATGATTTTGCACACGAAACGATAACACTCTCTGGTGTCTTAGCTTTGTTTGCTCCCTGTATGGGTCGATGGCGGGCAACTGACCTCCAGTGATGTCAGCTGCTCACCCCCGGCAGACGTGTCACTGCCTAATTTTCATAGGAATGGCCAGCGTTTTCTTGGGAACACTCAAGGGTGCAGCCCATCCTCGCCACCACATGACCCCGTCCGCACTGCTAGGTGCGAATGGGATGATGAACTAGCAGTTCGCTGTGCCTGCTCGCACCCAGCATATGCGCATGTGCAGAAATTAGTACTCACTTGCGCAGAAGTGAAACATCGCTCCCCTGTGCAAAGGCACAAGGTAGCAAGCAATCAAAAATAAGGCCCATGAAACGGTGGCTAATTCACTGTTTTTTCCACTGGCGAATCCCCTTTCACCCTAGAAAATGGAGAAAGTGCAAATTATTTGCCTAGGCAAAAATTCAACAGAAATTGAATACCTCCCAATGGGGCAGATGTATTAAGCCTGGAGAAGAGATAAACTGGAGATAAACTAGAGATAAAGTGGAAGGAGATAACGCACCAGCCAATCAGCTGTGTTTGAAATATGACAGTTGGGAGTTGATTGGCTGGTGCATTATCTCCTTTACGCTTTATCTCCAGTTTATCTCTTCGCCAGGCTTAATCCATCTGCCCCAATGTGTTCAAAACTATAATGTGAAATATTTCCCCCATTTTTCATTTGGCCACATACTGTACATTCTCATGTTCTACTAAAGGAATTTGATCTTGGGTGGGTTTAGCTCAGCAAAGCAAGTGGCCAAATCAGACTCGCACGGGTCCAAATTCAGCCCTTTTTTCGATGTTCAGGGGTCTGCGTATGCACAAATATGATCATGTGCAAACTCTGTGAGTGAACGACTCTGCTAGTTTGAAACTCACTGAGCCGTTCACTCCAGGAAGGGTGGAAAGGGGGCATGCAGGGGCTGGCAGCAGGGGAATGCCCAGCATTTTATAGGCATCCCCGTAAAAATGCTGGGTGTTCCCTTGGGAACACAGGCATGGCGATGCCTGCTTGTGGCGGGCAGCTGACGTCACCTGATGTCACATTGGCTACTAGAGTGGGGGCCGTAGCTCATCATTGTAGTGCTGATTAGCTATGTGTTACTGCCTGATCTGCAAGGCATGGTGGTGTAAAGGTTAGCATTACTGCCTCACAGCACTGAGGTCATGGGTTCTATCCCCACCATGTGTTATATATACGGGGCAGTACGGATGGTGTAATCGTTAGCATTACTGCCTCACAGCACTGAGGTCATGGGTTCTATCCCCACCATGTGTTATATATACGGGGCAGTACGGATGGTGTAATGGTTAGCATTACTGCCTCACAGCGCTGAGGTCATGGGTTCTATCCCCACCATGTGTTATATATACGGGGCAGTACGGACGGTGTAATGGTTATATTACTGCCTCACAGCGCTGAGGTCATGGGTTCTATCCCCACCATGTGTTATATATACGGGACAGTACGGACGGTGTAATGGTTATATTACTGCCTCACAGCGCTGAGGTCTTGGGTTCGAAACCCACCATGTGTTATATATACGGGGCAGCACGGATGGTGTAACGATTATAGCATTACTGCCTCACAGCACAGAGGTCATGGGTTCTGTCCCCACCATGTGTTATATATACGGGGCAGTACGGATGGTGTAATGGTTAGCATTACTGCCTCACAGCACTGAGGTCATGGGTTCTATCCCCACCATGTGTTATATATACAGGACAGTACGGACGGTGTAATGGTTATATTACTGCCTCACAGCACTGAGGTCTTGGGTTCGATACCCACCATGTGTTATATATACAGGGCAGCACGGATGGTGTAACGATTATAGCATTACTGCCTCACAGCACTGAGGTCATGGGTTCTATCCCAACCATGTGTTATATATATATGGGGCAGCACGGATGGTGTAACGATTATAGCATTACTGCCTCACAGCACTGAGGTCATGGGTTCTATCCCCACCATCTGTTATATATATATGGGGCAGCACGGATGGTGTAACGATTATAGCATTACTGCCTCACAGCACTGAGGTCATGGGTTCTATTCCCACCATGTGTTATATATACGGGGCAGTATGGACGGTGTAACGATTATAGCATTACTGCCTCACAGCACTGTGGTCATGGGTTCTATCCCCACCATGTGTTATATATACGGGGCAGCACGGATGGTGTAACGATTATAGCATTACTGCCTCACAGCACTGAGGTCATGGGTTCTATCCCCACCATGTGTTATATATACGGAGCAGTACGGATGGTGTAATGGTTAGCATTACTGCCTCACAGCACTGAGGTCATGGGTTCTATCCCCACCATGTGTTATATATATATGGGGCAGCACGGATGGTGTAACGATTATAGCATTACTGCCTCACAGCAATGAGGTCATGGGTTCTATCCCCACCATGTGTTATATATACGGGGCAGTATGGATGGTGTAACGATTATAGCATTACTGCCTCACAGCACTGCGGTCTTGGGTTCGATACCCACCATGTGTTATATATACGGGGCAGCACGGATGGTGTAACGATTATAGCATTACTGCCTCACAGCACTGAGGTCATGGGTTCTATCCCAACCATGTGTTATATATACGGGGCAGTACGGATGGTGTAATGGTTAGCATTACTGCCTCACAGCACTGAGGTCATGGGTTCTATCCCCACCATGTGTTATATATACGGGACAGTACGGACGGTGTAACGATTATAGCGTTACTGCCTCACAGCACTGTGGTCATGGGTTCTATCCCCACCATGTGTTATATATACGGGGCAGTACGGACGGTGTAATGGTTAGCATTACTGCCTCACAGCACTGAGGTCATGGGTTCTATCCCCACCATGTGTTATATATATATGGGGCAGCACGGATGGTGTAACGATTATAGCATTACTGCCTCACAGCACTGAGGTCATGGGTTCTATCCCCACCATGTGTTATATATACGGGGCAGTATGGACGGTGTAACGATTATAGCGTTACTGCCTCACAGCACTGTGGTCATGGGTTCTATCCCCACCATGTGTTATATATACACGGGGCAGTACGGACGGTGTAATGGTTAGCATTACTGCCTCACAGCACTATGGTCATGGGTTCTATCCCCACCATGTGTTATATATACGGGGCAGTATGGACGGTGTAACGATTATAGCATTACTGCCTCACAACACTGTGGTCATGGGTTCTATCCCCACCATGTGTTATATATACAGGGCAGTACGGACGGTATAATGGTTAGCATTACTGCCTCACAGCACTGTGGTCATGGGTTCTATCCCCACCATGTGTTATATATACGGGGCAGTACGGACGGTGTAATGGTTAGCATTACTGCCTCACAGCACTGTGGTCATGGGTTCTATCCCCACCATGTGTTATATATACGGGGCAGTACGGACGGTGTAATGGTTAGCATTACTGCCTCACAGCACTGAGGTCATGGGTTCTATCCCCACCATGTGTTATATATACGGGGCAGTACAGACAGTGTAATGGTTAGCATTACTGCCTCACAGCACTGTGGTCATGGGTTCTATCCCCACCATGTGTTATATATACGGGGCAGTACCGATGGTGTAATGGTTAGCATTACTGCCTCACAGCACTGAGGTCATGGGTTCTATCCCCACCATGTGATATATATACAGGGCAGTACGGATGGTGTAATGGTTAGCATTACTGCCTCACAGCACTGAGGTCTTGGGTTCGATACCCACCATGTGTTATATATACGGGGCAGTACGGACAGTGTAATGGTTACATTACTGTCTCACAGCACTGAGGTCATGGGTTCTATCCCCACCATGTGTTATATATACGGGGCAGTACGGATGGTGTAGTGGTTACATTACTGCCTCACAACACTGAGGTCATGGGTTCTATCCCCACCATGTGTTATATATACGGGGCAGTACGGACGGTGTAATGGTTAGCATTACTGCATCACAGCACTGAGGTCATGGGTTCTATCACCACCATGTGTTATATATGCAGGGCAGTACGGATGGTGTAATGGTTAGCATTGCTGCCTCACAGCACTGAGGTCATGGGTTCTATCCCCACCATGTGTTATATATACGGGGCAGTACAGATGGTGTAATGGTTAGCATTACTGCCTCACAGCACTGAGGTCATGGGTTCTATCCCCACCATGTGATATATATACGGGGCAGTACAGATGGTGTAATGGTTAGCATTACTGCCCCACAGCGCTGAGGTCTTGGGTTCTATCCCCACCATGTGTTATATATACGGGGCAGTACAGATGGTGTAATGGTTAGCATTACTGCCCCACAGCACTGAGGTCATGGGTTCGATACCCACCATGGCCCTAACTGTGCAGAGTTTGTATATTCTTCCGGTGTTTGGAAGGGTTTCCCCCCACAATCCAAAAATATACTGATAAGTTAATTTGCTCTCAACAAAATTAGCCGTAGAATGTGTTTGTTTGGTAGGGAACATAGATTGTAAGCTCCAGTGGGGCAGAGACTTATGTGAATGTTCAAATATTCTCTGTAGAATGATGCATAACATGGGTGCGCTATATTAATAAGTGGTTATAACAATAATAATAATCAATAGCTGCTGGTGTCGAAATGATTAACGATACTGAACGTTAATACGGCTTCTTACAGTATGTGCCTATGCACATCCTTGCTGGCGGGTCGCCAGAACGTACGCGCTGGCGACCCGCCAGCAGCCTCGCCAGCGAGGAGACTGAGACGCGCGTGCATCTCACGCGCACGCGCGTCTCAGTCTCCGTCGCTAGCGTGGCGGAAACCCTGTCCGTCTCCGCCTCAGGGAGACGGACGGGGTTAGGGGGGGTTAGGGGGGATGCGGGCAGGCGTATGAAAGCGCCGTCGGAAGGGGGCGCGCGCGCCTCTCGTGCGCGCACGTCCCCTTCTCACGATCGCCATGGCGCTGGCGGGGGATGGCGGCTGGCGACGCCAGCGCCATCCCCTGCCAAGATGGGAACAGACCCATCTGTATGTTCCATGGTGGGTTTTGCTGGGGCAGGAAAAACCTGCCCTGGTAGGTTTGTCTTGCCCCAGCTAAACACACCACTCAAGGGGTTAATGCAGATATCTTAGATGATATCGCTACTCTCCCAAAATCAATAGTCATACATTAACCATTTTATCTCTCTCCAAGGTTTAGTAAACAGACCCTTAAAAGCTATGTATGGCAATTGTATCAACCGCTTAACCATCAAGAGATGCCTCATTGGGGCAGATGTATTAGGCAAAGAGATAAACTGGAGAAAAAAAGTGGAAGGAGATAACGCACCAGCCAATGAACTCCCAGCTGTCATATTTCAAACACAGCTGATTGGCTGGTGCATTATCTTCTTCCACTTCATCTCCAATTTATCTCTTTGCCAGGCTTAATACATCTGCCCCATTGTATCTACTTATCTTATCAACATAAAATTAAGCACATGCTTATTTTGTCATTTTAATTCATCAGGAATTAATAGCTGATTGAAAGATTATGTGATTGTTGCTTTTTTTGTCCCAAAGTAAATGCTTCAACTCCAGGAAAGATGAATACTGCAGCTGATACTGAACCGTACACATGAACCTTTCTCATCTCATTTCCTCCTCCTTGTACAGCATCAAAGCCTTTCTTCAATTGTGTTACATTAGATAATCGCCCTCAAGAGAGAGATGATGTGAGTTATTAGTGGGGTGCTCCCTGGGAGGGTAATTATCTAATGGAAAACACACTTTTCCAGGCCCCAAGGACAACAGCCCATGTCTAAGAATAGTTAGCATGTATTTACACAATGCTGATAATGCACTGCTCAATATGTTTAGCAAAAGCAGCTCCTGTAGACTACAACTGGCTGTGTGTGAACCATGTCTTGTGGTTTTTCAACAGAACAATGGTACAGATAGATTACAACCAAGGCTCGATAAAATAAAAGTGCTGCAATTTGCAAAGGCCGGAAATAAAAGATGGCTGGGTTTGAGGCTTGAAAGCATTCCGCAGCAAGGTTGCGCTAATGATACAAAGCCGAAGTGTAAAGCTTAATTCTCGAGGGACCCTCACGTTCTGCAGTTTGGGGATTTCTCTAATTAAAAGGTAATTAATTTGTTCTTCACATCACTATGCTAAATGTTGAGCTGATTATTGTTCTTAAAACCTGGACAAAGCTGCAAAATGGCAATTTTATTTTAAAAACACCTGATTATAGGAATATTTACAGTATGCTTTCTGTTCTAACATAAAATCACACAAGAATTAGCAGCGCTCAAATTAAATGAGTGAATCAATATGATAAAAAGTTCACAATTTAATAATACAATTAATACATACAATATCGGACACTAGAGCTGCAGTGTGAAAGGGGTATACACTGTAATTAACAAATTGCTTCACATGTTGAAAACACCAGCTTGGACTGAACCTAGGGTTTCCACAAGACCAGAACATGGTTTACAACAGAAAGCAAAATAATACACTGAGGGGTCAGCAACAATTGCTGTCCAATAGGAGCGCATAGTTTGAGTCATTTTCTTAATTGGGAGCAGCTGCTATAGTGGAAGGGTCAATTCCCACAAAAGATATCAAACATAAAATCAAACAAGATTTAGCAGCGCTCAAATTAAATGAGTGAATCAATATGATAAAAAGTTCACAATTTAATAATAAAATTAATACATATAGGACAGTACATGAATAAACACTTTAGCATAAAGCCTACCTCCAACCTCGTGGCACTTTGTATCCAAGTTGACAGGTATTTAGCCGAAGACTATTTTGATCCAGAGAAAACGTGTGACCAATTACCTGCTTATTCTTCTGACCACGGGTCCCCTAAACAGTGGAAGTCTTCGGCTAATTACCTGTCAACTTGCATACGAAGTGCCACGAGTTTGGAGGTAGGCTCAAAACAACAGACACTCTTTTGGTGGCCACACAGGACATCACATTGCCGCATTTACAAGGACTCCAACTTCATTGGGACCATTGCATAGTGGACAGTGCAGGACATATTCATACCCCCAACTGTGGTTCATCTATCCACGTGAAATCTGATCATCCAGCCATTGAGATATATTCATTTTTAGTATTCTTAACTTACACAATGACACATGTGTTATAGTATTATGCTAAAGTGTTTGTTCATGTAGTGTCCTATACAGGGCCGGTGCAAGGCACCGGAGCGCCCCAGGCGAGGGGGGGTGGGGCACCCCGGTGCCTACGGGGGGGTGCCTGCGGCGCTGTGTGATCTGGCGGCGGGGTCCCTGCAGTGATTCGCGCAATCCGGCAGCCAGGCGGCTGCGCGGGAAGCGCTGATGGGTTTGAAAACTCTCCGCACGCTGATTGGCTGAATCTCAGCCAATCATCATGCGGAATGTTTTCAAACCCAGCAGTGCTTCCCGCGCCGCCTGGCTGCCGGATAGCGCGCATCACTGCAGGGACCCTGCCGCCAGATCACACAGTGCCGCAGGTACCCGGCACGGACACCCCTGCAGCCTCCATGCGAGAGGCGAGGGGCGAAGTTCCGCCCTCCAGTGGCTGGCGCCCTAGGCAAATGCCTAGATTTGACCCTCCCACTATAGCAGCTGCTCCCAATTAAGAAAACGACTCAAACTATGCGCTCCTAGGGGACAGCAATTGTTGCTGACCCCTCAGTGTATTCTTTTGCTTTCTGTTCTAAACCATGTTCTGGTCTTGTGGAAACCCTAGGTTCAGTCCAAGCTGGTGTTTTTAACATGTGAAGCAATTTGTTAATTACAGTGTATACCCCTTTCACACTGCAGCTCTTAACCGCTATATTGCCAATTTTTTAGCCTTACGGTTAGAGCTGCAGTGTGACTCCCACTAACCAGCATAACTCCAATCATTAACCCCTACCCCTCCCAATGTCTATATGTCCCCATTGTAGCATTACCCTGCCAACTTGCTCTAGTGGCATTGCGCCAACGCCCCATAAAGTGAAATGCTGGTTTAGATTTGTGCCTCTAAATGCAGATGTGGATCTGTTATGAAGCATATTCAAATATTGGCCCCAGTTTTGTAAGCACAATATGTTAGGTAGTAAATATGACAAAAATAATAGAAAGGGAACATACTGTAGGCAATAGGAATGTGAAAAATGAACCTTAATTCGTCCAAATATTTTTTATTTATCACAATATTGAGGCACAAGTTTGTCCTGAAAATATAAATGACTGTACAGAAAACCAACATAGAGAATCCACCGGTATGCCCTGCGGGCAAACTGATATGAGATATTGCAACTGTCTATTTTATGTTGTCTGAACATGAAGTTCATATATGAACAGAGAGGAACATGTCATATATGGACAGAGAGGAACATGTCATATATGGACAGAGAGGAACATGAAATTCATATATAAACAGAGAAGAGAGGCTGCAGTTTTAGAGGAATGGTCATAATGCTGTTCTGCGATTGCAGCCCTTAGTCAATCTGACCTTACCCAGACGTCAGCTTGTGGGGCCACAGAAACTGCACCTCGCAGTACAATTTTTGGCCTGACCCCTCCTGGAAATCATGGGTAACACGTTTCCAATTGCCGGCTTCTCATGTCCTTCCCCCAAATGCCTCTGCCTCTCAATCAGACAGAGGTGTTTGCAAAATTACAAAGCAAGCGCGGAACCAATCTTGCACATGCCCAGGACCGATCCCACGCATGCGCAGTTTCCAGAAGATTGCACACGCGATGCATAGTGCATGTTTGCTTAACTGATCTCCTTTCCTTGATATAATATAATCCTTCTAATGGATCCACAGAAGTGCCCTTAAACATTGGGGTTTTTTATGCATAGATATAAAACAAGCAGTGGTATTGTAATCATCAGTTTAAAGTACCCCAAGAGTAACAAGCTACAAAATTATGGGCCTGATACAAGAGATACAAGATTGATAGGACAGGGACGAAGTTGGCCCCGTTTCCGATGGTGGGGGTCTGTCCATGTGCAAATATGTGGATGGGTAGACCCCCTGTGCAAACACCTTCGGCTAGTATCACACTCGCCGAGGCGATAACTTTGTTGAGGGAGGGAAGGGCTAGGGCAGAGTAATGCAGGCGGGTCGATGGCTGCTCATGGCGTCAATGCTTCCCTCTTTTCTGCCATCTTTGTCTAGTCAGTCTATACTATTATTTATGAATGGGGAAAAAAATATTCTAAAGGTTGGCGTCCATCTTATGATTTTTCACTAGTGCGGCCACATGCGAGTGGATGTGGAATCGTAATGCAGGGACTGGGCGGATTTTGATGTGTTTTTCATTTGTCGGGGAAGGTTTACGCGTGGGACACATGCGTATCTGTCTAAAGGTTCTCCAGATTAACCCAAACAGATGAGAACATTATTTTATGTAGAGATGAAGGCAGGTTGGCACAGACATACCTAATGGTGCTTGGTGAGTTTATTAAATACACTTATAACTGTAAGCACCTGCAGCTATGTATGTAGAGGATTGTGCGGCCTCCTGATTAGATCTCTTTAGGAAGAATTACAGTACAAGTATAACAAGGTAAGTATAATAAGCACAGCACTGGGGACATATAGGAGAACTGAGCAATGTAACATTGTATCTAATAATAAACACATAAAATGTAAATATATTAAGGCATAACTGAAAAATAATACGACAGTAAAACTAATAATGGCTCATCAAAATCAGTAATAATAATAATAATAATAAGCAAAAACTGCCACAATTTTCTCAATGTATATTGGTCCTAATTCAATACCACCCGGTCCGCTGCGGGGACCGATGGTGTGTGTCTGCGCATGAGTATCGGAGAAGATACGCATGTGCAGACCCGATGTGCGAACAAGTATATGTATCTATACATATTTTTTTTTTCATAGAGAGTACTCTCTTCATTGTTGTGTATTGTAATAAATGCTTTTGTATTTTACTATATAATTGTGTTTGGTCATCATTCAGAATAACCCAGCGCTGTATAACCCCCTTTTTTGTGTATATTGAAGAGAGGACTGAGTAAGTGGGAAGTGCAGAGGAAACAGACATGCATATGCTGCTGTTTTCTGAAATTTCATATCACATATATATATATATATATATATATATATATATATATATATATATATATATATATATATATATATATATATATATATATATATATATATAGAATGATGTGTCACAGGATGGCACTCAATGCAGGTAATTGTTAATAGTCCGGTGCCAGGTACATATGAGAAACATGAAAGCACTTACCCCCTCTTACAGGAAAGGATTGGAACCAGCACACGGATATGAAGTGAAAGAAAAAACGTGGTTTATTGTACAAGCATTATTGCACAACAGACAGCTGTTCACCTGACAGCCGTTTCAACTGCATGGCAGCAGTTTTCATCAGAGACCTCTGATGAAGTGCTTTCTTATATATATATATATATATATATATATATATATATATATATATATATATATATATATATATGTCTAGTGTCCGTGTGTCTAGGAAACACTGCCATCTGTTGGCAGTGAGTGAAGCTACGGACCTTATTCTGGTCCACACGTAGCGCTGTGATTCTTGCAGCGCTGTGTGTGGTTTTAACATTGCCCGCTGCTCATACAGCTGCCCACACCCCCACCCTCACTCACCAAGTTCCACACACTGCCGAAAATGGATGTTTTGCATAAACATCCATTTGCAGCCTTGGGTGCGGGGACCAAATCATTCGATGGTCGCCGACCATCGAATAATTTGGAGCATACGCTCAGAATTAAAACACTCTCAGGTGCCTTAGTTTTGCTTTTTCCCTGTACGGAAACAGGGAGGGCAGTTGACATCTAGTGATGTCAGCTGCCCACACCCGGCAGCCGCGTCACTGCCTAACTTCCATGGGAACACCCATGAAACGCTGGGTGCATACTCTCGCCACCGCCCTATGCCCCGCCCCCACTGGTGGGTCCGAACGGCAAACGGCAAACTAGCAGTTCACCATTCCTGCTTGCACACAGCATATGCACATGCGCAGGCATTTTGCATCAGCAAAACATTGGTTCCCCGTGCGAACATGCAGGGGACCGAATTAATCAGAATAACCACCTACATCTCTTTCTCTCGCACATGCACAGACACATAGGCAAGTGTTTGTGCATGTTTGCACTAGGTAGCAGACTAGCTTTTGAAGCATAAGATTTGAGCGGGCTTACTAGTAAAGTATATGTACCCATGCAATGGCACAGTGGTGAGCAGCAGCCATTTTGAATACAGAAACTTTAGTCAGCCTTGTTGATTAGTATTTTCATTAGGCATTCTGGGTGACATTCTATGATATGCGATTAGCGCTATTTTGCGGTAATTAGACCACAAAATGGCGCTATCGCATTTTCCCATTAAATCGCCGATTTAATGGGATGCGCACAGGGGCTGAAATCGCATATTTTGTGCGTAAAGGTCTGGTGAATAAAAATGCGAGATTAATTCGCATTTTTATCGCATCCAGATGTTTGCGCACAGAAAAGTATACAAGTCGCTTATTTAATGCTATGCGCATTTGCACATCGCATTATTTAAGTGACTAATTATCGCACTAATTTCAGACCTGGGTCTGTTAGGCGAATTAGGCAGAACCCTGCACAGATCGCTATGTTCCGTGCAGGGTTCTGCTGTAAAAAATAAAACAAATGGTTAAATTAAAAAAAAAAACGAGCGCGGGGTCCCCCGCCCGAGTGTAACCAGCCCCGGGCTCACTGAGCCGGTGCTGGTGACATAAAATCAGGGTCCCCGACAAATAGGGGTCCCCTTGATTTTATGAAACCAGCACCAGACTCAAGGTCCGGCGCTGGTTCCCAAAATACGGGGGACAAAGTGACTAGGGGTCCCCCGTATTTTAAGAACCAGCACCGGACACAACCAGCCAGCAGGGTAATGCCACAGCCGGGGGGAGACTTTTTATACAAGTCCCCCCGGCCAAAGCATTAACCCCCTGGCTGGTCAGCATGGGCAGGGGTCCTGGGGAAGTGGGGACCCCCCCAATGAAGGGGTCCCCCCCCTCCAGGACTTACCAGCCCATGCTGATAGTCCGGGGCTGTCCTCCATGCCCCTGGGCTGTGGGCATGGAGCTGATGAATTGTGTAAAAAAAGAAGTAAAACTATTGTTTTACACTGGCGAACTATCAGTCCCAGCAAGCCTCCCCCGCATGCTGGGACTTGGGGAACCACAAGTCCCAGCATGCGGGGCATTAAAGGGCCCGCTGGCACTTGTAGTTCTGCAGTGTAAAAAATAGTGCACAAAATCACACTGACACCCTGAAAAATAAAACTTTAATACACACAAAACACACTGATACTTACCTACCTTGAGCCCGTAGGTCGGTCCCTGGATCCTGGATTCGTCCTCCGGGGCTCCAGGGCAGAAGAGTCCGGTTCCGGGGCCTTGGTCCTGGTTCCGGGGCTGGTCCTGGGGTTCCGGGGCTCCTGGCGTGAAGAATCCGGGGTCCGGGATCCGTGGTAGTCCAGAGGGGTACCTAAGGAGGAAAATCCTACTCACCTGCTCCCCGGCGGCGACCTCCGGTGACAGCGCTGCTCCCGACTGGTACCCGGCTTCAAGGAGTTGTTCCGGCGGTGAGATGTTGCTCCCTCGACGTCTCTGTACAGAATGATTTCTCGGCCAATCAGGAGCCGAGAAAGTCGGCTCCTGATTGGCCAGAAATCATTCTGAATATAGACGCCGACGGAGTAACATCTCTGCTCTGGATGCGCTGAGATGTTACTCCGTCGGCGTCTATATTCAGAATGATTTCTGGCCAATCAGGAGCCGACTTTCTCGGCTCCTGATTGGCCGAGAAATCATTCTGTACAGAGACGTCGAGGGAGCAACATCTCACCGCCGGAACAACTCCTTGAAGCCGGGTACCAGTCGGGAGCAGCGCTGTCACCGGAGGTCGCCGCCGGGGAGCAGGTGAGTAGGATTTTCCTCCTTAGGTACCCCTCTGGACTACCACGGATCCCGGACCCCGGATTCTTCACGCCAGGAGCCCCGGAACCCCAGGACCAGCCCCGGAACCAGGACCAAGGCCCCGGAACCGGACTCTTCTGCCCTGGAGCCCCGGAGGACGAATCCAGGATCCAGGGACCGACCTACGGGCTCAAGGTAGGTAAGTATCAGTGTGTTTTGTGTGTATTAAAGTTTTATTTTTCAGGGTGTCAGTGTGATTTTGTGCACTATTTTTTACACTGCAGAACTACAAGTGCCAGCGGGCCCTTTAATGCCCCGCATACTGGGACTTGTGGTTCCCCAAGTCCCAGCATGCGGGGGAGGCTTGCTGGGACTGATAGTTCGCCAGTGTAAAACAATAGTTTTACTTCTTTTTTTACACAATTCATCAGCTCCATGCCCACAGCCCAGGGGCATGGAGGACAGCCCCGGACTATCAGCATGGGCTGGTAAGTCCTGGAGGGGGAGGACCCCTTCATTGGGGGGGTCCCCACTTCCCCAGGACCCCTGCCCATGCTGACCAGCCAGGGGGTTAATGCTTTGGCCGGGGGAACTTGTATAAAAAGTCTCCCCCCGGCTGTGGCATTACCCTGCTGGCTGGTTGTGTCCGGTGCTGGTTCTTAAAATACGGGGGACCCCTAGTCACTTTGTCCCCCGTATTTTGGGAACCAGCGCCGGACCTTGAGTCTGGTGCTGGTTTCATAAAATCAAGGGGACCCCTATTTGTCGGGGACCCTGATTTTATGTCACCAGCACCGGCTCAGTGAGCCCGGGGCTGGTTACACTCGGGCGGGGGACCCCGCGCTGGTTTTTTTTTTTACACCTTGCGCTGTCCTGCAAATGTGCGATTTTCACACATGAAAATCGCACATTTTCAGGACTAAAACCAGCGCACCACATCGCCACAAATCGACCCTATTCGCACTTTTCAGCCTCCAATGCGCATCACATTAAATATGCGCATTTAGGCTGAAAAATGCGATTTTAAAATTGGCGATTTGCGGCGATGTGGTGCGCAAATAAAACATGCGCATTTAGCGCATAGCATAGAATGTCACCCTCTGTATCTTTAAAATTAACATATTGCATATGTAGGTGCAGAGTTTTACTCTCAATAAGCCTAAAAAGTGATTTAGTAAACTGTACTTGAAATATATACAATTTTTGTCATTTTGCATATTTAATGTTGAATTGTCCTGTTTTTGAGTTTTAAAGGAAGTTTTTAAAAACAGCTGTGACATGGGCTGAACAAATAAAATAGGTATAACCTTGAGGAAATAAATAAATAATGTAAAGGCTCTATATATACTACATGCTTTGACGAAACGGAGCACCTCAAACAGTGAACTTAGTAGAAACTGTTTATTTTATGTGGAATTCGTGTGGTTTCAAGATTAAAATGCCTATTATTCTGCCGTCTCTGCAATATATATCCTGAAAGAGTCATATATCTGTCAAATATTGCAATCCAGTTTGGTCTTATGTACTAAAAATGAACCAAGAAACAGAATAATTTCACTTTTTTAATATATCTGAGCATTTCGGGAAGAATGCAGGTTTGTAGATTGAATAAATGCTCAAACTATACACATAAAGAAATTTACGACAGAATAGATATTGACATTTGTGTTTTAATATATCTTTTTGAAAAGGCCTTGAGTGTTATGCTTTCTTCATTGGAAATTTACTGTCTTTCAAATTACTTTTCATCGCTGTTTTGTGAACAAATGACACTCAAGTAGCAATTTTGAGTTTAAAAATAATACAAAAAAAAACAAAACGGTTTTGTCATATATTACAGACACCCTTCAAGTCTTAAGCAGCTTACACCTCCTCTCCTCCCATACTCCTTTGGAAAATCTCTCTGTATGAGTACTATAAAAAGATATATTAAATATATTCTCGTCCGCAGTAGCAAACAGTAATTACCAGGTACTGTAAGAAACAAATTAGATAAATAAACACTGTGTTAAAAATAAATGTTGTAGAATAACTGCTGACGTGTTTCTTTACCACAATGTGGCTGCAGAAGGAATATTCATATTCTGTTGGAAAATAGTTCACTCGGTTATTTTAAGAATGAGCAGCACCCATCATATATATGAGCTACTCATGGAATACAGTGCCCATCATTTTCACCAGCAGTGGAGATGATGAGCATTGTATTCTTTTTCTAGTGACAAATATTGTCCTCTTTTGTACATGACTTGGTCCGAATCAGAGCTGCACGCAGTTTCAGTTTACTGACATTTTTTTTAGCATACTCGACGATAAGAAACTACAGGTGATCTGGAGTTATTTGCATCTGAATGGAGTGCGAGTAGGTAGCAGCTGGCATTGGCTTAGTATCCAGTGTTCTGATGACATGTCCTGGGCATGTAGGTGGAATTGTGTGGATATCGGAGTTCAGTATATACAGAGATCCATCTAAGCCAGGTATCCTTTACACTGAACTGATTTAAAAAGATCTGTAGCAATAAGGATAGGGCTAATTAGTGGCATCATGATTGTTAGAGTCCCCCGGTATGGACTCTCCAAGCATGCCACACTTCCTGGTGTCATACCACACTCCTTGGTGTATGACATTTTGGGGGTATGACCATGTATCATGACCCCGTTCTTGTTACATTGGGAGCTTGCCCACAGTTTAGGAGCTGCTGGCCAGTCCCAAGAGTATCCTGGCTGGTAGACAGCTGCATAGATTTAAAAGGAACAGCTAAGGAGTAACATCTGAAGTTGTGTGACTCCACAGAGTGCTAGAAATTAAACACTTGTACCTGATTGGATAGTTGCAACACACCTCCACAAGAAAGAAAATTCTTATTTCCAGTACTACATCATATACCAGCACTGTTCTTTGTTTTGATGCAACTCCTTCTGTAAGAATTGACAGTTCGAGATCTCAAAACACTCACTGACCTTACAAAATTTTGGAGGACACCAAGAAATGTCATCTGCTGAAATCTAACAAATAGAAATTTACATTTTATGTTTTCTTTCATAAATGTGACATTTGAAGTATATTTTTGGTACTTGTTTCCTATCTGGGCGCCCACTAAGTTAATTGTGCACCATGCTATTCTCCGTAGAGAAATCTGATCGCATCGCATCGTACACATACACGATAATGAACGATGCGATGCGATCCGATTCGATTTCCCATAGGAAACAATGTTAAATGGCTCAAATTAGCCAAATTATCATAGGAACAATAGTAAATGGGCCCAAAACACCCCTGAACATTGAAATGTCCCCCCAAAAGTAGTTGACGCCACCCGGCCATCAACGTGAACCCGAAGCGTGGCGAGCGGCGGCGGTACGCGTCCTCCGACCTTTTCATGCCCTACTATCCACTACGGCGTAAACGCGTCCCTTCGCGGGCTTCCCAGGTGTCCGCGTCGCCATGGACACCTGGGAAGCCCGTGAGGGGACGCGTATAACTGTGAAGGTATCCGCGTCCCCTCGCGGGGCTCGCTGCGCTCGCCACGCTTCGGGCTCGGTGGCTCGCTGCGCTCGCCACACTATTCTATTCTCACTCCACGCCCTAGTGGATAGTAGGGCATGAAAAGGTCGGAGGACGCGTACCGCCGCCCCTCGCGGGCTCGCTGCGCTCGCCACGCTTCGGGTTCACGTTGATGGCGGGGTGGCGTCAACTACTTTTGGGGGGACATTTCAATGTTCAGGGGTGTTTTTGGCCCATTTACTATTGTTCCTATGATAATTTGGCTAAATTGAGCCATTTCACATTGTTTCCTATGGGAAATCGAATCTGATCGCATCGCATCGTTCAATATCGTGTATGTGTACGATGCGATGAGATCCGATTTCATTACGGTGCCGTACGTAGAAAACCTGGGCGCCCAGATAGGAAACAAGTACCATATTTTTCTCTCAAATGCTGTTCAAGAAGTTTTTTTTTTAATTAAAATTGCTTTAACGTTTTCCTTTTACTGTATGTCTGTAGGTATGATCAATTTGTTCTGTGCCTGGATATATGTACACCCATTTGGAATTGTCTCTCCTGACACTTTCACTCTCCTACTCTGTTCAGTGTCAATTTTGGATTTACACAAATGTTTAACAATGCCTGATTTCCCTGACCTCTGTGTTTTTTTTATATTTTAACTGCATCTCTAGCTGGGATTTAGTTAATTAACTTTTGCTAGTATCTGATTGTGGACTTTGAATCTGTTCCATGTTCTTTATATTTAAAGATGTTCAGGAAATTTCCCAAAATGTTTAAATTTGTTTGAACTTCACTAGGCCTATAAACGTTCAATCCTCTAAGGGGTGTCCCGTACGTAAACTGCATGTTGATACATTTGTAAGAAAGCAATAAAGGTCCCCATACTCAGGTCCAACTTATCCAAAACACAAGTAGGACCTGTTTTCCCTTGGACCCATTGGCAGCTCCCCATTGCAATTTTTTTTGCATGCGATTTATCGTATGTAAATGAACTCCCAGAGAGCTGCTTAAATGCTGATGATCTGATTCCGATATTGAATGTATGCTCTACCAGATCCGATCTAATGCGCATGGGAAAACACATCAGATTTGATCTGATGTCAAACACCTCTGATTTAGCCTGATTTCATCTGATATATGTTCCAGATTCATCAGAATCAGATTAAATCAGACCAAATCAGACTTGTGTAAGGGTGCCTTTATACAAGCAAAGACGGAGACATGGATCTTGCAGTATAATATTTGTTAGCTAATAAAGACATATTAAGAATATTAATGTATTTTAAAAAAAACTAAAGTATGGGTGCAATAAAAGGACAAAGTCAATCAGCCCACTTTAACAATGAATTAATAAATTAGTAACATGTCATGCCGACTGATACCACCAAGGGTGTACACAAGTCAAAAACTTCAAGCGCTACAAATAATAGGTATCCATTCAAAATTCTAACATGACTATGCACCTTGCAGGGTGATGTTGCAACCACCATCAGTGTGGTTCAAAGAACAAACAAGTTAATAATGGTGATTGCAACCAAAGCCAATGACATTAATCAACTTAACCAAAGCTGCACCCAATACAGTAACCTTCCATTATGGCTACAGAACCATCACACCACCACCATGCAACTACTATAGCACCACATGAAGAAACTGAAACTAATCTTCCACAAAGTTCCCCTTTTGATAGTTGGACCCCATTGGACATATACAAATAAGCATAGCGAAACTTAACTCTTGAATGTCCGACCATGCGACAACCCTGGACCAATAAAAGTGTCGCCAACGCTGCATACCCTTTCTTCCTAGCTTCATTTATTCAACTTTGAAGTCTGGAAAGCCCCATGCCTGAGGAGGTAAACATCAATAAGATGTCACTTATTGAGCACAACCAGAACCACGCAAGGTTAACATTCGAAAGTCTTCTGAATCAGAAATCTCTTGGTAAGGTCAGGAAGGCTCCTTATAGTAAAGAAAAAGGAAATACCTGCTAAGTATCGAGACCCCACTGCTCTCCTCTGGATCTTCGGTAGACATTCAAATCTGAGCACCATTAAAGTCCTCCAGAAATTCAGCCAAAATGAATGGTTCTATTTTATAACAGATAATAGACATATAAAATGGGGAAGCTTGGATTCACACTGGAACAGAACTTTGCCCATCGGGAGAACCCTGCAGGAAAAAGTTTAAGAGGCTCAAAAGTGACTGGGCCTGATGAAGAGTAATCTTACAAACCACCGCATATAGTACAAAACCAAAGGATTGCACAATTTCACCACTTTGTCATGAGGAAGAGTTCAAGACCGCACTACTATATTAATAACCAGAAATCACAGACAAATGAGGAAACCCTAACTTCTTGTCAAGAGCAATAGGTTCTTCAAAAAATTAAAAACAAAAATAAAGCCTGCATGGAAACAACAAAAAAACACTGTACTTCGAATTAGCATGGCCCATGCAGAGGAAGTCTCATGCAATCACTCTGTTTCTCATCTGATTGCAATGAACCTGTTGCAATATCACTGTCTTCTGTCTATGGACACTGATATAAAATTACAATCAGCAGTTCACAGATCATTTTCAGAGCTGATTCGACAAACTTCAGAACCAACTTACTAACACCTGATGTGTCATCTGTGAGTGACATGAATAATTTAACTTCAAATTAAAATAATGACACAGAGGCTATGGACCTAACTCAGACCTGACTGTGGGGCTTATTTTGTTAGCAAATGGCTAAAACCATGCTGCACTGCAGGTGGGGCAGATGTTACATGGATGCAGTGAAATCGGGCCAAATCGCAGGTCTAGACACACAGTCTGACCCAATGCACGGTCCTGTGCGCATCAGATCGGAGTCAGGAGGACCAGCTGCACATAAGATTTGCTAAGTCTTATGTGCAGTCAAGCAGGGGACACTGTGAGGCGTGTAGGGGCAGCGGACGCCGGCAAGGGTAATGGAGAGCTGGAAAGGGTGAGCCGAAACAGGGAGCTGTCGGTGGCGTGCTGCAAGAAAAAAAAAAGTCTGTACAAAGAATGGGCAGCCTGTGATTGGCTGAGCGCTCTCTCAGCCAATTGCTGGCTGGTTAAGAGAGTGCTCAGCGTCCCTTGCCTGCTGCCTCTGCCCTACTCGCAGCATCCTCTGCCAGCCACCTCACAGCGTCTCCCACTCGCCACCTCGATGTCTGCCGCCCCGCTGTTCCCTACACCTTGTAGCTCCCCGGGAGTTGTATATGATAAATCGCATGAATTATCATATGCAAAGCTTGGCATATCAATTGCCTAATCGTGTGTCCCACCTCCCGGGGAGGGGAAATAAGGTCCGACTTGTACTTAGGACAAGTTGGACTAATGTATGGGGGCCTTAACTCTCTCGCTCTACATGTTACATCTCCCCACCTGTAGTGCAACATTTTGTCCACTTGCTAACAAAATGTGCCCTGTGATCAGTTCTGAATTAGGTCCATAGCTTGGCATTGAAAAGGTCAGCTATTTATTTATTAAATGTCAGAATGTGAAGCTGTATGGTGGCATAGGAATATATAAAGTCTATCATAGCACAAATTAAATGTAAAACATGCTTTGAGGATGGAGACCACTCCATGGGTACCTTCGTTACAACTCATGGTATCCAACTCAACCTTAAAATATTACCAACCATCTAAAACAAACTGCATCCAGGCAAATTATCTGCCATTCCTTACCACCATACAAATAGGCAACAAACAACCAATTCATTTCCAGCAATATGTGACCCCACACAAATCAGTGTCCAGCCTCATGGTTTCACCCACACCAGGCTTATTTAGCCTTTTGTTCCCCTACTCACAGTCCTTAAGTAGATGAATTTGTCTGATCTATAAGGAATCTCTTAGACTGATTATTTAGGTGTTCTTAGAACTAAACGTAAGGTGGTTAAAGGAGAACATTATACAGGGTGCACTCAGGTGGGATTTTTTGTTGCCCAGGACCCCCCCCCCCCCCCCAAAAAAAATCAAAAAAAAATAATAATAATAATTTTTTAAAATAAATAAAAAAAGATGACCCAAACATTATTCCCCCATGGGAATAATATGCTATCCATGATCTTGATCATGATCATGAATAACAAGTTGGAGTCATTGATTCTTGTTGAACGATTGCAGAATCGCAGACACAGCTGATAACACTGCTGTCATTAAATACAGCCTTTTCTGTTGATTGAGCGATCATATTTGTGGCAGTTTTAGCGAATGTAGTGAAGCGTTTTGACAAGTATGCTTGAGCTTTTTGTTTTGTATACACTCATTCACACATGTCTGCATCTGTCTAGCTGAGCAATTGTCCGCTAATGGTTATAGTTAAACAATAATTTCCTCTTACTATATTTGTTTTCAGAAAAATATGTAAGAGTGTTCAACCCAAAAATGCACAGATAAAACACCAGTGCAGCCTATATATACACAGAGCTTTCAGCTGCAGCCCCAATATACAAGACTAAAATATAGTTGGTATATATATATATATATATATATATATATATATATATATATATATAGCACTTTTATTATTATTATTTTAACAACCAAGGGAAAGACAAATAAATATTATGCACAAAGAGTACTTAAAACAAAGTGCAAGATTCTCCTGCAGGATTCTTGTTCAGCAATTTGAATGTCCTACTTAAAAAAAAAATCATAATGCAATGTAAAGAAAACAGGATTAAAAACATAGGTACTTATGTAGTATCTGGGCGTCCGATTTAGAAAATCGGATCGGATCGCATCGCATCGCATCGCATGCGACCAAATCGTATGCGATGCGATGGTCAAGATTTTTCCATAGAATTCAATGTTAAAATGGTCTGAGTCCATTTTAACATAGAATTCAATGGGAAAAAGGGGTCCTTTTCCTTTCCCCACTATCCAAGTGGGCATGGAGTTGGATATAAACCTGTGGCGAGCGTAGCGAGCCACCGAGCCCGAAGCGTGGCGAGCGTAGCGAGCCCCGCAAGGGGACACAGAATACTTTTTAAGAAATATGCGTCCGCTCGCCACGCTTCGGGCTCGGTGGCTCACTGCGCTCGCCACGCTATATAAAATCAACTCTATGCCCACTTGGATAGTGGGGAAATGAACAGGACCTTCTTAACATTGAATCCTATGCAAAATCGCATCGCATCGCATCGCATCGCATCTGATTGTATGCCTTAAGGTAAGGCATACAATCACAAAATCGGCAGCCCAGATACTACATAAGTACCAAAACATATAACCACCAATTGTGGAAATCCACTGCATCAAATCCCAGAATGGAAGGTGGGAAGAGTTTAGGAGAGGGTGCCGGGTCCACGCTCCTTCACTAGCCAAAATGCATCCAAAAATCCTCAGGTTGTCAGTATAGAAATGATGTCACCAACCTAATGCATTTTGGACAATTGTCCTTCATCAGAGGCTTTGTGACTCCCTCCCAGGTAATCATTTTGTTTTTATGTTTTTATTTTAAATAGAGCAGAATTGTTACATAGTAAACATCAGGCAAAAATGAGTTTAGGCATAAACAAAACATCATTATATAGTTACAAGGAAGTGCAAAATATTCCATATCTACTAATTAGGACAGCAATGCTCTGACTTAATAAAGACAAACATCTAAATAGCCAAGATATATCCATATAGACAATTATATATAAGCCACACCATTTCTTTCAAAAGGGGGCAACATTTTGTTCTAACATAGCCATAGATAAACAAACTATACCACGTATGTGATCCTTTTCATTGTTAGCTAAAGTGCGAATGTATGGTAGCCAGATATAAAAAAAAAATTGGCTCTTGACTCTAGATCTAGTGAACACTCAACCCATTTCATTTGGAACACATATGCTAATCTAGGCAACATCAATGACAGAGGAATTGGGGTTGTCTGGATCCACCTACAGTAGATAAGATAGTTTTTTTGGCCACAGCTGCGATTCTAGCTTATACCAATCTGTTTCCCACAGTGGGCTTAGGCAATGACCTGTCAATATAATGGTTCCAAGGTAACCATTTTTATAGTGCTTCCTACATAATCATTGTGCCACCTCCCATTCTCCACCATCCATCAGCTTCCTTGTTCCACTACTGGAAGTGCTCTGTGGAAAGCAAAATGCGTTTCAAATACCGGAAGTCCTGTTCATTTCTGTTCCTTCCATTTGTGGATACCTTCTGGAGCGCACAATGCGTTCCATTCGCTGGAAGTTGTGCTACATTATTTCCGCTATGGTCATTCCCTAAGACCACAATATATTCTCAATGGATCCCTGATGAGAATATATCAAGGTCTGAGGGAACGACACGCAAAGTACGTTGCACAGTAAAGATCCACATGAGAACTTCCGTAGAATGGAATATAAGGAGTGCTTCTCAAGGCTTCACCTTAGCAGAAGTAATGGAGGACAACTTCCAGCAAACGGAATGCAGGGTGCAATCTAGAAGGTAGCCACAAATGGAAGGAACAGAGATGAACAGGATTTCCGGTATTTGTAAAGCATTTTGCTTTCCACAAAATTCATATGGTAGTGGAACAAGGAAGTTGATGGCTGGGGGAGCCGCAGGCACCTGGTTTCAATGATTATGTGAGGAGCACTATAAAAACGGTTACTTGGGAGGGAGTCACCAAGCCTCTGACGAAGGACAATTGTCCGATATGCATTAGGCTGGTGATATCATTTCTATACTGACAATCTGAGGATTTTTGGATGCATTTTGGCTAGTGAAGGAGAGTGGAGCCGGCACCCTCTCCCAAACTCTTCCCACCTTCCATTCTAGGACTTGAGTGTAATGTGAGAATAATAAATTGTTAAAGTGTACAAACACATTGCACGATGATTTATTTTCTTTAAGTAGGACATTCAATTGCTGAACAAGAATCCTGCAGGAGATTGGCACTTTGTTTTAAGTACTCTTTGTGCGTAAGATTTATTTATCTTTCCATTAAAATCAAATATATACATTTGTTTTCAGGCTTAGGGCGAAATATTTAGCACTTTATGCCTTAAACTTTTCTTTCCTCTTTTTTTTTTGCAAATAAGTTTATTGAGCCTAAATGGACTAATTGCTGTGATTGTGGACCGTGTCCTACCTGTTCTATTATATATGTATTGTATTTGCCACAATTATCATTGTATCTTGTGTTTATCATAATACATAACTTTTGCCCCACTAAAAAGAAAAAAAAATAGATAAATAAAACATTCATAAGGTTTTTAAATGTTGGGATTGTAATATTAAAACTTCTGTCTGATGAAGTGTGTAATGGGTAATCACTTAAACTTTAAGTAATGAAAGACACTGAGATATAGATTTGGCAGAGAAACTGATAATTTATTGAATGCAATATTTATTTTATTTATTTATTTAAAGATTTTTATATAGCGCAGCAGATTCCTTTGAACTTTACAATTGCAAACAGTGATAAAACAAACTGGGTAGTAACAAACTGACATACTGTAGAGGTAGTAGGGCCCTGCTTGCAAGTTTACAATCTATAGGGATTATAGGAGGGATACATAAGGCTAGAATTCCATAGCATACCAGTCCCACCAGATTAGAAGACAGTCCTGATGGGATGTAATTAGATAAGAATGCTACTGGAGGTTATGTGTTGGTTCCGGAATATGATAGGCTTGCCTTAAGAGGTGAGTTTTCAGGGAACGCTTGAAAGTTTGGAGGCTAGAGGAGAGTCTTAGGAAGGGCATTCCATAGGGTGGGTGCTGCCCTAAGAAAGTCCTGCAATTGTGAATGGGATCTAGTAATAAGTGTGGATGAGAGATGCTGATTTTCTGCAGAGTGGAGAGGTCGGTGGCGATATATTTTGAGACAAATAAAGAGATGTATGTTGCTGTAGTCAGGTTAATGGCCTTGTATGTAAGTAGAAGTATTTAATATTGAATACGGTAATATACATGCAACCAATGGAGGGACTGGCAGAGCGGATCAGCAGACATTCAACGACTAGCCAGGAAGATCAACCTTGCAGCAGGATTCAAAATGGATTGTAGTGGAGAGAGTCTTTTATTAAGAAAATGGGTAAGGAGACCATTGCAATAATCAATGCATACAGTATGTGCTGTGTCCCATCCTTGCTGGCGGGTCGCCAGCACGTCCCCTCTGGCGACCCGCCAGCAGCCTCGCCGGCGAATATACTGAGACGCGCGTGCGTCTCACGCGCACGCGCGTCTCAGTCTCCGTCGCCAGCGTGACGGAAACCCTGTCCGTCTCCGCCTCAGGGAGACGGACAGGGTTAGGGGGGGTTAGGGGGGGGGTGCGGGTAGGCGGCGGGGACCCCGGGTTACCGCCGGCAAGCCGGCGGGGACCCGGGGGAACCGATGGAAGCGCCGTCGGAAGGGGACGCGCGCGCCTCGCGTGCGCGCGCGTCCCCTTCTCGCAATCGCCATGGCGCTGGCGGGGGATGGCGGCTGGCGACGCCAGCGCCATCCCCTGCAAAGATGGGACCTGACCCATCTGTAATTAGTAATGTGAATGTATATTGGGAAAAATAAATAATGAACAGAAATAAGCCAAAAATAATTGGCTGCAAAATATTTTGTACATTACATTATTCCTGCTTACACTTCTCTTCTTGGGGCATACCCAGTAAGTCTTGGAGAGAGATAAAGTACCAAACAACCAGCTCTTGCCATTTTTCAACCACAGCCTGTAACATGGCAGTTAGGAGCTAATTGGTTGGTACTTTATCGCTCTACACTTTATCTATATCCATCAAACCTACATATATAAGATTGAAGAACCTCCTTCCTATACATATTAGAGGGCCTTGTTGCTAGAACATGCATACAGGTGTTTGTCGCTACATTTTAGCTGCAAACAGCAATCTGTAGTGGGATGGAAATGGGAACACAGCATACTGCATTCGTTTGCATGGCTATCGATTCACATTGGGATCAACGGAACAGTAGACACAGGCCTACACTATACCCATTGCAGTGAACGCATCGTGGGAGTGTACGCATAATGATTGATTACAAAAATAAAGACATAGGCCCTTATTCTGATTGAGTCGGACGGATAAGAATTCCGACAGATTGCGTTTTTTAGCCCACTGCGCATGCGCACCATTCACTATGCGCATGTGTGGCCGCCCACCACCATGTAAGGAAGTAACACAGCGACCAGAAAAACTGGTAAAAAAAAGACCAGAACACAGTGGGTGTAATGTGGGTGTATCACAGGGCTCGGGATCAAAACTCAGCAAAACTTTCCATTAATCGGGGCGTGCATGTGGGTGGTAAAAACAAGTCAAGCTTCTTCATCAGCCGCATGATCGGCCGGGAAATTAACATGCATAATGGCTAAATAACTTTCAGCTGCATGCAATACACACCCCTGCAGCATAGATGTTTCTCTCATTTATCAATTAACTAGCTACAAGGCAAATCAGTGCGATGCGTTGCGATATTGCATCGCAACGCATGCGACCATATCGCATGCGATGCGATGCGATGACCCGATTTTTCCATAGGATTCAATGTTAAAATGGACTGAGTCCATTTTAACATGGAATTCAATGGGAAAAAGGGGTCCTTTTCATACCCCTACTATCCAAGTGGGCATGGAGTTGGATATAAACCTGTGGCGAGCGTAGCGGTATTCTGTGTCCCCTCGCGGGGCTCGCTACGCTCGTCACACTTTGGGCTCGGTGGCTCGCTACGCTTGCCACAGGTTTATATCCAACTCCATGCCCACTTGGATAGTAGGGGTATGAAAAGGACCCCCATGTCGGTATTGATTTTGTCAAGTTTCTTCCATAAATACTCTTTGTTATCTTTTGTTACCTCCGAGAATTATACAGTTGGAGATGTTGCCAGAACAGTTTTTGGTAAGGAAGACACTCAACATCTTTTTCTACGGACTCTTGGTATAGGCATATTGTTGTTTGGCTCATCTTTTACTATTACAGCTTCTCTTTCTTTCTAGAGAGAGTCTTGTATTTGTTTCTTTGCAAAGAAAAAGTTTACTTGTGTTAAACTTATTATACTAACAAAAGAGTTATATTGTCATTATATGGATATTCAAAGAGTAATGTTTCAGCAAATTACCCAGCACAAGCTATATATACTTTTTTTTATTTCATAGTGTTTTTGGGAATGTTGATAATTGTCTGAGTCTGGCTTTCGAGAAAATTCAGGATGGCCTTCATCCCTATCCTTGCAATATGCAGCAATATGGAATGTTACTTTGCATAGGGATATCACAAATATTAGTAAATACAACTTTATTTGTTGCTGGCTCTTTCTCTTGCATGAAAATATTTATCTATTTATTTAATAATTATAATAATAATAATAATAATGATTATTATTATTATTATTATTATTATTATCATCTATAGCTCTGAATATGTTTTGCAACATATTCAGACAGGGGTGACAGGGGTGACAAGCCTAATGGAAGGACTCTTGTTTTAAAAAAAGCCACCCAGGAGCGGCGAAACGCATCCTAGAGGAGTCTTTACCCGACACCCGGCCTCACTTGCCTTCTTCCATTAGGATTGTCACCCCTGTCTCCAAGTGGCACAGCATAGCTTGGCTGTCGACACTGTGGCAGAGCGTCAGCCAGCATCTCCATGCTTTACCCAGCCAGACATCTAGCCAGGAGGTTTGGGACAGAGCAACTGCCACCGTACGAGTCACCCCTGTCTGCTACACCGAGCCCAGTGAGTCCTGTGTCGGCTGCATCATTTAAGGACACCCAGCCGGGAGTATGGGACAGAGCAATTGCCACTGCTGTATTTACCCTTATCCTCCACATTGAGCTGTGTGAGCTCTGTGCTACAGGAGACATTTGTTAAACCAAACAGTGGATACTAATGTCGCATTGGAGGTAATATAACTGTTTCTAATTTCTAAACAGAGAATTTGTTGCAAATTAATAGTATGGCAGAACATTTACATACATATTGGATGCCTCTTGGTCTTTGAGAGACTATTGCCATTAAAAACAGCTTAACCTGAAGCTGAGTTACAAACCAGCGTCTCAACTAGCAGTTTGGAGCTTCCCAAAAGGGACCAAAATAACATTTGATTTAAATAAGCGACCTTGAATATTTTGAGGACCAATTGGTATATGTATACTGTGTGTACTACTTTAAAATATATTTAATGTTTTATGTGTGTATGTCTATGTAATAAATTGTATCATTGGTACTTATATGTTAGTTGGGCGCCCACTATAGTTAGTATGCTCATACCCCCACTATCCATGTTGGCACGGAGTTGATTTTAAATAGTGTGGTGAGCGCAGCGAGCCACCAAGCCCGAAGCGTGGCGAGTGTAGGGAGCCCAGCGAGGGGACGCGGGAAAACTAAGCACATAGCTTAGTGGGCACCCAACTAACATATAAGTACCGTATCATTAATTGTTGTGTACCTTTGAGCACCCCACGCCTTTTCTTTTCTTTGTGCTATAATTGGAGATTGGCATTCCTCCAGTGTGGTGGCTGAAGGGTGACACATTACACCACTGTAATCCCTAATGCCAAAGACACCTCCTGTATATATTCCAGTGTGTCTGCCTACTAAGTAAATGGTCAGCGAATCAGGAATCCTCTCTCATCTCTGAGTGATGCTTAGCCTTTTAATAGCCAAAGTTTTAGGTGTCATTAGCCAATTGGCAATTTGATAAGATAGGGGATAAGTAGCAATGTGCGGTAATCTGCAGTAAGTAGCTGTTCTGTATCTACAGTATTTTAAGTGACGAAGTAAAAGCAAATGGTTGCTTAAGAGGACTTTACATTTGCATCTATTTACGAAACAATCCCCATTGTTTAATCTACATTCACACAACAATAGATACTACTTATATTTTCCTATAGCTTTTAGAAGTGAGAAGCTAGAAGGAATGTTTCAGTATAATGCTATTCTGTATTGGTTAAAAGAGGATTTGTAGCCAGCCCTCCAGGGAAAGACTATACATTTTTTATTTGTACAACTCTGCAATAAACATTGTTTTCACAAAAAGGTATCTGCCAAAGCACACGCTGGGTTTGTTCCTTCAACTCTGTTGGGAAAGCAGTTGTTTGAGACCGCTTCTCCCAAGTGGAATTAGTTATTTCAAATATTCCAAAGGGAATAGCTGTATCATAATTGTTAGTTAAATATATGTTTCGATTAAAGACAAAATATCTTCAAATTCTATTGGTCAATTTTGCAGATATGGTATGCTGCAATATGTTTGCATATTTATGCATATTACACATACTGTACACATATATATGACAGTGTGTTTTGATTATGGTTTATAATTTAGATCGACATGTATTCTTGCGTTTTATTTGAATCTGCTTTAGCAAGACCACAATCACATACTCTGGGTATGGTTTCGTTTTGGATCTTAAAAAAAAGTTAAAAACAGCAGAAATTGTGTCATTTGGCCTGTCTGTGCTTCTATTGCATTCTTAAGGCCCATACACACTGGGTGACTTTGAGCTGAAAGCCACTCAAAACAGCCTGTTGGAGCGGCTTTTAGCTCAAAGCCGCCCAGTGTGTATGCCACAGCGATGAGCGGTGAGCGCTGCTGCGTGCTCCCGCATCATCACCGGGAAGCCGCTCATCTGCTGGTTATACCAGCAGATGAGCAGCGTTGAGGACGGCTTTGCATAGCTCTGCGCTATGCAACGTCGTCCTCCCCCCTCCATCAATGCTGGGAAGGGGGAAAACCACTTAGTGTGTATGCACTGAGGGCTTACCCCGCAGCGGAGATTGACATCATCGCTGTCCATACACGCTCGGCATAGACGCCCAGTGTGTATGGACCTTAAAACGAATTAACATTAATTTCCATGTTTTCCCAGCAATTTTGACCACCCCATCGCTCAAATAGATCAACAGTTATTTAGCAGCAATTAAGAAGAAAATATTCCAGAAAAGAGCTGTAGGCTTTTTTGCATTAACTGGGAAGAGAAAAGGCCATACAGCAATACAAAATGGTTGAATAATTGATGAATTAATGTATTAATGTATATTAATATACCAGAATGATTGAGTGTTTAAATACAATCAACATTTGTGAGGAACTGCAATATTTCTGGTTAAAAATGTGTTGCAAATGCTTAAATATTGTAGGGCTTTAATCAAAGCAATAAAAATGTTAATCTCTTCAAAATGAGCCATCACCAATACCCCCAAATAGCATTAACCCCTTGAGTGGTGAGTTTTGCTGGGTCAGGACAAATCTACCAGGGCAGGTTTGTCCTGCCCCAGCAAAACCCACAACATGAAGTTGCAAGCCCCCCTCCCTCACCTCTGCTCCGGCGTTAGTACGCCGGAGCTTCCGTGCCACCGCTGTCCCCGCTGAGTTAGCCGGCCGCCTGTCACATTCAGCAGTGACGTCGGCGGCAGGCTGGGGGATGTTCGCTGTGGCTCGGGAGGACTCGGGTGCTTGAGCGCTCTCGAGGCCCCCCGAGCCGCGCCGACCATACCCGAGCCTGCCGCCGACGTCACTGTAAAATGAGTGACGGGCTGGCTGGCGGGCAGGTCAGGGAAGCTCCGGCATACCGATCGCCGGAGCAAAGGTACTAGGGGGACTGGAGGTTTGTGACGGGGGAAGGGGTCAGCTCTAGGGGTGCTGCGATAGTGGTGCACACCTGCACACCACTGGCGCGCACCTATTGTATAATAGTGGTATGCCCAGAGATTTTCCGGGACAGCCCGTGGCGGCAGCACAGCTAAGCCTGGAAAATCTCCGGGCATACCACTCAAGTGGTTAAAAGAAAAATTATGTAAGATGGAATTGTCCTTGGACCAATTCATTCACACAGGGTGGTACTGAGCAGGGAGCGGGGAGCAGGTGAGTCAGTTAGCATATCTCCCCCCACCCAGATCCCATCTGTGAATCAACGCTGCGCCTGCCCCCCCCCCCCGTGCTGCAGTATCCCCTTCCCCCGGAGCATGTGAAATCCCACCCACCCCATCCCCCCTCCAGAGGGGAAAGGAGGGGCGGCGGAGGGATTGCCTGGGGTGCAGACAGGGTTTGCACCGTCCCTGCATTCACCACATATTTAAAACATACTATACTGTTTTGTGGGAAAGCTTATTTGGGGTAAGATGCAGAATTGGTTTCAAAATGGACACAAACTTAAATCAATACATAAAACGTAGAATTTTTGCATTTAGGCCATAAATACAATGCATACAATGAATGCTGAATATGTATGGGAAATATATAGCAATAAATTATATTATCATTATCAACAGTATCATCATCATGTAAAATATTTGTCCTCACACACATACGACTAATAGAGCAAGATGCCCAGCGCAACTAAGATGCTCCGGAGGCTTATTTACTGTATATTTCTTTACATTTTTATCTTAGTTGCATCACAGGCACGGTGAAAAGCTGTTGCGTCACAGTTGCATCTTAGATGCATCACAGTTACAGGTACCTGAGATGCTGGACTGCAATTATTCCTGCAAAACATCTACAATTGACCCTACTGAGATAGCAGATTTGACTGTGTAGTGAATACTTACATTTTCTTGTGGACCAAAAATCCCACAAAAGAAGGAACAAAATACATTCACGAGTACACTTCCAAAAATCCCGGAACAATAGGCAATAACGTTATACTCTGAAATATATGGAACCTTTTTTTAATTTTCTATAATGACCTTTAATGTTTGCAGTCTGTGATATACAGTATAACAACCCGTAATCTGTACAGTAAGTTCATTGAGCTACAAATTGTGTCATACTGTAATGTCTGTTCCAACTGTATTTTTTTATAAAGTATGTATTTTAATTAAGCATAATTTGTAATGCTGCAATTTCCCTTTTCGTAAGATCTATACCACTGCACTAAACTATTATAGTTTAAGTGTAACTTCAGTTATATTCAACATAAATGCATTCTCCAAAAAAGTAAAAAAGATTGAACTCACAATTGAGAACAGTGTAAACACAGCAATATTCCTATCAATTCTTTTAAAATTCAAAACACATTTCAGATTTAAAAACACAATTACTCGGATGGTCTACTGATTTCAAAGTCACCTCAAAAATAAACAAGGCTTTCAAATCTGTCACTATTCTTGTTTGAAATGCTAAGTCAGTGACAAAGTATAATAAGATAAAGCATATTAGCTGTGGAAATGCAAGCCTCTAGAACTTTGTCAACCTTTCAAAATGTGTATATTAAAGGACATTTGTGACAGAAACATTTTTATATTATTCCAACTGTTACATTTTGTAAGTTGAATGTTTAATACTTTCCATAGCTTTGTTGTTTGGTATAAACTTTAAAATGAACAGTTTTAACCAAATATGTAAAGATTAATCTCCTATTGACTAATTGTAGGCAGTGTTTTTTTATGATAATTATTATTATAATTAATATTATTAATAATAATAATAACAAAATCTTTTCACAGGGCTGGCCAACAGGAATAGTGGAAGACCAAGCTTTGTAAAGACAGATATCTTGTCTTTTGTATCATCTTACAGTATTAGATAGTTATAATGGAAAACTGGTCTCTCAGGCTTTTTTCAAAACAGCTTAAAAAAGCCTGATTAAAGGCTGAAACGTCAACCCTACATTGGCTGTATGTTGTTTCATTGCTGAAGTCCAGAGTGCCGCGGTTTATTGCTTCATGTATATTGGCCCAGCGTGGCTGGACACTATCGATGGCACAGGGCCCACAAACAGTCCACAATCCAGAGCTGACCATTTCGTCCTTCAAGACCTCCTGACAAAGTCTTGAATGATGAAATGGGTTGGGGCAGAGCTATCTGACGTACTGTGTCCTGGTCTCTCTGATTCTGTGAACATCGTGGAGACGCTGCCGTGATTCCATCCAGCTGGTGCACTTAATCGCCGATGGTGTATATGCTGTGCAGCAATGTCCCATGCCGATCATCATTTACTGTAATGTATGTGAGCTTTTATTTTTGAAGTAAAAACTGTTACAATTCTGCTCATCGTGAGCTCCTTCTTCCTTCTTCACATGTTTCTGCTGGGGGTTGGGCAAACCCCATTTAGAGGGAGCAGCACCATGTCAAACATCTTCTAATGGGATGGACTTTTAAAATGAATGGGACTGTTTGTGCAAAAGTTGATTATTGTATATATATATTGTGCATTGTACAGTTTTTTGAATTTGTCATTTAATATTACATTGACTTCCTAGGTCATGTCTTGGAGATGACTTTTTTGTTTGTGCTTCTGTTACTAGGACAAACATTTTATTACTGTAAGTCCGAGGACCCAGCTAGGAGAAATGTGGGAGTCCAATGCTAAGGTTCACAGAGTTCTGGAGGAATACAACCCTTCCATATTCTGCAGATCAAGAGTGGAGGTCAAAGTAAACTATTCTTGAAGGAAGATGTCTTTGGCCTTGTTCAACAGGTCCAATGAGTTACTGTACATTTCAACTCTATGCATTGAACCATGAAGTATATCATGAAGTATATCTCACCTGATTTCTGCAGTTGGTAGGAATTTTCCCTGTAATTTTCTTTCCTAAGTATTGAACATCGTCAACTGCAACAAGAAAATTGACAGAAATAAAAAGCGTGAACTTCTCTCCTTGAAATTTAAATTGATTTCTATATATTTTTAACAACTCATTTGAAATGAGGGTCTGTGGCATGGCAAAATTGAGTCACTATGGGGAAGAGGGGTAGCTCTGAGACCCTTTGCTTCTAACTGACACTTACTGGTCTAAGGAAAAAATGTATCAAGTGTTGTAGAAATATAACATGGAGAAGTTACCCAGAGTACAAATACATTTCTAATGGTGATTTTATAGACTGTGCTAGATACATTTTCAACTGATTGGATGCTTTGGGAAACCTTTCCACTGTATCTCTTTGTGATGCTTTTGACACCTTCCTCTTAAGTAAGGCAGTTAGAACGGAAGAATCTCAGCCCTCACTAAGCAAGGAAGGAGGATGAAGCAATGGAATGAGCCATGATGCCTTTCCAACGCCCAGGAAGGAGTTAAGGGGAAAAAAACAGAGCAATGAAAGGCCCTATAATGGGAGATAGTAACTCAGAGGTAGACTGTTTCATACAACTCAGAGTATCCATAAAAGTAGGGGTTACTGTGAGTTAATGTAAAATTGTGTGAGTGTACAGTAAGTCTATATGTGAGAGGAGGCTACTGGGGTTTCTTTGGTGTAAGTTATAGCAGAAAGATGGGATGTAGAGAGAGACTGACATGGTTAGAAGAGTCTCCTTTATCTTGTTAAAAGAACAGGAGTAGTTGATTGCTTTGAAATATCTGCTGAGGAAAGTGAAATGCGTAGGTGCATTCCAAGTGCCTCAGATCATACCTACACCCTTTGCCAGACAAATCCAGCCCTTCCAACTTTGTGGGTCCCACCAAGGTCTGCTAAGGAGTTACACTATAGTCTCCACTTGGGACATCTTGCTTCTCAGGAAAAGTGAACTGGTCCATCCGCTCCATCCTGAGGCACCAGACTATCTTGGAGGAATGCCACCTCCTTAAATGCCCGGTGCTACCTGTGGAGAAAGCCCTACCAACACCTGAGTCCCTGCATCCAACAATTGGATTACAAATTGAACCTTGTGGATCCACACAAAACCTGCTTTGGAAGCTCCAAATAACGTAGTCAATAAAGGGTCTGATGCTAGTAACATGCCGCTAACAAACACTGAGTCTGTTTTAGACCTGCTCACTAGGCGAATTCACCACCACCAACCGCCAGCCAGATCCCCACGCTACGTTGCAAGCGGATGTGCATGCTTACACATCCACTCACAAGCTGTCGCACAAAGAAGAATTAAATTGATGGTTGCTCACCATCGAATGACTTCTCCTCTGTTCGCAGCAGAAAAATAGCCCAGGACTTACTTTTCTGCTGCATGGTTTTCTCCAAATTGGGGACAGACGCTGACGTCATGTGAATCATCATCCTGTCCCGATCAGGCCGGGGAATACCCACTGATTTTGTTGGCACACCCATGAAAGGCCGGGTGTCCACCCTGTAATGCCCCTTGGTGGCCAATCACTAAGCGAATGCTACGACGAGTGAACATCTCACCAAAGGTGCTCGCTGCGGGGGTCTGCACAGGTGAATTACTGCATGCACTATGTGCATGCGCTGTCCTCCACCATTGGAGATGGGGCCAAATTCGGACCGTAACCCTTTTAGTGGCACTCCCGAGAATTTTCCGGGTTAACCCAGAAAATTCTCGGTAGTGCCACTGCTTGCTCTCCCACCGGGCAGCGGCACTGAACTGAGCGGTCATATCAGCACTGAGCTCAGCTTTAGCAGCTCCCTGGCTCCTGCTGCCTGGCCCTGCCTCCCTCCCCCGGCTGTGTGTGGCGTGACCTTGTAACTTCAAACTGCACACAGCCGGGTTGCCGGGGTCAGGGCAGCGGCCGATGGACTGTTCTTCGGTGCTGCCCGGACCCGGGGGTTGCAGTGGTGGGGATTTTCTTTTAGGGAGTACTCCCCAGAAAAAAACTCGCCAAGTTGTGAGCGCTCCCTAAAAAAAAAACACTACTGAAGGGGTTAAAGAGCACGTCTGCATTGGTCCCACTGTGTGCTAAATTTGCTAAGACGGGATTTCTATTGAAAATGAGATGTTGCTTTGGGCAACCAATTAGATTATTTCTATTATCTGCTGGAAGGCGCTAAATTCATGAAAAGTTATTTCTGATTGGTTACTATGGCCAACACCCCATCTTCAATAGAACTTAGTAAAATCCTCATGAGTCAGGAATGGCTGGTACATTAGCTTGCAGCTATGTACAGAATGAAAGGTAACTAACAATGTTACAGTAATATAACGTTTATACTTGAGCAGGCGCAGGTAACGTTACAAGCCGGCATTTCATATTGAATTCATTTGTATTTTAGACATCGCAATCCTTTAAACTTTTATCTTGTTTATGTCCTGCATTTTGCCAGGGACAAATCGAAATGATGAGTCTTGTGTTATGGTGCCTTTGATATATAACCAATGGCAAAGATAGCCCGGTCATCATCTCCCGTGGCTTTAGCATCACAGTCACAGACATATACTGGAGCTTGGCCATAGGCAGCAGGAATATAACTTGCAATCGTTATCAGCAAGTCGAAGTGTAATTCATTTTATTTTGTTTCCCTCTTGCCTCCTGCTACTTCTTAAAAAAGTCTTGTACATTGAAGAAGGATAATCGTAATATAATGTTACACTCCCAAGCTGTTTTTCAACAGAAGTAATATTTTAGACATCAAGAACAAACATTCTTAAAAAAAAGAAATAAAAAATTGTGCAAAAATTATAAAACTGAAAAATGTCTATAAATATACTTCAGAGCAAATTTCAAATATTTACATATTTGATATTTTTTTTCCAAGTCATACTAAGCCGAATTAGTAATGATTTTTTATATCATTTATTTAATTGCACTATAAAAAAAATATGGAACGTGCAAGAGTAATTACCTTTACTTGAAAACAGACAATAGTCTCACATGAACTTTCCTGTAAATTAGAAATACAGATTGGAGCCCTTCTCATTCAGCAGGGGTCTGGCGGTGGGATTGCCAACCACCAGCCAATGGAAGGGGGCGCGCACGCACGAGATGCTCGCGCGTCCCTTTCTGACGGATCTCACCATCAGTTCCCGCCGCCTCCCCAACGCTGTCCGCCAGTTCCCACTGCCTCCCCGCACCGCCCTAACCCTGCCATTCTCCCTGGAGCGGAGATGGGCAGGGTTCCCGCCCCCGCTGCCTGAAAACTGGGGCGCACTTGCGTGTGAGATGTTTGCCCGTCACAGTCAGATGGAGCGCCTCTCAGCCAGCGATCGCCAGCGGGGGCATTCTGGCGAACCCCGGCACTGGCTGAGAGGCGCTCCATCTGTATAAGGTTATTGAGTTTCGGTTGTTCTTCTCTCAAACCAAGGCAGTTTTGAACTGCATGTAGTAATGACTGAACAGTACTCTATGTGCCCTTTATTCAGAGGCAGGTTCTAGAATCTGGGTAAGTAAAACAAGACATTTTTTCCCTCAGCACACTGAGTAATTGGTTAATCGTAAGCCCAATTTAGGGTAACGGTGAGGTGGGGTGCGGTGCTCCTGGACTGGATGGGCTGGGTGGCTTTAGTGCGGCATGCCCTTACATTCTATTAACACTTTTCCCTCACTAACACTATCTCTCTCCTATTTTAATTACATTTCATTTATCTCTCTCTTTATATATAGCTTCGGCTTCTTATCACTAATTATTAACACTTAGTATATCACTGGCATGCCGCACTGGGCTTCCCAGCTTATGGTGGTTTTTGGGTTGCCGCACCCTGCACCTAGATATAGCACTAGGGACCCCCAATATACAGAGAAGCCTTGACGCGGCTTGGGGGCATCTCATACACCTGCGCAGGTATATGTTACCAATATCTCTGAATTCTATTATCATGTAGTGTTCTAGATTGGTTACTAGCATTGCTCAGTGTGCTGAGGGAAAAAATGTCTTGTTTTACTTACCCAGTATTTAACCCCTCCCTCATGCACCTGGGTAATGTTACTGAACTAATTGAGCATCTACCACTATCTGTATGTAGGTTCTAGAATCTGCTCATTCTTATACACTGCATTACTCACTCATCAATCAAACATTTTAGAAGGATTGCAAAAATTGCACAAACCTTCTATTGGATGAGATGTGTCATGTGTGTAAATCACTTAACATTTATGCTAATAACCATAAATACACTCAGGGCCTAAATAAAGGTTCCAGATGCCCTAGGTGAATACACATATAGATCCCCTTGTAATTCTGTTGAACACACGTGTATGGGCGCTCAGCGACTCACCATCCATGCAATCCAAGTGCATGTAATGAAGTTCATTGAACTGGCATGCAGGATCTCCTTGTGGTGTAGGTAGGAGACAATGTACATAATGTAATGGTTCCATCAGTAAGTTACATTGGGGGTTATTTTGGTTCACTCTTTCTGACAAATTCCTTCTTAGATGGACAAAACCATGTGCACTGCAGGGGGGCAGATGTAACTTGTGCAGAGAGAATTAGATTTAGGTGAGTTATTTTGTTTCTGTTCAGGGTAAATACTGGCTGCTTTATTTTTACACTGCAATATAGATCTCACTTTGAAGTAAAACCCCACCCAAATCTAATTCTCTCTGCACAAGTTACATCTGCCCCACCTGCAATGCACATGGTTTTGTCCATCTAAGAAGGAATTTGTCAGAAAGAGTGAACCAAAATAACCCCCATTGCCACAGCCACCTGGTAGTCAACTGAATAAAGTAACCCCATAGTACATTGGGAAAGGTGATATCTAAAAAGCATGGAATAAATTGTGCCTTTATTTTATTCCTCGGCTGTCACTTGAAAGACCCCCCCCCCAGTCCTGACATCCGAGTAGGGTTACCGCCTCATCCCTTTAATTCCGGACACACATTAATTACACAGGTTGATGTGGCTGTTTAAAACTTATTGAAACTGAACCCTGAAGTCAGCCAGCCACAGAACCTGTGTAATTAATATGTGTCCGGAAATGAAGGGGTGTGGTGGTAACCCTACATCCGAGGCTACAGCCTAGTCAGCCTTTTGGTTAATAAGGCACTGAATACACTGATACATCGATTTTGGAAGAAAAACTATTAGGTATTTATAGACATGTGTCAACGTAATATCCTTCTTCAAGGCAAAACACCATGAACCTGAAAATCCCTGGCAACCTTATCCTTAACTACCTAGGGAAACTCAAAAGTGGACTTTTTAGTTTAATTCTCTGAGGAAAAGGTGGTGGTCATGGTGGTGATGGTGGTGATGGTGGTGGTGGGGTTAATGAAAGAACAGATATAGTGACAAAAGATAGGGAGTAGCAAACCATTGTGTATATAACATCCCTGACAATGGGGGAGAAACAGGAAGGTGGAACCCTCCACTGAATCCCTTTTGCCATGGGAACCAGTAGCTAGTGCACAAGGGAGTGACCACTTTGCATTCCAGATGTCATTCCAACAGCAAGGAGATTTGTGGACAGGCCAACTAGTGAGCAGCGCACAAAGGCCCTTATTCAGATATGATCGCAGTACAAATTTGTTCTCAAAATGGGCAAAACCACGTGCACTGCAGTTGGGGCAGATGTAACATGTGCAGAGATAGTTAGATTTGTGTGAGTTATTTTGTTTCTGTGCAGGGTAAATACTGGCTGCATTATTTTACACTGCAATTTAGATTTCAGTTTCAGCACACCCCACCCAGACCCTTCCCGCTGGCGAGCGCCAGCGGACAGGGGCTACACTGAACTGGGATGCGCGTGCGTCTCACACGCACGCACGTCCCACATGCACACGCGTCCCACTCTCTCGGTGGGGACGCTGCATGTCCCTGCCCGTCTTCGCTTCAGGGTGGCGAGGGGTACCTGCGGCGTCGGCGGGGGAGGCGGCGGGGACTGGAGGCAGGCTCCGTTGCCAGGGGGCGCGCGAGCGTCTCGTGCGGACGCGCCCCCTGGTGGAAATGGCGGGGCTGGCGTTAGAAACACCTGCAAAGATGGGCCAAGCCCCATCTGTAACTCTCTCTCTGCACATGTTTTTTTCCAATTTTGAGAACAAATTTGTACAGCGGTCAGATCTGAATAAAGGCCAAAGTTGACATAACCAGCAAATTGCTGTTGGGATCCAGGACCATGGGATGTGAGAGAGTGGGAGAGTGACACTCAGGACCACTGAAAGAAACCCAGGCAAAGGGTGAGTGCCACCATCAGATATTCTGATACAGCATGTATTGCTTTCATTCTTGGCTATACATTTATTATAATACACAAGGTGCCTTAAAGGGACCATTACCTGTATTTTCAAACTAATAACAATTACACAAACTGTATAACATGTTTATAAACCCCAATTTTTTAAACAATTTAGCAGTTTAGCTAACAGTGGCGCCGATACAGACCCTGTCGTTCGAGTCTAAATTAGGCCCCATGTCCGATAGTGGGAGGCAGGGGCGCTGATTTTCATCTTTTTGCTGGGGGGGGGGGGGGGGCGGCTCAAGGGGTGTGGCCCTGCAATGGGCTCCCATAGACCCCCTGATTCCTGGATGGAGGTAGGCGGGGATCTTGGCAGCACTGAAAGTAGGGTCCCAGCAGCGGATATGCCATCAGCAGCAGGGTATTAATACTGCTACTAGTTCCCATCCGACACAGGGACCCCCGCTGTTGACGGCATATCCGTTGCTGGAACCCCGCTGCGGCGCTGTCAGGATCCCCAACGGCGAGCAGCGGGTGAGCTCCGGCCATGGCCCGTGGGTGCTCCTCACTTTCCATGGGTGTGCGGAGCACCCACGGTTTCTGCGCCTATGGTGGGGGGCATGGGCATGTGCATGAACAAATCCCGGGAGCGAATGGCTTACACACCGTGCCGTTCACCAGGAGGAGAAGGAAGCCATTGGGCATGGGGCGGCAGCAGGGGAACGCAGGCAGGTCTTTGCCTGTTTGGGGCGGGCTGTTGACATCACATGATGCCAGGGCCTGCCCCCTATTTCGTTGATCTGCTGCGGAAATAAAACTCAGTTCATACTGAATTTTATTACCGAAGGGGAGAGAAATCGTTTGATGGTCAGGCGTTCGGCTTTGAGTATACACAGCCTAGTGAACAGGTCTGAATCATGCCCAGTGTGATTGAGGACAGTAGTGGAGGTATACGGAGGTACAGCTTCTTCTGCCATATACCGCTATAGTCTTGGATATCAATCTGCACAATATTGCTAATTCCAACTTTAGCTGCCTCGTATGCATATTTTTTCTGCCTTGTTACTATCTGACTAACCTGACTTTTTAAACTGATTGCATTGTAAACTGTCCCTGAAAGCAGTCAATAAAGAGACTACGGTTGTAAGGCAGTCTTTCTGTGTAGTTAATTTCACACTTATTTGCACTGGAAAATTAAATTTTTACTTATCAACCTGCCAGGTTAAGACCACATGAAACCTTATTCAGCTGTAGAGTGCAATAGATTTTATTTGAATAGGTAAGCAAAAAATAAACTGTGCTAATTTAATATTATCTCATTTGTTGTCAGAAACATTTGCTCGCACGGAGACATACGGAGGGTCCACTGACTGTTGTTGAACACTTTTTTAAGGGGAAACCATACAGTAGCAGCAATTTTAAAGGGACCTCAATTAATTAAATGAAAGAGTGTTCATTTTAAAAATCTTTTTTTTTTTTGAACTACAGTGGATGTTATCGTAAATGGCAACAAAAATAGATAATCGGGGCAAAAGCCTTTTTTGGTGGGCAAACATAGATTTTAGTGTCCCTCCTGTGGAATGCACAAAAGCCCCTACGCTGGAGCTCATATAGAATCCTATGGGCTTCTCTCCACAGCCCTGTTAGAGGGATCCATCACGAATCCCTCCCAACATGCCCTGTGGCTGGTATCATCACTCTGTGCATGTGCAGAGGGACTACCGGGTTGAAGGAACATGGCAAAGGACAGCTCTTAACGCGAAAGCTGTCAATTGCATTAATAATCGCATATGTTAGTGCATATGCGATTATTAAATTGTCGCACATCCATATGTAATTCACTGAAAACTAATTATTTTTCCACTCTGTGCAAATACAGTATGAGTAAGTCTGACCCTTCCGCAACTCTGTGAAAGAGACAGGCTGATCGAGACCGGCACTGACATTGCACACTCTCCCTGCCTTTTTCCTGAAACTCTGAGAAAATGGCAGGTGTCCCCCCACAAACATTGACTTCTTGTCCGTCACATTGCAAATGGATTACGATGAGATATTTTCACTCTTTCTGTCGCCATTTTGGCTCGTGCATGTCCGCAATGTTCAGTACAAATGCGCGGTCATTCGATAATCAAACTGATCAGGTAGTACTGTAGTAGTTTGTTTATTTATAAGCTCCCACAAAGTGTCCGCAGCGCCGTACATAGCAAACAAAAAAACAAATTACAAGGCAACGTACAGGGTGTGTTGATAAAATACAACATACTGTAAATAGGGGTATAGCTGGTAGAACTAAAATCAGCATCAGTTCTGAAGTAGGTGTCGAAATTGTCGAGGACAATTTTCCTTGTCGGGAATTTGCCTTGCAGTGAGAACGGGGGTCCGTCCCTGCAGTCTTTAAAAAGCTATCCCCCAAAGCAATCTTTTTTTTTTTAATGTTGTTTTTTTTTTGGGGGGGGGGGGGTTGCAACACCTTTTTTTTTTCTTATTGTAGTAATTTTTGTTTTTGGGATTTTTTTGCGAGTCTCAGCTGTTCTTGCTGCTGCTTTTCTTTTAGCATCAGAGGACACAATGCCCAGAGATTGGTTTTATGGAGGAGGCATTGTAGATCACCTGGACTCCCAACCCTCCCTATTTTGCTTCACAGACTAATTGCCATTCCGCTCAGAAGTTTTAATTTAAAGATGCCCACAAAAAGGTCCAGAACAGGTTCCCCTGGCCAATTTTCTACATGGCTCCTATAAACAGGAAGTCACATAGGAACACATGTACACAGTTATGCACAGTGGCGTAACTATGTTGTGGCAGCCCCAGCTGTGGCTTGAGGGAGCCAGTGGTCTCAGGGCGCACTGAAAATACCTGCTTTCCTATATGAATACACAGTTTGGTGCCACTCATTAGTAGTGGGCGGTGGTGGCTGTGTATTGTAACTGCATACCGTAGGTGACAGCCCACCCCCCTCCCTAGTTTCCTCGCCTCCTCTGCGCCTGGGGGCGGTCAGTGTTATTACCCGCACACACTTCTGCTAGTATCCCTGGTCGGTCCTTGGAAGCGGAGGCTGGTGGCGGAAGGCTACAGTATGTCAGTGGATGGGATGTCCTCCCAGTTACGCCGCAAGGGGGCATGTCACTCCTGGGGAGCTGCAGCACTGCACACAGTGGCCCAGGTAACCAGTCTGCACCATTGTCATGTTTTACTAAAGAAGGGGGGGCGCCAATTTTTTTGGGACAGGGGGGGCTAAATTTATAGTTATACCACTGGTTATGCATCCCAGACCATTTGTCATCTGTCTGTGACATTTCCATCAAAGTCCATCTAGTGGAAGGCCCATAACACGCTCTGCGGGTGAAAGTTCTACCCAGCGCAAACCACCATGACATCGGACAGAGGTCCTGGGCACTCCAATAGGCAGACCAGACCAGTTGCCGTCCCTCTCTAAAGTTCTCGTCTAAATCCGGTCACCGGAAAGGCCACGAACATGCTCCCCATGCACATGATGTGCCCCGCGTACACCTCTCTGCGGTTCCCACCATAGGAAGCAATGTTATGTAAATAATATGGGTTCCTATGATGGGAACCGGGAAATCAGCTTGACTGCAAAGTTAATTGTAGGGATCCTCTTCAATTAGCTTTGTGGTCAGGCTGATTAGGCTGGCAGTAAGCATTTCCTTTTCCCTAATTCCAATTGTACCCTTTAGCCTATACCAGGCATGTCCAACCTGCGGCCCTCCAGATGTGCTAAAACTACACATCCCAGCATGCCTTACCACAATTTGGCTATTAGGGAATGCTAGAATGATGGCAATGCATGCTGGGATGTGTAGTTTTAGCACATCTGGAGGGCCGCAGGTTGGACATGCCTGGCCTATACTAACATCGGCGCTGTACTGCCAGCATTATGATTATTGACATTGTGACTGTACAGTATGCTGAACAGATCCCACTATAGGGATCTGTTCCTCTTCTAGAGAGACTGGAAAGTACCAACCATTAATTTTGGACCACAATAAATTTAAAGAAAAATATGCCATGCAGAATGAAATATGTAACTGTCATTTTTTATGTGTCTTATCTTTGTCTAACATTTAAAGCTTATTATTAGTAATCTGCTGCTCAGAAAATGTTGTCTACAAAATAAAAAAATTAAACAAAAAAACATGAATGCGCAATATTCCAATTATCTGCACCTTTGAAAATCAGACCTGTACAAAGACATTGTTTGTTTATCTTGTTGCCCAGATCATTGACATTTCCATTATTATAACATTATAACCACAGTTTCATTGTCTGCTTTAGATGTGAACGCTGAGTGGTAAAATAACTCTGAACAAACTTCATTTAATGCTAGAACACTTCCATAATTCTACAGCTTCCGCCGTTATATAACCGTACTCTGAACAATGTTACATTTCTTACATTATTATGCATTAACGTTAGGTACAAAATGCACGATGGCCCATGGGATAATTTATAAAGTGTTCATGTTTAACAGGAAATTGTAAGTAACAACATATACAGTTTTGTGGATTGTTGTGGACTTCTGAAATGTACAAGGAAAGATGCAGATTGAAATTGAAAACAATTAAAGTACTAAAGAAACTCAATAACTCTGTAACCAATGGACAAGATAGACGGACAGTTAGATATACAGACAGCCAGACAGCCAGCCAGACAGACAGATAGACATGCACAGATAGATAGATAGATAGATAGATAGATAGATAGATAGATAGATAGATAGATAGATAGATAGATTGCTCCCTGACATCACATTTCAGTAAGAGTGACAAATAATCTTCTCATGGACTGCCCGTGTATCACACCTTAGTAGATGTGCACCATAATGTTAATTATTTGTCTGCATCTGTCAGCATGTTCATTCTGAGTGACTTTTTGATTATAGTCCTGTCTCAGGGCAGTGGATTTCAAACTGCTCTGAGACAGGACTTCTTTATAACCAGAGCGGATCAATTAGTAGTAGCTGGATCATTTAGAATGACTGCCATTGATTAATCCCCGTGATCTCCTCGGAGAGCTGGCTACATATGTATGGCAATACCGTTGTTGGTTTTGCAGTGCTTAACTAGTATTTGTCCGCATAAAGGAAATAACAATGTCTAAGGATACAGATCCAAGAGAAAATATTATTGTTTTTTTTTTATTTTTTATATATGTGCAATTTTTTTAATGCTTTCTATTTTCGATTCAATTAGTCATGCTCTGGGACTTTTGTCTGCAGCCCTATACATGATTTTGAGGCGAGTTCGGTGCATAATGGGGGTGAGCTGAGGTGCTTTTGCTGGCATTAGCAGGCTAATTTAATTGGCACCATAGTATTTCCACCAAAAGATTTGTGTGCCTATTGCATCTACAGTAGTTCATTAAACCGACACCCATTGACCAACAGTCAAAGTACAGACACGGTCGATATACAGACATTCATTATGCCGACATGTTCACTGACCGCCATAATCAAAACACGACATTTAACATGCCGACATGTCAACATGTCTATATGAGTTGTCAAGCAATTTTAGCACATAAAAAAAACAGATATTGGGAAGTGGTACACTTAAGCTGGCCATACATCAGAAAGATTGATCTTAAGATCGATTGCGCTCATGATTGTGTACAATTTCCCTTGAAATCCCCGGCAGTCCTTGGTGGTTTTTGGACACACAATCTACACACAATCCATCATACAATCAGTCATACAATCCATCTGCTGTATGATTGTGTATGCAAGATGTGCACACAATCTGCATACAATCCATCATACAATCAGTCATACAATCCATCTGATGATTGATTGTATGATTTGTGTACACAAGATGTGCACACAATCTGCATACAATCCATCTTACAATCAAATGAGATTGTATGATTGGGTACAATATCTTTCTGATGTATGGCCACCTTTAGATCATTGGATTTTTTTTTACTTTTTACCCCAAAATATATTTAGATACGCCGACGTTACCCCCTTGATTTAAAAGGAAGGAAATCATATAATTGTAATGGGTTGGGATCATTTGGTCTATTGCATTATGGTAGAAAGTCATTAGGTCGAATCCATTAGGTCGACATGCTAAAAGGTCGACATGACTCTAGGTTGACATGGGAAAAGGTCGACATGATTCTAGGTCGAAAGGTCATTAGTTCGACAGGTCATTAGTTCGAAAAGGTCATTAGTTCGACATTGTCTATGTCGACATTCACAAGGTCGACATGGGGTTTTTCACAGTTTTTTTACCTGAATGTCAACACAGTCGACATGGACACAGTTTAAAGTGCACTGCATCCCCTCGCATCGCTCGCTGCGCTCGCTATGCGTCGGGCACGGTGCCTCGCTACGCTCGGCACACTATTTTATTCTCCCACCACGCCCTAGTGGATGGTAGGGCATGAAATACCGCCCATCGGCACATGTTGGCTCAAAAAACAGTGAAAAACTCCATGTCGACCTTGTGAATGTCGACATAGACAATGTCGAACTAATGACCTTGTCGAACTAATGACCTGTCGAACTAATGTCCTTTCGAACTAGAATCATGTCGACCTTTTCCCATGTCGACCTAGAGTCATGTCGACCTTTTAGCATGTCGACCTAATGGATTCGACCTAATGACTTTCTACCATAATGCAGTAGACCAAATGACCGCATCCCATTGTAATACATACTGTAACCCCCAAAATTGATGATCTATCCTGCTAGTATGGTACACGGCCTGGCAGCAATTAATGATGAGGCCACTCCCACACAGCGCACTCAGAAATGCACAGAATAAAAACATTGCACTCCTGTGCGAATTCGCATGGGAGCGCATGAACCAGAATAAGGTCCAAAGTTCATCGCACCCACAGTAGCTGCAGTTCTGCCCATGTAAATTTGTGCCTGCCCGATTGAGTTTATAATCTATGGGTAAGGGTATCAGGTCTAATATTCATATAGGTTATACATTTACTGTAGCTGACAATTACATACAGAAAAATACTAAATTGACTTTTTTATGCCTTTAAATATCACTTGTCTCATCCTCCACTATGTGACACACTGCATCTCTATTACACTTGAGACCAATTGGCTGGCATTTCCATGCCTTATTTTATATGACCTTTCAACTGTTGCGGCTTTCATTGAGACCTTCCACGTGAATAAGGAAGATAAAGTAAAGCTGTACACCATTTATATTTAGACTGGGATCACCATTTTCCCATCCCGGCAGACCATGAAATGTCACACTTAGAATGTAATAACTCATCTCATACAGTGCTATGTAACAGACTGGGATTCACAACACAGTGGTGCTTTTTTTTGTTACAAAGTTTCTCTATTTTGTCTCATGCAGGATTTGTATGTCATTGTCACGTGACCGGCTTCTGCTCAGCTTATAACTGATGGGGGGAGACACTCAGCGATGTGCGTTGAGTGATCTGTCAGGGCCATTGTTCTCTTCTGAGAACACAGGCCCTGACCTACAATCTGACTAGGGCCCTTATTCTGATCGCTTCGCTCGGAACTGCGCACAGGCCGAAGCGAATGTACCAAACCCTGCCTAACGAATGGATCGCCGGTGCCGCCCATTCGCACGCCGAATTTGGCCGGCCGGCATGTGAATGGATGTTTTATGTGAACATCCATTCGAATCCATATGAACCTCCCCCATCATTCGATGGTCAGTGACCATCGAATGATGTGGAGAGCGTTCGTCCATGCACAAGTGGTCTAGACCACTCATACATATGAGCGAAGAAAACTAGGGATATGGGCGGGCAGCTGACATCCGGTTAAGTCAGCTTTCCACCCCCCGCACGCTCGTCATGACCGCACTTCCATATGCACGCCCTGCATTTTCATGGGAGCGCCCATGAAACGCAGGGCGCGTGAATATGGTAATGACCCTGATCAGACCGCAACGCCTCTCTCCACCCCCTGCTAGGAAGGCCAGGAGCGAGCACTTGGCGACTGGATTGGAATAAGGGCCAAGATTTGTTCTGCATGTACCGTAGGATCTTAATTACCAGGAAACTGCGATGTGCGGTGCTATGCATTGCTATTGCTATGGCCCCTACCCATGGAACAATGTAGGGTAATCTTCTAAGCAGTCTAGTCAGATCACTTAGAAAATGAACTGAAATTGCCCTATCAGCAAGCTGCACAAAAAGGGATCCCATTATTTTCACAAAAGTTCTTCTAGAGTAAGAACAATTGCTGTTGAACTCACTTCAATTTGTGTACCACAGAGCATTATCACATGTAGTTATTTATAATGAACAGTAAACTATAGCACTATATAAATAGACTATAGCGCTATATAAATAAAGCTGAAGAATGATAACAAATGATGTCTTCACATTTGAATTTAATAAAAATAATAATAATGATATTTATATAGCGCTTTTCTCCCAATAGGACTCAAAGTGCTTCACCATTGTCTTTACAGCTCAAAATACACAACAATCTTAACAGTGGATGTGAAATGCTTGAGTAAATAGGTAAGTCTTTAGCCTATTTTTAAAGGATTCTACAGTGGCTTCTTCTCGCACTGTGCGAGGAAGAGAGTTCCACAGAGTTGGAGCAACAAAGTTGAAAGCTCGACCCCCAGATGAATTCAGGGAAATTCTGGGTACTGTTAGTAGTCCTACTTCAATGGATCGTAGTAATCGAGTAGGACAGTAAGGGATCAGCAGCTGCTGCAGGTACCTTGGGCCCTAGTCATGTAGGGCCTTGAAAGTGAGTAAGCCAATCTTGAAAATGATTCGCCATTTTACAGGTAGCCAGTGAAGGGCGTAGAGAATTTAATAACAGAACTCCCACACCAGTTAGAGTGATGTTACTTTCAGAAAACTAACAATAATAACACAACATTATCCACTACAAAACTTTATCGCTGTGAAAAAAAATGGACAATGATGCATGGATGCAAGACCACACACAGAAAGAAAAACAACACATTGTTGAGGTAAAAAGGGTGAGACTTCCAGAAAAGTACAATAGTAAAGAAGAAAAATAAAAAGTCAATGCAAATGATAATTTGTAATACAATAAGATTCTGATAAGAGAAATAGACAGATGATGTGAGGAGGGAGAGATGGGAGTATACTGTAAGTAGGAAGAGAAAAAAAAGTGGGGCAAGCCCTGAAAAGAAATCAAAAGAAATAAAAGAGGAAAGAGAAAGAAAGGAGACAATACTAAAAAATCCCATGCAGCTTTAGGGACACCTTCTAATATTATTATAAAGTATGTAAATGGCTAGTGTCCGTTTGTGTGTCTCCACAACACTGCCATCGTAGCGAGTGAAACTACATCTCTCTCACACATGCAGAAACACAGTGTCATTAACAAGGTAGCAGACTAACTTTCAAAGCATTCTAGCCGGCCACTGGAGGGCGGTAATAAGCCGCCGAGGAGATGTACCATAGAAAGCTGGGAGCGGGGAGCAGGTAAGACAGAGGGCTTCCCTCTCCCCCCCCATCTCTCCTGTGAATCTATGCTGCCCTCCCCCCCTGGAAGTGGGGGCTGCGGCAGCACACCCCCCCCCACCCTGGAGTGCGGGCGCCCGCTGCAGTATCGCCCCGCAAACACCACCCCCCCGGAGCGCGGGTGCCCGCCGCAGTATCGCGCCCCCATCGGGCGGAGGATTTGCCTGAGGGCGGGGGGAGGCTTGCACCGGCCCTGCTTCTAGCGGTCTTACTAGTATATAATAAACTGTACTTGCTATGAGTCTTATGGTCATCTCGAGCGTGATAAAGATTGTTTCTTCAGCAATTTTGGCACTTATACTTGACTCAATATCAGAATATTTATGTTGTATTGTTTTTGGTATTTACAAACTTATCGAGCTCAGCCCTATCCCAATGCTTCGGAAACTGTGCAAGTGCAAGTGCAGCTCCCCTTTACTAATGGCTTTGGCAACTAGCAAAGTTGCCTAGCATCAGGGTGGGCCAAAGGAGGAAGGTGGCGTGCACGGGAATCGCCCATAGGAGCGCCCAGGGCGTCACACCTTCACTCCCTCACATAGCACTTATGTGCTTTTTATTAACCCTTACTAACTTTCATTTGTGTGCTGCCCTGGAGTAGTCAGCCTGTGCCGGCATGTTGGGGGCCCACACCCCAGACCCATACCCAATATTAGAGATCCCCAGTGACACAGAGACACCTTGACGTACGGCCTGGGGGCTTAGCCCTATATCTGCAGATATATGCAACCAAGATCTCTGTATTATCTGTATTATGTAGATATTTCTCACTCAGTGTGCAATTGGGATATAAAATGTTTTGTCCCCATGAAAATGTTGGCCATTCCAATGGGTACGTGGGCGAGAAGATGTCTACCGGCGCTCGCAAATAAACAGTACTGTAAGTCAGCTCCCACTGATTTTTATTTGTGAAGCCAGGAGAAAGCATTAGATGGTTGGTGACCATTTAATTATTTCTCCTGCAGTGGAGGCATGCGAGGGGATGTGTCATCATTATCCATCTGCTCGTATGGTAGCAAGGGGATTCAGCGGTGGGGAAGGGGGGATTTTCGGTGGGGCTGCATCTCAGGTGCTCTAAACATCCTAGCACCTCATGTGTGTGTACCTCTAGCATGTTAAACCTTAACTTAACTTATCTTAACATTAAACCTGAAATAAAGACTCGGAGACATGGGTTTGGCAGAAATTGTTAGCTGATTTATTATTTGAAATATTTAAGCTAGTTTTGATTTGATTACACTAATTTAAATAAATGGTGGCCAAGAAAGAACGGCTACTAAACTAAACTCCACCCCCAAACTCAGCATACGTAATCAAACTACCCTACCAAGCGGTATCCACTCGACCTACTACATTGACTACCACCCAGCCAGGTGGTCTCGCTGCCCCGAGCGGGTGATCGAGCGAAAGGCCTAAGTCAATGAATAGGCGAGCGCACCGAAAACAATCTATATACGTTGCATAAACGGGTAATGAAAGCTAAAAACTATTAACCTGACGTTCTTTCCCGCCTATCAGCCAACGCGATTAAAACACCCTGGAAAAAAAACCATTTAAAACCAATGATCACAGGGAAGGGAGGGCGGGAAAATTTCAGCAGGAAAGAGAGGAAGACTCCTCCCTTTCCTGACCCAATATTCAGCTAACTCTGCCATTCCCAAGCACCTTATTGGATCCCCGAGTCACATGCTCCCCAAGGGTCACACACACAGCCTGGGATGTTTAACATATTCCATGCCTAGTGCTGGCGTTACATTAATCTGTAAACTGCAATCTTCGAAGATGATCAAGCAAACCAGAATCAGTCCTTTGATACAAACAAAATTCAAAGTACTGTACATTTGGTACTTATGTAGCAGACTGCGTAGCAATTTGCTTAGTGGGCTATTCTGCGTAGGAAAATCGCATCGCATGGGCCATTTTAAGAGCAGTGCGATGCAATGAGATTTTCCTATGTAATATATTCACTGATCTCTTAGCCCCGGGGGATCGCATCGCACCTCCCGCAAAATCGCATGTGATCGCATGCAATTTTATAGGGTGCACGATGCCATTACATTAGCTATACAATAATATGATTGTATGACATACAATGAGGTTTTAGGCACCCACCCCCACTATCCACGCCACCCTGAAGCGTGAGTGAAGCAAGGGATGGCGGAACGCATCCCCCCACTATCCATGTTGGCGTGGACTTGATTTTATATAGTGTGGCGAGCACAGCGAGCCACCAAGAATGAAGCGGATGCGGAATATATGTAAAGTAATCTGCACGCTGCACTCGCACTCGCCACACTATATAAAATCAAAATCAAGTCCACGCCGACATGGATAGTGGGGGTATGAAAAGGTCGGAGGACGCGTTCCGACGCCGCTCGCAATGATTCAGGGTGGCATGGATAGTGGGGGGGGGGGTACCTAAAACCTCATTGTATGTCATACAATCATATTATTATACACCCTATAAAATCACATGCGATCACATACGATTTTGAGGGAGGTGCGATGCGATTTTCCTAAGTTACTGTACTATGCAAATTGGGCGCCCATCTACTACATAAGTACCATACATTTTTCACATTGATTGTATTGCTTACTTTATACCAATCAGTGTAGCGAACTTAATTTTAAAATTGAAGTTAAATTTAAGTTAAAATTAACTCTTAAATTAATACATTTTGTATTTTCTAGATTAAGAAATAAAATATATAAAAATATGTAACAGTTTAAATATTAATAATATGATTATTCCTTATAACAATTACAAAAATAATTGATTATATTAGCGATCACCATCGACAACATAATCAGAATTAAGTATTAGTATTTTCAAATTATAAATGTGTAGCTTTCTAGTGTGTTTACATGACTTTAATTCAAAATGATTCTCTCATTTTTAGGGAATGAGGGGCCGGTTATTAGAATAAAGAACACATTTTAGTGAACTAGGAAAACGGATGATTATCTAGTGGTGTTCTCAGAACCGTCAGAGAGAATAAGAGGTGGCTGTAAATACTGAACATCATTACCGACTGCTGATTAATGTAATATCTCTGTTCTGTAGCAAGGATGGCTTTCTCGCTTTATAACAGCAGCACGTAGAGACACAGAACATGAGAAATGATGGTGGTAGGAAGGAAGGAAGAGGCTGGGAAAGAGCGGATGTAAATATAAAGAATGGGGATACAACCAATGATGACAGCAATGCTTCTCTCGCTGACACATTTTAAATGGATTGAGCAGGATTAGACCATGGGTTAAGGACATAATATTCACATTGTAAAGAAAGGAGCTTTAGAATTGATCAAAACTTTCCATGCCTGGAATTTTCAGTGAGCTGATTAATAGTAAGGAAAACATTTCAGCAAAATTTAGTTTTAAGGTGACTCTATCAACGGGTCTAGTTCTGACCTGATCGCACGGTTGTAAATTAGCAGGCCTGTAGTACTGTATGTGTGATGCCAGCCTGCAATAAAATCGTGCTCCTTTTTTATCGCTGGCCATACGCAATTTGAAAGCCGCCATTTGTGAGGAGTGGTAAGGGTCCAAAATCAATCTTCCTGCTGTTGGTGGGTGCACAAAGTGGCTAAGCCCTTCTATAGATACCTCTGTGTCTTACTTGTTTCTGCTATACCCTGGACTTTATCTCATACTGGAACTGACCTGCCTACATTCAGCAACACCCACTGAACAGCAACTGCACAGTTTTATGCTCTGCTGGTCTCAATGTGACTCACTTCAACTGGACTCTTCCTGGGAACTTCCCCAACCTATACCTAATCAAGGTCATCATGCAGGGGTGCTGTGGGTACAGCTGTCCCGGGCCCCGGCAGCTCATTTTGCCCACTGCAACACCCCCCCACCCACACACACACACACAAATGCCTCCAGGCGCAGGCAGCCAATAAAATGGTGCACCGGCTTTTGAGCCAATCAGAGCTTATGTACCGTTAGCAAATCAGAGCGGCTGCTGGTGCACAAGCTCTGATTGGCTCACCAGTTGGTCCTGCATTAAATAAGCCTGTGCTTCAGGAACTGCTGTGTTCAGCAGCAGGGGATGAGGGAGCAGGAGTCGGGTGGAAAGGGAAGGGAGAGGGGGGTTAGGGGGGAATGGGGGGCCCGGACTGGAAATCAGTCCTGAGCCCCAAAATTCCTAGTGGCAGCCCTATCATCATGTACACCCTTACTCCAGAACAACTGCTAGAGCAAATGCTAACTAGTGGCACAGATGACTGATAAGGACAAACACATTTCCAAAAAAGGAAAAGACCATCACAATAGCAGTGTAGGTGATACCATCTGCCTGCATTTAAAAATTTATATGATGTAATACAATAAGTTTCAATACAAATGAACACACAAAGGCACAATAGCAGTAATAGCAATTGAGCTTATCTAATGTAATGTTGTAAAATCCAAGGCCAAAAAAAACAATGGCTGAATGAAAACCACAGAAGAAATTTCAATCCAATTGAAGATGAATAACAACAATGTTAGACTCAATGGAGCTGATGTATAAATGGATAATGCGTATGTTGCCCTAATACAGAATTTGATTCCTCTGGTGTTTCTCCTGAACTTTATCAGTTCATTGTGCATCAGGAGGGGCATCAGGCCAGGGTCTGTGTGCATGACCCGTCCTGGACTACGCATTTGCCCCCTCCGCCGGCTCCTCTCCCCTCTACTTCATACCTTGGGCCAGATGTATCAAGCTTCAAAAGTGATAAAATGGAGAGTGATAACCAGCCAGCCAATCAGCTCCTCCTTTCAATAAACAAGGGGTCACATTAGATCCTCAAATTCATTCAGGATGTCCCCAGTGGGTAGGGTAATTCAGTATATGTGGAAACAAAAAGGCTTATGATAGTGAAGCCAGTTTTTAATTACATACACAAAAACATACAATGCAATACAATAAAATATTTAAAAACAAATGGATTCCGGGAGACAAGATACAACAAGGTGCTAATTACCAGCTGCAGTATCAGAACTGGTGGTTAGTCAGTTCATAAGCTTGTATGAATCAATAATCACCAGTCCAAACACCCGGGTAGTCGGTCTAGGAGTAGTTGATCCAAGGTAAAGTCCTTTAGTGTGTCTAGCCCGGAAGTCCTGATGCCACAAAACTCGGCCAACGCGTTTCGACCCGTGCGAATAAAGGGTATTTTTCAAGGCTGTGTCTTTACCTTGGATCAACTACTCCCAGACCGACTACCCGGGCGTTTGGACTGGTGATTATTGATTCATACAAGCTTATGAACTGACTAACCACCAGTTCTGATACTGCAGCTGGTAATTAGCACCTTGTTGTATCTTGTCTCCCGGAATCCATTTGTTTTTAAATATTTTATTGTATTGCATTGTATGTTTTTGTGTATGTAATTAAAAACTGGCTTCACTATCATAAGCCTTTTTGTTTCCACATATACTGAATTACCCTACCCACTGGGGACATCCTGAATGAATTTGAGGATCTAATGGGACCCCTTGTTTATTGAAAGGAAGTACATTTGCATCATATATCACCTCTTTTACCACTCTTGTGTTTACAATTACTTCACTCATCCTTTGGCGCCGTTGAGAGTTATATACCTTGTTTGTGTATTTTTGTATTTTGGAGTTGGGAATTCTCCTCATTTATAACTTTGTTGGCAGCCTTAAGGAGCGCCGAACCGGGGATAACACATTGTCTTGTTACAGCCAATCAGCTCCTACCTGTCATGTCACAGGCTGGGTTTGAAAAATAACAGGTAGGAGCTGATTGGCTGGCTGTTTATCACTCTCCATTTTATCACTTTTTGAAGCCGGCAAGCAAGTAGGTGTACCCTCCTCCATGATGTCATCTTTCGAATGGTATACAAGAAAATAAAATATGTACACTGCATACCACTGCATCACAGCTCTCCTATACTCCAACACTCAGTGACCATCTTTGTCCGCATACTCATCTCCATCATTGGCATCTAGCCTCTAGTTGTATGTTGATTGAGTCCTCATTACTTATATCCAAGCTGTAATGTGTATTGAACTGTGGCGCTCTTTATTTGTACTGTATTCTTGTTATTTATTCAATGTTATGCCAAGCTTTGTCTCCCTGTATTGTTCCTTTGTACGGCGCTGCGAAACACTTGTGGCGCCTTATAAATAAAATTATAATAATAATAATAATACCAACACGACACAACTTATACCTGTATATATATATATATATATATATATATATATATATATATATATATATATATATATATATATATATATATATAGTATAGGTGATCAAATGAATGAAGACCAGAGGCGGCACTCACAATAGGTCAAACAGAACAAAATATATTCAAATCATGTGGAAAAACATCACAGTGACAATAATGTCAGCAAAACGTGTGTCGACCGTTTCGAGGCTTGCGCCCCTTCCTCAGGACAGCTGACTGTGCAAGAAAGCTTCAACAGCAAATAGTGCAGTGCAGAAAATAACAGACTTAGTGATCATCAAAGTTTAAATAGATAAGCACACTTACGTGGACACAGGAGCGCGCTGTGCAGCGGGGCTGGCTTCCGGCAGCGTTGTCACGTGACAACCGTTGTCAGTCTGTCGTCCCGGCAACCCGCCGGCGTCTGCTCCCTCTGACAGACAGCAAGTGAGGGGAGTCAGTTTCAGAGTGCGATTCCTGTAATGTGTACAAGGGCGCACAGATTAGTCAGTGAATTAAAGTGCAAAGTGCTGAAAAGTGGCTATGTGCTTAACATACAAACGAGCTTTAAAATCAGGAACTCTGCTATTAAACAGGGGGCAATTCAAATGTTAGATCACGTTAGTGTGCTTATGCTAACATTGCTTTTCATGATCATAATTGCGTATTTAAAGAAACAGTAATCACAATAATGGTATTATTGAACCCAGTCATACTCTATGATACATATTAATGCTGCATTTTGTGCATACTTTGCGCCATCTATTGGCGTAATGCCTGTCAAGGGGGTCTGTCTATACTGAAGTCCGCTGTGTACCAAGTCGACCAATGTGTCGTCAGTTGTGTAAAACTCTATATTTTATCTCAGAACTTGGTATATTAGGTATAAGGACTTTTTAATGGCCGACCGATGGGCTGTGGCTCGTTCCCGGAAGGGTCGACTCGTTTGGCCGACATAGATGTAAGCACAAGGACACCTAATAACATACACCACAAAGGCTGTGGTGCACGTTATAACCTGATTAATTTTGTGGCGTTGACCAGTTTTAGGGTGTATAAAAACTGGACCTGTATCCATGTGTCGACATGCCGTGCAGGTTGGACAACGGTAGCACCCTGGAGCCTTCACTTGGGTGTTACTGGGGGTAATTGGAGAAACTAACTTTTTCTTTACAGTTTTGAATATCTCCAGTAACATTTTATTTTATTGTCGATACATCGACGACCTGCTACTACTATGGGGTAACAGTGAGGAGGCTTTGAAAGCCCTTGTCTTCAATATCAATGCCCTAGATAACCCGATTAAATTGACCATGCAATGCCACCCGTCAGTGATCAATTACCTCGATGTGTTGATCCACTTAAATGATGGCATTATTCAAACTACAGTGTATACTAAAAGCACGGACCGAAATACCCTGCTTCACCACGGCAGCCACCATGCGCCGAGTCTGAAGAGGGGGCTACCTCGGTCTCAGATGCTGCGCATTGCGCGCATCACCAGTAACCATGACCGATTGGATGAAGCCCTCAATACTGTGATAAAAAAGTTTCTGGAAAGGGGGTACGATTATAGATTACTCAATAAACAAAAACAGGAGGTATTGGATACCGCTAGAGCACAATTGCTAAATAACAACAACAAAAAAGATACAAGCAAAAAAATCCCTTTCGTGACCTCCTTCTCCACTACCAGTGCGGCTTTGCCGCGGATCCTAAAGGCCACATGGCCACTGGTGACAAGTGATCGAGATCTTCCATGTTTCTCACAAACCACGCTCATGCCAAGCTTTAAAAGGGGACGTAATATAAGAGATTATGTCGTGAAAACCAATTTATTGCCAATTACCCCCAGTAACACCCAAGTGAAGGCTCCATGGTGCTACCGTTGTCCAACCTGCACGGCATGTCGACACATGGATACAGGTCCAGTTTTTATACACCCTAAAACTGGTCAACGCCACAAAATTAATCAGGTTATAACGTGCACCACAGCCTTTGTGGTGTATGTTATTAGGTGTCCTTGTGCTTACATCTATGTCGGCCAAACGAGTCGACCCTTCCGGGAACGAGCCACAGCCCATCGGTCAGCCATTAAAAATTGCCTTGCTGGCAAAGATATAGACCAGCCAGTGGCTCGCCATTTTAAAGCCCACCAACACTCTCTAACCGACCTTAGGCACCAAATAATAGAGCACGTCCCGCCCCTGATCCGTGGTGGTGATAGGATCAAAAAACTCCTTCAAAGAGAGACCTATTGGATTCATGTATTGAATTCAGGATCCCCGCAAGGTCTTAATGAAAAGACATCTTTGAATATCTTTTTATAAATCTTTTTTTATAAATGTTCACATAAACAGGTTGTGAACCAGTTTCTGCCACTTTCAGAAGTCCTTATACCTAATATACCAAGTTCTGAGAAAAAATATAGAGTTTTACACAACTGACGACACATAGGTCGACTTGGTCCACAGCGGACTTCAGTATAGACAGACCCCCTTGACAGGCATTACGCCAATAGATGGCGCAAAGTATGCACAAAATGCAGCATTAATATGTATCATAGAGTATGACTGGGTTCAATAATACCATTATTGTGATTACTGTTTCTTTAAATACGCAATTATGATCATGAAAAGCAATGTTAGCATAAGCACACTAACGTGATCTAACATTTGAATTGCCCCCTGTTTAATAGCAGAGTTCCTGATTTTAAAGCTTGTTTGTATGTTAAGCACATAGCCACTTTTCAGCACTTTGCACTTTAATTCACTGACTAATCTGTGCGCCCTTGTACACATTACAGGAATCGCACTCTGAAACTGACTCCCCTCACTTGCCGTCTGTCAGAGGGAGCAGACGCCGGCGGGTTGCCGGGACGACAGACTGACGTCGGTTGTCACGTGACAACGCTGCCGGAAGCCAGCCCCGCTGCACAGCGCGCTCCTGTGTCCACGTAAGTGTGCTTATCTATTTAAACTTTGATGATCACTAAGTCTGTTGTTTTCTGCACTGCACTATTTGCTGTTGAAGCTTTCTTGCACAGTCAGCTTTCCTGAGGAAGGGGCGCAAGGCTCGAAACGGTCGACACACGTTTTGCTGACATTGTTGTCACTGTGATGTTTTTCCACATGATTTGAATATATTTTGTTCTGTTTGACCTATTGTGAGTGCCGCCTCTGGTCTTCATTCATTTGATCACCTATACTATATTAAGTTCTGGAAGGCACCTCCCAGTTGTTCATTGATGTGCCAAGTGCCGGTCGTTACCCCCTATATATATATATATATATATATATATATATATATATATATATATATATATATATATATATATATATATATATATATATATATATATATATATATATATAGTAATCCACAATCGAAGCAGCACTCCATCAAAGTGAAAATTATGGGTTTATGAAACCAAACAGCAATGTTTCAATGCTTTTGCATTGTCTTCAGGCTCACAGCAAATTAAAAAACAAACTCAATTAAATAGACCAGGTGTGTAGCAGCACACACTCATGGGGAGAACATTCCCATAGAGGTGGGTACAGCATAGTGACATCATATTAGCAGATGGAGAAATAATGGTGAATGAGGATGAAGAATGGTGGGAATAAGGTATAATGATGATGCTGATGAGGAATGATGACAAGGAGGATAAATGATGATGATGAGGAGGAGAAAATATGATGATGATGATGATGATGATGATGATGATAATGAAGAGGAGGAGGAGGAGTGAGGAAAAGGGACTTTAGTGTGGTGTAATGTGTATAAGGGGCTCTATTGTTTAGCATAATGTGTATAAAGTGTACTACTGTGTGGTGTAACATGCAAAGAGGCTCTATTGTGTGGTGCAATGTAAATAGCAGGTCCTACTATGTGGTGTAATGTGGATAAGGAACAATACAATGTGGTAAAATAGAAATAATGTGCACTACTGTGTGGTGTCAAGTGAATAATAGACACCACTATGTGGTGTAATGTGTATAAAGGGCCCTTCTGTTTGATGTAATGTAATTTGGTACTATTCTGTGGCCATATCCTTTCCCCGGCAAAAGGCACACACTTTAATTTTTGGCATTATCCATCCCTGTTTAAAACAACAATTATCTTCTCTTTCTTGCGCAGTACAAATTTGTTCTCAAAAAGGGCAAAACCATGTGGGGCAGATGTAAGATGTGCAGAGAGAGTTACATTTGGGTGGGGTGTGTTGAAACTGAAATCTAAATTGCAGAGTAAAAATAATGCAGCCAGTATTTACCCTGCACAGAAACAAAATAACTCACACAAATCTCACTCTCTCTGCACATGTTACATCTGCAGTGCACATGGTTTTTCCTATGTTTAGAACAAACTTGTCCTGCGATCAGGTCTAACTCTGAAGTAGGACCATTGTTAGACACTAATTCTAATCACATCTGTTCAACATTATCTTATCATATCTTAATATACTGTACATATTCACACATGTTGTATAGAAAAAAGAAATCTTTACATATCAAAACAAACGGAGATGTCAACAATATAATTTGCACTATAGTGTCCACAACCCACAGCAGAAAAAAAATAATTAACACCAACATAGCTGTCAAGGCCACAGTTATCCGCTTTTCCATACGATGAGCACTGTCTTACTTCATCGGCAATGGCCTTTTGCATCCCACGGACAACAACTGTCTTGCCCGGGGCCTCATTTATGTAAACCACATCACCATCAGCAGCATCCTCCTCGTCAAACTTCCTCCTCAGCACCAGCTACAGTACATCAATATCCTCCTCCTGGTGTACAACATTGACACCTTTTATCAGGAACTGGACTGTGGGAGATTCTTCCAGCATATGCAAAGGGTGTGCTGTAAATGGTGGAAGGAGCCACCTCTTCCTGTACAGTGATGGGAGGGTCAGGCATCACAACCACCAACACCCTTGGACTCTCCTTTGGGAATTGTGATACAGATGTAGCGGGATTCATCTTTGCAGGTGATGGCGATGGCGTCGGGGGATGGCGATGTATGCCGGAAAGGGACGCGCGCGCACGAGGTGCGCGCGCGTCCCCTTCCGACGGTGCTGCCCTTGGTCGCCCGGTGCCCACACCGGGCGACCGCACCCCCCCCCCCCGCAGTGCCTCGGGTCCCCGCCAGCCCCCTCGAGCGGGAGGCGACAGTATTGCGTCCGCCTCACCGCCCCGCCGCCCGGATACTGAGACGCGCATGCGTGGGGGACGCACGCGCGTCTCAGTCAGATAGAGGCGCCGTGTTGCGGATCGCCATCAGCATGTTGCTGGCGGTTCGCCAGCAACAACGAGGACAGATTTATCTGTACCATGTCTTTAGAAGGCACATTAGTTTGCAGTGTTTTGATGACAGCTTAACTCTCTTAAATGTTCTAGTGGGGAGAGGAAGAGGGCCTAGATCTTTGTGTGAAGCTGAACCACTAGTCAAGAACATAGGCCAGGGCCTTAGCCGTTCCTTGCCACTCCGTGTCATAAATGGCATTTTGGCAAAGCTTACATTACTCCTCAAAGATTTACATATTTTTTTCTTTTTTTGTTACTGAACTTTGGCATTTTGGATTTTGCATGCCCTCTATGATGGCATTGGGCATCAGCCTTGGCAAGTGACGTTGATGGCATTTCATGTTCTATGTCATGGCCATTGGCAGCAGCTTCAGCACTAGGAGGAAGTGGTTTTGTTCTTTCACTATTTTATCCTCCAAATTGTTGTTCTCCATGATCTTTCTGGAGTTATAATAATATGCTGCACAGGAGAGTGTACCCCTAAACCACACACACGGCAAAGCCTGAAAAAAATGATACAGATTAAAATAACCCTTTTATTTTGGGGTTATTTTATTTATATGCGGCACAGGAAGAGGGTACTACACACACACGGCAAAGCCTGAACAAATTAGACCGATTAAAATAACCCTTTTATTTTTTAGAGTGTACACTGGACTATCACTGGACTTCTATGACGGTAGCACTGGACTTTACGGTAGTATTGGACTTAATGGCAGTACCACTGGACTTAACAGCAGTACCACTAGACTAGCAGTACCCAGGGCAGCTGAGAGGAATGTCGGGCCCCGGTAAAATTTTGGGGGAGTGTCCTAAGTGTGGGAGCTATGGCCACCTCCTGTGCAAGGCCAAGCCCCCAAAATGTGCTGTCAGCACTGTAGAAGTGTGTGCTGCTGCCTGGGAGGGATGGAGGGGGAAGGTAGGGGTCGGACAGGGCTCCTGCTGTGCCCCTCCAACAAGCTTGGGCCCAGGTAATCAGACAGCACAGCATGACTGCATTGGACATATACAGCAGCACAGGACAACAGCACACCAGCACTGGCAGCAAACAGCACAGTACCACAGGTATGGACTGCACTGGACTGCACAGGACACAACCACTGTGACCATGTCGCCCCCCATGCAAGGTTCCCAGAGAGACACACAGAGACACAAACTCCCTCAACCCTCTCCAATGCCAGAGTGAAGATGGCGGCGGTTGCGGGGGACTTATATAGAGTTCGGATCTCGCAAGAATCTGATGCCAGGATGATGACATTTTTCCTTGTTCTGTGTGCCGAGCTTGGTGGGAATTACCGAACGGCGCTCAGATCTCAGGTCGGATCCCTGTTGTTCGGTAGCATCCGGATTTCAGAAATCACACTACTACTGTCTACTACTGTGGCACTTTAACATAGTCCCAATATTGCTCCATACATGTTCAGTAGTGGCCTCAGTGTCCATCTTGGTACAGGGTCGGAGGTCTATATGGATTCTGCACAGTACTGCACTCCACTTACTGCAAGAGGGTGGGACTTAAAGAAAATAAATAGGGAACTGGCAGCTAACAACTACTTAAAAACAACCAATAATATATCTCACAACATTTGGCTACTTAACCTGTCCCTCACAAATCAGGACCAAAACTTAAAGCAACAACCAAGCCATCCCAAATGAGACAGTTTGAAATAACTTAACTTTTTCGCCGAAGAACACATTATTATTTTCTGGGTCCATATAATTTGGTATTTAGTAGGAGCAACATAAACACATTATTGTAGCTCTTTGTTATTTTCTGCCGCATAACACCCTGGGTTACCCATTACTGTGCTGACCTGGCTGGCTCCTCCCGGAGATGGCAGCCATATAGTTATCAACTTTGGATTACTTGAACTATCATGGGAAGACATTAATAATACCAGGCTTGTGAGGATGATATAAATGTGGATCAGAAGTACCCTTGTGATATGCCCATTAGAAATGAAATATCTGTCCAACACAAGTAATAGTCCACATGGTCTTTGGGGGTGCAAGCAACCAGCATGGTTGTGAATAGACTGTAATCACAGAACAGTCTTATATAGTGCGATAATTTCTTATTTAAGCAACATATCTTCTAATATGACATTTGGTTTTATATAGAGTATGTCATAGAGATACTTCTGTCATTGAATCACATTTTACTTGAATACAGTTCTACTCAAACTTCAAACACGCTTTAAAAAGCAGAAGGTCAAATTTATTTTTGAAGATGTTTTGGAAAGTTTTTTTTTTTCTTTATAGAATTCCATTAATCTGAATGGAGCCCTGCTAAATGTTTCAGAAGTGTATGTCCCTAATTAAGATGCTGAAATATTTTGAAACGGTTTGGAATTCAATCGATTCTCACTGGTTCAATGGCATGAACACGTCTGTGAACAAAAACGTATTCTTCACAGTAGCGTTGGATGTTTGTAGTTGGCATACAAGGTTTGGTGTTCAAGGTCTGCCATTTACATTTGAGGTTTCCTTTTACAGTTCGCACTAAAAATAGAAGTTTGAAATATTTTTATTTTCACACACAATTTAAATATATTAAATAATAAAAAGTTTAGCAGCATTCCGTCTATTCAAACTGCACACTATGGTCTTTGAAATTCAAAGAATGTTGTTCTCAGTTTTTAAAAAAAATGTGTTTATCAACTCTAAGCTCAGACATACAGTATATATATTAATTATGTACAAACTATCAGATATTGAACAGACGAATGTCTTAGGCTGTGTACACACAGTGAGATTTGACATTAAAGTTTGATTACATAGTCAAAATCGCATGCAGATTGCAGCAATTACTATATAGTGCAAATCGAATGTAGATAGTATGAATTGTATAGTATGCAAAGATTGCAAAGCACTTGAATCTTAAGTAGAATAGCAAGGAAATCTCACTGTGTACACACCATAACCCTACTGCACATTACCCAAATCCAGCTCTTAGGAGTACAGGGTATATTAAGTAATGTTCGATTTTGGGTTTTGGGTGATTTTGTAATTCAATTTTGCTTTTGGAGATTTACTAAAACTAAAATTAAGTGTAAAGCCCCATACAGACGTACCGAGCCCATCTGATACCGATATTGGCAGCGACTGGGACCCTGCAGAGTGCCGGCTATAGCAAGTGCATAAATACTTGCCGATGCCGTACAGGGACCAGCAATGGGAGAACGGGGGGGGGGGGGGGGCGTTGGCCATTGTTAACGAGGACGCCCTTATCTGTACATGTTTATATGAGAGAAGGTGTCGTTAACAATGCACGGTAGTGCGCAATATTAACGATACTCAGTGCAAACAGTAGGCAATCTAACAAAAGATATCTCTCAGAAGGGTCCTTTTACATTATCCTTTAAGGCAGGCCTGTCCAAACTATGGCCTTCCAGCTGTTGTGAAACGACACGTCCCATTATGCCTTGCCACAATTTTGCTATTAGGGAATGCTAAAACTATGGTAATGCATGCTGGGATGTGTAGTTTCACAACAGCTGGAGGGCCATCGTTTGGACATGCCTGCTTTAAGGGGTATCTTTTACTATATTGCCGTGTGTGTACTTTAAATCTAATAGAATACCAAATTCCACTCAAAATTAAATATTGACAAAAAATCACTATGTTTACATAAACGAAGATAAGATGTCATAATTGACTAATATTTATTAGTAATTTATTTATAATTGTATTTATAACTAAAATCAAAAACAAATTGAACACAAAATTGAACTACTGTACTTAGCGTAAATTATTATTGAAGCTCCCTTTGACATTTTCATACTGGAATAGCATTCCTTCTTTCAACAATTATAAACAGTGAATGTAACTTATGTAATAATATAAAAAATTAATAATAATTACATTTTCAGTAGTTACTGTGCAGCAAACAGCACAGTACCACAGGTATGGACTGCACTGGACTGCACAGGACACAACCACAGTGACCGTGTCGCCCCCCACGCCAGGTGTCCAGAGAGACACACAGAGACAAAAACCCCCTCAACCCTCTCCAATGCCAGAGTGAAGATGGCGGCAGTTGCGGGAGACTTATATAGAGTTCGGATCTCGCAAGAATCTGATGCCAGGATGATGACATTTTTCCTTGTTCTGCGAGCCGAGCTTGGTGGGAATTACCGAACGGCGCTCAGATCTCAGGTCGGATCCCTGTGGTTCGGTAGCATCCGGATTTCAGAAACCACACTACTACTGTCTACTACTGTGGCACTTTAACATAGTCCCAATATTGCTCCATACATGTTCAGTAGTGGCCTCAGTGTCCATCTTGGTACAGGGTCGGAGGTCTATATGGATTCTGCACAGTACTGCACTCCACTTACTGCAAGAGGGTGGGACTTACAGAAAATAAATAGGGAACTGGCAGCTAACAACTACTTAAAAACAACCAATAAAATATCTCACAACATTTGGCTACTTAACCTGTCCCTCACAAATCTGGACCAAAACTTAAAGCAACAACCAAGCCATCCCAAATGAGACAGTTTGAAATAACGTAACTTTTTTCGCCGAAGAACACATTATTACTTTTACATTATCCTTTAAGGCAGGCCTGTCCAAACTATGGCCTTCCAGCTGTTGTGAAACTACACGTCCCATCATGCCTTGCCACAATTTTGTTTTTAGGGAATGCTAAAACTATGGCAATGCATGCTGGGATGTGTAGTTTCACAACAGCTGGAGGGCCATCGTTTGGACATGCCTGCTTTAGGGGGTATATTTTACTATATTGCCTTGTGTGTATGGGGCTTTAAATCTAATAGAATACAAAATTCCACTCAAAATTAAATATTGACAAAAAATCACTATGTGTACATAAATGAAGATAAGATGTCATAATTGACTAATATTTATTAGTAATTTATTTATAATTTTATTTATAATTAAAATCAAAAACAAATTGAACACAAAATTGAACTACTGTACTTAGCATAAGTTATTATTGAAGGGAGCCACTGAAATTTTCATTCTGGAATATAAGTCCTTTCAACAATTATAAACAGTGAATGTAACTTATGTAATAATTACTAAAAATAATAATTACATTTGCAGGAGTTAAAATTTACTGTATATTTTTTTAGCAGCGGAACTACAATATCCTTATGTGGTCTTCAATGACTAATAGACAGTGAGCACTGGAGGATATCTCATTTAATTACCTTTGATTGCTTGTTTAAAGAGTATTTAAATACAAATGGTCTTACTTTCGCTGAAACAGAAGTAATTTCACCCACTGAAACTATTTAAAATTCATAGTAATTTGGAAGGTAATTGAAAATATAAAGTAGTGTGAAATTACCAATGTTAAAAAGTATAATCTGAAATACTTTGAATCAATAGCTCCTTTTGCTGTAATTAAGATGTATGTTAATTTAACATATGACTCAGCAGTTACACAATTATTAGCCTACTATGTCATTATGGTACAGTATTTAATCTACTGTTGCAAATTATTCAGCTAATCAAACAGAAACACACACAATACATTCCAGGTGAGCTCTTTTGGAAAATTAGGGTTTGTTCTTTTTATCCAAATATTAGGGCAGTTTAATTTGTTTCTTTGGAAATGTTTTGTGCTTTGTTTTCGTCCCAGAAAAGATGGATTCCCACTGAGATATTCTGTAGATGTGATAATTGAACTTCCCCTAGTCAGAGCTTGATCTAACAACACAGTTTGGTATGGAGACTAATTAGGACATGGGAAGCAGGATTCTATGGAAATAAAAAAAATAATGCAAAAAGTACGATAGTGGCAATAGTTATTCCGACCTGATCGCTAGGCGGCTACATTGTAGAACCGGCCGATCAAGTATACGCTGCCCAGTCAAAGTGCAATCCTGCCCAGTGTAATCCTGTGAACTGCTTATCACGGCTTGCAAAAAATTAGCTTATTCGGCAAAACCCTGCAAATCAATGTCTAATGATTTTTCCAGTGTGTTCAGTCTGTGTGTAGCCCAGGACATACCTGGTTGGCTGCGATAGAAGCTGTCGTATTGGGGCCAGAGCTGACGTCACATGACTTCTCCTCAAGTGTCTGGGCACACCAGCGTTTTCCCTGACACTCCCAGAAAACGTCCATTTATCACTCCCAAATGCCAGCTTTCTGTCAATAAACTTGTGTATGGCCAGTGATTAAAAAAAGGTAGCATGATTTTATCGCAGGATAGCCTCACGTATGATTACTATGTGCCGTACGCATGGACAGACTATCCATAATTACCCGTCCTGCTAAATCGCAGTTGTGAGATCAGGTCTGAATAACCCCCTATAGTGCTGTGCAATGTAGAAACAGCGTAAAAAACATAAGTAAAAATAATACACAAGAGACAAAAACTTAAAAAAGATCAGATGATTATTATGAATAGGTTAATGAGCATTAACTTAGCTTCTAGGCTCAGTTGTAACCAGGGGGCAGATGTATTAAGCCTTAACAAGAGATAAATGTAAGTGTGATAAGGAGAGATAAAGGTCCAGCCAATCACCTGCTAACTTCCAATTATACAGGCTGTGTTTGAAAAAAAGTCAGTAAGGAGCTGATTGGCTGGACGTTTATCTCTCCTTATCACCCTGGCATTTATCTCTTGTGAAGGCTTAATACATCTGCCCCCAGGGGCCTTATTCAGTATAATCGCAAAACTTCAACCCGTGTCGGGTCCCTCTTGCGATGCATCGCTATTATGTGAGTGCTTTGGACTCACAACCGCCATATTTCGAGTTGCAGAAGCTGCATCACGCCCAATGGTCTAGACACTCCCTCCTCACCCCTGAAACATTCCCTCACCACCCCCGCAATGCCCCGTCACCATATCCCTTCATCTTGTAGACTGCAGTGGCAGTCTACAAGCCCTTAAACTGTTTTGCAATGCGACCACAGTTTTAGGGCTTGCGCATGTGCCAGTGCATTTTGTGGCTAGTGCTGAATTAAGCCCCATATGTGCTAAAGCTAAATGGAGTACCGAACCATATAAGTTATAGGCCAGTATTCAATCTCCCGATTCACCGTTTTATTCAGCGAATCGGGCTGTTTTCACTCCTTGCAGTGAATGTTTTTCACTGAAAATCTGATTCACTCCATTCAATGTTCACTATTCGCCAAAAGAGAACAGTGAATGCCGGCCAGTTCTCCGTTTCGTGCTCGCTGCAATTCGCTGGTGTATTTCAATGGGGTTTTCACTAGGATTTGCCGAGAGTGTATTCAATGCTAGAATGGTGAATTGCTTTCTCCCTGATTTTTGCCATGATTCACCGTTTTGTATTTGACATCTTTTTTTAGGTGAACTTAAAAGTGCTCTTTTAAAATGAAGGTTTTTTTTATTTATTGGTGTAACAAAATCAGAATTTTTTTTTTCTGTGAAGGGCATGCTATTTTTATTCATGTGCTTGCAGCACATGAATATATATAAAAAATTTTACATTTTGTTTTTACAATTTTTTTTTACACTTTCCCCAGCAGGGGGCCGGGAGCCGCTCATTAATATTCATATATTCACTGCACACTGGTCCCGATCATTAAATATACAGGAGTGGGACCAGTGTAGTGGCTCCCTATCTTAGTCCCCTGCCAGCTCTCCCGGGGCTCTCCCTGTGTCCCCTTAAGCGCTCCTTCACCCCCACAGTGTCTGGTGCAGGCAGGGAGACTTCCATCTCCCTGCCTGCCACCATACCCCGGCTCCCTGCGGCATTCGCTGGGGGGTATAAAATTCTCCGCCAGGGGCAACGAGCCCCTGAGGCGTTGAATAGGGGGTGAGAGGGGCTGGCAGCGAATGCACCAGCCCTCCGGAACCCGGCAATTGTGCAGTGAATCCAAAACAGGATTCGCTGCACAGGGTGAATTATGTAATTGAATACCTGCCATAGTATATTCCTCCCAATTGTCCCAGTTTTTGCAGGGCAGTCCCATTTTTAGGGGAATGTCCCACTTCCCACCCGCTGCCGACAGTGTCCTGCGGTGGGGGAAGCAGCTTCTATTTAAAGAGGCAGGGTGGCAGGGGGTGGGATCATGCCCATTTTCAGGCCACGTCCAGGAGTCCTGCTGTGAAACAGAAATGTTTTAGGAAAGGGTTACACTACACGGATTGCACAAAGAAAATATTTTGTATATATATATTTTTTTTCTTGGTTTGAATAACACTACAGATCAACTGCCACAAATGCCATCCATCAACATAAATGTCAAATGCTGCAGTTAGAAAAAAAAATCAGTAACAAAATAACAAACTCTGACACTACTTAACATCACATACTGCTTTGTGTATGACCAACTTATTTTTAAATCCTGGATGTCTTTTTCTAACAAATATTACTTTTTAAAATTTTCAAATATTTTAGAATTTTACTTAGTTGAAGTTTCATAATAATCATTTGGATCCAATAACTATTTTCCTCTTTTGGTGCCTTTTCCCATTTTGCACTTTTTTCCTGTGGCAGCTCCCTAGTCTATCCCCCAAGAGTTAAGTTCCAATATTTCCCATGAGACATCGATATAAGATTGCCGCCATTACATACAAAGACATACCTACCAACTGTCCTGATTTTCATAGCAAAGTCCTGACTTTTTGGGACTGTCCAAGTCCCCCCACATCTGGCAGTGGCCCACAGTGGGGTGGGGGGGCAGTTGGGAATCTCCCCTGCCACCGGTGAATAGATACTGTGCATCTTTTCACGGAGGAAGAGGGCCAGGGGGCATGGCCAGCTGCTCATAGAGAACTGGCCACAGTGGTGAAAACGCGGCCATGGCTTTGCGGGAGTGCCATGATAATAGGCCTAGCCCCCTGGCCCTGAGGCCAAACCCCCAACTTCTGGCAAGTGCGAGCAGATGTCTTACCTCTATCCAAAGTTTGTCAGTATGCATATACACAAGGAGATTTTGGCTATGCACGATTTTGACTATGCAACTTCCCTTGAACTCCCCAGAGCCCAGAAACCACTTTTTGCGATTTTGAGTATGTAAGATTTTGGCTATGTGAGATTTTGGCTATATAAGATTTTGACTACACTAGATTGTACACAATATAGTCAAAATTGACCTGCCTGCAGAGTCTACTTTTTCTTATGATGCCGATCCCTCAGAGGCGCCCCTCGGCATCTCAAGCTGTATATACAATGTGCAATTTTAGTGTTCTACCGATTTTTACTCTATACAGTATTCAAAATTAGTAGCTCATATTGCACCATGACCCTCATTCTGAATGGTTTGCTAGGGTGCGAATTTGCAACGGCGGCTGATGTTGAAGACCTGCGCATGCTCATAAGTGAATATGCGCATGTGCAGGTCTTCTCTGTCTTATTCTCCGAGGCGCTCGCGGCAGGGTGGGCGCATGTGATGCGGACAGGGGGCATTTTCATGCGAACGCCCTGCGTTTCCTGTGCATGCACAAAAAAATGCTGGATGCGCCCAGGAAAATGCTGGGCATCCTCATGCGAATGGGGGTGGCTACCAGCCTTCTGTGGGCGGGCAGCTGACATCACCAGTTGCCCGCCCTGTTCATGGAGCAGGGCACAGCTAAGGCACAAGATATTGACTTAGATTAGCGAGAGCTTCAGAAATCATTCAATGATAGCGCAAAGCTGCCAATAGATGTTTGTGCAAAACATCCATTCACATCGCTGCGGGGAAAATCGGCAATATCGGGGAGTGGGTGTTCGGAAGAATGCCGGCGGTTCTACAAGGCTCACAAAGCAGCAAACTAACGCTGCTTTGCGAGCCAACCAGAATAAGAGCCTATGTTTATGCACCTTTTAGGGGATCTACTTTGAGCTTTGCTGCTCATATTACTCTGTTATTCCAGATTGTAGAGTATTGAATGGTTCGGCAAACACACGGTTACCAGGTCGACCTGTTTTATTGAGCCTTTTTGCTCTTTCTGTCACAAATACCGGCACATTGCCTTTTCTGAGGGGGGGGACTCATCAAAACACACACTGTGCCTTGCTGTCGCTTTTCAGGTTTTAGAACTCTGTAAACCGTAATCCTATTAGAATGTGTGATTTTCCCAAACTGGATTGTGTAGCAGCTGGAATGTGTACAGGACGTAGGCCTTTCAGCCAAATATTGTACAGGAGGCTCACACCGGGTTCTTACCATTCTCTGGCTCATACGATTTAGCAGTTATTGATTTTGATGATAGGTGAGGTTGCTTCAATTTGTGAGTCTTCCAATAAATTGTTTGCAAGGCTGGTTCCAGTAGCTGGATTTCCCCGGTGTAGTGAAGATCCTTCTTTCTGTAAATCTTAATGGGGCAAATGTTCTCAGCATTGGAGGGAGATAAATTGGACAGAGATAAAGTAGCAGGCAATCAGATTTGAACTTTTACACGCTGGTTGAAAAATGACAGTTAGGAGCCGGTAGGTTTATCCCTGTCCAATACTCTTATTTCTGATTCTCTATATTGCTGAGAAGTCTGGGATGCACTTGTATGATGGTACGGTGGCGGTTTCTCGGGATGAATCGCATAAGAAATTCAACCAACAGTTTCCGGATTGTCGGCAAACTACACACGGGCCCATTCAGCACATGTGCAGGACAGGTCCTGTGATCGGATCTCTGAAATCCAAACCCATCTGTCTGATTGACAGGCAGAGGCATTCATATTCAAGGGACTGTTACCCGGGCCTGGCGAGGCCAAGGACTGCAGTGCATATGCAGTATGGCAACCTAAGGCTTGCAGTCACAGATGAACATCGCAACCAGTGTTTGTGGTGTTTATACTGAAATGCCATCACATGTCAATTTTTGCAAATGCAGGCAGGAGGTGGTATGCAGGCAGGGGTGGTATGCAGGCAGGGGTGGTATGCAGGCAGGAAATGGTATACAGGCAGGGGTGGTATGCAGGCAGGAGGTGGTATGCAGGCAGGAGGTGGTATGCAGGCAGGGGTGGTATGCAGGCAGGGGTGGTATGCAGGCAGGGGTGGTATGCAGGCAGGAGGTGGTATGCAGGCAGGGGTGGTATGCAGGCAGGAGGTGGTATGCAGGCAGGCAGGGGTGGTATGCAGGCAGGAGGTGGTATGCAGGCAGGGGTGGTATGCAGGCAGGAGGTGGTATGCAGGCAGGAGGTGGTTTGCAGGTAGGGGGTGGTATGCATGTAGGGGGTGGTATGCAGGTAGGTGGTGGTATGCAGGCAGGGGGTGGTATGCAGCAGGGGTGGTATGCAGGAAGGGGGTGGTATACAGGCAGGGGGTGGAATGCAGGTAGGGGGTGTTATGCATGCAGGGGGTAGTTTGCAGGCAGGGAGTGTAATGCAGGCAGGGGTGGTATGCAAGTAGGGTTGGTATGCAGGCAGGGAGTGGAATGCAGGCAGGGGGTGGTATGCATGCAGGGGGTGGTATGCAGGCAGGAGGTGGTATGCAGGCAGGAGGTGGTATGCAGGCAGGAGGTGGTATGCAGGCAGGGGTGGTATGCAGGAAGGTGGTGGTATGCAGGCAGGGGGTGGTGTGCAGGCAGGGGTGGTATGCAGGAAGGGGGCGGTATGCAGGAAGGGGGCGGTATGCAGGAGGGGGGGTGGTATGCAGGCAGGGGGTGGAATGCAGGCAGGTGGTGTTATGCAGACAGGGGGTGGAATGCAGACAGGTGGTAGTATGCAGGTAGATTATGCTATGCAGGCACAATGTGGTACAGCGGCAGGTGGTGGTATGCAGGCAGAGGTAGTATGCAGGCAGGTGGTGCTATGCAGGCAGGAGGTGGTACGCAGACAGGAGGTGGTATGCAGGCAGGGGTGGTATGCAGGAAGGTGGTGGTATGCAGGCAGGGGGTGGTGTGCAGGCAGGGGTGGTATGCAGGAAGGGGGCGGTATGCAGGAAGGGGGCGGTATGCAGGAGGGGGGGTGGTATGCAGGCAGGGGGTGGAATGCAGGCAGGTGGTGTTATGCAGACAGGGGGTGGAATGCAGACAGGTGGTAGAATGCAGGTAGATTATGCTATGCAGGCACAATGTGGTACAGCGGCAGGTGGTGGTATGCAGGCAGAGGTAGTATGCAGGCAGGTGGTGCTATGCAGGCAGGAGGTGGTACGCAGACAGGAGGTGGTATGCAGGCAGGTGGTGGTATGCAGGCAGGGGTAGTATGCAGGCAGGTGGTGATATGCAGGCAGGAGGTGGTATGCAGGTAGGGGGTGATAGGCAGGAAGTGGTATGCAGGCAGGGAGTGGTATGCAGGTAGGGGTGGTATGCAGGCAGGTGGTGATATGTACTCAGGGGGTGGAATGCAGACAGATGGTGGTATGCACGCAGGGGGTGGAATGCAGACAGGTGGTAGTATGCAGGGAGGGGTAGTATGCAGGCAGGATGTGGTACACCGGCAGGTGGTGGTATGCAGGCAGGGGGTAGTATGCAGGCAGGTGGTTTTATGCAGGAAGAAGGTGTTATGCAGGAAGGGTGTGGTATGCACACAGGGGGGTATGTAGGCAGGAGGTGGTATGCAGGCAGGGGGTGATATGCAGGTAGGGGTGGTACGCCGGAAGTTGGTGATATGCAGGCAGAAGTGGTATGCAGGCAGGGGGTGGTATGCAGGCAGCTGATGGTAAACAGGCAGGGGTGGTCCGCAGGCAGGTGGTATGAAGGCAGGGGGTGGTATGTGGGCAGCTATTGGTAAGCAGGCAGGGTGTGGTATGCCGGCAGCTGATGATATGCAGGCAGGGGTGGTATGCAGACAGGAGGTTATATGTAGGCAGGTGGTGTTAAGCAGGTATGGGGGTGGTAGGCAGGCAGGTGGTGGTATGCAGGCAGGGGGTGTTACGCAGGCAGGAGGTGGTATGCAGGCAATGGTGGTATGCAGGCAGGGGGTGGTATGTGGGCAACTGGTGGTAAGCAGGCAGGGTGCGGTATGCCGACAGGTGGTGGTATGCAGACAGGAGGTGATATGTAGGCAGGTAGTGGTAGAAAGCACCTACTCCTGCAGTTGCTAAGGACGCACATTCTAAGCTGCTGCGATCAGCTTTACATATAAGATCCACCACCCAGCATAATAGTGTCTGAGCACTAGGGAGCTCAGACTCTATTGTGCATGCTCAGACCTCCGAAAAAATAGTGCAACAGCCATTTTTCTGGTGATTTTTGCAGCACTGCTGCCTTCATCGTGGGACTCCGGAGGGGAAGCATTAAAATGGGTGCAGTGTGCGTGATGTGGGCCCCGGTGGGAGTGGGGCCCATGTGCACCATTGACATTGCACCAATGATAAATACTCCACTGGATCCATAGTGAATTAGGTCCTGTTCATTATCATTTGATATATTCTTCACCATATCAATTTGCGGCATTGAGAGATTGCACTGGGATTTAACTGTTCCTGTACTCCATGTTTTAGCTTTTCGGTTACTTTAATGTTCTGTGTACCCCGTGTTCTTCTAAACGGCAAACCACTTGTGGCACCTTATAAATAACATAATACTAATACTACTACTACTACTACTACTACTACTACTAATAATAATAATAATAATAATAATAATAATAATAATAATATTGCAAGAAATGAAAGCAGGTGATCACAATACTTTTTAAACTACAAAGCATATATTTGTGAAGCCTTTTTTTTATATTAATATTGCTACAACCTACTGAATATTTCCAGCTGATGAGAGTGAAAAAAAAAATATATATTAAGAATATTGTTGCAATTTTTTTATTAGAATCGTATTATTGTCCAATGTCACTCATTGAGATATATATATATATATATATATATTATTCATGTAGCCTAGTTATGATATATATAACGAGAATCAATGAATGATTCTATCTAAATCTTCCATTTAAGGGGGTCTCCTTCATGCTAACGTGGTGGTCTCCGGTTTCCTTCTTTAGAAGATATATAGTCAACATTTCTTTTTCTGTAGTAAATGTTAATAAATAAATAAATGATTGCTTCCACGCACTGTAGCTGAAGGACACGGCTTGGTATAAAACACAACTTTCCGAAGATCAGCAAGTCTGGATGCTGAACACACTCTTTCTTTTCACACTCTCTCCTTTTTATTTTTCGAACAATACATCAACAGTTCTCTTTAAATTGTGTGAAACAGTTAAAATTGAAACCATTTTTGCCTTTTTTTTTTGTCTTTTTCTCCTTGCATACTATACACTAGAAGAATGCTTTTATTGTGTACTGGAAAGGCAGATGAGACCAGAAATGCTTTGAACTTCTCAATGTGATTTTCTTGCCATTACAAAACTTTGATCTTATGGAGAATGATCCTCTAGTTTCTGTTCTGTGCAGTGAATCTGTCACCACCTTTTCTTTTCCATATGAGATGTTAATTTTAAAGTATGAAAAAATGGGAAAAAAAAAACCGTATAAATGGCCCATGTGGATTTTAGAGTGGTTTAAAAAAAAAATGAAAGCAGATTGAAACAGTATGGGACTTATGTCTTACATCCAAAATGACCCACTTTAAAAATATGAAATAACGTGAGCATTAATGTTATACAAGCGTAGTGCAATTTCTTATACATGGTTTTATTCAAAGATAGAAAAGTAATGGTTGGAAGCAGCTGATGCTGTATACTCTAAAAATACAGGCCGGAGATTAAGAATCAGAGAATTGCAGGGGTAGTTTACTTAAGGTCAATATCTACTGATTTGTATTTCTGTATCTCTACCTAAGAATTAATGGAGATAGCTCTGAATTGAAGTTGCGTTTCGGGGGCTTTCACGCAAATTAATAATTCCAAATATTAATTTAAAAAAATTTAATAATTGAATGTTTTTGCCCTAAAACTCAACATCAATTTAGCAAATTGAGCTTTTGTAAATAAATCCTAATGTTATGTAAGATACGTTAAAATAAAATAAAAAGTTTTACCTATTCTCTC